>NC_063181.1:39084502-39798774 GCF_023159225.1 Perognathus longimembris pacificus | reverse complement strand
ACAGTAATGTAGGGTTTTCTCTCCTCCCAGATCCGCCCCACACCTTCAGGTACTAGGGTCACAAAAACCACACTCTTATACCTGTGTGCTGCTGTAACAGGGTAACAGATGCATTTTCTTACCATCCAGGAAGGCAGGAAGTCCAGGATCAAGAGGCTAGAACCAGGCAGGAGACGCCTTCTGCAGCATCTCATGGTGGAAGGCTGAGGAGCAAGAAAGCTCAGCAAAGCAAAAGAGGACTGCACTTGTGTTGATAACAAGTCCCATCTCATACTGACCCCACTGCTGTACTCTTAAGCTTTCTGTTGTAGTTCTGGTCTTAGGCGCTGTCCCTGAGCCTTTTTGCTCGAGGCTAGTGCTCCACCGCGTGAGCCACAGATCCTCTTCTGGCTTCACTGGAGACTGGAGCTAGTTGGAAAGTCTAAGCTGTTTTTGCCAGGGCCGGATTCTCAGATCTCAATCTTCTAGTGGGGATTACATGGCACTGACACCAGCCTCTAGGCTATGAACCTAGAGCTTTCTGGATGCTAGGCCAGCGCTACTGCTGGGCTACCTATCCCACTCTTGACTGTCCCAGGTGGTAAAGGGCTCACTTGTAGGACAGTTGCACAGAGGGAGAGATACACTAAGTGCCTCACACATCAGCGTGGGGGACATCACTGAGGCCCGAGCAAACATACTATGGCTGTTTAATAGGTGCACACGGGCTCAGAAAAGCGAGTCAGCTGTTCCTTTTACACGCTGACACTTTGAGTTTTGTCTAGAGCCTGCCTATATACGAATTCTGTTCGTGGTTCAACTTTTATCAGTTTACACAAGTCATGGGGCTATAGCTATGTTATAAACTAGATTTATTTTTATTTATTTATTGGTGCTAGTCTTGGGGCTTGAACTCAGAGCCTGGGCACGGTCCCTAAGCTTCTTTGGCTCCAAGTTAGTGCTTTACCACTTGAGCCACAAAGCTACCTCTGGCCTTTTCTGAGTAGTTCATTGGACATAAGAGTCTCCTGGACTTTTCTGGCTGGCCTGGCTTTGAACCAGGATCCTCAGATCTCAGCCTCCTGAGTAGCTACGCTTACAGGTGAGAGCTAATGTTTGGCTATAAACTAGATTTTAAAACCTAATTTGACCTTGAACTATAGAACTTAGTCCATTTACATTGGTCATAGTTTGAGATATTTATACTTAGCTTATCTTTCTTAAAAAAACCAACGAGAAACCCCCAATTGTGTCCCCCACCCCCTTTGTCTTTCCAGGCTCAAACGCTACGGCGTCTGCCATCAAGGCCAAGTCCTGGTCCTCAAATCTAGCACCACCACCAAAAAAGGGAGCACTGTACATTTGAATAGTTCTATCATTCCTTGTAGTAAATGCTCAGAGATTGCTTTTCTTGTTTTTAGATCAAAAGGGAGAGATAACAGATAATATATACTTGGTTTAAAATAATCTCTTCCAGGCCAGGCACTGGTGGTGCGTGCCCGTGGCTACAGGAGAGCGGAAGAGCTCAGGGACAGCACCCAGCACCACAGTTCAAGACCCAGGACTGACCAAAAAGAAAAGAAATCTTCCAGCTAGCTGATAGTTTTATAGTTACAGTATGGAGTTGATACTTTGTTCTTGAAAGTATGAAGTAATACAAATCACCTCATCAAATGCTTAGAAGGAAAATGTTTAATATTCTAAAAGTATATAAATAATATACTAACAGTATATAAAAGTATGTATATATGTATGTTTTTCTTTTGTATTTCTTAATTAAATCTAGAAAATGCCTGGCAAGCAGTCTACCACTGAGTTTATTCCCAGACCAAAACACTACATTTAAATTACCTCAGTATAATTATTACAAATCAAGATTCAAATTCAAATAGTGAAGCTTCCATTCAATGCACACTACAATAAAATCAATATTTTTGTTTAAATGGCAAGTTTATTTGCTCAGTACATCAAATAGGATGCAAGCACTGTCATGACAAATATACAGAAATATGAAGATCAACATAAAACAGTAATTTAGTTTAAATGGAGGGAAATCTCTCTCATGTTATGACAACATACTCCCAAGAAGAATCTCTTCTTTAGTTATACATTTCAATAAAATAAGGGTAATGGATAAAGTGGAAGTCAGCTTGTCATTTTTGCTTAAAAATAAAACTCCAACGCTATTAATCCATGCCACTTAAACACTGTAACTAAAATTCACAAATAAGCGCAAAAGGAGATTAAGCAGTTAGTTACCTTTTCTGTATGAACAGTCCAGAGAAAAATAGTTACTACCAATACAGCAGGCAGGCTGTCAGACTGACCCATCTACAATGTAGTGTACTAATTTCAGTCTCAAATTGTGCTAAATGCTCATCATTAGTATGGCACATTTTGGTCCATGATGTAGTTTAATGCCGAGACAGATCACAATTTGTTACAGAAACACAAAGATTACTGTTGTCTTTTTGTATTTTTAAAATATACACACACACACGCACGCACACACGCACGCACGCTCGCTCACTCAAAAGCCAGGTGTCCTCAGAGGGGATTTACAGGAAGTAGTCTGGGGTGCGCCTGGTCACGTGAGGCTCTCCGCGACGGGGCGCTGGGTCAAACTGGAGGCTGCGAACGGCAAGAGGGAGAACCGTTAGAGAGCACGTGGCTTTGCGAGCACGCGAACGGGCAACGGGAGGCGCGGGATAGAACGGGGCAGTGGCGGAGCTCTGAACGCAGCGGCCTGGCGGCCGCGCTTCTCCTACCCCGTGGGGATGGATGCGGGGGTGCGGAGTCACGGGTGGGTTTTCCACATGGCCTTGCACAGCCAGAGCAAGCTGATGACAAGGGTGTTCACTTGCCGGGGTCGGTTCTCTTTCCCCCGGCCATGGCTCCGGGACCGGGCCTGCCGCGAATCCAAGCCCCGGCGGGGCCGAGTGCTGCCCGAGCCGCTCTCTGCGCCTCGGCCGCCCCGGGTTTGGGGTGGTCAGTTGGAGATGAGTCTCACGGGGACTCTCCTGTCTGGGCTGGCTTTGAACCTCATGCCTCAGAGCTCGGCCTCCTGAGTAGCTGGGATGACAGCGCGAGCCACCAGCAGGCGGCAAGCACGCTGGCTTGTGGCGGCTGCTCTGTCTGCATTGCTCCGTGGATCGTCTGGGCTTCTCTCTCTCTGTTCTTGTGGATTATCACACTGGTTTTCCACATTCGGAACCAGCTTTGCCCTCTTGGGGTCAGCGTGGCTTGGAATTTCCTTCTCCAATCCGCTCTGCAGAGACTCTGGAGAGCACAGGCCTCCAAGTCTGTAGGCTCTCACTTGAGTATCGCCTATGGACCGGGGTTTGAACTCGCGCTCACATGCCATCCCTGCACGGGTCTCTTGGACACGGGCGGTGCTTTCCATCCCCCGTGCGTGGTCACACGCGGAGTGACGAGCGCATGCCACCAGACCCCGCCTCTTCCACTAAGATGAAGTCTCGCACTGTTTTTGCTCTGTCCAGGCTCACCTGGAACCGCAATCCTCCTGATTATTGGTTAATAAGGCATCTCGCGAACTTTTCTGCCTGGCTTCCAACTGAAATCCTCGTGATGAGGGCCTGCCAAGTGCGGGGGTTACAGGCAAGAACCACCAACACTCAGTGATTCTATCTTTCGGTCTGGACTTGTAGCAACTGTTCTTGAGCCAGGGCAATTTACTGTACGGCTAGCGTCGTGATGGTTATAACACCCACTGCTGATGATTTACTAATCTCCTAGCCTGCTGACAAAGGACCCCAAACGGAATGACTCACACCAAAGGGATTTATTCTCTGAGTTCTGGATGGTCCAAATCTGAAATAAGGGTGTTGACTGGGCCATGTTTTCTCTGAAGATCCTAGGGCAAAATTCTTCCTGATTCTCCCTGGCTTCCCCTACTCGGTGTCATCGATGCCTGGCTTAGGACTGTTAGCAGCAAGAGCTTCTGCCCCGCTCTCGAGGCTTGAGTAAGCAAAGCTGCACAGCCACCCACGGTTCACTGTGATCTTACAGGGACATTTGGGGGGCTTCTTTCCCCTCTGATTTTTGTCTATTGAGCTTTTTGTTGCTTAGCCTTTTGTTGGTTGCTAAATATTTTGGGAGCTATACGATAAGCTGGTCTCTACCTATGATCCACTGATTTGGTTTGAAACAGGGTCTTGCTATGTAATCTAGGCTGTCTTCACACCAGAGATCCCCTTGCCTCAGTCTCGGAAGGGCTGAGATGACAGGAACGCGTTACCCCAGTGGGGCCTCACATGCACTGTTCCCTGCCTGTTTCTAGGTGAGGTGCAACCCCGAGCGAGGGGGCTTGTGTGAGCTGCCGCCCTGCCCCCCGCAGCAGAGCCGCCTCGTGATGCGTGAGCCGGAGCTTCGGCACGGGCAGCTGCGTGTCCGGCGCGGGGCTATTCCTCCACCCAGGGCTCGGCGGGCAGGGGGCGCCGCCGCTGCTTGAGCTTCCGCATGACATCACAAAATGCCAGGTTAGGCTCTTGTGAATCGCTTCTCTATTAGCCACAAGTTCAAAAATACTTTCAATAATTGTCTAAAAGGTAATGTTCTAGGAGTAGGAAAAGAAAGTAATTTTCTAGACTGGACGTGTAACTTAGCGGCAGAACGCATGCGTGAGGTGCCGACACAATGAAAAATTACAAAAGAATTGTTTTCTCCTCTAATTGGCTGTTTTCCATGGTAAAAAAGTGTGACACATTTCTCCTTTCCCTATTACGCAAGCGAAACACTACCTCCAAACTTATCTTCTAAAAGTGATCCCATCCCAGTGAAAGCTACTTACAAGGAATATTTTAGCGTGTCATCCAACTCCATGATAGCAGCCTGGTTCCCGCAGCGGTAGCAGTAATTGGGCGCACTGAAGATGGTGACCACATTCCGATCATGGCACCAATTGTATCCCTGCAATAGTTAAAAAAAAAAAAAAGAACATCTCCATATGCCATAAGGTTCTTGACAGACGGGAATTAAGCTCAAAAACTGTAATATCCTCTGTAGATACGTAGCCATTTGTGTTAAGTGTCCGCGTTTTAACTGTGTATGTTTTTACTCTGTATTGACCTTAGCTAGAGTATATATTTAAATTTCCTTCACAAAGATCACAGGTTTTTCATTTTTCCTTTGAAGCTCAAGGTTGGCCTGGAACCAGAATGGTTTTGAACTCATAATCTTCCTGCTAGGATTCTGGGTATGTGCCACTATGCCTAGCTTTCAAGTTCTGCTTTAAATATGTTGAAGTTATTAGGGAAATACAAACTCTGGAGTATTTTTCCTAGGAAACTGGGCAAATTTTCATCAGTAACAAATTTTGTTTATTATTTTACTTGGTCTCTTGAACTCTGGTCTGGGCACTGACCCTGAGCTTCTTTTGCTCAAGGCTAACACTCTACCACCACTTGAGCCACAGCGCCACTTCCAGGTTTTCCTGAATAGTTTATTGGAGGCAAGTCTCACAGACTTTCCTGCCTGGGCGGGCTTTGAATCTCAATCCTCAGACCTCAGCCTCTAGAGCAGTGAGGATTACAGGCAGGAGGCCCCAGCTCCTGGTTTATTTTTGTTGGTCGTGGAGCTTGAACTCAGGGCCTGGGAGCTTTTCTACTCTAGGTTAGAACTCTAACACTTTGAGCCATAGCTCCATTTCCAGTTTTCTGGTGGTTAACTGGAGATAAGAGTCTCAGATTTTCCTGCTTGGGCTGGCGTTGAACTGCAGTCCTCAGAACTCATCCTTCCTGAGTAGCTAGGACAACAGGCGTGAGCCATTAGTGCCTGGCAAATATTTTATTTTGAATGAAACCTTTTACCCTAAAGCCTATTCTGGTTGGTATTATTAGCTACATTTGGATAATTATCTACTTGAGATATCAATATTCCATTTTCCCTTATCTCTAGATTGTTAGGACATTATGATGAAGTGTGTCCCAATAGTAGCTGAATTCTGATTAACCAATTTGGGAAGTTAGCCCATTTACATTTTTTTTTTTTTTTTGCCAGTCCGGGGCCTTGAATTCAGGGCCTGAGCACTGTCCCTGGCTTCTTTTTGCTCAAGGCTAGCACTCTACCACTTGAGCCATAGCGCCACTTCTGGCCAAGTTTTCTGGATATGTGGTGCTGAGGAATCGAACCCAGGGCTTCATGTATATGAGGCAAGCTCTCTTGCCACTAGGCCATATTCCCAGCCCCATTTACATTTCTTATAGTTACTGATACAGTTATTTTCAATAATGAATTTGTGTTATTTGTCATGCTCCCATATCTCTCTTGCCTCTGTTGCACTGGTAAAAAAAAAAAAATTTTAACATCTTAAAGCTAATCCCTACTGATTTGGTGTTCTATTTGTACTCCCTCGTTCCAACAGTAATATTACAATGGAAATGTCAGACATAACACCCTGGGTGACCTTTTAGATAAGCAGCAGCAGGACAAACAGATTTCATTACCCCCTGGTTAGATGCAATGAGGAGTTACCAGTCCATAGAGTATGTCTGCCAAAAATGCATATGGACAATGAATTTATAACTTGTTCTTGTATTAATCATGAGCATATGCAAAATTAAATTATAGTAATGTACTAGTACAAGTATCTTCTCTGTGAGAATGATAATGTGGTTATTTAAGAGGTTACATACAAAATATACATGGGAACTTTGGGGTAAAAAAGCATTTGTGTACAACAAATAAGGAATTATTTGAGGAGGAAGGGGAAAAGAGAGAAATATAGCAAATACAGCAAAATATTTGCACTGAAGGATTTGAGTGAAGCACTTTGGGCTATTATTCCCACAACTTTTCTCAAGTTTCAATTCCAACAGTGCATTAAAAAAAAAATCATCCTGTACAAAAAGCACTCACCTCCATTACAAGCTGATGAGCACGAGAAACCAGTGTGAGACCGTTGGCATGGTTAAATGTCTCAGAAATGTCCTGTCCAAATGTGTAGCCGGCGCCACGTGGTGAAATCCCCCATCCACCTCGGTCATCCGGATCCGACCACAGCAGGTCACACATCGGGCCCTGCCGGGAAAGTGAAGCACACCGCAGGACTTGTACAATTTAGCTTTCCCACAAGGAAGCTATATTTATTCTTTAAAAATTTTACCTCATGTGGGACTTCTTGTAAACGATCCAGAGCTCTTATGTGATCCAGCGTGTCTATAGATGGAGACAGGCCACCATGGAGGCAGAATATCTGTTAGAAATTAAAAGAGAATGTGCACTCTAGTTTCTCTAACTGCTAAGTTATCAAGTGGTGATGGTTACAAGTATTAATCCTAAGAGCGCTTATTTTCAAAGTATTCATTGTAATAAACTGATAATACAATGGAAAGGCAAACCCCACATCAAACAGAACTGTTAACACAAATATGTCCTTCCTATCTTCTCCCTTTGTAATAGCAGGTATGGTCTCTCCCCCCTCCCTCCCCCGTGTGGTGCAGGACCTTCTGTGTGCTAGGCAAGTGCGGTCCCCAGTCCTACCCCAGGTGTTTGACTGTTTTCTCTCCCCCAGCCTTGTGGCCTCTCACCCCATTTCTGGCTGGTACTGCTGACAGGTGATGCTTTCTCTTGCAGTTTTCCCAGATTTTCCATAGTATATAATCATAAAAGTTGCCCCAAATCCCCAACTTCTCAGTGTTTGCCCATTTAACTCCTTTGATTACACAGGGCATTGGCTACGACTTCTAAAAGAAAATTAATAAATAACTTTTTCTTTTTGTAACTACATATTTTTTCCTGTAGAGCTTCTAAATCAGAGAATAATATGAGAGCATTTTTCTTCTGATTCCTTTTCTTGTTGGTTGTGGGGCTTGAACTCTGGGCTTGGGCACTGTCCCTGAGCTCTTTTGCTCAAGGCTGGTGTGCTACTACTTTGAGCTATAGCGTCACTTCCAGTTTTCTGGTGGTTAATTGGAGGTAAGAATCTCACAGGGACTTTTTTTGGCCAGTCCTGGGGCTTGGGCTCAGGGCCTGAGCACTGTCCCTGGCTTCTTTTTGCTCAAAGCTAGCACTCTGCCACTTGAGCCACAGCGCCACTTCTGACTGTTTTCTGTATATGTGGTGCTGGGGAATCGAACCCAGGGCCTCATGTATACGAGGCAAGCACTCTTGCCACTAGGCCATATCCCCAGCCCCTCACAGGGACTTTTCTGCCAATGTTGGCTTTGTATCTCAACCCTCAGATCTCAGTCTGAGTAGCTAGGATTACAGGTGGGAGCCACTGGTGCCCAGCTATTTTTTTTGTTTCTGAGACACAGACTCTCCCTATATAACCAGGCTGGCCTTGAACTCATGATCCTGTCTCAGCCTCTTGAGTGCCAGGATTACAGCTGAATATTACTAACACTCAGCTTTTGTCTCCTGACTTAAAACAAACAAACAAGCATTGCTATTATTAAGGCATTGTACAGAGAGGATACTGTCTGGTAATGAGCACACATTCTAGCTCTT
The DNA here is from genome assembly GCF_023159225.1 of Perognathus longimembris pacificus. Lineage (NCBI taxonomy): Eukaryota > Metazoa > Chordata > Mammalia > Rodentia > Heteromyidae > Perognathus > Perognathus longimembris. Next base: position 39,790,326 of record NC_063181.1, on the reverse strand, counting down.
AAACCACAGCACCATGTCTGGCTTTTCCTATATATATGGTGCTGGGGAATTGAACCCAGGGCTTCATGTATGCGAGGCAAGCACTCTACCACTAGGCCATATTCCCAGCCTGTTCAAATTTTTTGAATACTTATTTGTTTACTTAATTTCTGAAGTAGATAAGGTCTCTGTAGCAACATTTTATAAATAACCTGACACCAATGCTCCTGTGTATACTGGTTGTTTTGCTTCTTAAATGGACAGTGCTAACAGATTCAATGACTTGGGGGATGCAAACAGGTGAGGAGCAACAGGCTGCCTTTCTAAAATAATCTGTCCATTAAATTTAATGCTAATGAAGACAATATTGATTTAAACACTTAAAAGCTAGTTAAAAGTAAACATTTTAAGGCAGGCTGATTTGAGGACCGCAGTTCCTAGACAGCTCAAGCAGGAAAGTCCACTCCCCCCAAAAAGGCCAGAAGCTGTGTTGTGGCTTAAGTGGTAGAGTGCTAGCTTTGAGCAAAAGAAGCTCAAACACAGCACCCAGGCCACAAGTTTAAGCCCCAGTACTAGCACACACACACACAATTTTTTTTTTTTTTTTTGCCAGCCCTGGGGCTTGGACTCAGGGCCTGAGCACTGTCCCTGGCTTCTTGTTGCTCAAGGCTAGCACTCTGCCACTTGAGCCACAGCGCCACTTCTGGCCATTTTCTGTATATATGGTGCTGGGGAATTGAACCCAGGGCCTCATGTATACGAGGCAAGCAGTCTTGCCACTAGGCCATATCCCCAGCCCCCACAAATATTTTTTAAAATAAATTCATGCTTTGATTCATAGTAACACGTCTAGGCACTATTATCTGAAAGCATTATTCTTTTAATTATTGAAGTGTTCAAAACCATAACTTGGAAAGTATAGCCTTCAGGATTACACAAAGATGACTATAAACAAGTTATATTCTGATCAGCAGACCAAAGAACTAGTATATTTTTTGACTACTCTGGACTTTTATAATTTAAGAACTGCAGTTGCAGAAAAGGCCAAAGAGATACAAGAAGCAAAGATCATGTAAGCTGAGACCCGAAATTCCTACATTTAATCTCCCCCACAAGACATAATCACATACATACTCACTTGTCCATCTACTAAAGCTGTAAGTGGAAGATAATCAAATAGATCTGTAAAATATTTCCAAACATTGGCATTTCCATACTTCCGTAGACATTCGTCATAAAAGCCATAAACTTGGGTAATTTGCCGGCTTTCATGATTTCCTCTCAAGATTGTAATGCGTTCAGGATATCGAACCTGCAAGAAATGGAAAAGAAACACAGGCTAAAATCATATCTTCACTGGTAATGTTAAGAACGTTATCTTGTGACCCACTTCCTTCAATGACCCTTTGGTCCACTAGTAAATTAAATAATCACTTTTAAGAGTAAAAGACTCGGGGCTGGGGATATGGCCTAGTGGCAAGAGCGATTGCCTCGTATACTTGAAGCCCTGGGTTCGATTCCCCAGCACCACATATACAGAAAATGGCCAGAAGTGGCGCTGTTACTCAAGTGGCAGAGTGCTAGCCTTGAGCAAAAAGAAACCAGGGACAGTGCTCAGGCCCTGATTCCAAGGCCCAGGACTGGCAAAAAAAAAAAAAAAAAAAGAGTAAAAGACTCTCCTTCAAACCAAATCTTATTAACCAAAGCCAGGTGCTGGCTGCTCAGGCTTGTAATCCTAGCAACTCAAGGAAATTAGACCTGGAGGATTATAGTTCAAAGCCAGCAAGGATTAAAAAAGTATGCAAGACTCCTATTTCCAATTAGCCAGCCAGACTGGAGGCATGGCTCAAGTGACAAAGGGTCATTTGTGAGTTAACCAGCAAGCCTACTGAGAGCATGAGGCTGAGTTCAAGTACACACACACACACACACACACACACACACACACACACACACACACACCCACCCCCCTTCAAAACGTTTAATTCCCATCTCCAACAAAAACAGTATTGCTAAATTGGAGTAAAGTTGCAAATTACTATTACTAACTGCCCCTACAAATGGGGACTGAACCCAGGGCCTGATGAATGATGGGCAATCACTATACCACTTTAACCATGCCCTATCACTAATTATTTCCTTTTATAACAAAACAGAACATAAACTAGGCAGGAGTAAGAAAGTTAGAGACAGACCAGGCACTGATGGCTTATGCTTGTAATCCTGGCTACTCAGGAAGCTGACCTGAGCACAGCAGTTTGAAGCCAGACTGGACAGGAAAGTCCATGAGACTCTCATCTCCACTTAACCACCAGAAAACCAGAAATGGCACTGTGGCCCAAAGTGATAGTGCCCTAGCCTTGAGCAACAAGAGCTCAAGGACACTGTGTTCACCTGAGTTCAAGCCCCATGACCGACTTAAAAAAAAAAAAAAGATTCAGACAGTTTTTTCGTGGGTATCCTAAACAAAGAAATAGAGTCTAGAGCACTGAATAAGAAAATTCTTTGATGTAAGGCAAAACATTTTTTCTATCTACTACTGGCAGGTAAATTTAGATGACAGAAGCTAAGGAGTTTGAGTGTGAGTCTAAAATCGATATGGAATTTGAGACTTTGAGAACAGTGAGGTAAGATGTATTTGTTAGTTTTAATCTGGCTTTATATGCAAGGTGATTTGTAGATTAGACCTTGGAAGCAGAAATGAAAAAGTTACCTACATAATAAAGTAAGGTGATAAACTGTGTGGGGCATTGAACAGAAAGGCACAGAGAGAGGAATAACAACATTTTCAAGGTAAGAGCTAACCTTTTTCTTTTGGTGGTACTAGGGTTTGAACTCAGGTTCTTACACTGGCTAGGCAAGGTGTGGAATCATGCCACGCCTTTACTCACCCTTTCTGTTCTGGTTCATTTGAGATAGGGACTCACTTTTTTCCAGGCCAGCACAGGCTTCAATCCTCTTAGACTCAATACCAAAGATAAATAACTAAGCCAAATATAATTTCATGACTTCAGTTATGGACAACTTGAGAATGATACATTATCACAAGCAGAGAAGTTTAATGCATAATTTTAAAAAGAGAAGAATAAATTTAAAAAGAAGAAGATGTCTTTAAGCATACCTTTAATGCTACAAGAAGAGTCACAGTCTCCACAGAGTAATAACCTCTGTCCACATAATCGCCCATGAACAGATAGTTTGTATCTGGCGACTTCCCGCCAATTCTGAAGAGTTCCATGAGGTCGTGGAATTGGCCATGCACATCTCCGCAGACAGTGACGGGACAACGGACTTCTTGTACATTGGATTCTTTTGTTAAAATTTCCTTAGCCTGTTGGAAAAGTAAAACCAACAATTAAAAAAATTGTATCACAAATTTAAAGGTGATAAAATAAAAAAAGGTGACTAAAGGGAAATCTTAAGGGAAAAAAAGAGAATCTGAAGACTTAACTCACCCAAATGTTCTCATCAACTCATGAATAACATTTCCCCCAATGGAATATCAACCAGCAAGAAAGAAGTACTGACATATGCTACACTAACACCATTATAAGTAAAAGAAACCTTTACAAATGGCCACATAATTTGCAGTTCCATCTATATGCAGTGTCCAGAACCAGAGGTGGAAGGGTTATGGTGGCTCAGAGCATGGGCAGTAGATGGCTTGAGTGTCTGGGAGTACCAAGTAAGGGATGTGGTTTCCTTTGAGGTAGATGGACGGACACCTAACACTGTAATGGAGGTGAAGGTTCGTGAATGCACTTACTCAGTGCTACTGAATGGTAAACTAAGTGAATTGAATGCTACAGCAGGAATTTTTTGTTGTTGCTGTTGCCAGTCCTGGGGCTTGGACTCAGGGCCTGCGCACTGTCCCTGGCTTCTTTTTGCTCAAGGCTAGCACTATGCCACTTGAGCCACAGCGCCACTTCTGGCTTTTCTGTATATGTGGTACTGAGGAATCGAACCAAGGGCTTCATGCATGTTCTACCTCTACCACTAAGTCACATTCCCAGCCCAACAGAAGGAATTTTATCTCAATAAAGGTGGTTTGTTTGGGTTTTTTTGAGTGTGCCAGTCCTGGGGCTTGAACTCGGGGCTTGGGTGCTGCTGTCCCTTAGTTTTTTTTTGCTCAAGGCAAGTGTGCCATCACTTGAGGCACAGCTCCACTTCTGGCTATTGGGTAGTTTAGTGGAGATGAGAGTTTCGTGGCCTTTCCTGGCTTCAAACTGATCCTCAGATCTCGACTTCCGGAGTAGATAAGATTACAAGTGTGAGCCATGGGTACCTAGCTTAATCTTTTTTATTTTTTTTAAACCATACAGACATTTATTTTGCATTTGATTTCACTGGCCCAAATGTCTAAATGCCAGAATGATCCACTTGTTCTCTTCAAGACTCTTCCTCTGAAGTGCATTAACCTGGCCATGCACGGCCTACGCTGGCGCCGGGCCCTTGTGGCTGGGGAGGGGGGGGGGCTGGCACCACCAGGGCCTGGTACCCAGCAAACTCAGAAGATGGCCACGGCAGTCTCAGTGGCACAGGACACTGGGTGCCCTCCCGCTTCCCCCCCCACACACAGCCGCACGCCCACGCTCATGCCCACTGCAGGACACCAACCCTGGCTGGTCTGAGCCCAAGCCCTGCCCTTTTGCTTATTTTTATCATCTAGAACCCTAGGGCTGTTATGACTACACACAAGGGGAATGCTTGGGGCCAGTGGCAAACCTGCTGGTTATGTGATTGCTGTGTCTGACCTTCTGCCGCAATCCAGTCAAAAGACAGGAATGAGTAACCTTGTGTACTTATTGCCCTTAAACTAGCTCTGGGACAATCTAACCTTATGAAATAGTGTGTGCATGTGTGTGTGTGTATGTGTGTTAAGGCTCGTTCACTGACATTGCTAAACTAACTCACTTCCTTGTCCTGTGTTACTGAAATGACACTGCATGGTCATTTCTTCATCGCTTACCCCAGTATATGCTGGAAGAAACAGGCAATTTATAAGTTTTAAAAAGATCAATGAATGCTGGGCCATAGCTCAGTGGCAAAGCGCATACCTAGCAGGCGCAATGTCCTGCGTTCCATCCCCAGTACCAAAAAAGAAAAGACCAAAACAAAAATGATCAAGGAAGAAAACAATTCTGAATCAGTCTTAGATAAACATATACCAATTAAAAGCTAACTTCCAACTTTCTTCTTTTTCCTTTATGTGATGGTACAGATCCCCAGGGCCTAAACATGCTAGTTAAAATTTCTATCCTCTATCTCTACCTTTCAACCTCTTTATTCTAATTACTTTATAGAGCTGAACTAGAATATACCATTGGGAAGTGCCAAAGTACAGAATTTATGTCTGAACACTGGCAAGTTAAATGTAGTACTAACATCAAGCCAGTAACAGCTAACCTGGCTTAAAATTTTGTTTCATAGAAAAAAAAGAGTTCAATAAAATAAAGTATACATATTGCTAAAAGCTTCTGTTCGGCTTTACTCTGGTGTATGTGTGTGTGCACATGTGTGTACGTGCGTGTGTGTGTGTGCATAGCGTGTGCACCCAGGGACTTGGACTTGCCACACAGGGGTTCTGGCACAGGCTCTACTCAAGCTCTACTTGCTCGTTATTTTTAGAATAAAAATAACGTTCCTCCTCGGTCCCCTCTCAGGTGGACCTAGGACCGCCATCTCCCTCTTTGTAATTTTTTATAGGCGTGGTGACAGGGGCTATGTGACAGCACCCAGATACTGGTTGAGAAGAATTATCCCAAACTTTTCCCTGGACGGACCTCGGGTGAAAGCTTCCTTCTCTCCACTTTCAGAGTCGTTAGGATTTCGAAGTTGTTAGGATTTCAAGCGTGAGCCCCTCGAGCCTAGCATTTGTTAATATACAAAATTCCAATGATTTATCTAGTTTTCAGGTTGCAGCAAATTAGAAACAAAATTACACAAAAGAACTGGAACTACAAGAGACATGTAAAGTGCTAGGAAGAAACCACCAAACAGTGAAAATGACAGGACCACAAAAGCCAACTGTGAGGAGGAAGTAGGACCAAGTTGAATTTGACTGATGGGGAAGTGGCATTTTGGGGACAGCTCAGTGATCTGATAAGAGCATTTAAAAGCTCGCATTCTTAAGTTTCTGCATTGCTCTCTATCTTTGTCAACTAATATTCTTGCCAATTAGTCAAATAATATCTTTTAATTTGCACCTCTGATATCTATTTTAAACAATATGTAGCTTAGCCTGGCTTGGAACTCATTACCTCCCTCCCTTTCTGGCTCATAGCATTAATGACTCCTAATGTAAGGCCATTCTTGCCTCTCTGGTTTGTAGTATCTCCTCTGTCAGGCTTCCGTAAAGGCCCATGTCTGTTTCTAGACTTACCTGAACTGACATGTACAACCTTCCAGGCTCCCTTAACCTTCCTTTCCTCTTCCCCTCAGCTCCCTTCGCTTCGTGGCTTTCTAGGTGGCTGCGTGCTCTAACACGTTGAGCCATACCCTTTTTGTTTTGTTTTTCAGGTCGGATTTCTCATTTTTGCCCCGGGCTAGCTTCAGCTCCCCACGTCCTCTGCCCGCCATGTGTGGTCCGTGTAGTCTCTGGACCGTTCTCATCCCTGCTGGTGCCCCGGCCCAGCACCCCGCGCTGGGTAGAGTCCAGTGTTCTGAACCTGCACCTGCTTGGTGCTCACTCTGGGCCTAACGCTGCTGAGCTTCTCTACTTCGGACATAGACAGAGTGACCCATGCTAGTATGTGGCTGACGGTGTAATTTAAAAAAACTATGTGAGCCCCTCATCACTGATTAAACCTTTACCAATGTGAGAAAGAAGGAAATGGCAGTGAAAAATAAGCTGCCACGGGGCTGGGGATATGGCCTAGTGGCAAGAGTGCTTGCCTCTTATACATGAGGCCCTGGGTTCGATTCCTCAGCACCACATATACAGAAAATGGCCAGAAGTGGCGCTGTGGCTCAAGTGGCAGAGTGCTAGCCTTGAGCATAAAAGAAGCCAGGGACAGTGCTCAGGCCCTGAGTTCACGGCCTAGGACTGGCAAAAAATAAAAATAAATAAAAAAAAAATAAGCTGCCACCCTGTTTTACTTTCCACGAATCTCCTCAAGATTCCCTCTAGTCAAAACTAGACACTTGGGAATTTTAATTTTAGAACTCGTCATGTCCTATGAGAATCATTTTGGGATTCGGATTGAGACTGCACTGAATTTACACAGTAATTTGGGACAAAAGGGCATCTTTCTTTGGGGGTGAAGAGTTAAAGTAAACCCCATTTTCAGGCAGCCCCCGTTTTGTTGTCTGTTTAAACTTGGAGTAACCCAGGCCACCAATTATCCCGGCTAGCAGGACAGCTTATTAGGGCCCAGCTGGTTTGGAAACTCCCTGCTTAACTCTGACTGCCTGGGAATGCTTAACTCTAACCTCCCCGGAATGCCTCGAGCCCTGAGCCAATCAGATTTGTACCCGGATCCTAATCTTGCTTGAACACCTGATTGCTGTAACTTGGTTTTTTGCCTTTATAAGCCCTGTGCAATCGCAGCTCAGGGCTTCCTCCTAACCTCCGCTGTGTCGGTGGGTAGGACGAGGCCCGATCTACAGCTTGCCTGAATAAAGCCTTGCTTTTGCATTTCAGAACGTCTGGTTCACGGTGGTCTTCTCACGACTTGGGCATAACAGGTGTAGCAGCTACTGGGGTGGAATGCAGGTCCTCATACTTGCTAGAGAGACATTCTTGCTGATGAGCCCTCTCTCCAGCCCTGATTTTTGCTGTGGTTTTTCTTGTTTTGTTTTGTTTTGTTTTGAGATAGGGTCTCTCTCTGTCCCTGGACACAGAACTGGGCAAGATCCACCAATGTTAGGCTTCTTGTGTAGTTAGAATAGGCACATGCCACAGAGTACTCAGCTCTTCACTGACAAGGGGTCTTTCTGCCCTAGGCTGGCCTCAAACTTCAATCCTTCCAATTTTAGCCTTCCAGTAGCCACAAGCCACTGGCACCTGGTTAAAGGACATCCTTAGGCAGGGAATGTGGCTTAGTCATACAGTGCTTGTCTAGCATGCATGAGGTCCTGGGTTCAATTCCTCAGAACCACAAGAGCAAAAAATAAACAACATTTAAAAAAGGGAAAACATATTTTAAAAAAAGGTCATCTGTGGAGTGCTATGTCTTTCCATGAATGATCATGGTTCAGATTTCCTTTCTTTTTAAATCAATTTTTGTAACTATCTCTGATGTTTCTTTATTGCATACTGTTACACACAGTCATCAAGTACCACCTAACGAGGGTTCACAACAGACTGTAACGACAGTGCTAACGGGGCCTAGTGACACAGCAGTTCATTACTGTGAGTGTGGCAAGACTGTGACAGTGCTTTGTGTACCCAATATTCACTGAGTCGATTACATTGTTTTTTCTTTAGTATGGTAAGTACACTATGATATTCCCATACGAAATCACCTAATAATGCATAACTAGACCGAAAGTTTTTAGACTGCATGCCTGGGCTGGCCTGAACTTCAATCCCTCTAGTTGTACTTCCCACCTTGCTGGGACGACTCAGCCTGTTACTGGCTGAGATTGGGGTCTCATAAAAACGTTTTGCCTGAGCTGACCTTGAGTCCCTCCCCAAGCTTCCTGACTCAAGTAGCTAGGATAACAGGTGTGGGCACTGTCCCTGAGCTTCTCTCCCTCAAGGCGAATGAATGCTCTACTCTTGAGTCACAGCTCCACTTCTGGCTTTTTTGAGTAGTTTATTGGAGATAAGAGTCCCACAGACTTTCTTGCCTGGGCTGTCTTTGAACCACCCTCATCAGATCTCAGCCTCCTGAGTGGCTAGGATTACAGGCACGAGCCACTGGCACTGGTTAGTATAAAGGTTTTTAAATCCCTGGGAAAGAATCACTATATTTTGTTGATCTCTGCATCAGTATGATGAGATTATCTGGTTCACAACATATCCCATTCACTTCAACTTACTTTCTAGTAACTACCAGAACTCTATTACACTCATCTACGGATTTAAAATACTGACATATGAAAAACCAAATCACACTAAAGCGTATATGCAGATTGTAAGGATTAGTTATTGTCCTTTGATTGCACCTAGCTGTCTGTGCCTTTTCCTCCACCCCCCAGTGTTAAGAGGTGGAACCCAGGACTTTGGTTTCTAATACTGGGCAAGTGCTCTCTCACTGACTCATTGGTTAGCTTCCCAAGCTCAGGTGTCCATCTTTTCTTCTAATTCCAGTGTATTAACATTCTTCCAACAACTGTCTGAAAATTCTTATCCCACTGTGTAGATCCTTGCATTGTACAAAACACTAGGCTTAATGTTTACATCTTCATACATGCATATATAGGAATCTGACTGCATTCACTCCTTCACGTGACATTTTAAAATCTCAGTGTAAAATCTTGTTTGTCTGGGATCACCCAGACCACTTCACTAAAGCACTCACGTAATATGCATGCACATTCAGGGTTTTTGATTTATTACAGTGAAAGGGCAAGAGGCACAAGCACACTTCTGAGAGAACTAAGTGCAAGAAGTCCAACGCTGTCACACACAACGTGGCAAACTGCCTGGTTGGCTGACAAGAGTGAATCCTTTAGGAGTAAAGGAATGCCTACAGTGGCACAGAGCTCACGACCTGCAAACTGAGGGCTGTCATAGAGGCGCCTTTGCCTACCTTCTACCTAAGTTTCAAACTTGCTATGAACAGCCGAGGCATGGTAAACCAGCACGGTGCACCAGTAGCGAACCGTGGGGACACAGTCCAAATCTAACTTTCTAGACGCCAGCTGAGAAGGACCTTGCAACAAGACCTCCAGACACAGCTGTCTCAGAATCACTGCATTAATGTAACTCTTACCCACACGCTTCTAATTCTACAGGTCATTGGGAAAGAAAAAAGGGGAAAGGAAAGAATTCATTCTTGCTGCTATGAAATTACACTTACCTTAGGAAGTAAATTGAGAAATCAAACTTTGGGACTAACATACACGTCAGGGGAAGATCAAAATATTTTCCCTTCTATTCTTGTTTTAGGAACAGAGAGCATTTAAGTGTACTCATGTCTTCCACATTTCCAACATGTGACATTCCACTTCAGTGTTGTTGCCCATTTCCAAGGTCACATTAACAAAAGCTATGGATTCCTGTTTGACAATATGCAATCTTCTTTCCTCTCTATTCATAAATGTGCTTGCTATAATTCCACATACATTATCTTACTTCCTAGGAAATTCATCAAAATGAAGCCACAGAATAGACTGATCTGAGCTAGATGAAGTTAAAACTCCGAGAAAACTGTTGGATGTGGTGGTACATACACGTATGCCAGCACTCACAAGGCTGAGTTTGCTGTCTCAAAAACAAGCAACTCCAGCCCCCCTAAGTTAATATGAGCAAGTGTCCATCTTCCCACCTACAGCTGGCAAGTGTCTTCCATTCAGAGAGAACCTAGCTTTTCTTTGTGATAGAAGGTGGAGCCAACAGTGTAGAATATTTGCTGGTTCTCGCGTTTGAAAAATGAATTATGTATTAGTTTCAACTTTTGTGTCACTTGTAGCCAGCTTCCCCAGGGCCTGGGGTCTTCCTGTTTTACTTTCCTTGGTGCTGGGATACAAGTATGCATAACCACACTTGGCTGCATATATAACCTTTAAAAGGTCAAAACAAATTTCTGAAGCTGGGTGCCAGTAGCTCATGCCTGTAACCTTAGCTACTCAGGAGGCTGAGAGCTGAGGGTAGCGGTTCAAAGCCAGCCCAGGTAGAAAAGTCCAGAAGACTCTTTCTCCTATAAACTACTCAGAAAAAGGAAAAAGCTGAAGTGGCACTGTGGCTTAAGGGTAGAGTCCTAGCCTTGGGCATGAAGAGGTTCAGGGATAGCACCTAGGCCCCGAGTTCAAGCCCCAGGACTGGCACTGGTGGCTCAGGCCTGTAATCCTACTAAGGACAATAAGAACTGTTGACGATAGTGGTTCAAAGCCAGCCCAGGCAGAAAAGTCCAGAGACTTTTATCTCCAATTAACCACCAAAAGCTGCAAGAGCTGTGCTCTGGTGTTGGAATGTCAGCCTTGAGAAAAAAACAAACAAAACAAAAAACCTAAGGGACAGAGCCTAGGTCTTGAATCCAAGTCCCAGTACTGGCATAAAACAAAATCATATGGCCAGTATAGTACAAGTCCAGAACCTCAGGTTCTGTACAAGTCCTGCACCTCAGGACTTTCAATTCTTTTGATCACAAGAGCATGCCATAGGATGATACATTCTGTCTCAGATTATGAAAGACACAACAGTAAACCAAGTCTAAGACTGAGCTCTCCCAAGCCCTAAAAGGAAAAGAATTTGCAACATACAGACTTGCTTCCCAGAGTTAACAGGATTAACTAAAAAAATTACATACAGACGTATCTAATAGCATTTGATCTTTGATAAAGGAACATTATTTTTTTTAAAAAAGGTGTCATAATGAAAGTAATTATGTTAGGCTTACATTTCACATTTACTTGAAAAAAATTTTTTTTGTCAGTTGTGGGGCTTGAACTCTGGGCCTAGGCTCTGTCCCTGAGCTCTTCAGCTCAAGGCTAGCACTCTACCACTTGAGCCACAGCGCCACTTCCTACTTGAAGAGTTTATAAGAAAATTGGTTCCAAGCAATTATAATCAAGCATAACAATTACATTTCTCATAAGTATTAGCATTTACTTGTGATTTTAATACCATTCTCTTAGCAAAAACTAAATTCAGAAAACAGAATTTAGGACAATCAATCAGGCATGAATCCAATCTTGATTTACAACATTGGTTTCTCTTCACGAAAAGATTTCTCAAGTCCATCAGACTGTGAAGAGAAGACAAGACAGCGACAGGCTGCACATGAGGCCACGCCCACACACGAGAGGCCACGCCCACACAGGAGAGGCCACGCCCACACACGAGAGGCCACGCTGGCTTGTGCTCTCAGCAGTGAAGGGGAGGGGCATACACTGCAAATAAAACTACTGGACAAGCAGATGTTTTATGAAGCTATTATCCTCATTTTATCTAGCAAGACTGATGATTTTACACCTAATTTATAAAGTTGAGAAATGGCCTGATTTAACAGTGCCCTTTCTGGTTACTCGCAATAATTCATTTGGTTTTACTTTTCTTTTTTACCTGTCAGGACAGGAAATCTCCTACTTCACTGTAACCATGTCATTCTTGTCATAGCCAAAAAATATTTTCTTCATCATTGATTGGAATCATTGGTTGATTCTAGATTTTATAAACTTTATGATTGGATCATCAAGGCTGACACTAATCCTTGTTCAAGAGAAGTTTAAAGTTTCAGTTAGGGGGGCTGGGAATATGGCCTAGTGGCAAGAGCGCTTGCCTCCTACACATGAAGCTCTAGGTTCGATTCCCCAGCACCACATATATGGAAAACGGCCAGAAGGGGCGCTGTGGCTCAGGTGGCAGAGTGCTAGCCTTGAGCAGGAAGAAGCCAGGGACCCCCCCCCCCCAAAAAAAAGTTTCAGGCATTTTGGTGGTTAAAAACTTCCTTTTTAAAAAGCCGGATTCTATCACAGACAATCTAAAAGATTTTTCCTCAGTTAAAAAAATAACTCATTTTACCATTACCTAATCTTTTTCAAGATGATTTGGGGCCTTCAGGAATTCAAAGTATGTTATTTCACATTAAGAATGAATATCCTATATTTTGCTTATTTCAAAGCTTTGAAGCTAGAAACTCATCCAGTAGTTCCAAATAAGATCTACAAAGACTTCTACACAAACCTCACACTTAAAAATGTACACAGGGGTGGGAATATGGCCTAGTGGAAGAGTGCTTGCCTCATTTGCATGAAGCCCCAGGTTCAAGTCCTCAGCAACCACATATATACAAAAAGGTGAGAAGTGGCGCTGTGGCTCCAGTGGTAGAGTGCTAGCCTTGAGCAAAAAGAAGCCAAGGACAGTGCTCAGGCTATGAGTTCAAGCCCCAGGACTGGCAAAAAAAAAAAACCAAAAAAAACCCCAAAGAACTAAATCTTCTTTTCTATTATTTTCTATAGGTGGTATACAGAGGGGTTACAGTTAGGTAAGTAGGTAATGAGTACATTTCTTTTTGAGCAATGTTACCCCTTCTCGCAATCTCTCCCAGTTTTTCCCTTCCATTTCCACAAACTGTATAGTTCATTTTCTACGGTGTGTAGTGGGTACCACTGCTGCATTTGTTTATCTACTGTCCCTTAGTTTTTGCGCTTCCCCCTAACCCTGCCAAAGACAGATAGGCAGACAAAAAGAAAATATTAGTAAAGAAACAAACCTGTTGTTTTCATTTCCTGAAGAAATGTCCCATGTTTTGTCAGGTACTTTGTAAAGCATAAAGATCTCCCAGTACACAAACAGGCTAAATTTCCCCACCACCTAAAATATCCTCACCACAGTTCTTCAGGTACAACGGAATCACACTTAGCAACCCAAAGAGAAAATCTCTCCAAGACAAGCGTCAAGTATAGTTGTAGTCACAAAATGTCCTGAACAGCACCAGACTGGGTTTTAGGCACACCATCTTTAAAAACTGCTGTTTCTTCTGCTACTGTTGCAGGAGTTAATCACAGAAGCAATGTTTCAGTCCTCCCTGTAAGGAAGGAGTCAAATCCACAACCAGCTTCAAAATCTAGACTGCTAATTGAAGCTAGTGTAAAGTGCTAATCTTCTCAGATGATAGGCATTTCTCAGACATGAGCCTAATAAGCCAGACACAAAGCACCCAGTCATACACTTTTTTTCAATTACTCATCCCATACAGCAAGACTCAAGTGTCTTGATTTATGCATTTTTTTTGGATTTCTCCATTTTTAAGGCAATTTGAACTAGAATAGCAACCCAATTCCAAGGGAAATACTACAGCCTTATAACTTTCTATATAGTTATCAAAAAATAGAATCCTATAATCATACTATTAAAAATGTAGTCGAGACAATTGCCGGTGGCTCACACCTGTAATCCTGGCTACTTAGGACACTGCGATTTAAGGGTAGAATTTTGAAGCCAGCCTCAGAAAAAATCTGTGAGACTTTTATCTCCAATTAAGCACGAAAAAAGCCAGAAGTGGTGTTGTGGTTCAAGTGGTAGAGCATTAGTCTTGAGTAAAAGCAGCTCAGGGACAGCACCCGGATCAAGCCCCAGGATCAGCACCCCCCTCCCAACAAAAGGGTAAAAAAAACCCAAAAAGTAGTAGTCAAAAGTTTAAAAATAGAAAATTTATATAATTAGGCTTGCCTTAGTTTTTCTTTTACCTCCTCCATACATGCCACTATTATTGCTCTAGAAGGGTGTAGAACTAGAATTAACAAGTTAGAAATAAACATTACAACATTGCTACAAACCCAATACTTTGTGCAGAATATCTTCAGCACAAAAATGTGCCAGGAGGGGCTGGGAATATGGCCTAGTGGCAAGAGTGCTTGCCTCATATACATGAAGCCCTGGGTTCAATTCCCTAGCACCACATATACAGAAAACAGCCAGAAGTGGCGCTGTGGCTCAAGTGGCAGAGTGCTAGCCTTGAGCAAAAGGAAGCCAGGGACAGTGCTCAGGCCCTGAGTCCAAGCCCCAGGACTGGCAAAAGAAAGAAAAAAAAAGTGCCAGGAAATAACCCATTTTCCATAATTCTAGCACATTTCCATAAGAAAATAGTGACATCTAAAACAATATAAAAATTTATCCTTACAGGGTTGCTTCCATTAATAGAATGCCAGCTAATAAGCAAGAGTCAGATACCAAGTTTGAGTCTTGATCTCCAACTGAAACCCCCCCAAAACCAAAAAACAATATTTACCAAAAACAATATTTACCCTTTTTCATTTACCCCTCTGTGAGTGGTTACTTCTGTAGGACTTTACAAGGGTAGCACCTTTACAAACCACCTAGGAGATTGGCAAATATTCCTGTCTCACAGGTAACAATATCGGAGGTGAGGGCTGGAAATGTGGCTTGGTAGTAGAGTGCTTGCCTAGCATGCATGAAGCCCTGGGTTCGATTCCCCAGCACCACATATATAGAAAAGGCCAGAAGTGGCGCTGTGGCTCAAGTGGCAGAGTGCTAGCCTTGAGCAAAAAGAAGCCAGGGACAGTGCTCAGGCCCTGAGTTCAAGGCCCAGGACTGGCAAAAAAAATGGGGGAAAAAAAAGTATCAGAGGTGCACATCACACTGGCAGCTATGCTAGAAATCTGCAGAACATGATCTGAATTCAGACAGGCTGTACCTTACACCTCAGGCAACTTGGAAGTAGGGACTAAGGCTAGACCACAGGAAGACCCTAGAGAAATGCTAGGAGACAGCCAAAGGAAGTGCGGCTCCGAAGCGTGGAGAGAGCGATACGATCCACTCCCTCACGCGAGGACCAGGTGGCGGGGGAGGTCGTGGGGAGCCATCGGGGGACGGGGGGGAGGGGACGACGCACGGGTCGGGAGTGGGAAGCACACCTGTGGCGTGCGGACGGTCCTAGCGACCGCCTGGTGAACGGGGCGAGACCTGTGCGGTGGCAAGGGCGCTCGCGTGTTCTTCCGTCCGAAGGAAAAGCTGATTCCACGACCGGAGAGCCACAGCCCCGGGGACGGCTCAACCCTCCCGAGGCGGCCGAGGACCCCGCGAGGCGGCCGGGCCGGGCCGGGCCCCCGGGGCGCCGCGAGGGACGCGCGCACCCCGCCGGCCCCTCGCCCGCTCGCCCGCGGCCCGGAGGGCGGGCACGAGGCCCGGCGCCCGCCCGCCCGCCCGCCTCGCCCGCCTCGCCCGCCGCCGCTGACAGCCGCGGGGTCCCGGCGTCCGGGCCTGCTCGCCGCCCGCGTCCGCGCCGGGGCCGGGCGTCCGGGTGAGGTGAGCCCCGCGCCCCCCGCCCCGCGCCCCTCACCTTCTCGCACAGCGTCCGCACTTGGTTCTCGTGGAGCTGCTTGCACTCGTTGAGCTGCTCCACCCACTGGTCCAGATCCTTGGTGAACGCCTTGTCGTCCATGGCGGCGCGCTCCCGGGCCCCGACGCCCGCGCCCGCGGGACGCCGCCCCGCCCCGCCCGAGCCCGTGCGCCCCGGGGGCGCGGTGAGGGCGCCGGCAGGTGCGGGAGGGAGCACGGGGCGACTCCTCCGCGCCGCCCGCCCGCTCGCCCGCCCGCTCGCCCGCCCGCCGCTCCAGGCGCTCGGCCCTCCGCGCCGCCCTCCCTCCGGCGCTCCGTCAGCGCCCCGGCATTTCCGCCGGGAAGAGGCGCGCGCGCGCGTGCGCGTGCGCGCGGGCGGGCGGGGCCGCGGGCGACGGCGGGGCCTGCGCGGCTCCAGGCAGCGCCCCCGTGCGGCCCGGCGGAGGCACGGCCCCGGGACCGCCACGCTCCCGCCCGCAGCCCGCAGCCCGTCCTGGAACTCCCCCCGGTGCACCGAAGGACGGACAGACGGACCCTCGGCCGCCCGCGTTCTGGACGGTGCGTCCAGGGATGGTTTCGTCGTGGTCGATGCACGCGCACGCGCGCGCGCACACTGCATTTGAACCCGGGGACTCGCACTTGCGGCCTAGGTTTCGGCCACTTGAGCCAACAAACTGCCCGACAAATACTTAGGGACCAGGGCGCACCCCAGCCCGCTGCACTTCCTCAGTGTGGGCTGAAGAAGCGTCACCAGCCATCTCCTGCGGCTGGGCCCGTGTCAGAGGAAGAGGGGCTCGGGGTGGGCCTTGCCCCCGGGAGGCAACCACCCAGACCCCAACCACCCAGGCCCCAACCACCCAGACTCCAACCACCCAGGCCCCAACCACCCAGACCCCAACCACCCAGGCCCCAACCACCCAGACTCCAACCACCCAGACTCCAACCACCCAGACCCCAACCACCCAGGCCCCAACCACCCAGACTCCAACCACCCAGACTCCAACCACCCAGACCCCAACCACCCAGACCCCAACCACCCAGGCCCCAACCACCCAGACCCCAACCACCCAGGCCCCAACCACCCAGACCACAACCACCCAGGCCCCAACCACCCAGGCCCCAACCACCCAGGCCCCAATCACCCAGGCCCCAATCACCCAGGCCCCAACCACCCAGGCCCCAATCACCCAGGCCCCAATCACCCAGGCCCCAATCACCCAGACTCCAACCACCCAGACCCCAACCACCCAGGCCCCAACCACCCAGGCCCCAACCACCCAGGCCCCAACCCCCAGGCCCCAACCACCCAGACTCCAACCACCCAGGCCCCAACCACCCAGGCCCCAACCACCCAGGCCCCAATCACCCAGACTCCAACCACCCAGACCCCAACCACCCAGGCCCCAACCACCCAGGCCCCAACCCCCAGGCCCCAACCACCCAGACTCCAACCACCCAGACTCCAACCACCCAGGCCCCAACCACCCAGACCCCAACCACCCAGACCCCAACCACCCAGGCCCCAACCACCCAGGCCCCAACCACCCAGACCCCAACCACCCAGACCCCAACCACCCAGGCCCCAACCCCCAGGCCCCAACCACCCAGGCCCCAACCACCCAGACTCCAACCACCCAGGCCCCAACCACCCAGACCCCAACCACCCAGACCCCAACCACCCAGACCCCAACCACCCAGGCCCGAACCACCCAGACCCCAACCACCCAGGCCCCAACCACCCAGGCCCGAACCACCCAGACCCCAACCACCCAGGCCCCAACCACCCAGGCCCCAACCACCTAGGCCCCAACCACCCAGACGCTGAGTCCAAGGCCCAGGACTGGCAAAAAAAAAGAAAAAAAAGAAAAAAAAATCATGGCAAGGATGTGTAGAAAAAAATTCCTATGCACTGTAGAAATGAAGATTAACATAACAATTACAGAGAATAGTCTGAAGTTCTTCAGAAAACTAAAAGTACATCAACTATATGATCCAGCTATTGAATTCTGGGTATATATCCAGAGGGAATAAAATCAGCAGAGATATCATTGCCTTATTTATTAATTTCAGCTTAGCAATAGCATTAATTCTAATTGTATTCTTAGTTCCCCACATAAACATTTATTCAGAAATAGTCCATATGAATGTGGCTTTGACCTGATTACCCACAGCTCATGTGACCATGGTTTTGTTTGTTTTTTCCCAGGCCTGGGGCTTGATGACTCAGGGCCTGCACACTACCTCTGGCTTCCTTTTGCTCAAGGCTAGCACTCCACCACTTGATCCACAGCGCCATTTTGGTCCTTTTCTGTTTATGTGCTACTGAGGAATCGAACCCAGGGCTTCATGCATGCTAGGCAAGCACTCTACCACTAAGCCACATTCCCAGCCCTCTTAAAATGTTTTCATACCTATTTAAAATCTCACCTAGATGAAACATCTTTTAGAAAAAATACTGTTTTAGATGACTTTTCTCATTGGAAAAATGCCAGAGTCTTCTATTTGGTTAGATTGTTTATTTCCTCAGGGAAGTCCCCCACCCTCAAGTATTTTTTTTTCCCAGTCCTGGGGCTTGAACTGAGCAGTGTCCCTGGCTTCTTTTTGCTCAAGGCTAGCACTCTACCACTTGAACAACTGCGCCACTTCTGACATTTTCTGTTTATGTGGTGTTGAGGAATCGAACCCAGAGCTTCATGTACTCTACTCCTAAGCCACATTCTCAGCCCAAATAACTTTGTTTCATTAGTTGGTTCTTAGTCTCTAATTCCCCCCCCCCCCCCAACATTATCACTTCCATGCTAGACTGCACGAGGGCAAGGTCTTTGGCTTGCCAAAGGAAACTAGCCAATAATATTTGATAAGAGTGAGGGAAATACAGAGTTCAGGGGAAGGTAAGGCGATTGAAGAAAGGGTCCTCTGACATTTATCTAAAGACAGTACCTTTGTGGATTCTCATATAATGAGTATATGCAAACAAATCAGTTTTTAGATTTTTAAAGCAACAAAGAAAAAAATAGAGAAAATTTGGTTTATTCAAATAAATTTTCAAATTCCAAAACAGAATTTACAAAAAGTAGTTTTTTGGGTTTTTTTTGCTTATACTGTTTGATCCATTTAAATTTGTTCTATTTGTATTTTTAGAAAGCATGTACTTGAGGGGAAAAAAAGAAGACACCAGTTTTTCATAATTTGTCAAAGAGAGGATTTTTAATGCAACTGACATTTAAGATAACATCTTTGAAGAACTTAAAGCCCATGAAATACAAATATCACAAAGGCATTATCAGGAGAATATAAAAGTTGTTAAAAGAGTATTTAAGTAGAGTATGTAACTTTTGGCTTACCACATTTTAAATAAATAACTGTGATATCTTTCACAACCAACAAATGGCTAAGGCAAAGTCAGTTCTTGTATAAATTAACATTACCACTTTCATCCATGGTTCAGGAATTCTGGCTTTGACAGATTATTTTAAAAGAGAGCAACTGAAAAATGACATTATTTTAAGAGTGCCGTAATTCTGTCATCTTTCCAAATTTCCCACTTTCAGTAACTGTTTTGCTTTTACTTTCTCCTTACAAAGTTCTGTAATATGTTGGCACACTTAAGTTTTCTGAATTGCATGCTCTTTGGTTAAGTGACTGAAGAGACTACCTGTTGATTCTCAGAGTCTTTCTGAATTGAAAAATGAGTTAGTCTGTAGTAAACAATAATCTTGATTATTTTCATTATACTCTCTCTAAAGAGGCCTGTGCCAGATAATATAAAGCATCTCTTAATGCTTTCCTCCAACAAAAAAGTTGGAAAGAAACAATCCAACAATTTGCTAGCTGCTTAGATTTAGCTAATGTAAATTTCTTGCGACATTTCTAGGCTAGCTAGCTGTTCAGAAAGATTTACTCAGTTCTGAAGGCTTCTGAGATTTTAAAACAAGGATGATTCTCGAACAAAGTTCTATATGGACAAGGCAGGGCTCAACACTAGTTACAGCCTACAACCTGTTGTCTGGTAAAGAGTATTACTAAGAGTTTTTGCAGAATGTTGAAATTGAATAAAAACTAAGATCAGAACACTAAAAACTTGTTATTTATGTGTTATTTCAATATGGCTAAACTGTTTGCATAAACATATTCCCTATTTATGTGCTAAAAGAACCATTCAAATTGTGATATTCAAATACAAATGCTCTTGTGGAGACATAAACAGTGCTTTAATCTCAATATTAATCAACTAAAACTGCCTCCTATGTGTAAGGGTCCAAATTATTTCTACTTTAGCAAACACTGAGGATATGCAACCAAATTTTTTAACTTACAAATATTCTGAGTAAAAATACTGAAATTACAAGAGCTAATAATCATAATACAGATTTGTAAATTACCGTAGTGTCAAGAATAATCAAATTATTAGTTTGATAACTAATCTGAGAATTCTTAACATTCAGCTCAAAAATGTCACATCATAATGTATTAAAAAACAAAACTTTATTTTAAAGATTTTTACCACTGCCATTTAACCTTAATAATATTGAATGCTGAGTTAACTTCCTTTATAATTTCCAAGAAATAATTCCATTTTTCCAGATGTTAGGAATTAACATTTCCCATTATCTTATATGAACATTATTGCACTTTATACAAAAGGCTGTATGATTTATATACAATATTTGCATATTTAAAAACATTGAACATCAAATAAAAATATATAGGTAAAAATACTTGGGGAAAAATGTGGTCAATATCATCCTTTATTTCACTGTCCTGGCTGAAATGGTTTCTCTTGCCATGAATCTAGGGGGGAAAAAAAACCATAAAGATCTAAGTTAATGATCTGTACTAATTATGACTAATAGTATACTAGAAAGAACCTGAGGTTCAGTTAGAGCCAAAGATACCAGAATTCAAATTCAGAATTCAAATTAATTTGCCCTTTACTAGCCAATAGGATCCTGTTCGAAACTCTTTACTCACACAACTTTATATGCTTCTGTTTTTAAAAATCTCATTAAAAATGTTTACAACAAAGCTGGGTGCTAGTGGCTCATACCTGTAATCCTAGCTATTCAGGAGGCTAAAATCCGAGAACAATGGTTCAAAGCCAGCCTGGCCAGGGAAAACTCTGAGACTCTCATCTCCAATAAACTACTCCAAAAAGCCAGACGAGAAGTGGCGGCTCTAGTGGCACAGTAGTAGCCTTTAGCAAAAGAAGCTCAAGCATAGTTCCAGCCCTGAGATCAAGTCCGGGAACCAGCAAACATCACAAAAATGTTCACAAATCCTTTATTGGTTGCATAACTGTACAGATTTAGTTGCAATTATTTAACTGTTCCCTGAAGTTGAGTTTTATTGAAAGATGTACTAGTAAGGACATACTACCAGTTATTATTTTCTCAATAATCTTTTTTTTTTTTTTTTTGGCCAGTCCTAGGCCATGAACTCAGGGCCTGAGCACTGTCCCTGGCTTCTTTTTTGCTCAAGGCTAGCACTCTGCCACTTGAGCCACAGCGCCCCTTCTGGCCATTTTTCTGTATATGTGGTGCTGAGGAATCGAACCCAGGGCCTCGTGTAATAGGAGGCAAGCACTCTTCCCACTAGGCCATATTCCCAGCCCCTCAATAATCTTTTTGACAGCCAGATTTCCAACAACAAAATTAAACTCTGCTGACACAGGAACAGGTCTGTAATTCTGCACAGAACACTAAATTTACAACTACATTTCATCCATAGAATAGATTAAATTAAAAGTAAAAACTCATCAAAACAAACATTAAAACTCACCGTAAGTCCAAGGAACTTCTGGAAGTGCACCTGGACTAGGATATCGGTGTGCGGCCTGTGGTGGTGGTTGATAAGCACATTGTGAAAAAACAGGTGGCTGAAAATGGTAAGAAATAGGTATTTGAGGTCGAAAGTACCCATTTTCTAACACAAATGCATTTGCTTGTGGCTGCCCAGCAAAGTAAGTAAAATACTGGGAGTATTGAAGACTAGAATGTGTGTTTTGAACAGTATTTGTAATTGTAGTAAAAATTCCAGGTGGTGGTGGCTGTACTTCGTATGACGTTACTCCTTGGTATGTGTGGGTAATGGCATTGCCATTGCTGCTGCTGTATTGATAAACATAACAAGAATAGTGTGGATATGAAGTCCCAAATGAGTACTCAGAAGAATTATATACTGGGGTGTATACAGACTGGGGAAGCTCATTCCAGTATGTGTCAACCTTCTGATCCAGAGTTTGGGGATGTTCTTCATCTTGTCCTTCAGAAAAGGAGTTTTCTGCAGTGTAATTAACATCAACAATCGACCTCCCACGTGCTCCAAAAGGTACAGTAGTGGAATTCAACCTATCCTTCTGCTGAGACTGAGTTGTTACAAGCTGTGTTTTCTGTACTGGCAGAACAGGAATTTGGTTCTGAATATATATGGGTTCTGGAGAAGGGGTACCTGTACAATCTTTAATAGAAACATTTATTATCTCATCATCTTGATGTTCAAAGGTTGTATCATTCACCTCTAGATGGGTATGGATATCCCTCACAGAATGGAAAGGAGCTTCAGAGATCACGGATGAATTAAGGGAACCATCAGGTCCTAGTTTTCTGTTTGAAAGATAAACGCTCTGGGCAGGATTTGGGGTAGTTTTAGGTAACTCATGTGGCAATGTCTCAAGGTCTTTTGAAAAAGTGTCAGCTATGCTTTTTTGATCACAAATTATAAATGGGCAATCTTTATCAATTGTTTCAGTAGCATTAAAATTCACATTTCTTTTCCTTATGCTATTTGAACTTTCCTGGTGTCCAGTGAGGTATTCTGAAACATCAGATGAGCTATGTGTCAAATCTATTTTGCTTTCTGACTTTGATGTGCCACTCTCTTGTAGATTCTTTAAAGGTAAAAGTGAGCCAGGTAGTGATTTTTTCAGTTCATCCTTTGTTGAAAATACATAGTTTCTTTTCAAACTTGATCCTGTTTCATTTTCACTCTTGGACTGAAATTTTGTAGTCCTGTAAGTTTAACACATACATACAGTTTTAAATATACAGCTGAAATATGTATTTGGAATTTTTATATTCAGGAGAAAATTTAAGGCTGATATTTTCCAAAATGATTAGGAATATACAAGTAATATACTGCCCCAGTTTTATTCGACTAGCCTTTGTAACATTAATTTGTGATATTAAAGCACCCTCTTATGAAAATAGTATACTTATAGTATGTATACATTAATTTTATTAATGGTCCCCTGCTATAGTTGGCAATTTGTACTTCTGTAACCAATTTTGAAATCTGGCTAGTCTGTAAAATCCACAAGTTAAAAAAATCACGTCCTTTTTGTAATGTCTCTTTTAGAATACTATGAATTTGTTACTGTCCAGTATGAAAATTTCTTTTTTTTTTCAAATATTTATTATCAAACTGATGTACAGAGAGGTTACAGTTTCATACGTTAGGCATTGGATACATTTCTTGTACTGTCTGTTACCTTGTCCCTCAAAAATGCTTTGAAAATTTGAAACAAACTTCACTCTCTGTGGTGCTGGGGAATCGAACCTAGTGCCTCGTGTATCCGAGGCAGGCACTCTTGCCACTAGGCTATATCCCCAGCCCCCAAACTTCACTTTCTTTTTATCTCATGTCCTCTAAGTTACAGGAGTGACCCAGCAGTTATTCTTGTCCCTTACTACTTACCCAAATTTGTTTACTTTTAATTCAGACAAGGCTGATAGTTCCTACCTTGGAGAACTGAATGCTGCCTTTTTTCTGTTGATTTTTGATGTATCATTCATGCTAACCTATGTTTAAAAGACACAAATACAATCTAAATTAGTTATAAGGACCTATAACATCAGTCCTCTCCGTTTACCCAAAAAGTGGCTCTTTGCTTTCGGTATTTCATGTTTGCAGTAATATTATCTCAGTTAAAGAAATTCACAACATTCTTAACTCATTTATAACACTAATTTTGGAGTTTTTATGACTGTATTCTTGTCAGTATACAAGTCACTGAACCCATCAACCTGTCAAATGCAGGTTGAACATACCTAATTCAAAAACTTGATACTTGAAGTGGAAACTTCTACACAATGAAGGTTTTTGTTCCATGAATAAAATTAAGAAGACTGCAAAAACATACCTTTTGGTTATAAGGTATATATGAAATATATATGAATTTTGTGTTTAGTTAGACTTTGGTTCTATTCCTACGATATCTCAATCTCCTAACATATATACAAATATTCCCAAATAGGAAAAAAATAAATTTATGAGACACCTTTAGTGATAGTATGTTTGGATTATGAATATTTGACTAGCACAGAGTTTCTCCTTTATTCTATAAAATACACCCCCCCCTTTTTTTTAAACTTATGTGGCACTGAGGAAATGAACCCAGGGCTTCATGTATGTTAGGAAAGCGCTCTACCATTTGAGCCACATTCCCTGCCCTCCCCCCCCTTCCCCTTTTGAGCCCTTTCCTTATTCTATAAAATAGCACCTACCTAAAATGTGGCAGACATCACTTTTGACTATATTCAGAATCTTTTTTACCTTTTCTTTGGGGGGGGGGGCAGTTATGGGGCTTGAACTCAGAGCCTGGGCCCTGTCCCTGATCTTTTCTGCTCAAGGCTAGTACTCTACCACTTTGAACCATAGCTCTACTTATAGTTTAATGGTGGTTTATTGGAGATTAAGAGTCTCATGGACTTTCCTGCCCTGGCTGGCTTTGAACTGTGATTGTCAGGTCTCAGTCTCCTGAGTACCTAGGATTATAGGTGTCAGCCACCAGTGCCTAGTTCTTTTTTGCCAGTCCTGGGGCTTGAACTCAGGGCCTGAGCACTGTCCCTGGCTTCTTTTTGCTCAAGGATAGCACTCTACCTCCTGAGCTACAGTACCACTTCCAGCTTTTTTCTGTTTGTATAGTTCTGAGGAATTGAACCCAGGGCTTCATTCATGTTAGGCAAGCACTCTACCGCTAAGCCACATTCCCAGACCTTCTTTTTACCTTTTCTATCACTGAACAAGAACAAATCACACTTCAGATGGTCCTAACTTCAATATGTAAAGAATAAAGCTCAAACTATTTAGGGCTATATTTAATACATACATGATATAATAAAACAGTTTCTAAATGTTTTCAGCCTCCCCCCTCCCCACAACCTCCAAGAAGGTTATTCTATCTGAAATGTGTTTTTTCAGTGATTTAAAAGGTAAAAGGATTCTCAGTATGGTTTAGCAGGACTGCTAGTTTTCAGTCCTGTTAGCTCCTTGATCACTGATATAAATCAGCCGGGGATATAGTGAGGTAGAGTACCTGCTTAACATATGTGAGTCCCAGGTCTGATCCTGAACACCACCTAATAAATAATGCTCAGTCCTCATTACCTTTAAGTACAGTGCAGAAACCCTAAAGTTTTGATAAAGAATGTGTTAAAATATGTGCACACTATGTAAAGTTTGTTAAAATTATTTAAGACTATTACTAACTCCTTTGTAGTCATGTAATTTAAAAAATTCTGCTGTTTCAATACCTGGATGATAAAATCATTTTATAACAAGGGATAGAAAAACAGGTCGTAAGATATCATAAGAAATGTACACACTGCCCTACTATGTAACTGCACCCTCTTTGCACAACACCTTGTAAAAAAATTTATGTCCAATTAATTAAAAAAAAATTCTGCTGTTTCAATACCTGGATGATAAAATCTTTTTTTAACGTTTACTAAGTTAGATATACATATCTATTTATTAAGTATTCAATAATTTCCAGGACTCACATTCACAGTAAGAAATACTTCCTAGGATGTTATTAAAATTTTTCCACATTTTTTACATTAAACATTTTTGTTTAGGGGCTGGGGATATAGCCTAGTGGCAAGAGTGCCTGCCTCGGATACACGAGGCCCTAGGTTCAATTCCCCAGCACCACATATACGGAAAACGGCCAGAAGCGGCGCTGTGGCTCAAGTGGCGGAGTGCTAGCCTTGAGCGGGAAGAAGCCAGGGACGGTGCTCAGGCCCTGAGTCCAAGGCCCAGGACTGGCAAAAAAAAAAAAAAAAAAAAGGCTGAGGAAGGTGGAAAAATGCAGCAGTGGTTCTCACTAGCCACTGGGTTGAAAATGAACTGTACCACCGGGGGATGGGACAGGGGAAACCGGGAGAGAGAGAGGGCAGGGTGACATTGTCCAGAAAGAAATGATTCATTCCCTGAATTACATAACTAACCCTTCTGTGCACTGTACATCACCTTTATAAATTTTTGTTAGGAAGTATACTTTTTTAAGGTATCTCTCTCTTTTTTTGCCAGTCCTGGGCCTTGGACTCAGGGCCTGAGCACCGTCCCTGGCTTCTTTTTTGCTCAAGGCTAACACTCTACCTCTTGAGCCACAGCGCCACTTCTGGCTTTTTTTTCTGTTTATGTTGTACCAAGGAATGGAACCCAGAGTTTCATGCTTGCTAGGTAAGCACTCTACTGCTAAGCCACATTCCCAGCTTCAAGGTATCTCTTTCGTATCATTTGTACTTAAGTAGGAATTATTTAATACAATACTTTAGTAAGTTAGCAGGGCAACATGTAAAACATTCTCAACATCTACATTCTTTAAGTTGTCTGTGAGAATGGACTTTTTCTCAAACAGAAGCCAGCCACGGTAGCCTATGCCTACTCAGAGGTAGACATCTATAGGATCAAGATTCAAAGCTAACTTGGGAAAAAAATTCTCAAGACTGCATCTCAACCAGTAAAAAGCGGGACATAATTTTTACATGCCTGTATTCCCAGAAACATGAGATAATGAAGAGAAGGATCGTGGTTCTAGCTGACTCAGCATGAATAAAGATTAGGAAAATGACTCAAGTGGTAGAGTGTCTGCCTAATAAGTGTAAGGCCAATGAGTTCAAACCTCTGTATCTGGGGCTGGGGATATGGCCTAGTGGCAAGAGCGCTTGTCTCGTATACATGAGGCCCTGGGTTCAATTCACCAGCACCACATATGCAGATAAATGGCCAGAAGTGGCACTGTGGCTCAAGTGGCAGAGTGCTAGCCTTGAGCAAAAGGAAGCCAGGGACAGTAGTGCTCAGGCCCTGAGTCCAAGGCCCAGGACTGGCGCAAAAAAAAAAAAAAAAAAAAAAAAAAACCACAAAACAAACCTCTGTATCTTCAAAAACAACGAAACCAGTAAAATTCTTGGGAGATTTCACTTGAAAATATTCATACCTTCTGCTTTTTACACCCAGATACTTCAGTATTCTCTTTTTCCTGAGAATCTTCATGTTTAACCATGGTGATAGGTCGTTTAGAAGTGGAATGTGGCATGCTTTTCACTAGGCACTCTGAAATTGAGGGAGTTTGTATAGAAGTACTAGGCTTATTGATATTTTCCTCATGTTTCATAAGAGGACCACTCTTTTCTTTTCTCTTTAGTTGGGAAGTATCCCTTCTGTTATGTAGTATTTGGTGGAAGATAAATGAAGTGGTTAATTTATCATCTTTAGCACATATAATCTTCATATGTTCAATTGTTTTCATGACTTTTGTAATATGAGCAACTTTTCCTAAATCTTTCTGAGGGACAGACATTGTACTTTTAAGTAGCATAGAAAACTGGCTGTAGTTATGTTCTAACTCTGTCACAGTGTTTCCATAATTTATGGATGCTATACAGGGCACAAAGTCAATATATGTGGAAATGGAATATTTAGATTTCACCACAAGCTTTTTAATTTCTGAAAGCTCATTAAGTTCTCTTGAGAATAAGTGAAGTGCATATGAGCAATTAACAGCTTCATTATATTTGTAGATAATATTTATGTCTTCCATAACTCCAGAAATAGCTGTCTCTATCACTTTCCAAAGGCAGTCTGTTGCATCATTAAGAAATGAAAAGGAAGCCATTTTTTCCTGGCAGTGAATCAGCTCAGGAAGAAGGGACAAATCAAACCAAAGCATACTTCGAAATCTCTGGTTATTTAATTTCTTTGCCATTGAGTTTTTAAGAAAGTGAACTGTTTCTGAGAGCATGACAATTTCAATATATGTTTCAATGGCTGCAGGTTTCAAAATTATAGCCCCCTTGTTGTCATTTCTCAGCACATCCAAAATATTTTCTTCTGTGATAAAAATGTTATCTATGTTATCTTCTTGCAGTATCTGGAAGTATTTTTTTAAAATTTCTAAGTGATCTGTACATCTCAAAGTGAGTTCTTGTAATTTCTTTAAGTCTGCAACTTCAGCTTGATCTAGTATTTCACCAATACAACAAATATCTGGGCGTGAGAGCAAAGCACTGTTAAGTCTAGAGTTTTCTGTGATAATGACATCGTCTGGATTTCTGGAAAAAGTCACAGCATCCTCATCAAGCCCAATATTGGAAGTTGGTTCACTGTTTAAGTCATTAGACAAGGTATCATATATACTCTGAAGCTTAGCAAAAGCACATTCATTCATTTCAAGTAGCATCTCTTTGTTCTTTTGTGAGTTTCTACTGAAAGAGTACCTCTTCTCTTTCCAAACAAGATTTTTTGCAGCATCAAAATAGATGTGTTCCAGACCATAAAGAGAGGTTTTTATACTTGCTTCCTCATTGATCTTGATAAAATTAACTTTTGAGGCAATCATTTCTATGATAATCCAGAAATGATCTTCTTTTCCTGTGTATGAGTGAACTTTAGGAGAGCTTTCCTGAATACCAATCAGCTTTAAAGTGCTTTTCCTTAAGATTTCTAGGTCTCCTAAACTATCTCCAAGGTTAACTCCACAGGTAAATGGAATAGAAAGAGAAAAGTCAAAGCAATCAGAACAGTGCTTCATTATGGCTTCACATTCATTAATTTGTCGTTTGTATTTTAAGAATGCATAGTATGAACTGTTTTCTCTTTTTGTTTCTGCCAACAAATCAAGTAACTGATTATGGTAATTCTGCAACTCAGAGAATGCATTATATTTTAATCTTCCTTGAAAAGCAGGATAGAAACTGGACTGCAGTTGATATCCACGTGGTCTGCTAAGCAGTTCACTGTACAATGTCTCATCATACCAAAGCAAGCTTCGGAATGTTGGTTCACCTTCTAAGAGCCTTTTTTTGTTTTTAATGAATTGAATGGTTTCCATCACCATCTGAAGTTCTACTAAAGTGTCAACAGCACATGGTTTTAATTTATGCCTGCAGTTACTCCACAAGTTTTGTCCTACAAGCAACTCCCTTGAAATCAGGATTTGTTCAAGTGCACATTCTTGCTTTCTTTCAAAAGCTTCAACAAATAAAGGGAGAATATCTCGACAAACTTTAGTTTCCTTCTCAAGCGTTTCTAAAGATGATGCTTCATTGGCCCTCTGCAAAATTTGAGATAGTTCTGCTATGAAAGATGTTTGATTATCTGAGTGCTTTTCCTTTGACTGACTCGAGTATGATATAGGTGTCTTCTGAAGAGGAGTCACTTTTGAAGTTTCACAGTGACTATGCGGAATAGGCACATGATTAGTTCTTAGAATGCTTGGTTTGGAAATACAGTCAGACCAAGAGTCATTACTGACTTTCCTTTTCCCTTGCTTCTTTCTTTTAAGCTGATGAGAGTCTCTGTTATTCAAATAGATTACCCCCGATATTTTATTCATAAGGGGTAGATGAGAATCAGTCAATTTACTTGTTTTCATACTTAAGTGAGAGGATTTTTCTTTTAGGATCTTATTCTTTTGATTTTTATTTTCAATCCCAACAGGTGATGCTTTATGCATGTTGCTTTTGTAAACTAAATCTGCCTTTTCTGATTTTTCCTCATTTCTAAATTTTGTGTTCTGAACGTCATTCTTTGCAATACATCTTTTCAGAGAATCTTTCACGTCACATTTTAAAGGCAGATAATCTTTGGAAAATAGCTTTTGCCTGTTTTTCTCATATTTGTTTTCTTCAATTGCTGACATTAGATCCAATTCAGAATGATTAGAAACATTTGTTTCACACATATCTATGTGAGAACAATTACTTGAGAATTCTTTTATCTTTAGAAGACTCTTTCTATCACCTATCTTCTGACAATGGGATACAGTAGTTGATGTCATCACAGGATCTGTAGCAAACATTATCTGCTTATTCAACAAAGACTTTGAAGATTCTCCCTCACTATATGTCATGGGAGTGGTAGAAAAAAACGGAGGGTCACCATACGTTTTCCCTGTTACCAAACTCAAGTTTAGTGGATCCATAATTCCTGTAATAATGCTTGGTGTGGAGCTCTCAATAGGAGCTGTCCACTCTACTACAGGAAAAATGACTTCATTTCTCTTACAACCAGATATAATAATGTCATCTTCTTTGTAGACTCCAACATTTACAACATGCTTCATGTCTGACTTTAAAACCGAAGTGACCTTAATGTCAGCTTTCACTTTTGTGTGAGCTGTACAAGGTGTATCATAATTTTTGTCAGTACCATAGCTTCCATTGTTTTCCTTCATGCAACTTAAAGATACTGAGTAAAGTTCATTTGTTTCTGCATTGGCTTCAGAATTTTCTTTAGTTGTATCAACTGTATTACTAATTGTTGAATGGTTCTCAAGACTTTCATGTTTACTGCTAGATAATGTTTCATCAACATGTTCTTTTTCAGTTATTTTCTCATCAGTTACTTCAGAAAAGGGATGAAGTTCTGATGATGCTGGATTTCTGCTATCATCACATTGTGATGGAGTCTGGGATGTAGAGGAGAGGACCAACTCTGACTCAGGATGTTGTTCTTGGTCACAAAGTTCTCTGTGAACACTGGTGTGACTTCTGGATACACTATTGGCCACTCTTTTCTTTGAAAGGCACGCCAGCATAGTGTCTCCATTTGACTTATAAGACCTGTGCTTTGACATCTGGACTAATGATTTATCAGTGTCAAATCCTATAGCTCTTTTTTCTCCCTGTCTGTCATATTTCCTTTTGGAGAAAAAGTGCTTAGAATACCACCTTCTTTCAGAACTATAACCTTCAAGGTCACAACTCTCCCAGAAGTTATTGCAGATTATTGCATATGCTTTAGGTAATGGACCTTTTTTTATCTCTCCCACTTTAGATATAAGCTGTAAAGATGTATGAACTCTTCGATGAGCTTTTTTTAAATGAAGAACAGCTTTATCTAGTTTCCTGGAAAGACGTTTGCTTTTACATAAAGATGCTTCACTACTTAGGATATCCAGAACATTCCTAATGTTTCTTTCTGACCGCGAAAATGTTTTAATTCGTCCTTGGGATAATAAAGAAAAATGTTCAGATGAGTCTTGACTAGTTTCTCTCTTCTTCTTACCACAAATTTCATGATGTCTTAAATCTTTATTTGCTAGCTTTCTTTTGCTAATTCTTGATTCCATGCCTTTATTTCTAGTATCAGTAATTTTTTTTGAATTTGCAGAGGAACATTTGTTCTCAATTAATGGTGTGATGTTAGAATGTTCAGTAGACAAAGTTTCACTGTTTAGTTTATCTGATGCATGATTCACAGGAATGTTGTGACTTGAGTTAGAGGAACAGATTTGAAATTTACTCCCAAGTCTTGAGTCTTGCATGGAATCATCAAGTTTATCTTCACAGGAGTAAATGGAATTTTCATCCCAGGGCTGAGAATAAAGTTCAAATCCTGGAGTTCTTTCTTCATATATTTCTGGTTTAGTAACTTCATTTATACATTCGTGACTATTATCTTTCATTGGAAGAGAATCATCAGTATGATCAAATCCTGGTCTAAATAAGTCATTAGTAATTCTAATTTGTAGATCTGGAAGAATTGTCTTTAGGAGCTTTCTTGTGTTGTTTGGGGTAGAGGAATAAACACAACCATTTCCCTTTAAATAATGCCAATTGCTATTCTCTCTTGTGAAGGAAGCCTCTATCTCTTCATAACTGCTTCCAAATAGACCTCCCCAGTCAATACGGGGCGTCAGCATCTCACATGCATCCTCAACTTCATCATAAAGCACTTTTCCATGGGTATTTATACCTTGTTGAAACAGAGAAGCATCACCACACTCTTCCGTTTCTATCTCAATCTCACTTTCCAATTCAAAATTTTGAAGGAGTAAGTTCTCATCCACTGGTGGATGAAATGAACCTTGTGAATTATTTTTATCCCTATCAATTTCACAATCAGAAGCCTTATGTGTTACTAACAGACCAAAATCTGGACTCTCCGAATTACAAGTTTCATTCAACAGGAATCTTTGGTGATCTTTAGGATTTGTGCTTACTGGAGAAATAGTACTAGTTACATGTACTGCAGCATTTGAGACATCTAGGGAAGAATTCAAATTTTCAGAAATTGTCATGGAAGTCCAATTCTCTACATTTTTTCCAGTATTTTGTCTATCTTTTTGTTTTTTTACATCACCTTTGCTCTTTAATAAAGCAGTTTCTGTTGATATACTTTTTCTCCAAATCAAGTTAAACGTAGAAAGTTCTTTAGGACTTGACATTTCTACTTGGTAGGAATTTTTATTATCTACTTTCTCATTAATATTGGTTAAAATATTGTGGGTATGAAAACCCTGCTTCTCACTTTCATATATAACCTCCATGTTGTTTTCTGATGTTGTTTTCTCTCCAGCTTCATTTTGATTCTCTTTATTATCACCTTGCTCTATGAATTTAATATTCAGGTATATGTCATCATTTAAGTTTGCATTACAAAAAAGAATATCCTGGCATTCATTTTCACTACCAAGAGTTTCTTTGCAGTCTTTCTGAATGTTTTCTAATGATCCTGGCTCATTTTCATTTTTCCTCTGGACAGACACACATTCCTCAGTTATGCTACATTCTGAACTGTCAAGAGCAGTTTTAACTGTAGATGAAATAACTGTATCAAGAAGCAGTTCTTTCATCTGGGGAATGTCTTGTGCTTCCTGGAGAGCATCAGTAATAATATTAAAACATTTTTTATCTCTTTCTTCCAATTTCAGTTCTATCAACTGTTGAGCAATGCTAAAACGTTCATGGATTCTACTGTCATAGTCGAAAAAGTGTTGAAGATGCTTTTGGGAAAGGCATTCTAAATGTGGGGTAAGATTACTTTCTAACTGCAATGCTAGGTCATCTATTTTACCCTTTTCCTTTGTAGATATAGGAGATTTTGACAGTTCTACTTCTTTAGTTACTAATGTATTTTCATAGTTGTCCACTAAAGAATCAAGCCTCTTATCTTCTTGGGACATGGAAGTGCAATCATCAATTGGACTGATTTTTGTTTCTTTAGTAAGATGATTATTACTTTCATTCCACCAAGTTTGCATTCCTCCATGTTTGGAATTATCTTCTGAATCAATGAAGTTTCCTGTTCTCATTTTTCCAGTGTTCTCAATGTATTCATCTATGCTTCCTTTCTTTTGGAATGGGGCAACTGTGGATATTTGATGACCAATCTGATGCACAGTAATGAAATTATAAGCCTGTGATTCCTGAGTGATATGAGACTTAGATTCCCTTGTATTCATTGATTCATAATAGTTATATGATTCACTGTTTTGTTCAATTAAAAGTGGCATGCTGCTTCTCTCTTGAGTACTCTGTGCTTTCTCCTCATTGTGATTCTGGTTCTCAACTTCTGAAACTACAGTTGACAAGGAAATTGGCAAGTGAAAGTCGCCTTGATCTTTATACTGTTCTGGTTTGGTATTCTTATTGGATGCTGTACAATGATAGTTCTCTGACATCATGCTGTGAGTCTGAGATTGTGAATCTTCAAAAGAACATGTGAAGGAAGAAGCATCCAGACAATTAGCAAGAATAGTATCACTTCTAGGGACAACTTCAGATGAGGCAGAAACAGTTGGCAAAAATGACAAGTTTATTTCTGAACTAATGTGATCTAAATTCCTATCGACTGGCATACCAACACTTAAGCCTGTAATATTACTCTGCTTTCCTATGCTTTCTTCTCTCCTCATCAATCGTGGGTCTTTAATGAGTTTTGAAGTAATAACTGTACTTGAGGCAGTATTATTTTGTAGGGGAACAGGAACAGAAATACTACTTAAAATACTTTTAAGGTATGCCAAATTTAACAAAAGGTCTTCATTACCACTGTCTCTTGGCATGAAAGGAGTTGAATCATATACTTGAGAAGTGTCTCTGATTTCTGAATTGTTCTCTGATTGTCCACTGCATGTGTCAGAATTAGAAATGTTTCCATTTTGTACATTTCCATTGGAATTAGAAGTATTTGAGTTGGAATGTTTTAACTCTGACTTTAATGCACTGCATAAACAGCTTTCATCAACATATGAGTCTACATTTTTCCCAAAGTGTTCAAAAATGACAGTTGCATCTTTTCCTTTTCCAATTCTTTTGGCCACTGTACAGTTATTCAGAGAGCATGTTCTTTCTGTGGAAATAATACAAAGAAGAAATGTTTATACAATTTCTTAACATAAGAAAACTGATTTCAACTGTAAGTTTGTCTAATAACTCAATTATAACTTTTTTTTTTTGTGGTCAAGGCTAGCACTCAAGCTAGCACTTGAACCACAGGCTTCACTTCTGGCTTTGGTGGTTCATTGGAAATAAGAGTCTCATGCTCGGGCTGGGAATATGGCCTAGTGGCAAGAGTGCTTGCCTCGTATACATGAAGCCCTGAGTTTGATTCCTCAGCACAACATATATAGAAAATGGCCAGAAGTAGCACTGTGGCTAAAGTGGCAGAGTGCTAGCCTTGAGCGGGAAGAAGCCAGGGACAGTGCTCAGGCCCTGAGTCCAAGGTCCAGGACTGGCAAAAAAAAAAAAAAAAAAAAAAAAAAAAGAGTCTCATGTTCTTTCCTGCCCAAGTTGGTTTGGAACTATGATCCTTAGATCTCAGCCATCTGAATAGCTAGGATTTTAGACATGAGCCACCAATGCCCAGCTTCCACCTATTCTTTTAAAATTCACACCAACCTTATCCAAGAAAGATCTTATGTTATATTATGAAATAAGACTTCATAAACAAAAGTAAATTATAAACCATATACTTAACCAAAGTGGAATAAACTGAGAAACTGATCAAGAAATTTATGATATTTTTAAATACTCGGAAATGACAGTTATAAAAATGAATGTGTCAAAAATGGAGACACTGAAACAAAAATAAAACACATTGAGATGAATAAAAATGAAGGTACATATACCCAAACATATTGGGCATATGCTTAAGTTGGAAGTTCATGCCTGAAAATTATCTGGATTAAGATCTAAAAATTAGCAACCTACTCTCCTAAATCCTGGGACACCAGAAAAAAACACAAGGCAAGGAAAAGAAAGCAAATAAAACAGGTAATCGGGTGGAGAAACACAAACTGAGTTTTTAAGAGTCAGTAAAATTGACAGGCTTTTATTCAGGCTGACCAAGAGAAAGAGAAAAGACTCAAACTTAACAGGAATGAGAGGGAGGGGAAAAAAGGACTATAAAGGGACACTATAAGCAGTTGTTTTTCTAATGAATTAGGTAAGTGAAATAAAATGGATTGCTAATAAACACCCAAAAATACAAAAATTGATGCATGAAAAATTAGAAAACACACAAATACCTATATAGAGTGAAGAAATGGAACTTACACATCACTGAAAAAAACACCAAGTTCAGAAACTCTATTTGTAAATCAATTAGTACCAATTCTTCAAAACACACACAAAAATACTTCCCATTTTATCCTATAAAATCACTATTATCCTGACACCAAAGTCCAAAAAGATACCTCAAGAAAATTAAATACCATGACAGACAGGGTATCACACTTGATAGGGAGGCATTCTACCATTTGGGCCAACCTTCCAGCTTGTTTTATATAAGACGTATAGTTTTTAGGGTTTAAGCTTTTGATTTCCTTTGTTAAAATTTTAACTTGTGAGGCAGACAGCAGGGCTTCAAGACCAGCCTGGGTATAACAAACAAAGTGATGAGACATCAAGCACAGGCAGGAGGATCACAGCCCAGGCTGGCCCCGACAACCTGAAAATAACGAACACAGGCTGGTGATGTGGCTCTACTGTGAGGCCCTAGTTCAATCACCAGTACTGAGGTTTAAAAAGTAAATGCGTGCGAGCTGGGCACTGGTGGCTCACACCTGTAATCTCAGCTACTTAGAGGAGGCTGAGATCTGAGAATTAAAGTTCAAAGCCACCTTGGAAAGGAACGTCTGTGACTCTTTTATCTTCAGTTAACCACCAGAAAACCAGAAACGGAGTTGTAGCTTACTAAAGTGGTAAAGTGCTAGTCTTGAGCAAAAGAGCTCAGGAACAGCATCCAGCCCAAGTTGAAGTCCCAGGACCGACAAAAAAAAAAGTAAAAAGATTCTGAATATAGTTAAAAAATGTGTATGATCCCAGATCCACAAATGAAAAATAGGTAAAACACAACTATCTTGCTTAGAGATCAACTACATATTAGAAAAGACTATTCAGAAAACACAAGAGCAGCAAAAATATTTCTGAAGTAGACTACGATATGAATCTTACCAGGTCTTTGAGTAACTCTGGGTGCAAGGACTTTTAAAGATGGTATAAGGTGCCCATTATCTACTTTTTGACCAATAAATTTTACTGTTACCACTGCATAAGGTAGACACTGCCTTGGTTTATCTACTGGCTTTGAATACGTATCATATTCATAGAAGTATACCTAAAAATGAAAAAGAAAAATGTAATGATAAGTTTTGGCAGTTAACACTTAGTAAACTATAACAATAACAAATAACAATAAAAATAAAATAATAAAACTGCATAATGTCATGTTTTTATCTACTTCAGTGAACCCCCACAGTACTTAAGTATTCTTGGTAACCAATGTTACAAGATGCAGATATCATGTATTTTTTTTTTAACTTTCAAGAGCTGATT
The DNA here is from genome assembly GCF_023159225.1 of Perognathus longimembris pacificus. Classification (NCBI taxonomy): domain Eukaryota; kingdom Metazoa; phylum Chordata; class Mammalia; order Rodentia; family Heteromyidae; genus Perognathus; species Perognathus longimembris. The sequence continues at coordinate 39,753,594 of NC_063181.1, read as the reverse complement.
TCTTTTCTTTTAAGTTTATTTAATTTTTAATTGTTATGATGAACAGAGGAGTTACAGTTATATACATCAGGTAAAGAGTACATTTCCTTTTGGACAATGTCATCCCTTCAGGTATTCTTTTAAATAAATACTTTTTCCATTGAAAGTTAAATGTTTTACATATGCTTTGACCATTATATTTTACTTGATAGAAATCTTAGTATTTTTACACATAGAAGTATGTATATATTTAGATATTTTATCTTCATTTAATCATATATAAAAGACATAGCTTAATCCTCTGTGGAAAATTAAAGAACCACAAAATACCTTACCAAAATAAAATAGAAAACTGCTGTTTCACTGAATGTCTATAATCTATACAGTTTTCTTTTATTTCTTTTTCCAAAGTACAGAGAACTAATGGTATTGCTTCAGAATAGCCTTATTTTAAAGTAAGCATTTTAAACTGATTAATCATAATTGTATATATTTATGGAGTACAGTGTGGTGTTTCGACCTATATGTACAATATGGATGATTGAATCACACTAGTGCTATCATCTAATTTCTCATTTTTCATAGTTAAACATTTACAATGTATTCTTGGGAAATTTTAATTTACCATAGTTGCCTTGAAGCAAAACTTTGCTTCTTGAAAGACAAGTTGTTTTTCCAACCTAGTAATTAATTTGTGGAAAATTCAAATAAAAATGGTTACTGCATTAAGCCTATGACTTCTGAGTAAAAAACCCTGATGTTAACATACCGCTGAATTATAGGCTTGTAGCTCAATAGTTTCTTTCACAGAAGGTATAGTTCTTGACATATGGCAATCAAAGTTAGGAGAAGGATCCAAAGAAACTTTGTTTTTATCCATAGAAGGCTGAACTTTCTTCACTTTTCCAAAGAGAACCTAAAACAAATCCAGTAGAACATTTTTCAGATCCTCATGCTTTAAACAACAAAGACTAACACTGTTAAAGTTCCAGATGAATGGGATGATATAATATGATAATTTTATCATTTCTCTTAATTAAACTGAGACTAGAGTAATTCTTGTTGTTGTTTTTTAATTGCCAGTCCAAGGACTTCAACCAACTCAGGGCCTGGGCACTATCCCCAAGTTTCTTTTGCTTCAGACTAGCTCTCTACCACATAAGCCACAGCACCACTTCCGGCCTTTTCTGTTTATGTGGTACTGAGGAATTGAACTTAGGGCTTCGTGCGTGCTAGGCAAGCACGCAGCCCAAGACTAGAGTAATTCTTTTTTTTTTTTTTTTTTGTGTGTGTGCCAGTCCTGGGTCTTGGACTCAGGGCCTGAGCACTGTCCCTGGCTTCTTTCTGCTCATGGATAGCACTCTACCACTTGAGCCACAGCGCCACTTCTGGCCATTTTCTGTATTTGTGGTGCTGGGGAATTGAACCTAGGGCCTCATGTATACGAGGTGAGCACTCTTGCCACTAGTCCATATTCCTAGCCTGAGACTTTAGAGTAATTCTAAAACCATTTTTTTAAATTTACTTTAAGATGTTTAATATGGGGCACTACACAAGTAATTGCACAGAAAATTACTTTAAAATGTGTGTGAGAAACAAAAAATGGGACAGGTAGTTTTCAATTCCATATATTAAGATACAGAGGAAAAACAACTAAACAGAAAAAAAGTAAAGCCCAGAAGTATGTCCATCTACATAAAGAAAAAATATATAAGGGCTGGGAATGTGGCTTAGTGGTAGAGTACTTCCCTTCTATGCATAAGGCCCTGGGTTCAATTCCTTAGTACCACATAAACAAATGAACAAAAGTATGTGATTATAAGTATCCTTCCAAATTTAAACCAATAATAATTAAAGAATACATGATAGAGGAAAAAAAATCCTTTTAAAATCTGCAAACAATGGGCTGGGAATATGGCCTAGTGGTAGAGTGCTCGCCTCGTATACGTGAAGCCCTGGGTTCGATTCCCCAGCACCACATATATAGAAAACAGCCAGAAGTAAAATTAAAAAAAAATCTTCAAACAAAATTAAATACCAAGCAAGTTAACTATTTTTGTATTAAAAATACAATAGAAACCTGCGCACTGGTGGCTCATACCTGTATCCTAGCTACTCATGAGGCTAAGCTCTGAGGATCATAGTTTGAAGCTAGCCTGGATAGGAAAGCCCCTGAGCCTTATCTTCAATTAACAAGCAAAAAGCCAGAAGTAAAACTGTAATTCAAGAAGTAGAGCACTAGCTTTCAGGAAACGCCCAGGCCCTGAGTTCAAGCCCTAGGATGGGAACAAAAGGAAAATAAAACAAAAATCAAAGAAAATAGTGTAAAATAAACACAAGCAAATATTTAAACCAGTACAAAAATAGGTTCAAAGAAAAAGTGCCAATAAAAGCATGAATCCAAAACATGCAGACAAGAAAACATTCTAAAATGTTTATATATCAAAAGAATGAGTGTAGATAGGCATAGATGATTAAGTCGGTTATCAGGAAGTTGAAACTGTGAGAATCATGGTCCTTAAACAGCCCAGGTGGGGAAGTCTGTGAGACTCTCTCTCCAATAAACCAGCAGAGGTATGGTTCAAGTAGTAGAGTATCACCCACAACCAACTAAGCTGAGCAAGATAGCCAGGCCCTAAATTCAAGGCCCCATCCATCTCAACACAAAACCAAAAAGAAATGTGAAATTTTTAAAAATCCAAACAATGAACAGGAGAACTGGTAGAAGGTAAGCAGGAATAAAGTGCAAATAGTATCATCAAATGTATACATTTTTTACAAAGTTAAGAATTCTAGGGCTGGGAATATGGCCTATTGGCAAGAGTGCCTGCATCATATATACTAAGTCCTGGGTTCGATTCCTCAGCACCACATATATAGAAAATGCCAGAAGTGGTGCTGTGGCTCAAGTGACAGAGTGCTAGCCTTGAGCAAAAAGAAGCCAGGGACAATGCTCAAGCCCATAGTCCAAGCTCAAGGACTGACAAAAAAAAAAAAAAAAGAATTATATTAAGATCTTCTTATTCTGCTATGGCTGATAAAATAATTTTTCAAAAGCATATAAAATTTAATGTGGTATGCTAGAATGGATTCTGGAATAGAAAGAAATGTGTGTGGAGAACCAGCAAAAGCAAAGTAGCTCTGTAAGGTTAGCAGTGTTGTACAAATTTTAGTTCTTAGTTCTAACAAATGTGCTGTAGCTTTACACAATGTTTAATTTTTAAAATCTGAATGAATTGTATATGTTCTGTACTATGTTTATAACTTTTCTGTAAACTTAGATTCTTCTAAAATAAAGTTTGTTAAAAGAATGAAAACATAGGGCTGGGAATATGGCCTCGTGGTAGAGTGCTTGCCTTGCACACATGAAGCCCTGGGTTCGATTCCTTAGCAGTATATATAGAAAAAGCCAAAAGTGGCACTGTGGCTCAAGTGGTAGAGTGCTAGCCTTGAGCAAAAACAAGCCAGGGATAGTGCTCAGGCCCTGAGTTCAAGCCCCAAGAATGGCAAAAAGAAAAAGGAATGAAAACATATTAAAACACTATACAAAGAAAATCCTAGCTCTGAAGACAGATTTTAATCAATAGACAATGTTCACAAACCAACCAACCAAACAAAAAAAAGCCCAAGGAATTGGGAGGGAGTATTAACAGGCAATTTGCCAAATGAAAATAGTCTGAATACATATATAAAACAAAGATTAAACTCAGAAATACAACAATAAAAGGGAAAAACTGAACAACAAATGAATTATCATACGCTCAACAGTCAAGTCTTTAAAAAAGGATAATATGCAAGTATGGTGAAGCTGTGATGGAAATGTTAACTATAGAAAAGCTTTTTACACAGCTGGGCATTGCATAGGAAAAGCTATAAAAATATACATTATTTCCACCTCTAATTTGACACCTATGAATAAAACAATTTTTAGCAAATAAGGACCAAGGCAGTTCAATGGTAGGGCAGCATGTGGTTGGTTATTAGAATGGATGTGTCCCTGGGTTCATTCTATACTCCAATCTCAGCATGTAATCATACATATGTGTGAAATAATTATACAAAGATGACCAAAACAGTATTAAAGGCACAAAATCAACCCAAAACTTAGATACAAACATTAAAAATGTGTTCAAAGCCGGGTGCTGGTGGCTCATGCCTGTAATCCTAGCTATTCAAGAGGCTGAGATCTGAGGTTCACAGTTCAAAGTCAGCCCAGGCAGGAATGTCATGGTTCAAAAACCAGAAAAGGGGCTGGGGATATGGCCTAGTGGCAAGAGTGCTTGCCTCATATACATGAAGCCCTGGGTTCAATTCCCCAGCACCACATACACAGAAAACGGCCAGAAGTGGCTCTGTGGCTCAAGTGGCAGAATGCTAGCCTTGAGCAAAAAGAAACCAGGGACAGTGCTCAGACCCTGAGTTCAAGGCCCAGGACTGGCAAAAACAACAACACCAAAAAAAAAAAAAAAAAAAACACAGAAAAGTTTGTGAGACTCTTATCTCCAAGTAACCATCAGAAAACCAGAAGTGGTACTGTGGCTCATGGTGATAGAGTGCTAGTCTTGAGTCAAGAGCTCAAGGACACACCCAGGCCATGAGTACAAGCCCCTAGACTGGCAGAAAAATGTGTTTGAGGCTGAGCCAGATATGGCAGTATATACTCACCATTCCAGCAACACAGGAGTTAAGAGAAACAAAGATCAAGAGCTTAAGGCATGCCTGGACCACACAGTGAGACTGGCTCAAAAGCAAAAATAAAACCTCCAATCCTGTGAAGCAAATTCATAGTAGAGGTATATACTGGAATATTGTGTAACCATCCAAAAGGAAAACTACACTGTAGGCTTACAGTCCCAGTTACCTGAGAGACTAAGGAAGAAGGGACTCTTGAATACAGGACTTCAGGAGAGGCCAAGGCAATCCAGAGGGACCTTGCTGTTTCAGTAACTAAAAAGACTTGTAGGGGAGCACCATTTCCAAATACATTGTGGTAGTCAAAGGAGAGCAAAGGACAGAGGGAAAATCTGAAGAGACAATGGCTGAAAACTCCCCAAATTTGATGAAACACATGAATATGAACACCCAAGAAGCTCAATTGACTCTTAGTAAGATGAATTCAATGAGACTTATGACAACAAACCTGAATCTCCAGAGATAAAAATTTGAAAATATAAGGCAAACATATATAATAATGGATCCTCAAAAAAATAATCAGGTTTCTCATCAGAAGATAGAAGGCAGTGAACTTACATATTAAAAATGTTTTAAGAAAAAAGACCTAGGGCTAGGGATATAGCCTAGTGGCAAGAGTGCCTGCCTCGGATACACGAGGCCCTAGGTTCGATTCCCCAGCACCACATATACAGAAAACGGCCAGAAGCGGCGCTGTGGCTCAAGTGGCAGAGTGCTAGCCTTGAGCGGGAAGAAGCCAGGGACAGTGCTCAGGCCCTGAGTCCAAGGCCCAGGACTGGCCAAAAAAAAAAAAAAAAAGAAAAGAAAAAAGACCTAACAACTAAGACTGCTACAGATGAAAAACAGGTCTGTAATTCTAGCTACTGAGGAGACTGACATGTGAGTGTCAGAGTTCAAAGCCAGCCAATGCACACAAATCCAAGTGACTCTTACCTCCAATTAACCAGCAACATGCCAGAAGCAGAGCTGTGGATCAAGGGGTGGAGTGTCACATGGAGTGGGGAAGCTAAGCTAAATAAGAGGTCAAGACCCAGAGTTAAAACCCCAGTACTGGCACAAAACCCAAAAGATGATAGGGAAATTAAGATATTCCAAGGTAAGCAAAAGCTAAGAGAGTTCACCTCTAGACATGCTCTAAAAAACGTTTACACCACTACTTGCAGTGTCTTGTGGGGAAGAATTATTTAGGATGAAAGGAAAGGTAATTAGTGGCTTGAAACTCTATGAATAAACATCTCAGTAAAAGCAAATACATGGCAGTTCTAACTGTTACATTACTGTTACTAATTTAAGAAACAAATATATTAAAACAGTTATTGTGAAAGCTAATAAAGTATTTGTTTGTAGATTCACATTTTACTCATTACACAATTTACATGAATCATGAACTAACCTTACTAGTTTGTTTCTGGCTACAACATATAAAGATATGATACCCACAATTGAAAATGGGACAAAGCTATACAATTAAAGCTTTTGGCATGTTATTATAATTAAATGCAGTGCAAATTTAAATAATAGTGTCCTAACTGTAGCATCTCTTTTTGGGGGTAGAACTATGGGTTTGTTTTTTTAACTCAAGATGCTCATGCCTAGAATGCAAGCACGCTCATACTTGAGCCCTTTATGTTCTTGCCAGCCTCAACATTTCTATTCTGCATCTCCTGCAGTGGAATGTCAGACATGTGCCACCACACCAGCCGTGTGTGTGTGTGCATGTGTGTGTGTGTTTGTGTGTATGCCAGTGGGATCTTGAACTCTGGGCCTGTCCCTCACCTTTTCACTACAGCTCCACTTACAACTTTTTGGTGGTAAACTGGAGGTAAGAGTCACACAGATGTTGTTGTCCAAACTGGCTTTGAATGGTGATCCTCAGATCTCAGACTCCTGAGTAGCTAGAATTACAGGCATGAGCCATAGCTCATTGTTAGAGTACTTGCCTAGCATGCATAAGGACCTAGGTTAGATACCCAGCACTGTAAAACAAAACAAAATTTCAAAGCATACAGATACTCATAGAGTAGATAAAAAATGATTTACCCATGTTGCTTAGAAGAAGCTGTTAGACTGAAAACACAAATAAACTGATAGTGAAAGGATGGGAAGTGATATGGCATGAAAGTGGTACCCAGAAGGAAGGAGAGGTAGTTACACTATCACAAGATGAAACAGAGATTAAACAGAATAGAGGAGCTAGGAATATAGATAGCTCTGTGCTTAGTGTTTGCCTAGGCTCCACAAAGACCTAGGTCTAATCCTCAGAATCATAAAAATACAACAAAACCCTAAAGGTTACAACAGGAAAGAAAGACATAAAGTATATTTTTTTCACTCAGTGCTGGAGTTCAAACTCATAACCTTATATATGCCAAGCAAGCACTCTACCATGGAATTACATCACAGCCCACTTAAATTATAAAAGGTTCAATGCAAGTAAAATTGGACTAAATTCTCCAATTAATAGAGAGCTAGAGAGATAGTTTAGTGGAAGACTGTGTGCCTAGCATGTATAAGGCTGGATATTTCGACAATAGGGATGAATGCTGAGGAAATTATATGTATTGTCAATATGCCACCTACCTTAAAAATTACAATACTTTCTACAGCAGTGCTTCTACTATGAGCATAATTCAAGGCAACATCAACATGTCTAAATATATAAATCCCAAGAAGAGGATTTCCCAGTATCTTCAGTGCCGATGCATTAGTCCTTATCCCATGTTGATAAATTTCTATCATGTCACGCTGAGCAAGTGCTAAAAAGCAAAAATGTTCTTCAAGTTCTCTGCCATGCCTTCCACTCTCACGCATCTCTGACCTAAAACAAAACAGTGTATGCAGTGTTTGAAAGATCATTTTCAAGAAGATAAATGTTTCAGCTTAGTACAATTAAAAAGAAAAATATTGATAGTATTCAGAGGTACCATGCCCTACCATGAGTTAGCTTGAAAATTATCTGAGGATTAAACTGAAGATGTATAATATTCTGCATTGGCTGAAAGTAAGAACATTTCTCAAATGCTGCTAATAGGGGCTGGGGATATGGCCTAGTGGCAAAGAGTGCTTGCCTCGTATACATGAGGCCCTGGGTTCGATTCCCCAGCACCACATATACAGAAAATGGCCAGAAGTGGCACAGGACTGGCAAAAGAGAGAGAGAGAGAGAGAGAGAGAGAGAGAGAGATTCAAATGCTGCTAATATATCCATCAGAAAGTCCTAAAATTTTACATGCATTTTGCCATTTTGATCTCAACTCACCTAGAAGTTATTACATGCATTAAAAAATGAGGTTTAGGAGCTGAGGATATGGTTCAAGTGATAAGAGCACCACCACTAAGGTACTAAGCATAAGGTCCCCAAGCTCAAGCCCCAGCACAGCCCCTGGCCCCTGCATCTTCCAAGAAAGCTAAAACTTGTCAAACTAGCAAAGTGACTAAGTTGGAACTATACAAGTATATTTCATTTTATTGTGTCTCACATAAACTTAAAAAAATAAATTGAAGATCTGTAGCAATCTTATATCTACAAGACTGCCAGTATCATTTTTCCCAAAAGTATATGATCACTTTGTTTCTATTTTTTTTTTTTTTTGCCAGTCCTGGGGCTTCTTGAACTCAGGGCCTGGACACTGTCCCTGAGCTTCTTTTTTCAAGGCTAGCACTCTACCACTTGAGCCACAGCGCCACTTCAGGCCTTTTCTGTTTATATGGTACTGAGGAATTGAACCCAGGGCTCCATGCATGCTAAGCAAACACTCTACCACTAAGCTGAGCCCTCCCATTCTTTTAATAAACTTTCCCTTTTATTATATTTGTTATGTTGCCCCATGATTAGTCACCTAGAATATTACCACTGTCATAGTTGCAGGTGTCAAGAATCATATTGCATAGAATGTGATGAACTTAATGTTGTCTTGACTGTTCTGTTGACCAGATTTTCCCACCACCTCTCCCTTTCATCAAGCCCTCATGTTCTCTGAGAAATAACATTAAAATTTAGGCCAATTACATAACCTTTTTAGTAATAATAAAAGGTAGGCCAACTGATCCTAAGAGTACTGGTGTGGTGGCTCATGCTGTAATCCGAGCTAATTCAGAGGTAGAGGCAGGAAGAGTTTTGAAGTCAGTCTGGGAAACATTATCAAAACCAAAATGAAAGAGCTAGGCTGTGGCTCCAAGTGTACAGCACTTGCCTAAGCTTGCGCAAGGCTCTTTATTCAGTTCCCAGAACCACAAAACAAATCCCTACAGTAGCCTCTAAGTACTCAAGAGAAAGATACATTGTTGAAGCAATAACTATAAATTATATCTACATAGATTTTATTAGGGATATCTCTATTCTTCAGAGATCTAGACTACAACAGATTTCCATTTTCGTAGAAAGAAATCACTATGAATCATCCTCAGGAAAGATTATCACCTGAAGTAGATATACCTGGTCTTCAGTATCTATTGCCAAACAAGACTCATTTCTTTTTTTGACTCTTTATTTGTGGGTATTGTCCTGGGGCTTGAACTTAGGGCCTGGGCACTGTCCCTGTGTTGTTTTTTCTCACGTGCTCTACCACTTTGAGCCACAGCTCCACTTATGGTTTGTTGGTTAATTGGAGATAAGAGTATCATAGAAACTTTTCTGGGCTGGCTTTGAACCACAATCCTAGCCTCCTGAATAACCAGGACTACAGTTGTAAGCCACCAGCTCCCAGCAAGATAAAAAAGAAACAGACTCACTGAAAATACTAAATATTCCACAACTGGAAGGTCAATCAGTGTATTTTACCTGGGTTACTCAAGAATAGTACTAGTGGGCTGGGATACATCCCATCTCAGTGGCAAAGTGCTTGCCTAGCAAGTGCAACGTCCTAGTTCTATCCCCAGTACCAAAAAAGAAAAGACAAAAAAAAAAAAAAGAATACTACAAGCATCAACCAGGTACCACTAGGTGGTACAATGGTAAGGTTCAGACTCCAGGGCAGAAATGTGATTCCAGTGGGATGAATGTGGAAGATGCAATGAAGTTGATGGGGAAAAAGTGTACATATGTGTGGAAATGTCACAACGAACCTCTCCCCTTTGTATAAGAATAAGAAGACTTAAAAAGCTGGGCACTGGTGACTCATCTCTGTAATCCTAGCTATTCAGGATGTTGAGATCTGAGGATTGTGGTTCAGAGACAGCCATAAGGCAACGTGAACTCAACTCTTACTCCAATTAACCATCATAGACCCAGAAGTGGCTCTGTGGCTCCAAGTGGTAGAGCACTAGCCATGAGCAAAAGAACTCTGAGGCAGTGCCTAGGTTCCGAGTTCAAGCCCCATGACCAACCACAAAAAAAGAAAAAGATTAAAAAAGAATAAAGATCTTCTTCTAAAAAGAAAACCCTCTGGGTACTCAGACTGTATCCCAAGTCCTCAAGTGCCATTCCCCTGTGAAAATCTGCTTCTAGAAGCACAGGGTCGAGCTACAGACACACTTTCAATTTTCAGCTGACACAGCCTCCCCGCCTTTGAAGAGTGATTCCTAATTAGTATCTACAATGGAGAGCTTACAGGACCTACAAGGTGTGCACCTACTAAAAAAGGAAAATTGTTCTTTGTTTTGTTTTTTGGCCTGTGTTGGGCCTTGGACTCAGGGCCTGAGCACTGTCCCTGGCTTCTTTTTGCTCAAGGTTAGCACTCTGCCACTTGGGCCACAGCGCCACTTCTGGGCATTATCTACATATGTGGTGCTGGGAAAGAAATCTGGATTTTGTATGATTGATTTAAAAAGATTGTTATTGAGGGGCTGGGAATGTGGATTAGTGGTAGAGTGCTTGCCTAGCATGCATGAAGCCCTGGGTTTGATTCCTCAGTATCACATAAACAGAAAAGGCCAGAAGTGGTGCTGGGGCTCAAGAAGTAAGAGTGCTAGCCTTGAACAAAAAGAAGCCAGGGGTCTTGAATTCAAGCCCCAGGACTTGCTAAATAAATAAATAAATAAATAAATAAATAAATAAGATATTTTTGGGTCTAAATACAAAACAGTTGAACACTCCAAATATTTTTTTGTTTGGTATTTCTCTCAAAACTACAGCTTCATCGAATAGAAGGATCATGTCTCAAAAGTGTGTCACTAATCCCCTATATGGAATAGAAAGACTTTCTCAGTACCCTTTCCCTGAATTAAATCTTTTAGAATCCCTTTCTTGAAAGTATCCTTTTTCTAGTACTAAATTTACAGTACTAGTTGAGGGACTCATTAACTTCACATAGAGAAATTCATTTCAAGATTACTTCAAGGGCTGGGATATGGCCTAGTGGCAAGAGTACTTGACTCGTATACATGAAGACCTGGGTTCGATTCCCCAGCACCACATACATAGAAAACGGCCAGAAGTGGCACTGTGGCTCAAGGGGCAGAGTGCTATCCTTGAACAAAATGAAGCCAGGGACAGTGCTCAGGCCCTGAGTCCAAGACCAGGACTGGCGGGGAAAAAAAAAAAAAAGATTACTTCAAATAAGGTAGCTGTTCATAACAAGAAATTCTGATATCAGGCAGCCTTCATGAGTATTAACTGATTGCATGACTCCAAATTCTCTTCAGGAGTCTTCTTCTGGCCGTTATTTCTATATATGTGGTGCTGAGGAATCGAACCTAGGGCTTCATGTATATGAGGCAAGCACTCTTGCCACTAGGCCACATTCCCAGCCCCTTCAGGAGTCTTCTTTATCCCCATCATTTTGCTCTACTGTCCTTAGCATTGACATCATTTTAACACTAGTCTCATTATCTCACAGGAGTGCTCCTGAGTGCTATGGTAAACCAGTACTATAACATTTTGTCTAATTGGGCAAATAGTCAAATTGCTGACATTGTTGATCATGTCCGGTATCACTGAGCAGTTGTCTTAACTTTTCTGTAAGAAAAACTACTTGAAAAAAACAATTTTCCCTACTAAAATAAAAATTAAGGAACAGTATCAATTTTTGTGTGCTAGTAATACTGGGCCTTATGGCTTGTATTCTCCAACTTGAAATATGCCTCCAGCCCCACTAAAATTAATGTTTGATCAAACTGTGTTTTCAATATGGACATATCACTTTCTACTGCCACTCATAATAACTGTGGGGTTTGGGAGGAAGAGAATATGCCAATTATGTCATTCACACCAATTCCAAGTACCCAAACTCACACCAAAAGGGTCTAGCATGTTTCAGTCAAGAAAGAATTATTCTAAAGCAAGATCTACAGGTAGGGTTTTCAAGCTTAGGCTTGAGGTTTAAAAGTGCAAAATCGTAAAGAAAAGTTTAGAAAATGATATTATAAAGTATTCTAATACAAATTTATACCTATTAATTCAAAGGATTTGTATATGTTCCTTTTTTAAAAAATCCAAACGATGAAAAAACCCAGGTACTTTAAAAAATTGTTAGAAGCTAGATGCTAGTGACTTACACCTATTATCCTTGAGATCTGAGGATCAAGGTTTGAAGCCAACCCAGGCAGGAAAGTCTTTTCTCTAGTTAATCACCAGATAACCAGAAGTAGAGCTATGGCTCAAGTGGCAGCTCAGAAATAGCACTCATGCCTTGAGTTTAGGTTCCAGGACGGGCAGGCAGGCTGACACACACACATGTACACGGGCGGGCACGCCCGTGTCCAGGCAGCAATTTTGGCATCAACTCCAAGAAACCATTTTACTGGAATTATTGGCAAACAGTCAAATACAATCTTCTCAAATTAAAATACCTATCAACCTCTTTAGAGTTCTGTATAGGAAAAAAAAAGTTGTTTCTCATTATGTTCCTATTTTACATTACCCAGAATGGGACCTGAGAAATGTCAGCTTAACAAAATGAGCTGATGAATGTTTCTGAAAAAATTCAAGGTAAAAAATTAGAAGAGTGTCTGAAATCTAATATTAGTGCATGATCACTAATGTTCATTACACAACCATGTAACCAAATTTCAGACATTAATGCTATCTTGTCACATTTAAATTTTTCTCTATCATAAAAAACTCTAAGGTTAGAAATAATTTGCACTGATTTCTCCAGTACTGCTTACTTAATCTTTGTGTTTATTTTCTTAGTAAATATCAAATGGCATAAGTGAATTGGTGAAAGATATAGTACAAACAAAAAAAAATCTCAAACTTGTTTATTAGTTCATAGAGACTTACCTCTTAGCAGTAAATTTTTTTTCTAGATGTTCATTGTGAATCAGTTTTGTATCCCCAAATTGCCAAGTTGCCCGTAGATCACAGCTTACATCAAGCCTGCACTGCTTCAAAGTGTCATGTATGAAACTATACTCCCTAGTATTAGTGCAACAAGATGACAAGAAAACTACAAAGAAGGGAGAATAATTACTTGCGTTTAATGATATTGTTGTACATGTGTACAATGACATTCTATTGATATGAAATACAAAACAATCAACTGCTTGGAAATTTCATTAATTACTAAAGGCAGAAATTTACATTTAAGGTTTTACCATAGTAATGTGGACCTCCTACACCTGAGGTAAATTAAAACATGAACCATATTGTTCTCCACATACCACTGGAGTTATTGAAAGCTGACACAGAGTAGAAGATATATTAGAATTCAGGATATGTGTTTTCAATTGAAGTTGTATTCTGTGAATCATTACCCAAACTTAAAAGGCAATTCACATGCTAAAAAATGATTTATTTTTCTGATTTGCAAATACATCAGGATCTACTTATTTATAAGCTGCTAAATGGTAACATAGTATATGTACGAAGAATAAGGTTTTCTCAGGACACTGAGCAATGGTTTCAAGTTGTTGCCATCTTAATTCATTGCAAAAAAAGGATAAAAGTCCTTGAGGTGGGGAATTAAAGAGAAAAAAATAAGTTTATTTTATCGTCTGAGATAGTTCTATTCCATAGTCACCAAGAACATTTAGTGATTAATGAACCAATGTCCTTAGGAAAAAGGGTTAAGTTCTTGCAAGCATCTGGTTGAATTTTTGATACTCTATAAATGTCATGAGCCATTACATAGGTTCTTTTGTCAACACTTCTTTCAAACAAATTAGTGTTGAAAACTGTATTTGTTTTTCTGTCTATCACTTGCCAAGTTATTTAAAAAAGTATTTCCCAAACTCCAGATCTAAGGAGTCTAACTGTAAGTTCACCATTTTTCACATTCTATTACTTTTTGGAAAGCATGCGCCAACCGGCCAGATGAAAGCACTTTCCTGACACTGGGTACTGTTGTCCTTATGTTCCAAGGGTTTTTTTTTGTTTTGTTTTGTTTTTTTTGGCCAGTCCTGGGCCTTGGACTCAGGGCCTGAGCACTGTCCCTGGCTTCTTCCCGCTCAAGGCTAGCACTCTGCCACTTGAGCCACAGCGCCGCTTCTGGCCATTTTCTGTATATGTGGTGCTGGGGAATCGAACCTAGGGCCTCGTGTATCCGAGGCAGGCACTCTTGCCACTAGGCTATATCCCCAGCCCTGTTCCAAGGGCTTTAAGCCTCACAACAATACTACCCTTTATGCCTTAAGAAATATCAGCTGTCATACCATGAATCTTTAGTACTAGCTGCTTTTTCATCTTTTCCATAGTTCAACAGGCATTTTTGTGAGGTGTGATATTGTGATTTTGTGAGGCTTTTATATTGGTAAATTATTTCCTCCTTTTTCTTGATGCATTACATTGTTAATTCAACCACACTGAACTCAAGCCTACTCAAGTTTATGTCTAAAATGTGTTTTCTATGCAAGGCACATCATAATCTTCTTGAGCTTATGAACACTAACGTCTCTCTTCAGCAATACATTTGGGGGCTATTATTGGCTAATCCTGGGACTTGAATTCAGGGCCTGGGCACTGTCCCTGAGCTTTCTTTTGCTCAGGGCTAGCACTCTACCACCTGAGCCACAGCACCACTTCTGGATTTTTCTGTTTATGTGGTACTGAGGAACTGCTAGGCAAGCACTCTACCACTAAGCCACATTTCCAGCCCTGGGGGCTATTTTATAAACAGTGAAAGTATCAACAAAATGTGATGAAAACAGTACTAAAAACTAAAGAATATATTGTGGTATCTGAGACACTATAATACAATAGAACACTGACTTTGACTTTAGCTGGGAAATGTGTGTGCCCTGGGCAACTCACATTTTTTGCTGCTGTCCCTATGTGTATTGATTCTGAGCTTACAAATAAAACACTACTAATGACTATGAATTTTACCAGGTAAGAAAATGCACAAATTTAGAACTCTCGAATATTAAGAACAGACTATAAGGAGTAAGGTAATTTCTCCATATATGAATATAATGAATTATTGCTTATGTTTAATTATTAAATGCAATAAGCAGAATAAGTAAAATATTAGAACTGACTCTCAAAAACCCTTACATTTTCATTTTTATTATTAATGACTGAAGCTTAATTTTCCTTTTAATATTTGTAATAATTATTATAAACTTTGACAGTTTTAAACATATCCTTCTGTGGATATTTGCTTCTAACTATATGTTAGGAAGTTGTGATAGCAGCTTAACTATCTTGTGTCCTTAAGCTCAATTTTCCCTAGTGGTAATATCTTAGGTTACTATGACTATGACAAAGATCAAAAGTGGGAAAATGACATTGGTAAGATCCAGACACTAGGATTTTACTAGTTTTACATACATTTGTCTGTATATATTTCATATAATTTGATTACATGTGGATACTTGTGTAAACATCACTACAAGATACAGAACTATTCTACCATGAAGATTTCCGGGGTGCTACTCCTTTATACATATATACTAACCATCCCATTTCCTTTGTCTAAATCCCAGAAATAATAACGCTTTCCATTTTCACACTTTTGTCAATTGATTTGATTCTATAGAGGTAACATGGAAATTTCATTTTTTTTTTCACTCAGCATATTGTTCTTAAGAACCAAGTGACATTTATCAAGTCATATCCTTTTGTTACTGTGTGGCAATAGTTGATTTGTGAAAATGCCATGGTTTTGGTTAATCATTCACTCATTGGAAATTGAGTGGTTGTCAATTTTGGGCTATTACAAATGAAGCTGATTATGACCATTCTCACCGGGTCTTCCATGCACAAGTGTTTATTTCCTAAGAATAAATGCCCAAATCTAGCATTGCTGGGTCATATGCTGTGTGTGTGTGTGTGTGTGTGTGTGTGTGTGTGTATGCGCGTGCACATTTAGCTTTTAAAGAAACTACCAACTTTTCTAGAGTCGTTGTGCTATTTTTGTTTTCCCACCCACAACACCTTAGGAGGTTTGGTTTCTCTAGCTGCTCATCAGTGTTGGCGGGGTGTGGGCACCCACCACAGCACTGAGGCAGAGTGATCACAGTGTATGGTCTGCCTGGGCTACACAGCGAGCCTTGTCCCAATAAGAAAACAACAAAATATCCAAGTTTATAACCAACAATTACCATTTTCTTTTTGAGTTTTTACAGGTGTGCTGTTATATCTCACTATAGTTTTCATATGCATTTCCCTAAGGCTAGATGCTGAGTATCTGTTTATGATTATATTATCCATCTTCAGTCTAAGTCTATTCATTTCCTTTTCTTTTCTAATTGGACATTCATATTCACTCTCTCTTCCCTCTTACCCTGCTCTAATTACTTGGTATATTCTAGTTATGAGTCCTTTGTTAGATACATAATTTGCAAATATGTTATCCTATTCTAAGGTTTTAGTTTTGTGTCTTTCAAACAGAAAAAAATTCTGATTTTGACAAAGTCAATTTACTGTTTTCTTTTATTGATTATACTTTTGTAAGAACTCCTCATGTGTAGACCAAGGGTGAGAACCATCTGATGCTCACTTAATGTTTCTGTCACATGGTGCAGGGGCCATGTGCCCCTCTATCCCTAGGGTATTTTTCAGGAGCACTGTTTAATTTTCAACAGTTATTTATTCCTCTTATATTCCCCTTTGTATGTTCTATGGCAAGAAGATAGGATTTTACCTTTGTTTAGAGGGAAGTCTGTACCAGTTACTTTAGTTTGTAGGGATGCAGTCTGAGATACATAGGAAACAAACAAAAAATCCAGGAAACATCTTGTTCTATCATTTCCTGACTATGACTCCTTAGCTTGTTTGAAAATTTTACATTTCTTTTATTGTTATGTCTAGGGTTTTTAGTGTACGAGAGGAGACGAGTGTCTATTTCATTTTGTGTAGAAACAGAAATCCATGTCTATTTACGGAATTAGACTTGACTTAACCCAATTTCATATGCATTCAAATAACAGATGCAGATGAACATTAATTAAGAGTCAAAGAAATACAGGAGTATTTTTAAAGTGCCATTTATCATAGCAATTTTACCTTTCTCAGCTGTCCTCCTGATCTTGGGAATAGTGAATTTCTTCAAAGGACTGACTTCCATATCCCTGTTTAATAAAGGTTTATTGGTCGAGCTCATTTTCCATAATGTCTTGGGCTTAGCAAATTTTTTCATTTCCATTTTGTTGGTGGCCTAAAATCAATCCAAAATTATTAAATAAAATGACAAACATTTAAGGGTCACACCAGTAAAATCATGCACAAGTTTTTAAATGGAACTGAATAATATATTCTTAGTGACAATGTCAGTATGTTTCCATTTTCCAGGTTACCCCAAATAGAAAATTAGTAAACAATTTTGCTTTTCACATATTATTAAATTTTAGTTTACAACAGACTTTCCTTACAATTCATACAGCTGTGATTAGGTAACTAAAAACTCTGGTCCTGAAAAGCTTAAAAATTTCCATAAAAAATTCCAGATAAAACCATTTCATAAACGTGGTAAAATTTTTGCCAAGTCTTCTATTCTTCAAAATATTTACCAGGGGGCTGGGAATATGGCCTAGTGGTAAAGTGCTTGCCTCGTATACATGAAGCCTTGGGTTCGATTCCTCAGCACCACATATATAGAAAAAAGCCAGAAGTGGCACTGTGGCTCAAGAGGTAGAGTGCTAGCCTCGAGCAAAAAGAAGCCAGGGACAGTGCTCAAGCCCTGAGTCCATGCCCCAGTCCATGGCAACAAAAACAAAACAAACAAAATATTTACCAGGGATGGGAACATGGTCTAGTGGCAAGAGTGCTTGCCTCCTATAAATGAAGCCCTAGGTTCAATTCCTCAGCACCACATACATAGAAAACGCCAGAAGTGGCACTCAAGGGGCAGAATAGTAGCCTTGAGCAAAACGAAGCAAGGGACAGTGCTCAGGCCCCAAGTTCAAGTCCCAGGACTGGCAAAAAAAAAAAAATATATATATATATATATATGTGTGTGTGTGTGTATATATATATATATTTACCAATGTAACCATTATAAGATGATATTCTCTTTACTTTAGTATCACTGTACAATAAATTTATGACAGTTGTAAATCAATTATTGCATGACTATCCCTATATTTATTGATGGCTAAAAACAATTAATTGCACATTAGCTTCTCCTCCATAATATCCTTCATCCTTCCACAAAGGTTTAAGATGATATTGTGTATTATTACAGTAGTAGTCACAAAGGTATTCCTCCTCCTCAATCCTTACCACCCCTGCCCCAAACTTCCTACTGAAGGGAAGCTAGGGAGCTCACACACAGACAACTATAAGCAAGCAGGTATTTTTCATCTTTTATGCCATTTCATAATATGGCCCATGCGCTTCCTGTTACCATCCAACTACTTGCTCCAAACATTAGATCATAATGAAAATTAGGGGCTAACAAAATTCTTACATAAGAATCACAAATTATAAGAATCTATATAAATTCATAATCTATTACATAAAGTTCACGAAGAATTACCTCCCAATGCTCATTGTTCCTGTGCCCCTATGAAAGGGGATCCAATTAATCATGGATCAGAGTACAGAGTAAAGAATTGATGGAGACCTCTAGAAAGAAAACTAGCCCTCTCATTGAGAAACACTAGTGGTATGCTATGTAAGTAAAGGTGTTGCCTTCTAACAATACCCTTTAATTTATACCAAAAACTAAAGGTAGGGAGACATTGGGAAGGACTGCCATGTTCACCTGGCAGCTTATTAAGGAGAAAACTAATTTATGTATAAAGATTTATTAATGCATATCTCTCCCCTAATTTGCTATGATTTTTTTTATTAACAGCATGCTGTGGTATCTGTTTTACTTTTTAAGAATGAAATTCATTAATTACTTAGGTTCACATTTGTACCTTTATTATTCGTGTATTCTAGCCCATCATTCATATATTTCCTTCCTACTTAACAATTCAAACATCTTGCTGGATGCTAGTGGCTCAAGCCTGTAATCTTAGCTACTTAGGAGGTGGAGACCTGAGGTTTGTTTAGAAGCTGTCCCAGGCAGACAAATCTGAGAGACTCATCTCCAAACAACCAGTAAAAGGACAGAAGTGGCTCAAGTGGTAGAACACCAGCCCTGAGTGAAAAAATCTAAGCAAGATCCAGAGGCCCTGAATTCAATCTCCTGTACTAGCACCAACAATAATTAATAAGAACTCTTAACATCTCTCTTACTGTTTCATTAGTTAGGTCTAATCTGTGGCTAGACTACTGACATTTCAAAGTTATCACTATTGTCATATACAGTTCTTCTTGACTCCTTTACCTTGTTTATTCACTCGTTTTGGGGGAGGGGGAGTGATGGACAGAGGTTCTGGCGCTGTCCCTGAGCTTTTGTTCTCAAGGCTAGTGCTCTACCACTTGAGCCACAGGTCCATTTCTAGCCTTATGGTGTTTAATACGAGTTAAGAGTCTCTCAGATTTTCGTGCCTGGGTAGGCTTTCCAATGACAACCCTCAGATCTTAGCCTCCTGAGTTACTACAAATACAGGTGTGGGGGCTGGGAATATGGCCTAGTGGTAAAGTGCTTGCTTCGTATACATATAGTCCTGGGTTCGATTCCTCAGCACCACATATATAGAAAAAGCTGGAAGTGGCGCTATGGCTCAAGTGGTAAAGTGCTAGCTTTGAGCAAAAAGAAGCCAGGGACAGTGCTCAGGCCCTGAGTTCAAGTCCCAGGACTGGCAAACAAACAAATCAAACAAAAAATACAGGTGTGGGCTGGGGATATGGCCTAGTGGCAAGAGTGCTTGCCTCATATACATGAGGCCCTAGGTTCGATTCCCCAGCACCACATATACAGAAAAACGGCCAGAAGCGGCGCTGTGGCTCAAGTGGCAGAGTGCTAGCCTTGAGCGGGAAGAAGCCAGGGACAGTGCTCAGGCCCTGAGTCCAAGGCCCAGGACTGGCCAAAAAAAAAAAAAATACAGGTGTGAGCCACCAATACACAGCTTTATTCCCCACATCTTAATCTCTTTATTTAAAAAAAAAAATACTTTGTATCTAGAATTAGAAAATCTTGTGTTTTGTCTGATTCTCCTTTTTTTTTTTTTTTTTTTGCTCAAGGCCAGTGCTCTACCACTACAGCCACACCTCCAGTCCTATGAGGTTATGCTTTTGGTTTTTTTGGTCTTTTTTTTTTTTTTTTTTTGCCAGTCCTGGGGCTTGAACTCAGGCCCTGAGCACTGTCCCTGGCTTCTTTTTTTTTTTTTTTTTTTGGCCAGTCCTGGGGCTTGGACTCAGGGCCTGTGCACTGTCCCTGGCTTCTTCTTGCTCAACGCTAGCACTCTGCCACTTGAGCCACAGTGCCACTTCTGGCCATTTTCTGTATATGTGGTGCTGGGGAATCGAACCCAGGGCCTCATGTATACGAGGCAAGCACTCTTGCCACTAGGCCATATCCCCAGCCCTGATTCTCCTTTGTTCTGAGTTATCTTATAATTGATTATAAAAAATATGCTCACACATGTATATCTCTTCTCTCCCCAACATATACTGGTATATTTCCCTAAAACCATATTCCTTGGATCCTGGTATAGGCTCAAAGACACAACAATGGACTGGAATAAAGACCCCCAAATAAACCCTCACTTATGCATGTAGTAAAATGATGTTCCTTAAAGATGTCACAGTGATTTGGAAGTCATTCCTGCAGTGGGAATACAGTCTTACAGTACTTAAAGTAGTACTAAGTAAATGAGCTATCCACATGTAAAAGAAATGAAACAGGACCTTTCAACTATGTGGAAAATTAACTGAAAGTGGATCAAAGACCTAAACATAAGAAAATATAAAACTGTAAGAAAGACAAAGGGTGTTTCAGGTAGGTCATTTAAGGAAGTGATAAGTCTTGAGATGTGGTGCTATCATGAATGGGATTAGTGCCCTTATACAAAGACCCCAAAGACCTACCTTTGTAAGAACAGACCAACAAGACAACTGTCTACAAAGTGAATCAGAAAGCAATCCCTTAAGATACTGAATCTGTCAGCAGCTTGATCTTAGATTTCCCAAACTCCAGAACTGTGTGAAATAATTTGTTGTTTTTTTTACAAGTTACTTATAGTATTTTGTCATAGCAGCCCAAATGTACTGGTAGGCTTTTTTCCCTTCTAGTTCTGGCACTTGAACTCAGGGCCTGAGCATTGTCCTTGAGCTTCTTTTTGCTCAAGGCGAGCACTCTACTACTTGAGCCATAAAATCACTTCTGGATTTTTCTGTGTATGTGGTACTGAGGACTAGAACCCAAGGCTTCATGCATCCTAGGCAAGCACTATACCACTAAGCTACATTCCCAGCCCTGCACCAGTAGGCTTTTTAGAAGATTTTCTATATGTCCAATTGCACTGATCTTTAGCCAGCAAGGTCACAATCAAAATAATTATGATTAATACGAGAAGGACACGGGCTCATATAAAATTTATTTATATATTTATGTATGTGCATATGTATATGTTCCAGGCAAATATACAACCTTGTGCAAGAAATATTTGTCAATACATATCTGTAAACTTGGGGATGAGGTGGGGGTTTGAAGAAAAGTCAAATCATATCCTGTTTTTCACTGACTGGAAACTTGAAATCAAGCTTTCTTGAAGGGCCTGAGGATTTTCCTAAATTATCAGTATTCCACATTATTGAACAATTCAGTCCAGAGCATCTGGTTGAACATCAGATTATTTTTCCTCACTGATTTCAGATTCAGCATCTATGAATTCGTTATTAGAGGAAATCTAATCTATGTAACTGTGTAGTTTATTTAATGGTTTACATGTCAATATTTTGTGAGTGTGTAAGAAAGTTCAGGGGCTGGGAACATGGCCTGGTGGTAAAGTGCTTGCCTCATAAATGAAGCCCTGGGTTCAATTGCTCAGCACCATATATATAGAAAAAGCCAGAAGTGGTGCTGTGGCTCAAGTGGTAGAGTGCTAGACTTGAGCAAAAAGAAGTCAGGGACAGTGCTCAGGCCCTGAGTCCAAGCCCCAGTACTGGGCAAAAAAAAAAAAAAAAGAAAAAAAGAAAAAGTTCAGTTTCATTGTAGTGAACTTATTAGATTCTGTACTTTCTTTCATGCCTAATTTGAGATTTGGCTGTTGGTGGCTTAAAAATGGGAAACAAAGGACATTTACAATGCCTAAATGTAGGATAATAATGACCACAGGGCTTTCTTTTCCTTCCTCTGTCTTTGTTTTTGTTTTGCCAGCCCTGGGGGTTGAACTCAGGGCCTAAGCACTGTCCCTGGCTTCTTTTTGCTCAAGGCTAGTACTCTACCTTTTGAGCCACAGCTCCACTTCTGGCTTTTTTCTATATATGTGGTGCTGAGGAATCGAACCCAGGGCTTCATGTATATGAGGCTAACACTCTACCACTAGGCCATATTCCCAGCCCGTCTCAGTCTTATATATAGGAAAAGTTACCATTTTTTAAAAACCCACAAATTTTCTATTAGATAGCAAATTGGAAAATGGGTGTCAGTGGCTTATGCCTATAATTCTACCAGTATAAGGAGGCTAAGATCAAAGGATCACAGTCCAAAGCCAGCCAGAGTAGAAAAGCCCTTGAGTCTATACCTCCAAAATAACAAGCAAAACAAGCTCAAGTGGTTGCCGGGTTGTGTGTAACCCAAGAATGTTGAGGCCATGAGTTCAAGCCACAGTACGGACATGTATGCACATGCACACGTGTGCACACACATGAAAAATGGAGAATATCTTTTCCTGACTTAAGTAATTTTAACCCCTCTGTACATCACCTTTATAATCAATTTTTTAAAGAAAAATGGAGAATAATAAAGGATGTGCAGTAATAGCCATTTACACTTTTAATAATACTTAAGATGGCTATTAAGACTTATAGGCCAGGGGCTGGGAATATGGCCTAGTGGCAAGAGTGCTTGCCTCGTATACATGAAGCCCTGGGTTCAATTCCTTAGCACCACATATAGAGAAAAGACCAGAAGTGGCGCTATGGCTCAAACTGGCAGAGTGCCAGCCTTGAGCAAAAAGAAGCTAGGGACAGTGCTCAGGCCCTGAGTTCAAGCCCCAGGACTGGCAAAAAAAAAAAAAAAACGTATAGGCCATTTTTCTTTCTCATTTTCTTGTTTACATTGCCATCCTCAAATCTCAGAGTTCTAGATTTTAGAGAGAGAGTTCCTGCCCTATGTGGAGACTACCAATTGCTTCTGGAGAAGATAAACCGACAAGAAAGTTCATTTCTATTTCTTTGGAGGTCATCTCTGTGCTTCAGAGACAATGGCTTTTGATTTTTTGGCCAGTCCTGGGGCTTAGACTCAAGGCTTGACCACTGTCCCTGGCTTCTTTTTGCTCAAGGCTAGCACTCTGCCACTTGAGCCACAGCACCACTTCTGGTCATTTTCTGTATATGTGGTGCTGGAGATTTGAACCCAGGGCTTCATGTACACGAGGCGAGCACTCTTTCCACTAGACCATATTCCCAGCCCGAGACAATGGCTTTTAACAACACAGAAATTTGCTATTCTGTTTCACTGTGAGCTCACCTGTCTTATTCAAACTCTAATGGAGAAAATGATACTATGACAGAAAATGAGCTTGCTCTAGTATTTTTACAGACTTAAAAAATAAGCACTGCTACTTCTGTTCCAATATTTTAATGAATCATTGTAAAGAGTTACAATAAATGCTATGAACTGTGTATAAAGTATTATACACAGGGTCTCATTTTAGGATCAAAGAGTGGTAGTATTATTCTTATTTTCAAATGAGAAAGTGTAAGAAATTTTTAAGAAACTTTCTTAAGCTTACTCAACTGATAAGTTTTCAAACCAAGTCTTGTGCCACGGATTTTATACCACTACACAATTACTAGCTATTGAACCCAGAGCCTCAAGCATGCTAGGCCATCACTGCACTACTATATCCTTCTAGGTTGTGTTTCTGAAACAGGGTCTTGCTCTACCTTTTGCCCATGCAGGTCCTGAATTCCTGATCTTACTGCTTTACTGCTTCTGTCTCCCTAGTAGCTGGGATTACAATTACAAGTGTTCACTCACTCAAATCTTAACAGCTTATACTAACTAGCTTCACCCTATTGTGATGCTAGACAATTTTAATGTAGGCCTTGATGTTAAGAACATATTATTTCAATATGTTAAAGTACACAGGGAATTAATTCATATTTCAAGAAGGTATTTTTAATAAAAAGTGAACACCCAGAAAAATTTGAGAATTACTCCAAATTCTAGATTTCTTTTCTTTTCTGCAAGTTAGCTCGTCAAGAAAATCAAAAGGGGGCGCTGGGGATATGGCCTAGTGGCAAGAGTGCCTGCCTCATATACATGAGACCCTGGGTTCGATTCCCCAGCACCACATATACAGAAAATGGCCAGAAGTGGCGCTGTGGCTCAAGAGGCAGAGTGCTAGCCTTGAGCAAAAAGAAGCCAGGGACAGTGCTCAGGCCCTGAGTCCAAGCCCCAGGACTGGCCAAAAAAAAAAAAAAAATCAAAAGGTATTATGAGTTTTTAAAAGGTAATAATCTAATACAGGAGAAAAATCTTTGAGAAAATAGCATTATGACATAGCAGATGAGCTTGCTCTACTATTTTTACATTCTGTATATTTTAGTCAGCGTATAAACAAAAGAATGTGATTAATTATTTATCTGTTTTATTCAAATATTTTAAGAACTTGAATCCAAGAGATTCACATAAAAGAATAATCAACCGCCTAATCTGAACATGAGAAGAAGTACAGAATATGAAGTACTCAGCATCACATGGCAAGCAAGGTATAGCCATGTGATACTACGCAAACCGCATATAATATTACACGATAACCTGGCTACTGAGGCTACTGGTGGATTGTGCCTGTAATCTTAGCTACTTAGTGTTAGGTCCTCTCCCTGAGGGCTCCATGCAGATGCCCCCACCTCATTAAGTCTCCACCCAGTTACCTGGGTAACCAGCAGACCTGGAGGCAGTTACCTCCCCTTTCCCTGAGGTCACCTCCTAATCCACCTGGCCACACCCCTTGCCCCTGCCCTAGATATAAGGCAGGGCTGGGTGGGGGTTGCTCTGTCTCTCTCCCCCCTCTCTCCGGCCATGGATCACCTCGGCCACAGGCCAGCAGTTGGGTAATAAACGTTATCTCCTGCCTGAATACCGCGTGGCGTTCTCCTTTACCGGCTACCTACTTTAAAAACCTAACACTTAGGAGGTTGAGATCTGAGAACTGAGATTCAAAGCCAGTTCAGGCTTACAAGTCAAAGAGACTCTTAACTCCAATTAATCAGCAAAAGGCTGGTGGAGGTGTGGCTAAAATGATGAATCACCAATCATAAGTGAAAAGATCAAGGGAGGGTATGAGGTGTTAAGTTCAAGTCCCAGCAATAAATAGCCAAATAACTTTGTAACTTCAAATTTCTTAATTTAAAAATCTGAAGTAAAGGGCTGGGAATGTGGCTTTAGTGAGTGGTAGAGTGCTTGCCTAGCATGCATGAAACCCTGAGTTCAATTCCTCAGTGCCACATAAACAGAAAAAGCCGAAAGTGGCACTGTGGTTCAAGAGGCAGAGTGCTAGCCAAAAAGAAGCCAGAGACAGAGCTCAGGCCCTGAGTCCCAAGCCCCAGGACTGGCCAAAAACAAAACAAAAATCCAAAGTAAATCAAGACTGGCAATGGGCTATCTCAAACCCCTAAACTGTAAATACTTTTTTCCTTGACTAGAAGCTATTTAGTGGAGAAACTATGAATTAAATCCGTAGAGATTTATTATGCACAAGGAAGGCTAAAAGTAGTTAAATATATTTGTATTCTCTATTGATTGATTTCACTTTCCTCATTAAAATACTAATTTAGTGAGGAAAACGACCTAAGGAAAAAAAACTTTCACTTCTTCTAAACCCATTTCAGGAGGCAGCTAATGACTTGTCAGGTAACAAGGTGTTTACAAAAGCTCTGTGTTAGATGTATGAAAAACTCAAAAGAAATATCAGTTTCCCACTCTTTAGGAAATTACACAGGAAGACAGAAAATAAAGAATATCAATTTGAGCAACATACTTTAGGAAGCCAAGTTTTACTGGAAAAATTGTTTGGAAAGATGCAAAGAAATAATCAGTGAAAGAACCCAGTGAAAAATCCATTCCACACAAGTTCAACAAAGCTGGTGAATATGGTTTGAACTAGCTTTTAAAACAGTCTTGTATTTAAGAGAAGTAACTCAGGTATCTCTGGGGTGCAGAAAGGCACAGGAAAAAATGCTATCTAGCTGGTGAGTGGACGATTTAAGTATATACTATACTACAGTCATTGGGTGTACAAGCAGTGAGATCTAACAGAAACATTAATGAAACCACCTGTTTTTCTGGTTTAGGTAGCTACAGGACAGCAGTAACTCAAACTGTGGACTCTACACCAGCAGAAGCAGCAGCAGCACCTTGCTAGCAATACAAAACACTACCTAGAACTACCTAAGTGTTCTATGCCCAGTGATCTGTGGTCTGACAAGTTGTCTAGGCTGATACAGATTGAGATCCACTTATCTAAATTATGAGGAAAACATCCACTTAACTGATAATGGTTTCTTCCTTTTTTAAAGATTAGTAATCTCTCTGAGCCAATTTCAGTCACTATGATGAAGAAAAGTTCTTAGCTGGGTACCTCATTTTTAGGTCTAAAGTACCTGCAGATAAAGGTACAAGACAAAAGAAGACATAGGTTTTGCCTTTTTTTAGGGGAGGGAGGTGGCAATTCATTTAACAAATACTTATCAAGCAGTAACTTTATTCCAGGTAGACTGCAGAAAGGAAAGACAAGGAAGCAGAAAAGAACTCTGACAATTTTATCGAGTACCATATGGTATATGGTAAGCCTGTCCACACACAAATAACATAGATTACCTAATTCCTGGTACACACAAATTTGGTGATAACAAAATATATGAAAGCAATAGACTGGCAAAGGGAAAAAATTCATCCCTTGTTTACACAATTTTGTAGTAATTTGGAAAATCTTTGTTTTAATGGTGTATACTGTATTATATACTGTATTCATGGACTTCTCTAAAAAAAGAAATTGGGGCAGGCTCTTTTCTAGGCCTAAAAAGAATCCTGTAATTATACATATCAAATGAGAACAAAGTTAAAAGTAATTTACATCTTAAAAGACTATCCCAAGAGCCTAGGCTATGAGAAAGATTACTCCAGGTCCAGCTGCTTTCCATCTGGGGGATAATTAAAGTTAAGGGGTCTCAAAGGAGGACTCTCCTGAGGAGTCTAGGAGCTGTGATAGAAATAGATCAAGTTCCACAAAGAGGTATACAGGTCATTTTGATGATGACAGAGAAAAATGTAAAAACAGCTCAACCCTTCAATCCTCCACTCCTACTCTATTCTTCAATGGATATTTGGTGTGGCTTGACTGAAATAGAACTACTGGATCATGGAGTAAACTTTCCAAGTTATTCCACTCCAAAAACTATTACTTGGGTTCATTTACCCTTTGACATACTAGAACTATTGTATTTTTAAGTCTAAATACTAATTACAACGAATTCCTTCTGTGAAGGAAAGCGATACTTTGTCTTGTAAATTAACTGTGTTAAACAATCAGAGAAAAATAAGTTAGAATGTCAAAGTCACCACTTTGCCATTCCTATACAGATAAACACAGAGGAATGGTTACCTTGCCAAGGCCCTAGGTATTAGATATGTGGCTAGAAGGGTATAAAATTTGTAAGTTGATTGTTCTACCAGGCTGTGAGAAATGAGAAATATATCAATCAACATAATCTTAAACTGATGCGTTCTCTGCTCAGCACATGGAAATTATACACAAAAAGGAATTTCCCTGTTGGAAAGCACAGAGGTAAGATTAGTGGTTAATCTGTCATTGTTATGTGACTTTTTAGAAGACTTTAGGGAAACACAAGGAATAACCAAATGACACAATTTTCAAGGGAATAAATAGCATAAAACTCTTGGAAAGTAAAGTAGTAATAAAAGCACCTTATTTAAGGTAGGAAACCTATCAGTTACTTTCTTCAATAACTAAGTTCTGGGCTGGGAATATGGCCTAGTGGCAAGAGTGCTTGGCTCGTATACATGAAGCCCTGGGTTCAATTCCCCAGCACCACATATACAGAAAACGTCCAGAAGTGGCGCTGTGGCTCAAGTGGCAGAGTGCTAGCCTTGAGCAAAAAAAGAAGTCAGGGACAGTGCTCAGGCCCTGAGTCCAAGCCCCAGGACTGGCAAAAAAAAAAAAAACAAAAAACAAAAACCAAAAAACTAAGATCTGAAGTTCACCTCTAAAATTTCAATTAATTTTAACCAATATATAAGAAAGCTTCTAACTAGGTCTGAGCACTAAATCAACTTTTCTTTTACACTGGTCTGTTCTTTGGTTACAAAAGTATTGCTTAGACTTCCCTGTAATGTCAATGAAATGTATAATCATTTTTATCATTAAAGAAGTTCCTATTGTTTCAAAATAGTAAAAATATTGTAAGTGGTTAGTCCAAAACTAGTACAGTAGTTACATTTTTCTAAGCATATTGGTATGAGAAATCATTTGCATTTCATAGTGGGTTGAACCTGAAGTTAAGAACAAAGGGTGGGCTGGGAATCTGGACTAGTGGTAAAGTGCTCACCTCATATACATGAAGCCCTGGGTTCAATTCCTCAGCACCACATATATAGACAAAGCCGCAAGTGGCGCTGTGGCTCAAGTGGTTGAGTGCTAGCCTTGAGGAAAAAAAGCCAGGGACAGTGCTCAGGTGCTGAGTCCAAGCCCCAGGACTGACAAAAAACCAAACCAAAACAAAAGAACAAAGGGTAAGATTTTTGTTCTGTATTTTGAGATGAGTCTGGCTGTGTAGCCCAGGCTGGTCTCAAACTTGAGAACCTTCTGTTTTAGTCTACTGAGTGCTGGTATTACACATGTGCACTACAACACATAGCTAAGGTATTTAAAAAACTACTGGGTCTGGGAATGTGGCTTAGTGGTAGAGTGCTTGCCTAGCCTAGCATGCATGAAGCCCTGGGTTCGATTCCTCCATGCCACATAAACAGAAGAAGCCAGAAGTGGGACCATGGCTCAAGTGGTAGAGTGCTAGCCTTGAGCAAAAGAACCCAGAGAAAGTGCCCAAGCCCTGAGTTCAAGCACCTAGGACTAGCAAAAATAATGATGATGATGATAATAATAATAATGGAGTCAATGGCAAGAAAGTCACTAACATATAATTGTAATCCCTAAGTAAATTATATATGTTTCCATGAAAAAGGCAAAATGTTTGCTCTTATTTATTTTTGGCAGTTCTGGAGTTTGAATTCAGGACCTCCAACTTGCAAGGCAGGTACCAATAGAGCCACACCTCCAACCCCTAAGTTTCCAATGAATTTTTAAGTTTGAGAAACTAACAACCCACCACTTAGCACTCTTCTTTCATATAAGGACAAATTAACAACATGCCTTCTTCTTCATGTGACAATGGAACACTCCCCGTGATCCCAGTTACTCAGGAGGCAGAGGCAGAAGGATTTCAAGTTTGAGGCCAGCCTACACAAAGTCTGTGAAAGCCTCACCTTACAAACAACATAAAAACAAGAGCTAAGCTGGACACTGTGGCCCACGCCTGTAATCCTAGCTACTCAGGAGGCTGAGACTTGATCAGGTTTGAAACCAGTCCAGGCAATAAAGTCCATGAGATTACCTCAAACTAACTACCCAAATTCAGAATACAAAAGTAACTTAATACTACAGTAACTAACCACCAAAAATCCAGAGTAATAGCTCAAGTGGAGAGCACTAGCCTTGAGATTAAAAAAGCTCAGGGGCAGTGCCCAGGCCGAGTTCAAGTCCTAGGACGAGCATGTTCTCATGTACGCCCGCACACAAGACAAAAAGAAAAAACAATAGCTGGTAGCTTAGTTCAAGTGGTAGAGCACTTGCCTCATCACTGTTACACAAAAAAAAGAACAATTTTCACATAATTTGTCTATTTGAACATCACAGTCAATTTAAAGTTCTAGCTGAGTTTTGTAACAAATTTCTCAAATATTCTTCGTAGCAATTTAATGTCTAAAATATTGAAATAGGGTAGAAATCACACCAAATAATTTGAATTAAAAAAAAACCCTAAAAGCCAAAATTTGATTATTGATTATTAGTTCCTAGAACTAAAGTTGAGTATAACATTCATGGTGAACAAACTTATTTCCTTGACTTTTATAACACTATCCTTTTGTTAGGTTAAAAACTAATCTAACAAAAACAAAACACAATAGTTATCAAACTCAGTAACTTGGTAGCAAATGATTTTTCTTTAAAATTTAGTATAAAGCCAGGTCATGGGGAGTCACCTAGCTACTAAGGAGGATGAGACCTGAGGATTGAAGTTCAAAGTCAGTCTGGGCAGGAAAGTCCATAAGACTCTTATCTCCAATTAACCACCAAAAAGATGGAAGTGAAGCTGTGTGGTTTAAGGGGCAAAACACTAGCCTAGAGCATAAAACCACAGGGCCTTTGCTGACCCTGAGTTCACACATGTGTATACATATACATATATACATACACACATATACTGAGCAAGCTTTTCCATTCTTTCCTTTTCTGTTTTTTAGTGGTGGGCTATACTGGGGTTTGAATGCAGGGTCTTGAGCTATACTAGGCTGGCAGGCTACCACTTGAGCCACCTCTCCAGCTACATAGGTTTTTATTTTATCATTCTTCAGCTCTTACATTAAAGTGCTTATGGGATGTCAGGGGTTGGTGGCTCACACTTATAATCCTAGGTACTCAGAAGGCTGAGATCATCTGAGGATCTTGTTTCAAAGCCAGCCTGGTAAGAAAGTCTAAGGAATACTTATCTCCAATTAACCACCAGAAAACCGGAAGTGGTATGGTGCTGTGGCTCAAAGTGGTAGAGGTGTTATCTACCCTTGAGCAAAAAAAAAAAAAGCTCAGGAACAGTGCCGACGCTGACCATGACCAACCCCCCCCCCCAAAAAAAAAACACCCCTAAAATGTTGGCTTGAAATGCCTCACATCTAGGGCATAACATTGTTCTATCAAAAAAAGAGTTCACTTTACAAGTTGCAAGAAAATGTAGACTAATGGGTACAGCAAAGGCCTGGCAGCCAAAGCCTAGATTTTGTTCTCTAGCTCCTTCCGCTCATATAACTTGATTTTACTATTGCTAAATATGTTTTGGGTGGCAGTGAGGGAGGGCTTCACACTGTTTAGAAAACTTAAATGAATAAGTATTTCCCCCAGAAAAAAAAACCCACATTTTTATAATTAGAGGCCTTTTAAAAACTTTAGGGCTCAGGAAAAAAGTACGGCATTTGGCATTCTGAGTATTTGAACTTAAGGAGAACAGAAAGCTTCACAAGCAGTCATTTTGACTTTCATCCATCCCCCTGTCTTTCGCTCTTTCCCAAGGTAGGTCATAGAAACTACAACTTTTTTACAAAGCAAGCCCTAACATCTGAAAGTCTCACTCTGTCCTTTCTCCCTTATTCCAGAGAGGTTCTGCCTCATACCTAGGATGAAGGAATACCACACAGAGAGGCCAAGAAGAATCTCAAAAGATAAGCCTTGCTAGGTTTTCCCATTACACACCATTTGACCAATTACATTTTTTTTAAATTATCTTTAAGTGTACAAAGAAGTTGCCACTTAGCAGTTTGAGTCCAATGCAGACCAATTACACTTTAAACAGCTATCAATTCATTTAAAACAATTTCCCCTGTATTTAGTCACGTAAAACATTTTCTTGTTGCTTTTTTCTTTAGGAATGTGGACCACTATACCTTTCCATCTCTACACTAGGAGTCACTGAAGACCCTCTATATCAAGTGAAGCACTCTGTAGATTTGAGGACGACGATGGTTCCTGCTGATTTAATATAAATACTATTTAATTCTGTCTCTCTCACTTCACAGTCTTGGTGTTCAAGACAGAACACCAGAGGTAACAAAACCGTGCTTTTAAACATGTGAAAGAAATGAAGGCATTTAAGAATGAATAAGCAAGTGTGGTTATCATTTTAGAACCGTATCCTCACAAACTACTTAAATCAGTGATTATCTCTGGATCACTATCCTAAAAAAAAAATCCTCAAATTAAGTTACAATAGGTTATATTCCCAGGATTCAAAATGAGAATTAAATTTGGATAAAAGGTTTGTCTACACATATTCACAGGCACACTGCTAAAAAGCAGTTGCTGCAGGTTGGTCAAAGTCTCAGCTGTTGTAATTAGAGACAGACTCCTCTCCTCTCAGGAACAGATGTCCTTAATTTCTAAAGGCAGTAATTATATAGGTTATGCATAATGTAGATCATACATAGGTGTCAGGGTTTAAAATATGCTTAACTTTGCTTAGTTTACTTTATATCTTTACCTTGTAAAATAGAGCTATTTCTATGTTAATTTCTAACACTCATTACTGAACTATAAAACTCAAAGTTTACAAAAATCACCTTACAGTATCACTTTTAAACACATCAAACCTATGTAAACATCAATGTTCTATCTTCAGAGAAGCAACAAAAAGCCCATTTTTTTATTTAAAAAAGTAACAAAATACGAGTGGAAAAGGGGGCTATTTTTAGGTCTAATATAGAAGAAAATGATTTCAACTGTGCAACATATTCAGGGATTGGAAAGTTAATTGGATCCCATCATACCTAACAGGACTACTTTTGGGTACTTCAAATTCTCCAAATCATCCTTTTTTTTTTTTTTTTCTGAAGGCAATGAAAAATAACCAAGAAAGGAAGTAGCACCGAAAAGTCTAGTCAATCTACCAAACACTGTAATCATCAACTTTTTAAATCAACTATGGGTAGTGAAAATGTTGACGATTTTCCCTAAAAATTCTGCAATCTGGGTACACTAGGTCAGCCTTTAATACCACAATACATAACTTTATAGCTGAAAAGTGCCAAAGTAATTAGAGTATACTCCAGAGAAAAATAATCTTCAGTTTTCTTGAAAGAGTACAAGTACTCTATTTCATTTGTTGTGTAAAACTATTTACTATTTTAAACTATAAAAATAAGACAAAATGCAGAGTAAAATTGACATTGTCATCGGCTAAGGTTTTAATTTCAAGAGTGTAAACAGAAGTTACCTGCTCTTCCAACGAGACTTCTACAGAGAACTCTTTATTTTTGTGCAGTGCTATGGATTCTTTAGTAAAATTTTAACAGTGTGGATGAGAATTCACGGTACTTACACGTTCTCGCCTCCATCCATGCTTGAAATCTTTATCATCAGGTAACGTTCAGAGTTTTAAAATATCTGGGCAATAAATATTTAAGGACAGGTTTTTGCTTTCCATTTAGTATTTTTCTTTTTTAAAGAAAATGAGCAATAGAGCACTGAAGACATCTCAATGCCGATTTTACTATTCTTCAATTCCCTTTACTTGTTAAAACTCCTTTTTAATCTAAGGAGTCAATTTATATACTTTGGATGAAATCTAGACTTTGAAAACATAACCAGTAAGCTCTTCTAAGTGTCCATTCAACGACTTTCTTTAAAGCTGGACCAATTGTACCCCCTATGCATACATGCCATTAGGAAAAAGGGAATTTAAAAGTCGGGGGGGGGGGGAGGAAAGGCCAAGTTTCCAACAAGTTGTTCAGGGGGGTTGCCCGGGGAAGGGGACCCCGCAACTCCTCCGCCTCCACCCTCACCACAACGGCCACAAGAGCCCCGGGAGAAGCGGCGGCCGCAGGCCGGGGGGCGCCGAGGTCTCCACCCAGCCCCAGCGGGGCCGCCCGGGGAGGTTCACCTGGGCCGTGTCCGCCGGAGCCGCGGGTCCCTCCACGCCCCCCGCCCTCCGCGTCGCCCTCACCCACCGGAGCCTCCGCCCCTGCGTCCACCGGCTCCTGCAGCGAGACAGCGGGCGGCCAGCGCCAGAGGGCATCGTCGGAGCGCGAGCTCCGCGGGGCGAGGATGCAGCGCCGCCCGCAGCCCCCCACGGTGGCTCGGCGGCTCGCGGAGCCTCGAGAGCTGCGGCTCAGCCGGGCCGGGCCCGGGGGGCCGGGTCGGGTCGGAGGCGTCTTGAATCGCGCGGCGCGGGAGGGGCGGGGCGCCGCCAAGCCCCGCCCCCTTGGGAAAGGGCCCGCCCCCGATGAGGCCCCGCCCCCCCGGGAGGCCTGTCCGGCGCACGCGCCCTCTCCCGCCTTCCCCGGCCTCAGGGCGCAGCGAATGTGGCTAGAGGGAGGGCGTTTCACCCCGGGAGCCGGGTTGTGAGAATCCCCGAGGCCGAAAGACGCTGGTTCAAGGACACCCCGAGGAAAAAAAGGGACACCGGAAAACACAACCCCCAAGGCCCTATCTCCACCTCCAAGCCAGCCACCGGGAAGGCTGAGGCCGGCCCCGCGTGCAAAACCATCTCCAGCCAAAGCAACCAACAAAAGCACGGGGAAGGAGATGCACCATCCCTCTGCGGTATTGCTCGCTGTGAACTCCCTCCCACTCCGCCCCCTCCGCTGCCTCAGTTTCTCCCACACACCTTGAGCTGTCTCCGGCTCCTCAGAAGCCAAGGCCTACCAGCAGTCCTCTCCCCGACTCTGCTCCCCCGAAGCCTAAGGAATAAGCCGGGTGGACGCGAGCCACGTGCACGCGTGCGCACGAGGAAGGGGCGGCGGGGCGGCCTGTGCGCATGCGCCCGCCCCTTCAGCGTTCCACGGTGGGCCGGCTATTCAGCACCTGCTCCACCTGCACACAGCCGGACTCACAGGAACATCTGCGTGAGGGGCTCCCTCCTGGCCTTCGTTATTCCTGCAGCCCACGGTGTGAGAACATCAGGCTTTCCCATCCGGCGGCGCCGCCATCTTAAGGCGCCGCCATCTTAAGGGCCTCGAATTCCCAGTCCTTCCGATTCTTGCCCGCCGAAGCTTCCCACCCAAACTGTAACTGCTCGTCCCGCCCCCTGGTTACGCATCAAGTACCAGCCAATCACGGAGAGCGTCGCCTCAGTGCCCTGACCAATAGGAGTAAGGGGGAGGGCCAGTTGTATGGAATTTAAAAATAGAACGCCCTGCCCACTTCCCCCACCTTCCGCTTTGCCTCGTGGTGCGCATGCACCTTTGCTTTGCCCAGAGAATCCCACCCCCCTTTCTGTGTCCTTTGTGGTGACCCAGACAGTCTGGGGACCTGGTTTCTAGCAAGTTGCCCCTTCCCTGAGAAGAAGGCCATGCGCGTGGCTTGAATAGGCCTCTGGCCCTCCACCGTCCATAGGAGAAGGGGGTATTCTGTCACATCTTGTGAGCAATGTAAAATATAATTTATTTTTTAATTTCTAGAATTTTCCATTTGGTATTTGCAGGCCACGATGGACCCAGGCAATTGAAACTCAGTAAAGAAAACATATCTTATGGATGGTTTGTTGTTTTTTTTTTTTTTTTTTTTTTTAATAAAGCTGTTCTCTGTTAGAAACAAATGACAGACTGGGTCCTGGTAGCTCTGGGCCTGTAATCCTACCGACAGATCTGAGGATTTCCCTTTGAAGTCAGCCTGGGTTAGAATAGCCTCCGAGACGCTTTCCCTCCCATCAGCCAGTAGAAAGCTGCAAGTGGAGCAGTTGCTCAGGGATTAGAGGGCCAGCTTTGAGCTTTAACAAAGCCAAGGGGGAGCTTGAGACCCTCTGTGCAAGGCCCAGAACCAGAGCAAAAAACGTTTAGAGGAAAAAAAAAAAGAGGATTACCTATATTAGTTGTAGAAAATTTTGAAGTTACAGAAAAATACAAAGCATAAAAATCAAAATAATTGACAACTGGGAGCTGGGGATGTGGCCTAGTGGCAAGAGTGCCTGCCTCGTATACATGAGGCCCTGGGTTCGATTCCCCAG
Source organism: Perognathus longimembris pacificus (assembly GCF_023159225.1). NCBI lineage: Eukaryota > Metazoa > Chordata > Mammalia > Rodentia > Heteromyidae > Perognathus > Perognathus longimembris. The sequence continues at coordinate 39,717,752 of NC_063181.1, read as the reverse complement.
CACCACATATACAGAAAACGGCCAGAAGTGGCGCTGTGGCTCAAGTGGCAGAGTGCTAGCCTTGAGCAAAAAGAAGCCAGGCTCATCCCCTGAGTTCAAGCCCCAGGACTGGCCACAAAATAATAATAAATAATTGACCTTTTCTTAAAGGTTCACTGTGATCTCAGAAGTCTCTTTACTTCTCTCTCCATGTTATCCGTTAAATATACATTCTTAAATGTGAGCTTAAATTTGCCTATTTTAAAGCCATGTAAACAGAAAAGACCTACATTTTTTTCTTTTTCTTTTTGCATTTGACTATAGTTTATTTTGTTTACATTGCTGTCAGATATTCCTGTGAGTGAATGTGCTACAGTTTTTGTTGGTGGATATTTGCGCTCTGTCTAATTTGGGTATTATGAATTGTATTGCTGCCAAATTCTTGTACATGTAACTTGGATTTAAATTCCAAGAAGTACCATTGCTAGGCACTGTAATTGTTAAGTTTAAAAAAGAAAGATCATGATCAATGCAGAAGAAAGTGAGAAATAAGTTAGAAACATGTATTTATTGTCAAACTGTTAACTGGCACATTAAAATTGTACAGAGTAAAACTGAACCTTAAAATGATTTTCAAAAATATCAACTCTTTAGTGTGTAATGACTTAAGCCTACAATCCTAAACCCTTGAGAATCAGATTGTGAGATTGTGATTTGAGGGCAGTCTAGGCAAAAAGTTGATGAGATCCTCTCTCAACCAATAAGGAATTGGGCTTGGTGGTATACACCTATCACCCCAGACACTTGAGAACTCTAGGAAGATGTCGGTGCGGGCTGGCCTAGGCAAAAAGCAATCTCCTATACAAAAAATAACAAAAGCAGGGCTGGGGATATAGCCTAGTGGCAAGAGTGCCTGCCTCGGATACACGAGGCCCTAGGTTCGATTCCCCAGCACCACATATACAGAAAACGGCCAGAAGCGGCGCTGTGGCTCAAGTGGCAGAGTGCTAGCCTTGAGCGGGAAGAAGCCAGGGACAGTGCTCAGGCCCTGAGTCCAAGGCCCAGGACTGGCCAAAAAAAAAAAAAATAACAAAAGCAAAGGAGACACAGAATGTGGCGTAAGTGCTAGAGCACCTGCCTAACAAGCACAAGGCCATGAATTCAAATCCTAGTATTGTCAAAACAATGTTCAAATACAGTATTGTTCTCTTTTTTAAAAAAAATTTCACCTCATTATCGATGGACCCTTTCACTTGCAGACTAAGAACTTTCCTGCCATCAACAAAGTTTTATTCCTTGACAGTGATTATGATAGAATACTTGCTGTGTGTTCTCCCAGATTCTTCAGTAAAGGAGCCAGACCAATGGTTTTATTTTGGTTTTGTCCTTTTGTTATGCCAAGTCACGAGAAGACCACCAAGAAGGCCACCGAGACTCAGACGTTCCGAAATGCAAAAGCAAGGCTTTATTTAGGCGAGATGCAACTTGGGCCTAGTCCTACCCACCAATGCAGCGGAGGTTAGGAGGAAGCCCTGAGCTGCGATTACACAGGGCTTATAAAGGCAAAGAACAAAGTTACAACAATCAGGTGTTCAAGCAAGATTAGGATACAGGTACCAATCTGATTGGCTCAGGGCTCGAGGCATTCTGGGGGTGGTTAGAGTTAAGCATTCCCAGGCAGTTAGAGTTCTTGACCGGCTGGGCCCTAATAAGCTTGTCTAGGTTTGCTTACAGGGCCTGCTTATCTCAGGTTCGCGTGGTAAAGTGGGGCCTGACTTCAAAATAGCTTTAGTCTGGCTCTTCACTTTTCCTTTTTTTTTGGCTGGTCCTGGGCCTTGAACTCAGGGTCTGGGCACTCTCTGTGAGCTTTTGTCCTTAGGGCTAGTGCTGTCCACTTTGAGTCACAGCACCATTTCCAGCTTTTTGGTAGTTAATTGGAGATAAGCGTCTCATGGGCTTTTCTGTTGAGCTGTCTTTGAACCACAATTCTAGATTTCAGCCTATTGAGTAGCTAGGTTTACAGGTATGAGCTACTAATGCCTAGCTGAAGGACTAGGACGACTCCATCTTGAAATTGCAACCATCTTGTTGTTTGTGATAAGCTAAGAATAACCCAGCATGCTCATAAAACCTGGGAAATGACTTGTTTATGGTGAAACTAGCCAGGCATTGTACAGATTCCAGGAATAAAGTTGTTTGTGCGGATGTTTATGCCGAAACCAATAGGCCATAAAACCCATTTCCCAGATGGCCCAACTGGTTTGGGAACATTCCGGTCACACTGACCGCCTTGGAAAGTCCTCAGACCAATTTTAGAAATCTGGAATGTCCTTTGATCAAATTTTAGAAGCCCCTAGCCCCGAGCCAATCAGATTTGTCCTCGCACCCCAACCCTGCTTACACCTGGTCTATCTAACTTTGTGATTTTTTTCCTTTAAATACCCATGTAAAACTCTGCTCATGGCCTTCCTCCTAACCTCCGCTGCGTCGGTGTAAGGGACGAAGCCCGAGTTGCAGCTCGCCTGTATAAAGCCTTGCTTTTGCACTTCGGGACATCGGGCTCTCGGTGGTCCTCTTGGTGGTCTTCGAGGACTTGGGCACAAGATAGCTAATACCAAGAATTTTTGTGTACTTTCATTGGAGTCCCCAATTGTAAGGCTCTGACACATTGGCTTAATCTGATTATGTACACACCATTATCAGAATATATATCATTATTACTTGTGTTCATTTTTTTTCATTGCTATGATAAATACCTGACATAATGAATTCATTTTGCTTTAGCTTACGGTTTGCAAGGTTTCATGGAATAATGGTGGGGAGGATATGTGGAAAACTGTGGGAGAATTAATTTCTTTGACCAAGTGGAAGATTTAGCCTTGGCACAGTTACTTCGATGCCTTATTAGCATACTAATAGGCCCTTGGGAACATATTCCCAGTAAGGAGTTTCTTTGTGTCTGTGGGCCAAAGGGCGCCACACCTTGTCAGGAGAATCTCCCCTCTCCCCATACAAAGTCTCCTTGAGGAGACTAGTTTGACCCGGCTGCCTTCACGTGGTAGATTCTCAATATGAATAGGACAACCTCTCCTTAGCAAAGTTTCCTCCCAAGTAATCAGGGCAGTCTTTTCATAGAAAACAAGGAAGTATCTTCTAGATGAATGGAGTCCTGGTCAAAGTCCTGAGCAAATAATAGCTAGGAAATAGCTCAGCCTTAGATATGTAAACTCTCTTTGAAGCAGCAAACTTTTGTAGTGGTTAAACTTCTGCATTAGTTTCTTTCCTCTCAGTAATGGCATTCCTCAATTTTTATAATCATAATGGATCACATGCTATGTTAGCCTTTTACCCTTGAAATTGTAAGTTGATTTCTAACCCTACTTAAACCCTGGCCCTCTTGAAATAAAATATGCATTGGTTCACTCGCCTTGCATCCCTCGTGTCCTGATTATGGCTGCAGTTACTCAGGCCCAACAGAGAACAAGACTAATCACCTCATGACAAGCAAAAAGCAGAGAGAAGGAACAGAGAAGGGCCTGAGATTTAGCCTCCAAGGACATTCTCCACTGGCCTAATTCAGTTGCTTAGGATCCACCTCCTGAAGTTTCATATATTTCAAAACAGCACCATCAGCGGGGCCCAAGCTTCTAGTACATGAGCCTTTTCAGAAGACAAATCACATTCACACTACATAACATTGTGCCCCTTGCCTCCAAAAGGCTTGTGTCCTCTTACAATGTGAAATGCATTCTACCTATATCCAAAAGCTCCCATAGTCTTAACAGTTCTAGTATTATTTGTAAGATCAAGTTCAGTAGGATGAAATGGCTCAGCTCAGTAATCCTAGATGTTTAGGAGGCAGAGACCAGAGGATTACAGCTCGAGGCCAGTCTGGGCATAAAAGTTCAAGAGACTCCATCTCACTGAATTGTTGGGTGTAGTAGTGCACACCTGTTATCCAAGCTACAGGGGAAGCCCAATGGCTGGGTGTAGCTATATAAGCCTGTCATTCCCACTGACATGGGGAAGCAGAAGTAGGAGAATCACAGCCCAGGCCAACGTGGCCATAAAGGAAGAAAACAGAGACTAGACTAAAATAGAACAAGGCAAACATTAAATTCTGTAGCATCATGTCTGGAAGCTGGGGCAAGTGGTATCTTGACGTGAACTACAGCAGTCTTGGGAAGTACTACTCATGGCCTTGCCATTTATAGCCCACGTGTCATTCTCTTGGGCTTTGCAGTTTTTCTCTGCAGATGTCCCATGTTCTTGGAGTCTCCAACATCCTAGCATCTCTATTGTGCTTAGGTTTTACCCTGTGCTTAGATATCACCCATGATGGGATGTCTTTCATCCAGCCTGGGTGTGATCTTCCTACTTCCGCTACCCTCGGAGGAATGGGGACCATGGGCTTGTGGTGCTGTGCCTAGCTTATTTTTGAGATAGAGGCTCACTAATTTTTCTCCTGGGCTGGCCAGAAACTTTGCTCTTTCTTTCTCTGTTCCCTAAGTAACTGGGATTACGGGTACACATTACCATACCTCCTCCGTATCCCCCCCTCTTCTTCTTCCTCTTACTTCTTCTCCCTACTCCTTATTCTTTTTCTTCCTTTTCAGTGGTTCTGGGATTTGCACATAGGGCCTTGTATTTGCACGGCTGGTGTCCTTCCATGTAAGCCATGATCATATCCCTTGGCTTCTTTTTATCGGTGTTAATCTCTTCAGAAACCATACTTTCCTTACCCTCAACTTTAAACGTTCTCTTTTTATTTTGACTAGACTACAGGTTGTTTAAAATCCTTCCACTCTGGACTGGGAATATGGCCTAGTGGTAGAGTGCTTGCCTCATAAAATCCTTCTAATCTGATTTTTTTTTTCTTCCCGAAAGCTCATAAGCCTGGCCTTCACTCTCTGTATTTATATCATCATGTTGATCCTCTAAGTACCAGAATTGTCCACTCAGGCCTGCTTATAGAATTCTAGGCTGTTACTAGCCTACATTGTCAAACTTTTGAAAATTCTTCTTAGTTCCAAAGGCCTACGTACCACAGAGTCGGATTTAGCTGAATCAAAGCTCACTTCTCTGGCTTAGTTTTTCATTGCTCATGCCTGTAACCCTAGCCACTCAGGAGACTGAGGCATGATTTAAAGCCAGAGCGGGCAGGGAAGTCTGTGGGACTTTTATTTCCAATTAACCACCAGAAAACCAGAAGTGGAGCTGTGGCTCAAAGTGGTAGAGCCTTGAACAAAAGAACTCAGGGAAAGTCCCTAGGCCCTGAGTTCAAGCCCTATGACTGACAAAAAAAAATACCATAACATTAATATTGCAGGAACATGAGTACCCTGATGCTTTATCCCCTCAAGTTCTATCTTTTGGGTTTTTTTTCTTTTTCTTTTTTTATTAAGTTCTGTCTTTTGAAAGTAAGTCTATTTTCTTTTTCTTTTTCTTTTTCTTTTTGGCCAGTCCTGGGCCTTGGACTCAGGGTCTGAGCACCGTCCCTGGCTTCTTCCCGCTCAAGGCTAGCACTCTGCCACCTGAGCCACAGCGCCCCTTCTGGCTGTTTTCCATATATGTGGTGCTGGGGAATGGAACTGAGAGCTTCATGTGTAGGAGGCAAGCACTCTTGCCACTAGGCCATATTCCCAGCCCCTATTTTCTTACATATCTACACTACCAAACTATAATATTATAGTATAACCTATATTCACAGATCACCAGTGGCATGCATAAATCATTTGCATTTCTAATACAAGAACAAATCTGTAGCCACACGTTTCTTTAATTTCCTTAAGCCTAGAATGCTTCCTTAGCCTTGCTTTATTTTTAAGACTTTAGTATTTTTTTTTTTTTTTGGCCAGTCCTGGGGCTTGGACTCAGGGCCTGAGCACTGTCCCTGGCTTCTGTTTTTGCTCAAGGCTAGCACTCTGCCACTTGAGCCACAGCACCACTTCTGGCCATTTTCTGTATATGTGGTGCTGGGGAATCGAACCCAGGGCCTCATGTATATGAGGCAGGCACTCTTGCCACTAGGCCATATCCCCAGCCCTAAGACTTTAGTATTTTTAAATATTTATTAAAAAAACATTACAGCTAACATCAGACTTAGTGTGAGAAACATTCTAAGTGTTGAGAAGCTTTTACAACCAGGAAAGGGCAAGAACGTATTCTTCCTCTTACCTCTTCTTTTCAATTTATACTGATAACCCTAGTTAGTGTGATTAAAAACCATCTTCTCTGAGCTAGGTGTAATGGCTCACAGCTGTATTCCAGTGTTCAGGAGGTTAGGATGCAAGGATTAAGTGTTCAAGGCTACATGTCGCACAACTGTTACAGAACCAAAGAGACAAATACACACCAATTCTCTAAGGAAAGAGTGTAGTATTAACTTTCTTTTATGGCTTAAAAATGGCTATCTCTGGGGCTGGGGATATGGCCTACTGGCAAGAGAGCTTGCCTCGTATACATGAGGCCCTGGGTTCGATTCCCCAGCACCACATATACAGAAAACGGCCAGAAGTGGCGCTGTGGCTCAAGTGACAGAGTGCTAGCCTTGAGCAAAAAGGAAGCCAGGGACAGTGCTCAGGCCCTGAGTCCAAGGCCCAGGACTGGCCAAAGGAAAAAAAAATAAATGGCTATCTCTTAAACTCTTGATATGAAAATCTTCACACTTGGGGAGAAAATGTGCAGATTTATTTCAGAAGCAGAGACCTTCTGAGAGCAAAGAGAAGGAGGCCCTGACCTGCTTTTGGGTCAAAATTATTGAAACTTCTCTGATGAACTCAGATGATCCTCCCAAGGGTGTGGTGGCAAAATGTCTCCCCAAATGGCCCCCCCAAAGTACAGACAGTCCTAAGAAAGGAAGTGGGGGGGCTGGGGATATGGCCTAGTGGCAAGAGTGCCTGCCTCGGATACATGAGGCCCTAGGTTCGATTCCCCAGCACCACATATACAGAAAACGGCCAGAAGCGGCGCTGTGGCTCAAGTGGCAGAGTGCTAGCCTTGAGCGGGAAGAAGCCAGGGACAGTGCTCAGGCCCTGAGTCCAAGGCCCAGGACTGGCAAAAAAAAAAAAAAAAAAAAAAAAAGGAAATGTGTAGATATGATACCTAACATCTACACTTAGCTTAGATAACTCTTCCTGAACCAGCTACTGCAGTCTGAGCAATCCAGGGTTCTACCAACACATGCTTGGAGCACACCGTGGAAACCAAGTGAAAGGTGTAGGGGAACCCCCTTTTTTGAGTCCCTAGAAACAGGGGGCTTACATAAGGTAGTGGGCTTGGGGAGGGGCAAACCTAAGCCGAATAACAGGAGTCCCAAACATCTGGGTCTGGGCAAAAGAAAAGAGTGAGGAAGACCACGCGGTTTAGGGGAAGTTCTAGGAAGAGAAAGCTTAAGGCTAAGTAGGCCCACCTAGGACCAGGAATTGTATTGCTTTGATCGCTTTGATTGCTGGGGTTTAATGGAATTGTGATCACTAACGGCAATTCTGCTTCTGTATGTCTGCCTGCTTGCTCTGCCTAACTTGCCAGACCATGTGGTGAATGTGATATTGCCCTTAAAAGCCCAGCCCCAGTGCTGGTGACTATTTTTGTGGGTTTGAGGCCCACCTGGGTATCTGGTATGCAACACACACAACTTGAGAAAAATTACCCTTCTTTTTTTTTTTTTTTTTTTTTTGCCAGTCCTGGGCCTTGGACTCAGGGCCTGAGCACTGTCCCTGGCTTCTTCCCACTCAAGGCTAGCACTCTGCCACTTGAGCCACAGCGCCGCTTCTGGCCGTTTTCTGTATATGTGGTGCTGGGGAATCGAACCTAGGGCCTCGTGTATCCGAGGCAGGCACTCTTGCCACTAGGCTATATCCCCAGCCCCAAAATTACCCTTCTTACTTTAAGAATCTCTACAGCCCGTGTAGGGTGATTAGTGGCTCTGTCACAAATGTAAGCTGAGGTAAAGAGGCAGGGTCGGGGCTTGGGTCCCCATGGCAAGATGAAGCAACAGGACTGGTGGTTGCACTACCTGATCCATTGGTGCAGAAAAGAACACATGATTGGACCGATCACTCTCCTCTTCTTTCTCCACAAAGCGTTTGGAACATAAATTGTTTCCTTGGGACTCACTAAGCCTATCTGCAGGCTTGGACAATTCAAAATTAGAGACATGGGTTTCAAATAGGCCTGTCAGGTTTAGCATGCAGTCAATAACTAAATATGTAACAAATAGGTGTTTTTTTTTTTAATCACAAAACTTCAAGTATGTTCCTGTACTATTTATCAGAACTTTATCTCCAGGTAAAGTTCTTGAGTTCTTTGATCATTTTGTTTGAAGAAATCTCAAATAGGGCTCAGGCCAGTCACAAGTCAAAGTAGGTTATTATATCCCCAATTCAAATGAGATTCCAAGACCCTCACTTAATAGGAGCGAGGAACTTTATTTGTCCCTCCACCTCTCATTATTGAGATAGCTTGCTTAGGGTGGGGTAGGTTTTTATGAGTGGGGGTTGCATCCTTGGCAAGTGACCTTTGAGTCCGTTGTTCTTTCACATAATCATCAGGCGTTGTGGCTCACAAGAGGCTGGCCGCGCAGGGAGCCTGCCCTGTGGTTGGCCGTGTTGTCGGGTAAGCAGGCAGAACTTAGCCTTGAGTTACAGATGCAAAACATGGGCCAGGTCAGCAGGACCATCGCTCCCTTCATAAAAACCAAAATAGAGCCTTGAAGTAGGGACAGTATTTTCTGAGAGATGACCCTCATTAGCTTTTTTCTTTAAAACGTAACAACTTCGTTAGCAGGGCTTTCTGGCTAGTACAGCAACTCAGTACAGCCGGTGATGAACTTCAAGGTTGTCAGTGACCCTCTGCAAAGCTGTCAGCTCAGAGAACTCGAGTGAGGGAGGGAAGTTTTGCCTTTAATATTCTCCTTCCTTCCTTCCTTCCTTCCTTCCTTCCTTCCTTCCTTCCTTCCTTCCTTCCTTCCTTCCTTCCTTCCTTCCTTCCTTCCTTCTTCCTTCCTTCCTTCCCAGTCCTGGGCCTTGGACTCAGGGTCTGAGCACTGTCCCTGGCTTCTTTTTGCGCAAGGCTAGCACTCTGCCACTTGAGCCACAGCGCCACTCCTGGCCTATTTTATATGTATGTGGTGCCAAGGAATTGAACCCAGGGTTTTATGTATACGAGGCAAGCAGTCTACCACTAGGCCATATTCCCAGCACACACACACCCTTTTTTTTGGCAGTCCTGGGGCTTGGATTCAGGGCCTGAGCACTGTCCCTGGCTTGTTTTGCTCAAGACTAGCACTCTGCCACTTGAGACACAGCGCCACTTCTGTTTTTTTTCTGTTTATGTGGTACTGAGGAACCAAACCCAGGACTTAGTGCATGCTAGACAAGCACTCTACCGCTAAACCACATTCCTAGCTCGGCCCTATTTCTGATGGCCTATTTCTAATTTTTCCTTAGTCAATTTTGTAATAAACTAAAGCAAGCAAGCTGGGAACAAGCTAAAATGGCAACACTTGTGACTGGGTTCCACATCGATCATACGAAGTATTTTCTCTATAATCTTCAAGTGTATGTATCTACCACTGTTATGACACTCAATGCTTTATTACAATCACTGATTTTATTATTGTGAGCTATTTTAAGGCAGGCATTATGTTTTCTCCACATTTGTATCCCAAAGTTCTAAATAATGTCTGAGTATTTGTTGGAAGTTTGGGCAAATGAACTCCGGTTTCAATGAATTGGGCAAATGGTCCTTCCCTTCAGTAGAGGGCAGTCATGCACACAACACTGCAGAAAGCAACTCATGCCTTAAAGCTGAGCTTGAAGAAATCGGCCCTGCAGCCCTGTTCTCCACAGACCCTCAGCTCCCCGAGTCCGTTCAGATACAGGCAGAATCACGACCAGAGAGCCAGTGTGAAACATTTTTACTGTTCTATTGAAAAACTCGCTCAAAAATCCCATCTCACCCCCTAGAAATGCACAGTTCTCCTAATGTGAGAACAGTTGAAAAACAGATCCATTAAGGTGAATCTTTTTTTTAAAACAATAGCAGATAAGCTGATGCTTTTATAAAGAATTCTGAATATTCTAGCCACTGCATGATCTTTTAATATATTCTATAAATATTATCTTTAAAAATTATTTCTATATGATTTTGTGGGTCGTATCATGTACTCAGCTGTCTCAGGAAAATAAAATCAAAGCAAGTTTGCATGTGAAGAAGGCATAATTATTTTTTATGAGTACATTTTTCATTAGGGCAAAGTATACTTATGAGATATAGTAATTTTTATGAATATAAAAGGTGGTACAGGTAGGGTTGGACCTCTGTAAGGTCCTCTATAAAACAAGACAGGTGCATTTACACATACCTGTCAGTATGTCCACACAAAGACTGCATATGAATATTCATCATGGTATTATTCATAGTAGCCAAACAGTGGAAACAATCCAAATGTCTATGAACTGATAATGGAATAAAGAAATGCAGTCTGGTCATACAATGGATTTACTAGTTAAGCATAAAAAAAGACTAAAGTTCTGATTCATTGCAACAATATGGGTGGAAATGGAGAAAGACATAATTGACTAGTGGTTGTCAGAGGTCATGGGGAAGGCAGGATGGTGGGCATAGATTTCTTTTGGTGGTAAAGAAGAATGTTCTGAAATTAGGTAGTGTTCCGATTTGGACAACACAGTGACTATACCAAAAGCCACTCATGTGTACATTTAAAGGAACAAATTATATGGTAGACGGATTGGATCTCAAAAATGTAGCCAAAAAAATTAATTTGGGGGTGGGGGTGGTCATGGACTTGAACCCAGGGCCTGAGCACTATTACTGAGCTTTTTGCTCAAGGCCAACACTCTACTACTTGAGCCACATTACAACTTCTGGTTTTCTGATAATGAACTGGTGATTCTTCTTTTCTCACTGATTTTCCTGCCAGGGCTGGTTTCAAACTGCAATCCTCAGATGTCAGCCTCCTGAGTGGCTAGGATTATAGGGGTGAGCCACCAGTGCTTGGCTCAAAAAAGTTTTTAATTTTGAAAGTATGTATCCTTTTTACCTAAAACCATGATAAAATAGTACAATAGACCCAAGATTTTAGCATGTCTTTGTCATTAGCATATGTTTGTTTCTCACCAGTTTGAAAAGAAACCTACTTGTTTTATTCTATTCTTTCTTTTTTTTTTTTTTTTGGCCAGTCCTGGGCCTTGGACTCAGGTCCTAAGCACTGTCCCTGGCTTCTTTTTGCTCAAGGCTAGCACTCTGCCACTTGAGCCACAGCGCCACTTCTGGCTGTTTTCTGTATATGTGGTGCTGGGGAATCGAACCCAGGGCCTCATGTGTAGGAGGCAAGCACTCTTGCCACTAGGCCATATCCCCAGCCCCTACTTGTTTTACTCTGCTAACCAAATAATGTGGGTGGGATTTTTTTTTTGTATTTTGTTTTTGTTTTTTGTCCTGCTTTTTTCACAGAGTTTAGACCACACACATGCTTACATACATATACCTATCACAATGAAATATCTATGTAAAATTACTTTATGCTGCTAAAAAGTTAAAAACTAATTTCATGTACAATTCACATAATCAAACGATCAGAATGAATAAGTGTATTTTACTGTTACACTAAGATGTAAAGTGAGACTATAGCCCCTGCCTTATTGAGTAAAGACTATACCATTTTTTTTTTTTTTTTTTTTTGCCAGTCCTGGGCCTTGGACTCAGGGCCTGAGCACTGTCCCTGGCTTCTTCCCGCTCAAGGCTAGCACTCTGCCACTTGAGCCACAGCGCCACTTCTGGCCGTTTTTCTGTATATGTGGTGCTGGGGAATCGAACCTAGGGCCTCGTGTATCCGAGGCAGGCACTCTTGCCACTAGGCTATATCCCCAGCCCCAAGACTATACCATTTCTATGTACACATGGAAAAATATGAAAAAAAAAACCCTCAGAGCCTAGCACAATGTAAGCCTCCAAGAAATATTTTTGAGTTAATGCATGAGCAACTGAATAAATTAACTACAGTGTAATTGTGAGAGAGAAAAGAGAGGAGAAAGGGAAACAAAACATTCATTAGTAGGAACACAGGAAGCATTTCTATTCATGCTAAGTAATGCTACCAAATCATGAAATAAAAGAAACAGTTCTTTTTTATTGTACCTATTCACACAGAAGAATGTTATTATATTTGGAAACTTAGAAATAAAAAGAATTACCAGATTTCCATGTATCCATTTTGCAGCTTGAACAATTATTAATATTCTTCAATTCATATTTATCTCTTTTACTTTCTTTAAGATTATATTTGAGGACTAAGTCGGATACTCATATACATAATATGGTAACAATTTTTATTAAAGAGTAATAAAGGCTTTCTGTGTTTGTAATATTTGTAAAAGATCTAGATCTTTGGTTTTGGATGTTTTTTTGCCAGTCCTGGGGCTTGAACTCAGGGCCTGAGCACTGTCCCTGGCTTCTTTTTGCTCAAGGCCAGCACTCTGCCACTTGAGCCACAGTGCCATTTCCGGCTTTTTTCTATATATGTGGTGCTGAGGAATTGAACCCAGGGCTTCATGTATATGAGACGAACACTTTACCACTAGGTCATATTCCCAGCCCAAAGATCTGAATCTTTGTAAATGATCTTCAGTATTGGAGAAAAGCAAATTGAAGAGTGAAGGTAAATCTTACTTTGAGGCAGCAGTGACTCCATTTTGAAACCGTAGCCATCTTGTTGTTTATGTTGAACTGTAAGAACTGACTTGTTTGTGCTGAGACTGCTAAACTGTAAATTCCTTAAACAAAGCTATCTTAAAGCCAGCCAGCCCACTCTGTGCCTGTAACCTTGGGCCTGCACAAGCTCTGAGAAATGGCCATGCTAGCCAAAGATAAAGAGGCACTGTGAGCCCACCCTGGCCGCCAAATACTCCATGTAGCAGGGCAGGTTGTCAGAACCCAGACAACCGAAGGACTGTTTTGGTAACTTCTGTCCACCCTGGAATGTTTTTACCCCCGAGCCAATCAGAATTGTGCCCGAACCCTAATCTTGCTTAAACACCTGGTTGCTATAACTTTGGGGGTTTTGCCTTTATAAACCCTGTGAAATTTCAGCTCAGGGTCCTCCTCCCTATCTCCACTGCGGGCGTCAGTGAATGGGACGAGACCCAAGCTGCAGTTCGCCTGAATAAAGCCTTGCTTTTGCATTTCAGAATGTCTGGCTCTTGGTGGTCTTCTTGGAGGTCATCTTGCGACTTGGGGCATAACATTACAATTCAGATATGGTCTCATATACTTTTTTCCTATTATCTGGAACCACAATCCTTTCGTTAAGCCATCAGTATAGCCAGGATCACAGATAAGCATTGATACACCCAGCATTTTTCTTTTCTTTCTTTCTTTTTCAGTTGTAGGGTTTGAACTCTGGGCCTGGGCACTGTCCCTGAGCTCTTCAGCTCAAGCCTAGCACTCTGCCACATTGAGCCACTTGCGGTTTCCTGGTGGTTAATTGAAGAGTCTCATGGACTTTCCTGCCTAGGCTGGCTTTGAACCTTGATCCTCAGATCTCAGCCTCCTGACTAGCTAGGATCACAGGTGTGAGCCACCCACACCTGGCTTCACCCAGCAATTTACAAAAAAAAAAAAATCTGAGATAGAGTTTTGCTAATTTTTTTTAATATAATAGCCATTTATTTTGTGCCACTATCTAGGGAGACTTTGTTGTTGAAACATGTAAAAAAGGACCCTCAAAGACAAGCATGCAGAAACATATTAGTGCATTCTCACATTAACGGACCAGTGGAGGAAATAAATTTTCACACATTTTTCAACAGACATACTGTGTTTTGAAAAGGTAATTCAACATACATTCAAGACAAAACTTTAATCTGGGAAATTGTACTTTAAAAAAGAACAGTAAACATCGTTATGTGATTATGAGAGGGGTAAAATATTCCATATATCATCAGAGAAAGGAATTCCAGTGTCTGCAGTTCTATTCAAAACTGTATGCAGTGTTAAAATGAGAAAAGCACACAAAAAAGAATAATGCTTGAAGAAGTAGGAACAAAGTGCTGTTTTCCAAAGATGCAATAACTGCAGTGTTGGGTTAAAAGGAGGAACTAGAGATAAAATACTGGATTTAATATATTTAATTATATTTTCAGATAAATCCATATTTAAAATTTTTGATTTACCCAACAAAGAATTTCCAGAGATGTTTCCAAGACCATTAAAACCTAGAAATAAAGTTGACAATGCACTGCAATAATTCAATGCCACGACCAGGGACGATTTATTCTGATTGAGCTATGAGATGTATGGCAGAAGGGCAGTACATGCTTGTTTGTAGCTTGTGTTCAATTATGCTTTGGTTTTCCTTCTCCATCAGATTTTTTAGGAGGTGCCTTCTTCTTATCCTTCATCAAGTCGATTCCTGGAATTGCGCATACTTCTTCCTCTTCTTTCTCCTGGCCAGATCGAATATTGTGAAGTTCAGCCGAAGCTCTTACTGGCTGTGGTCTCTCCATCAAAATCTGCTGGGCAGCAGCCTCAGCTCTGGTCTTCAGGTCAGGTGCTGGATTATCTTTCCTTGATTTGCGGGTGGATTTCCTTGGAGTGCTCATATTTAATTAATTTTGGCGGTTCTAGTTCATGATCAATTGGTCTTGTTGCTTTGGGCGTTTAAGAGACGACACTCGACAGGAAGATTCTGGGGGAGCCGTGCGATGGTCTACGGGCTTCCAAAGGCAGTTTTGCTAATTTTTTGCCTGGGCTGGACTTAAACTTTGGTCATTCCAATCTCTGTCTCCAAGTAGCTGGGATCACAGACGTGAGCTATCTCACCCAACCTTTAAGTGCCATCAGGTCAAAATAACTTTTTGTTTTGTTTTGTTTTTTGCCAGTCCTGGGGCTTGAACTCAGGGCCCAAGCACTGTCCCTGGCTTCTTTTTGCTCAAGACTAGCACTCCACCACTTGAGCCACAGTGCCACTTCCAGCTATATATGTGGTGCTGAGGAATCGAACCCAGGGATTCATGTATATGAGGCAAGCACATTACCACTAGGCCATATTCCCAGCCTCAAAATAACTTTTATGCCAAAGAAGTGTATTTTGGAGTAGCCTATTCTGCCTTCCTGCACAATTAATTTTTTTTTAAATTTTTCAAAAGACTTAGTAATAACTAGCACGATCACTGCGATTAACTTTAGTGTCCAAAGGAGATGTTTCAAAGGGGATATTACTGTCATAATCTTTTCATTTTTATTTTATATCAGATACCAACACCCACCCCATCTGTCTAGTTTTAATATATGTGCCATTAATGTAACTGTATGTAGAAAACTTGCAGCATTACCCAAAAAGAGAATAGCACCAATCCATGACAGCAAGGCCTGAACAAAATTATGAGTAAGGTTGGAAGTTGTTAATAATTGATTTGATTAATGCATCATGAGATGCCAGGGGAAGATGAAGAGGCAGATCCTCTGGGCTGCTTTTGGTATAGACTAGGAGGTGAACTCAGGTGCTGCCTTCTCCCTAGAGACTGATAAGCTTATTACTCACACAGAGCACATTGTATCACAGAGGCCCAGCTGTTGCCCTGGCCAATACTAATTCTTTGTTGTCTCTCTCTTGTGAATATAGAACACTTTTGAGCTAAGAAGAAATTGAAAGAGTGCCTATTAAGAGCCGAATCATGTCCTATGTTCATAAATTAAACCTCTCAGTCACAATGTGACTGTATTTAGACTGAGGGACTTTGAAGAGGTAGTTAAGGTTAAATAAGATCAGGGAGGAGCTGATTATTTATGCAAATCCACTTGCAAAGTGGTGACACTTGTTACTAATTTATTGAGATTACCCTCTATATTCAAGTAGAATTGATAAGGCTATTATAGTTTATAAATTTTAGTAATTTGAACCTAAGTATGACATATGATATGATATATGACAAATCAACATATACTAGTTAACTATACACATACTTATTAGTTGGACACATACTAATTTTCAAATTTCTCATAGGTTGACAATAAATCCAAGACAACAGAAAGAAGTGGTCCAAATAAATGTAACTTCATAATTATACACAAATTCTATACTATATGGGAAATAAATATGTTTTTGTGGGGGAGGGGAGAAAAAAGGTACTAGGTTTATATTCAGGCTTTGTATTTGCTAGCCAAGTGTTCTACCACTTCAGCCATATTCCTACCCTAAGTAATTAATCATAACTTGGTATAAGACTTTTGACCAAATTCTTAACCTCTGGGTTTTATTTTCCTATCTATAAGAAGAAAGTATCTCTATTTGTGTGCTACTTGTGTTGTTCCCTCAATGTACTCAGACCAACAATTGAGAATCATATGACAAGAGAATTTCTAGGTAGAAATAAACTATGCTAATAACATTTTTAAGATGATGTTTGTGGTCCTTCAAGTTGTAATAGTCTCTCATTTGTCTACCCAAACTCACAGTCTGAGCTGCCTGGCATGATGGGATTTTCCAAATAGTAGGCTCCATGAGCCAGAACCAGAGAATGGCAGTGCCACAGAACATTCTCCAAACACATGAATTTCCCTGGGAAAGGTGTGCTGATGAGTTAGCAAGCTCATGGGGATGTCACAATCTCCAGGTGAGTCCAGGTCAGCCAGTCAACGGTCTTTGCGTCAGGCAGGTCTCCAGTCTCATAAACTGGAGAAGACTCAAGGTAGAGCCATTGCAAGGAATACCAACACTCCTGGATGACGGAGGATGCGACAAGTTCAGTGAAGGGAATATGAAAAATAGTTTCCCAAGCAGGCATTCAGGTGTAACGTGGAGGTCAGACCTGGGCAGCGCCATCATTGGCCACATGACGAGTTCTACTATCTGGCATCTTGTCTTGATGGCTGTGCCTGGATTCCTACAGGAAGGGAAGTCCCATCCCTAGGTGATGGGTGCTCCTGAATCCCTGGAGATAGGGTGAACACGTGGCCTATAGGTTACTGAACCTGTCAGTCAAGTGCCTGGAACTGGGAACTTCCTGTGACCCAGGCCCCTAAGCAGGGTCAGGCCAGCGCAGGTGCCATTATGCCATGCCACACGTCTCCATGTTCGCGTCCTGTGTCCTGCCTCCTGGCTCATCTCTTGTCACCATGGCGTCCCAAGTCAGCTTTCCATTGGAGCTGGATTGGTTTGTTGGTTTTTGTTATTTCTTTCCTCTCTGGCCTGTTTCCTGCGAGTCTTAAGGGTATGTGTGGGCTGCAGGCCTTTGTAACAACTGGCCGCCTGCGGACTGCTAGTGCTCTTATAAAGACTTCAGGTTTGATCCTTCAATATGTGGCTTCTCGGATAATTTACACACATATATATACCACAGGGACACATTTGTTTCCAGTGGGGAAGTTGCATAGAGGCCAAGAATGATGGTAGACCCATCAGCCAGGAAGTGAGGAGTGTGTGTCTGTTGATTTGTGAAGGGTGAAGGCAGGTAGACTGGTTTTGAGTGCTCACACACAACATCTAGGGCTCTCTTCACCTCGGCTAAATCATTTTAGAAAATGTGAGTTTAGTATTTCTTGCCAAACTGAGTTCTCACGGGAGCAGGGTTCTGCAAGGCTAGACCATGCACTGACAGGCACTTGGACATGAAGAGGAAGCAGACTTTTCCAAGTTCATTTCAGAGATAAGAACAAGACAGAATGGAAGGCACAGGAGATAGACTCCTTACTACAGAGGACGTATATTGATTAATAATTGTCCCTAAAGGAATCGATTTCACTTGAGTTTTGAATTAGATTTGGGAAGCACTTGAGAGAATATCTATGTTGACTGAGGAATTGAGGTAGAAAATTTAAAAAAGATAAGTCAACTGTGGGTGGTTTTTTTTTTTTTTTGCCATTTAATGAAGTATTTTATAGTACAATGCACCTTGATCTCTGTCACCGCTTCAACATTTTCAACCCCCTTTGACCTGCCCTTCCCTTATTTTCCTTAATTCAGTGGTATATCCAATGAATTCTTTTTTTTGGCCAGTCCTGGGCCTTGGACTCAGGGCCTGAGCACTGTCCCTGGCTTCTTCCCGCTCAAGGCTAGCACTCTGCCACCTGAGCCACAGCGCCCCTTCTGGCCGTTTTCCATATATGTGGTGCTGGGGAATCGATCCAAGAGCTTCATGTGTAGGAGGCAAGCACTCTTGCCACTAGGCCATATTCCCAGCTCATCCAATGAATTCTTGACTGCATTCTCCCTCATCATTTGTCTACCCTTTCCCCCTTGGCTCCGCCCTCTTCTTGTGAGTGCCCTTTTCCCAGTGCTCATTTTGTTAGACATTGACTTTATCCTTCTAAAGAATGATACTATTTGAGCTCTTCAGAGAGTCTATTACATATATTTCAGTTAATTCATCTGTAGCCACTGCATATTGTATTCTGAATTTTCACCCCAACCTAGTCCTTTTTAACAAATAAATCAACTAGTCCTCTGAGGATGAACCAGGAGTGGAGAAAAAAAAAAGATGCCTCTGCCATTAGCCCATAATACAAACATAAAAATGTAATTCACTCAGCTAACTTGTTTGATTTTCTTTTCTGAAAACATTTTATTTCCAAGATCAATTATTACAACAGGATATTTACACATTTATTAAAAATGCAACCATTGAATGTATAACACATGTTTATTAAAAAATGCAACCTTTGAATGTATAGATCAGAGATGTGCTGGAGTTTGGCCCTTCTCTCAGCACAGTGAGCTGGTATCTTCAAAAGACTCCCTAACCCAGCTGTCCCATGATAACTAGGTGTTTGCTTGGCCAATTTTCAGTTTCTTCAGACACCTTCTAGTAGTTTGCCTTCTTTGTTCAGTTCCTACAATTATGGCATCTAAACTTTTTGCTACATGTATTAGAGATTTGATACTCATTTTATTATATATACATATATAATGTATTATTTATGTGGTAGGAAAACTAGGGACTTAATCCAGGGCCCTGCATATACTAGACAAGCACTCTACCACTGAACTACATCCCTAGCCCATTTGATCTCCCATTATAGATATGAAACACAGCCCTAGCGGAAAACCTCCCTAGATATAATTCTAATGTTCATATTCTGCCACTCAGAGTATTACCTAATAGGACTCTGCCTGTGTCTCATAGGGCACACTAGGCAAGTCTGTTTTCCGTTCAGCCTTACTGCTGAGAGAGCGAAATTGGAAATAGTTCTCCATTATCATGCTCTCCATTTATACAGATTGTAAATGCGTCAGGAAGGGACCTGAGCTAACTGTGCTTCCAAAGCTACATTTTTCAAGAAAGAGTATTTAAGGACAAAAATTAAATTAGAGACATGGAGAGAGGAAAATGAGATGAGGCTATTTTTGCATGGTGTCTGGGGAAAGGAGATGACTGTCATCAGTTTGAGTTCCCAGAAGCAAGCCTTGTGTCAGGCTTCCTAGGCAAGTGATTTATTGAAGAAGTGCTTCTAGGAGAAACTCACAAGGGAGTAGGGGATGGAGAACAGGGAAAGAAGCTAAGCAAAGTTAGGAATTTACTCCTGTGTTAAGTTATCATTGCTGTAGACCGCAGCTGGTGATGCACCCAGTGATTTGTTATCCTGTAGTCAGTGTAAGTCAGGAGGCACAAGTGGCTGGCTCTCCATTCGATCTCACAAAGTGCCACCTGCAGGGGCATCCTTACCGGACACTCAGTCTTCCAAGCTTCCTTGCCGCTGTAGGACTTGCTTCTTCACCATACATAACAGAGCCCTTCTTCAGTCTCCGGAAATGCCTGAGCCCACTTACATTTTTTACCTAATTGGCAGCATGCTGTGGGCTACCCATGTGGTTCTAGCTGCTTTGGAGGCTGATATTGGGAGGATAGTAATTTGAGATTCATCTGGGCAAAAAGTTACCAAGAAAAACTCATAAAGCAATAAAAATCTGGACCTGATGGCATGTGCCTGCCAATATATCTATATGGAAAGCAAAAATACTAAGATCACTGTCCAGGCCAGTGGGTATAACTGCAATATCCTACTTTAAAAAATATAAGAAAAGCAAAAGGCTAGGGGTGTGACTTAAGTGATAGAGCACCAACTAGCAAAGACACAAACAAATTTCACCTAATTAGGATCAGGGTGATCCTGGATAATCTACCCCACCACCCGAGTTTTTGTTTGGTTTGGTTTTTGCCAGTCCTGGGGCTTGAACTCAGGAGCACTGAGCACTGTCCCTGGCTTCTTTTTGCTCTTCAGTCCTAGGTCACTGGAAAATGGAAAAGGTCATTATCCCCTGACTCTGTAGAGACTAAAACAGAAAGGAAGCAGACTTTGCAAAGAAGAGATGAGAACTTTGCAATTAGTACCCTAAAGAAGTCAGAGACCATTCCCCATCTATAAAACAATAACAGGTTCCTGTAAAAACAATATCAGAGATAAGAAAGTATATTTAGAAATTTAAAATGTGATCGAGGAGATAATAACTATATAGAGGTTGGAAAATAAAGTCAATTAAGTCTCCTAAACCATACAACAAAAATATAAAGCATGGTTAGTTGGCATAGTTATCTGATATAAAGAAGTGTAGGAAAGAGAAAATAAAATTGAATTTCACTCTCAAGATTGAAACCATTTCCTAAGCTCCCGGCGGGGGGGTGGGGGGGAAATGAATGAAGAAACATGCACAAAAAAGTCTGGGTGTGGTGGCTCATGTCTATCATCCCATATATTCTGCAGGTAGAGATCAGGAAAACCACAGCTTGAGGTCAACTCAGGTAGAAAGTCCGCAAGATCTCATCTCAGCCAGTGAAAGTTGGATACGGTAGCAGAAGCCTGTCCTCGCAACTATGCCGGAGGCGTAAATAGGAGCGTTGTGGTCCAAGCTAGCCGAGACCTTACTTGAAAAATGACTAACGAAAAAAGGACTGGGGTTGTATAGCTCAAGTGGTAGAGTGCCTTCTGCTTAGCAATCACAGCATTCAGAACTCAAACCCCAGCACTGTCAAAAAAGAAAAAAAGAAGGAAAGATACATGCATCCAAAGTATAGTGCATTACTCATCTTTGGGTGCTGTGACAAAATACCTGAGAGAATCAGCTTGAAAGCAGACGCAATTGTATTTTTGGCTCATGGTTTCAGAAGTGTCAGCTCATTGCTGGTGGGCTCTGTAGCTCTGGGGCTTGGGGTGAGTAGGACATTGTGGCCGGGAGCTTGTGATGGAGCGAAGCTGATCACCTCATGGTCACCAAGAAGCAAAGAGCGCAAAGGACTAGGGTCTTTATGGTCCCACTAAACTTAATCTTTTTCCCAGTCCTGGGGCTTGAACTCAGGGTCTGGGGGATGTCCTTGAGCTTTTTCATTCAAGGCTGGAGACCTACCACTTGAACCACAACTCCACTTCCACCTTTTTAGCCATTTATTGGAGATAAAAGTCTTAGAGTGTTTCTTATCCAGGCTGCCTTTGAACTGCTATTCTCAGATCTCAGCCTCATCAGTAGCTAGGATTATAGGCATGAGCCACCAGGGTCTGGCTAGGCTTTATTTCTTAAAAGCTCAACCACCTCCCAATAGCAACAAGCAGGTGATCACATCTTCAACACATGGCTTCAGGGGAACTTTGAAGATCTAGTCCATAGCAAATAGCAGCAGGGCCTGTGGGTCTTCACACGGATTCCAACTGTCTGTTATTTCTCTAGTCATGCTGACAGTGTGACACTTGCTCTTTGGTAGAACCTGTAAGAAGAGCCAAGGGGAACCTATGAAACAAAACCACAGCACTGAGTTTTTGTGTGTTCATAATTGTTTGCCTCTCTTCTTTCGTACTTGAACATCGGTTTTACCAGATATAAAATCCTTGATTCACATTTCCTTTCCTTGAAGTTTTCTCTTTTAAAGTCTTCCGATTTGAGGGAGGAGGGGGCAGGCTGTGGATAGAAACTAGCGTCTCATGTGTGCTAGGCACGCTCTTTACCACTCACTACACCTGTAGCTCAGAGATGATATTTTTAGGATATGTCTTGGGGTTGACGATTCTCAAGGTGATGTAGTTGGGTACACTGAGTGCTGTGGGTGGGGTTGGGAATGGGCTAGGCACAGTCATTAGGTAATGGTGTTGACATCATCCTGTAGTTCAAAGGAATTACCCAAAGTGCTCAGAATAATTAGTAGGGTCTCTGCTTCTGTGTTTTGACCATTGCATGGAATCTACCCATTCACTCTTCCGTGAGTGATTTAGGAAAGAGAGGATGTCTTAGCCAATTTGGGCTATTATGACAAAATATCACAGGCTGGATTATTTATAAACAACAGAAACTGGTTTCTTACAGCTCTGGAGTGGAAGAGGTTCAAGATCCAGGAGTGTCCAGATTGGCCAAGAGACCTGATGTCTGGTAAGGACTCTCTGCCCCTTGTTGCCAAGTCAGGGCCCAGGGCCCAGCAGCTGAGGGGCACATGGTATACACATAACTGGGCACACACAACCACAAGACAGAGAGAAGTGTCTAGAAAAAAGCACCCAGACAACTACCACTCCTGTCTACACTTCAGATTGATTGCTTCTTCTCCTAGACACAATACTGAGGAAGCTGTGTTCAAGTTAGAATTACATCTCAGTGTTACAGGGAGGAAAAAAAAACACCCTAGAAGCTGAAAGTCATTGCATTTTTACAGGGAAGCCCAGCTGTAATGCAATGATTTGCATTTATATAGCGGCATTCATCTAAGGCAGAGGCTGTGCTTCCCCAACATTAACTCATTAATCCTGACAGTGTCCTTGTGGCGAGTACGATTATCCACTCACAAGTGAGAAAAATGGAGCCAGTGAGAGGGTGAGTGATTTGGGAGCGAACGAATAGGTTGAATCTGTGGAGGGAATTTCTGCTAGGATTAATACAAACCTCTTGGAAATGAGTTATAAATGAAGGATCCAACACTGCTTGCTGTTAAGAATCTTCAAAAATATCTAGTAAATGACTATCAAACTTTGGCTTTATAACCAACAGAATCTGATCATTATTAAGGTCTTGTTCATCCTGAATAATTAAATTTATCACATGGGATTTCAAGTCACTTTTCTCCCTAATAGCCTGAAAGCCCAGGAGTCATAGACTTTATGAAAGGAATGACAAGATCAGGGTAATGATAGGAGAAAGGATCTTGCTTTAAGTGGGTTATTAGCAATTTGTTTTAGTTTTTTGCATTTCTAATAGCTAACTTTAAAATAAAGTTTGGGGCCAGCGGCAGTGCAGGATTGTGAGACTTTACTCCTTGCTACTTGGAAGGCCGAGACAGAAAGAAGGATGACTGGGGCTCATTAATGCAGTAAAATGCAATCTCTAAAATAAACGAACAAATAAAACAAAAATTAATAATGACAACGATGGCTTGGGAGATAGTAGTTCCTTTAGAGGTTATCTCAAGAAGCATGTTGAAAAATGGGAGAAATAAAGGAAAAGAAGAAAGTTGATGAAGGCTTCTTAATGAGCAGGTTATAATAAGCTCTGTTTGCCTCAGATTTTCTGAGTCTCTAGAATACCCCTTAGAACTGTCTCACCAGTTGAGGGTTTTAGTTTTAGGACATAGCCTTACTGAAGTGGTGTAAATAATGAATCGCTTACTATACTAACTTCACACAACAAGTATTGCTAATATTGTTCAGTATTAATGTCATTGTTCAATGTGAAATGTAGTTTCTGGACATTTCTCAAAAGTAACTAACTGGTTCCTGGACACTTCTTGAAATTTACGAGCCACTACAATTAGGCAAAAAGGAAAATTTCTGTGGTTTGGGGGTTTAAAAGCAGCCTTCTGGGATGGCTGGAGACTGCATCTTGAGATCCCAACCTCCAGTGCAGCCCTGGCCTGTCAGTACTTTCTCGCTCAATACAATTCTTTCCATCCTCCCTTGTCGTCTGAGGGGTCTCATTGATAGTCGACTTCGGACCCCATAACACTTACTGTCTATTTGAGACTGGTCTGAAACTTGTGATCCTCCCATTTCGGCCTCTCCAGTGTGAGGATTATAGGCATGTGTCTGGCAAGAGTTGATTTTTATTCAACATTCCTCCTCCTTTTCTTCTTTTTCCTCCCCTTTCTTTCCCCCTCCTTTGCACTGTTTCTATGGGACTTCTTGCCTGCTCTGTGCTCTGGCATAGCAGCTCTTGAGCAGACTGAGAGGAAACCTTCACACAGACGTGGTAGGAAGCGTGTTGCTAGTACCAGGATTTCAATCCAGAACCCTCACTGAACTTGAGTGTGAGCCAAGCAGGTAAGGACTGCTGTGACTACTTACTGGTGCCAGCTATTTTGCCAGGCCTAGGGATCTGAGACGGCATGTCTCAGTCATGGAGATTCCTCCCAAGTATCTGTCATCCTCGTATTATTCTCCAGATTCACCTTTCTGAGTTCAGGTCTGTTTCAACAGTAAGAGAAGAGATGCAGAGAACTCCTTAAGCTGGAGACAGCCAAACATTGGACAGTCTGGCTTAGCATGTTCTTTTCAACTTGGTGTGAGGGGGCTGGGAACATGGCCTAGTGGTAGAGTGCTTGCCTCGTATACAGGAAGCCCTGAGTTCCATTCCTCAGCACCACATTTATGGAAAAAGCCAGAAGTGGTGTTGTGGGCTCAAGTGGTAGAGTGCTACACTTGAGCAAAAAGAAGCCAGGGACAGTGCTCAGGCCCCTAGTTCAAGCCCCAGGACTGGCAAAAAAAAAAAAAAATCTCATCTTGGTTTGACTCAAGCTGTGGTTCCTTAGCTGGCTTCTCAGTGTCTTCCGTGGTAGAACAGGGCGGAGTCTCTTGTGCTGTCTTTAGATGTATTTCTCTTTTTCCCCCTAATCAATTATTTGGGAAATCTTTTTGGCTCTAGTTTCCTTTGATCATAAATTGACTTACAAATAGATACTTTCTTATTTTTAACTTCTTTCCTTGCCTTTTCTCTTTTGACCTAATTTTTCTTAAAAATATCTTTTTAGTGACTGCGAACCCCTATGGCATCTCCTTTCCTAGTCTAGCGCACTCATAATCAATTTCTCTTCCTGATGATTTCTCACCTCAAGATTTACCACAGATCTGGGCATGATGGCACATACCTGTAAATCCCTGTTCTTGGGAAACATAGGCAGGAGGATTGAAAGTTTCAGGTCAGCCTTAGCTACACAACAAGACCATATCTTAAAAAGAAAAAAGAAAAACAAAAGATTTACCACTATGGTTATATAATCTGTTCCTTTCGGATTTCCATGGTAAAGGGGGGTGAATTTTTCCTTTGGTCAGTAAGTTGTTAATGAGAAAATCAAATCATTCTTGGTTTTATACTACACATGCGACCCAGGTAGCATTTATGTTTTTGAGGTGGGACTCTCAGCAGTTGTCTTTCTCATTCCTGATTACCATTTGTCCTGATGGATAGTTTATGTACTAAAAGAGGTGATTTGCTATCTAGACATAGGCCAGTTTTCTGCTTGGCGCTTAAATCATGTGAATTATACTTCTAAAGTGCTTTGTGCAGAGAGGAAATAACAAGGCCTGGTGAGTATTAAAGTGGGGTCTCTGTTCACTAAGCACTTAGTGTCTGATTACTGTTGTACAGCTCTCTTGGGAACCTGTGTGTTTTATGGTCAGCACCAGAAATCCGAAGTATGTGTGCAGAGGTGTCTATGTGTGACAAGGTTAAATGGTCTCAGCTTATTAGTCATCTTGACTTATTGCTCCATTTAGGAATTCAAAAGACTAATGTAAGTGCAAGTCTTCTTGGCATGTTCACTTTCCTCTAACATGAACAGGAACATCAAGAAAAGATGAAGGTGAACTGGGAATTAGAGTATGGCCTAGCATGCTTGGGACCTTGGGTTCCATTCTCAGCGCACACACACACACACACACACACACACACACACACACACACACACACTCATGCATGTGGAGATTGGGTACAATCTGGCACAGCCTGGGTAAAATTCTATTTCAATTAACTAGCAAAAAGCCAGCTCATGTGGTACAGTGCCATCAGTGTGAGGGAAAAAAGCACAAGACCTCGAGTTCTAATCAGTGAAATTCAACTTCCTTTTTCACCCATGCTAACCACCTGAGGATATGATGATGAAAAATTTCCAAGACACAGACTCAGTCAAGAACGAATATGGGGGGCTGGGGATATAGCCTAGTGGCAAGAGTGCCTGCCTCGGTATACCCGAGGCCCTAGGTTCAATTCCCCAGCACCACATATACAGAAAACGGCCAGAAGCGGCGCTGTGGCTCAAGTGGCAGAGTGCTAGCCTTGAGCGGGAAGAAGCCAGGGACAGTGCTTAGGCCCTGAGTCCAAGGCCCAGGACTGGCCAAAAAAAAAAAAAAAAAAAAAAAAAAGAACGAATATGGAATATTGTCATTGTAGTAGCATTTGGTAGTTAATGATTCGTGAAGGAGAAAGGGAGTGGAACCTTCTTACCATTTATGAAAATAATTCGAAATGAAAACCATGAGAGTTTATTACTTCTTCACGAATCTTATTGAAAAAGGAAAGGAGAGAAACAGAATGGTAGCTGTAGGATCTAAAAAACTTAGCAAGCAGTCAAACATCCTGTTCTACATATGATCAAATCTAGGCTATTTTATTTATGTCTTTAGTTTCTAAATAGCTTCTTTGGTTTTCTGTTCTGGCAAAAACTCGTCGGTCTTGTCTTCTGAACCTCACTCTTGCTCCAGGTGGGTGGAGGAGTCTATCCCTCCAGAGGTGAGAACACTTCCCTTGCATAAATCACCAAAGCATTTTAAGCTCCTAGTCATGGAAACTGATCTAACCAAAAAAAAAAAAAAAAAAAAAAAGTCAGCTTTGGGAATCTTTTTAGGAGTGAATGGATATGGCGATTTGAATTTAGGGCTTCAACAATAACTATGCTGGCACTTTGCCATGTACGTTACATTACTAGCCCTGTTTTTCACTGCTTGTTTTGGAGATAGGGTCTCACCATTGGGGAATGTGCATAGATGGCAATCCACCTGTTTTAGGTTTCCCTTAGTTGAATGGGATCATAGGTCTATACCACTGTGCCTTCCCTTGGCTGAGAAAGGCTTTTCCATCTGGCCTGGCCTCAAACTATAATGCTTTCGATCTTGGCCTCCCAAGTAGCAAGGATTACAGGCAACTGCCACTGGCAAAGGGCCCAGCTTCAGGGTATTGGAACTGCCGGAAGACAGTTGGTCTCTTTCTGATGTGGTTGCTAAGGTGACAAGAAGTGATCTTAGATGACCTGGAGCTACAGGTAGACATTTTTAGCATCATCTGGGGGAAAATCTACAGGAGAATGAAATTAGCCGGCAGGAAAGAATGGCCAGTAGAAATAAAAATGATGATGACATTAAATATCTTAAATTATTCTTTGACTTTGTGATTACATTTGCCAGTATGGTTCTTTTTTTTCTTTTTTGTATTAACAAATTTGAGTTGTCTTTTCTTGTATCACATACCAGTTCGGATATTCAGTTCTGGTTAATATATCTTTTTATTTTGCTTTTTACTTCTTTAAATTGTTCTACCTTTTAATTTGAAAATAGACACTGCATGACACTTACCATTTTAATCTCTTATTTATTTTAATTAAGTTTTGCGAGTCTTAGGACTTGAACTTAAGGCCTGGGTACTATCCTTGAACTTTTTTTTTCCTCTCAAAGCTATTGCTTTACCATGTGGGACACAACTTCACTTCCTGCTTTTTTGTTTTTGGACGTTAATTGGAGTCTGATGGACTTTCCTGTTTGGGCTGGCAGGATCTTCAAATCTCAGCCTCCTGTACAGTGCAGATTACAGGCATGAACAATTGGTGCCCAGCCCATTTTATGCTTTTTAAGTATTTGATCCAGTGACATTAAGTGCATTGACTAAGTTGTACACCCCTCCACTGCTATCCATTTAGCTCATCCTTCCCCAAAAAAGCAATAGTTCAGTTAATATTTTTTCTTTCTAATCTGCTTCCTAAGAAGTCTAGTCAATTACAGTAATGGTGGACCAAAACCATTATATGAAATTAACTTACAAACGTAATACTTGCGAGAGCAAAGAAATAATCTACCCACAGATCATAAAGGAGCTGTCTCTCCCTGATACATATTGAATGGACATACTTTTATACCTTGAATATTCTTTAGTTTAATATTAGTACTGTAGCTGAGCCATATACAAAGAAAGTCTTATTAAGGAATGAAGCTGGTTTGAGACTCAAAGTAAGAGACACAAATGGATGTATAAATACCACTGGGTTCAAACCACTCTAATACCTTGCTCCTATGATCTGTTACTTTCTCACCCTTCAGAGTCTTTCAAAATAATTTTGAAAGCATTTAAAACTTGAAGCAATAGAGGATACAAAGCACTGAAGGGAATTGTTGATGGGAAATACGTATGCTAGTAAGATGGCCTTTTGGGATGTGTGGTTGGGGGTGTCTTTTGGAAGAGCAAGGGAAGAGTATATAGAAGAGACTGATAAGGGCACTAGCCTGAGTTTTTTTTTTTTTTTTGCCAGTCCTGGGCCTTGGACTCGGGGCCTGAGCACTGTCCCTGGCTTCTTTTTGCTCAAGGCTAGCATTCTGCCACTTGAGCCACAGCGCCACTTCTGGCCATTTTCTGTATATGTGGTGCTGGGGAATCGAACCCAGGGCTTTATGTATACGAGGCAAGCGCTCTTGCCACTAGGCTATATCCCCAGCCCTAGCCTGAGTTTTATCTGGGTTAGACCAGTGATAGTTTTCATTTAGAAGCCTAAGGGAAATACTGGAGAAAATCTCTTCTTCACAGAATTCTAATAGCTCTCTTTCCTTTTCCTCTTATATCCCTATCCTTGTAGTGTTTTCCCCCCTTTATCTGGTAGTGCTGGGGATGAACCTAGGACCTTGTGTATGCTAGGCAAGTGTTCTATTGTGAGTTACAACTCCAGCCCTTTCTCTATATCTTGATTGATTTTTACTTCCCAATAGGCTTGTCTCTCTCCCTCTCCTCCCCGCCCCCTCTCCATTCTATCTCAGTCCCAGAGATAGCAGCAGTGAACACCACTTGTACCTGTTCCTAAAGCTCCTTAGAACTCAAGTGGATACAATTTGGTTAGGAATCATCTCAATTTTCCCCAAGGAGATTCAAGACTTGCCTTGAACAGGGCTCTAACTGCATGGGAGTTTTGAAGTCCTATTTCCTCTTCCAGAGGCATGAATTTCCTTGGTATTGGATTTCCCTGTAGGTATGTGATTTCAACAGTTCAAGCCCTTAGTCTTATTCCTTTAAAAAAATATAATTGTATTGTGTTCTTTTTACTATCTTTTTAATGGCATATACTGGTTGTATAAGGAAATTTTATAGTCATAGTTCCAAACAGGCATGCATTGTGCCCTATCATTCACTCTCTACTTTTTAGGTTTTTTTTTTGGCCAGTCCTGGGGCTAGAACTCAGGGCCTGAGCACTGTCCCTGGCTTCTTTTTGCTCAAGGATAGCACTCTACCACTTGAGCCACAGCACCACTTCCAGCTTTTTTTCTATATATGTGGTGCTGAGGAATCGAACCCAGGGCTTCATGTATACGAGGTGAGCACTTTACCACTAGGCCATATTCCCAGCCCCCTCTCTACTTTTAAAACAACTTTAATAAGTTTCAGGTTCTATTTTCAAATATATGTATGTATACATATGTATATAATATTTCAACCAGACTCACCCTTCTTTACTCCCTCCATTCTCTTCTACTGGTACGCATCCCCCAACAGAGCCAATTTTACATTCCTGTCATTCATTTCCTTTAGTGTATACTGATTTTTACAAAGGGACTTTTCTGTGGCATTTCACACACGCACATATTATATGTTGGTCAGATTATCATGTGGAGACATGGCTCAGTGGCTGCCTCACAAAACAAGAGCAGGGATTACACAGTACTCCTTTATTGGTCAGGGAAGGAAATACTACCTAATATATATACTAGACATCATCCACTGGTTCAACTGGTACTTTTCAGTGATTTAATATAAGAAGTTTACTCCTAGTGCATGCGCCTGAGATGTGTAGGAAGGAAGTACTAATTGAATCCTCTGGATTATTGGGCGGCCTCCTGCTTATTTATTCACGGACCTGAGGTCCTTCCCTCTTGAGGTCTGGATTACTGTAGTGACTTTTAATAATATGTTTTAATATTGGCAACTGTATTAGTTATGGGAAGCTATGATCTGTAACAAAAAATCCTCAAATCCTAGTGGCTTACAATCATGATTATTTGGTTTGTTCACAAAAAAAAGGCCAATCTGAGATTTCAATTAGTGAACAGCTGCCCCTGGCATCCAGACTCCTTCTATTTCAGGGTTACACCTTCCAACCCCTACCTAGCCTTCCTAATTGCCCTACTGATGGAGTCAAAGGGGGATGGAAGAGGATGATATACAGGCGCATTCTACAGGTTAGGCTTGAGGAGGGGATGTGGGGTTGAATTGCACTCGGTCAGAGCTGCAGGGAAACGGAGGGATGTAGCCTGCCTGTGTTCATAAGAGGTAGAAGAAGGCGAGTTGGAGAGCATCTGGCTGATCTTTATTACTAACTCTGATATTTTCGACTTTCTTTTCTTGCACAACACCTCGTTTGTTTTTTTTTATTGATACCAGGGCTTGAACTCAGAGCATCTCTCTCTCTGAGCTTTTTTGCTGGTGCCCTACCACTTGAGCCACACTACCAGTGTGGTGTTTTTCTGGTTAAGTAGACATGAAATCTCATGGATTTTTCTGCTCAGGCTGGTTTCAAACCTCAATCCTCCAGGTTTCAGTGTCCCAGCAGCTAGGATTAGAAGTATGAGCCACAACTACCTTGCTTTTTGTATAACATGTAAAACCATGTGATTTACTATATATCTCAAGTGTTTATTTTCTTTATTGTATATTTCTACTACTATAATATAAATTTTCTAACTAAAAGTTTTGTTTAATTGGGCATGGCTAGTGACATGCTGGGAATTCCAGCACTGGAGGGTAAGAACACACCAGCCATGTGTGTGTGTGTGTGTGTGTGTGTGTGTGTGTGTGTGTGTGCTACTGGTGATAGAACCCATGTTCTTGTGCTTGTTAGGCAAGCACTTTACCATTAGATTTACATCTCAGACACCCCCTCTTTTTCTTTCTCTCTCTCTCCCTCCCTCCCTCCCTCCTTCCCTCCCTCCCTCCTTCCTTCCTTCCCTGTCTCTCTCTTTATCTCTTCCTTCCTTCTTTCCTTCCTTCCTTCCTTCCTTCCTTCCTTCTTTCCTTCCTTCCTTCCTTCCTTCCTTCCTTCCTTCCTTCCTTCCTTCCTTCCTTCCTTCCTTCCTTCCTTCCTTCCTTCCTCTCTTTCCTCTCCTCTCCTCTCCTCTTCTCTCTCTCTCTCTCCCGTTTTCTTTCTTTCTTCTCATATGGTCTCCTTAGCTTTCCCCAGGCTAGTCTTGGATGTAAGATCTTCCTGCTTCTACCTTATGAGTACCTGGGATTACAGGTATGTTACACCATACCTAATGTGATTTTGTTCTATTTAAAGAACAACCAGTTTTTAAAATAAGATTTACTAGCTTCTGAGTCTTTGGCATTTTTAAGCATTTTGCTATAATTTATTTAAAAGAACCAAAATTAGAGCTAGACCTAAAAGACATACATATTCATATATACCTGTGTACATAATTACATATGTGGCTACACAGAACATGAGTCTAAATAAGGGACAAGTTAGGGAGAGAAGGAAAAAGGGGAAAAAAGAGAGAGTGAAAAGCTGGGTGCCAGTGGCTCACTACTATAATCCTAGCTACTCAGGTGGCTGAGATCTGAAGATTGCAGTTCAAAGCCAGCCTGGGCAGGAAAGTCCTTGAGACATTTATCTCCAATTGACCACCAGAAAGCTGAATGTAGAACTATGGCTCAATTGATAGAATGCTAGCCTTGAGTAAGAAAGCTCAGTGACAGTGCTGTTCAGGCCCTAAGGTCAAGCCTCAGGACCAGCCCAAATGAATAAGTGAATGAATGTATTTGTATGTTCAAATATATGTGATATATTTGCATGTAGATGAAGGAACACATAATATACTTCTGTATATAATGCATATAGCTCAAATATGAAAGATAGAGAAAATATAAAAGGAAAAGAGAATAATTTTGAGGTAAATTGCAACCATATGAGAAAACAACACAAAGAGCTCAGTGGAGGATGCTAATAAAGGTAGGGAATTAGGAAGGAGGGGGAAGAAACTTGAGAAGCTCTGTTGAGGGGAAGCTAGCGAGAGGGGATTGTGCTAATGAGGGTGAAAGAGATTGCCACTAAGTCTGAAAATAGAGCAATGAAACCACTTGAAGTTGAATTAAGAAGGACAGGAGGATAAAGCAGAGTAACCGAGGAGTCTATTGGATACTTGCATGTAAATGTCACAATAAAACCCCCCCTTGTAAAGCTAATGGTGTTAACCAAGAAATATAATAAAACAAGTAGCCCACATTAGGTATAAGCACCAAAATGGGAGTCACTTTTGATTGAAAGTGTAGATTGAATTTTGTAAGAAGACCAAGAAGGCGGTGTCGTCCTAACAAGAGGAAGCCCTGAGCTCCCCCTCCCCCTTCATAGAAGATACAGGCCAAAGAGCAACACGAAGTTGCTTTATCTTTATAGGAAGGGTGAATGTTATTTAAAATAATCCTTTCAAGGTAAAATCCAGCAGAATTTCAAGCTTGGCAAAAGGCTTTAAAAATTTCTTAATGAATGAATTTTCTTGAACAACCCTTGACTGTTTAGCGAGGGCGGGGAGTGAGCCAGCACCAGCCTCAAAGGCAGGCTCGAAACCCCTACGCTGACCTGTTTCCAACGTTACCTAATCAGCAGGCCACTAATGCTCAGAACAAGAATTGCCTGAGAGACCAGAGCCATCCCTTGCTGTTTGGAAGACTATTCATGCTGGCAGCAATTTTCACAAAGAGAAAAACCACCGGCTAGAAGAGACAAAAAGTTCTTTTCCAGTGTCTATTCCTCTATAATACCAAAATAACCTGCTGAAAAATAGGAGTTAGGGGGGTAGGGAACCGAATAGACAACTGGTTCTTTAGCTGTTTAAAAACACCTTTTCTTTTCTTGTTCCCAGTCCTGGGCCTTGAACTCAGAGCCTGAGCACTGTCCCTGGCTTTTTGCTCAAGGCTAGCACTCTGCCACTTGAGCCACAGTGCCACTTCTGCCTTTTTCTATATACGTGGTGCTGAGGAGTTGAACCCAAGGTCTTCATGTAGGCAAGGCAAGCACTCTACCACTAGGCCATATTCCCAGCCCCAAACATCTTTAAAAACAAAATAGAATTGACTTTTGTGAATAGTTGTGTTGCATTGGATGTGATAATAATTTAAGATTTATTCACAATCGGACTCCTTTAGTCCAGTAACGCTAATGGTGGAAGTGGTGAAGGGAGCTGCTATCTGTTCAGTGTTAGCTTTGTGCAAGCGAATCCCACCACATTGTAATGAAGTAGGCATTATTGTTGCCTCTGTTGTACAAGGAGGACCTGGAGCTGGGAAAAATTCCCAAACCACATATGTTGACATCAAGACAGATCTAGAATATGAACCTCGAGCTGGCAAAGTTACATAGAAAACACACCGTAACAGGGCCAAGAATGTAGCTTAGTGGTAGAGTGCTTGCCTAGCATGCACAAAGCCCTGGGTTCACTCCTCAGCACCACATACACAGAAAAAGCCAGAAGTGGCGCTGTGGCTCAAGTGGTAGAGTGCTAGCCTTGAGCAAAAAGAAGCCAGGGACAGTGCTCAGGCCCTGAGTTCAAGCTCCAGGACTGGCAAAAAACAAAACAAAGTAAACAAAGTTCTTTACTCATAACTTCTTTGACTTTCATTTGATTTTTGTCCCTACCCTTAAACTGTTCTCTTATTATCACACACATCTTGCATGGGGAAAGATAACACAATAAACCAGGCTTCTTTCCTTCAGAAATTTATAATAATAACAGCCTCCTTGTGGAATTTTTTGGGGTATACAACAAGTATCTCAGTTCAGATTACCATAGGAAAGTACCATTAACGGAATGGCTTATAGACAACAGAAATTTATTTCCCAGGGATTTAGTGGCTGCGAGTCCAAGTCTTTCTACTTTATCCTCATACAATGCAAGAATGCTAGTCAGCTTTCCTGTAAGATTCTTCTTATAAGGGCACTAACTCTATTTGTGAAGGCTACACCCTCGTGGCCTAATCACTTTACAAAGAGGCTCCACTCAAATTCCATCGCCTTGGTGATGAGATTTCACCATATGAATTTGACGGAGACACAGACGTTAGTCCTCAGCAACACACAATAAGCCTTGAGCAGGCTTTAGCAAATCAGAACTGTTCAAAAAAAACAAAATAGGAAGATGAGCGGCGCTGCGGCCTCACACCTGTAATCCTAGAGAGCAAGGAATTTGAAGGGACCTACAGGACACTGAGCAGAGTTAGGAGGGCATTGCGGATGGATATCCCCGACAGGGGCCCGAGAGAAGCCGACACCCGTATCATTTTCCTATCCTTCAGCATCGTGGGAAACCCACGGCAGTGCTTTAGGGATCCACAGCCGCGTGGTCTTCTCTAAAATGAGTTTTCAGACCTCTATATTTGATTAGAGAAAAAGCAATCTCTTCCTGAGATTCTAAGTACCAGTGTTTTCAGCTCTTCAAATTTTTCTTTGTGAGCGCATCAAATCTATTCACGTTCCATGATACCTATGCATTTGCAGAAATGAAGAAATATATCACCAAATTTAAGGTATAATATATACTCTATTTTCACCTCTCTCTTTAACGATCATTTTCTGAACTGAAACTATAATGCTGTCTGTCAAAAATGTGCAAAAGAGCTGGGTGCTGGTGGTTCACGCCTGTCACCCTAGCTGAGATCTGAGGATTCTGGTTCAAAGCCAGCCTGGGCAGGAAAGTCTGTGCGATTTTTTTTTTTTTATCTCCAATTAACCACTAGAATACCGGAAGTGGAGCTGTAGCTCAAAGCAAAAAAGCTCAGCGACAGCACCCAGGCCCCGCCGAGTTCCAGCCTCATGACCAGGACCACTACCAGACCAATAAAAAATGTGCAAAAGAAAAGTCCCTTCTTTGATACAATATAAAGTATTTAGATGCCTAATTATCTTCAATATAGCTGTGGCGTCACCTCATAAGGAATACAATTGGATGTTGGATATCATACAAGGCTCATATACAGTCATTATACTCAATGTACAAATGTGAAAAATGGAACTGCTTGAGGATAGGGATGGGATTGGGAGAGATAGAGGAGAATGATGTAACTGGTGACATTGGTCAAGATGTAATGTACTTACAAACTGATTTGGTGAATTGATACCTTTTTGTACAACTACTTTAAGATGATAATTAAAGCTTTTGAAGTTGGGGTCTGGTGGCTTATTCATGTAATCTCAGCTTATCAGGAGGGTGAGATCTGAGGATCAAGGTTCAAAGCCAGACTGAGTAGACAAGACTCTTATCTCCAGCTAGACAGCAAAAATTGGAACTTGAAGTGTGGCTTAAGTGGTAGAGCACCAGCCTTGAGCAAAAAAGCTGAGCAAAAGTGCAGGGCCCTGAGTTCAAGCACTAGTTCTGGCACACACACACACACACACACACACACACACACAACTTTTTATATAAATGAGGCAATGATTTCATGCTGCATGAATGAGCATTCATGACAGAAAATAGATTTAGGACTGAGAAGTAGAGAAGGAAAAATGGAAGTATTGATGCTAATGACTCTGGAGTGTGTGTGTGTGTGTGTGTGTTGAAAATGTTCTGAAGTTAAATTGTACTGATATTTGTAAACCATCCTTTTATTTCCATATAAGCCCTAACAAGTCTGCACATGTACCTGTCAATATAAGTACTGGCATGACCAATTCCCATGGTTACATCTTGTGTGGCTTAGTGGTAAGACATGCTACTGTTTAAAATCCATCTTGTACAAAATTGGAGTGCGGCCAGTGATTTCCAATGCAAACACAGAATGCATCGTTTTCTAGTATAATTAACGAGTGAGGATGTAATGACTGACACTCTGTATCTAAATTTAGCTCAGTCATAAACCCTAAAACCATGTTTTAAAACCAGGAACTCCAACATAAGGAAGGAAATTATATTTAAATAACAATGCTCCATCTGTAGAAAATCAAAGCCAATTACACTAACCTTTCATTTTCTCTATCTCCTCATTGTCGGTGACCAAGAGACCATTCCTTTAGAGTCTTTTCTCCAGTTTCCTGTTGGGCCAAGAATGAATAAATGCATAAGAAAGATACATTAAGGATATCCCTTATGTGAAAGAAAATAACAGAGTGTCTAGCATATGGTGGGTACATGATAAATAAATGATACAGTAGTTTCTTAATAAATGGAAAGGGGTTGTTTCCTGCTAACTAGAAAGCAGGCTTCAGCTTGAAGCTCTTCACTAATGCATAATTACTATTTCACTCAGTGGGAGATTTGGATTATAATTAGTGATTTTCAGTAGTTAGACTTTTACTTATTGGGGTCGGAGCAAGAGGGTACAAAGTGGAAAGTGGAGGATCAGTCTTTTGTTAGGCCCCACACTTTGTTAGCAGGGGGAAAATGCTCCATCTCCTCAGCAGGTGTTGGTGTTTTCACTCTTTCACTCTCCCTTCTCCTTAGAGAATTGACAGGGAAATTTTTAATTCTCACTCTCGGCTTTGAGACTCATGCATGAAGAAGATGTAGAAATGTCCTGGGGGACAAGGACCCTTTCTAACTTAGCAGCAGCAGCCTTCATGCTGACTTGAGAGGTGTGGAGAGTCCAGGTACCATGCTAAATTGCTTTGACCTGCAGCAGAAATGGGACATGGACAGATGAGAGAATTCCGAAATTAAATCCTTGAGACACAGCAAACCCACCTCCGCAATGGCATTAAATATTCCCCTAGTGGGCAAGTGCCGATCGCGTTCCTCCTCTCAGGAGGGACGCCTCCAGCCGCCTTTAGGGAAGTCCTGAAGGCAGATGCAAGGTCAGGTAGTGGTCGTCTTTAAGATTGCATCGAAAAAAATGAGCTTATCTTCTTCAGGCAAAATCACTCATTCATTTATTCACTAATTTCATTCATTCATTTAGCTAGAGTTTCATGTATATGTCAGGCTCTAGCTCTAGGGATCAGAGGTCATCTATGAAATTAATATATTTACAGTTAATAGTGATACTGAAAAGGTGTAGAGAGGAGAAAATAAACTATATTAAATGATAGCTATTCAACTCTATTCTCACTTCAGCTCCTAACAAGTCTACATTGTTACTTGTTCAAGTTAATAGAGATAATGGTGAAAATGGCAATAAGCAAACAATCTAGAAAACACAGAGGAATTAGCAGGCTTGAATCAGAAAATAGAAAGTTTTATTGAAAAAGGAGAAAGAATAGCATAGGAAGCCGGGTGCCGGTGGTTCATGCCTAGCTACTGAGGACACTGAGATCTGAGTATCGTGTTGAAGTTGGCTTGGGCAGGAAAGTCGGTGAGACTCTTATTTCCAATGAATCACCAAAAAGCCAGAAGTGGAGGTGTGGTTCGAATAGTAGAGCACCCACCTTGAGCCTTAGCTGTCTAGTTCCTGAGTTCAAGGTTCACTACTGGGGCACCCCCCAAAAAATAGCATTGGGAAGAAGATGAAGGAAATAGGAGAGTGAGACAAATCCTAAATCCTGAAGGAGGAGGAACATTTCTGTGGAGATTTCTGTGAGTGTATAACTAAAAAAAGAAAACATGATAAGGACGAAAGTTGTCAAAGGATAAGTGACTCTTTTCTTTTTTTTTTTCATTTTTGGCAGCACTGGGGATTGAACACGGAGCTTCAGGCTCATTAGGCAGGGGTCCTACCCCCTGAGCCACAGCTCCAGTGCCTTGTTGCCTTGGTTATTTTCAAGGTAGAATCTCACTTAATGCTTGAGCCAGCCTGGGCTTTGTGCTTCCCACGCCCTCCCTCCTGTTGCTGGGCAGGACAGGCACCCGCCACTGGACTCAGCCAGAGTGCGTTCCCTGTAGTTAGGGTCATAGTGATTGGCCCTGCACCCAGCCATGGGTTGACATGGAGTCTCATGGACTTTCATGTTTGGGCTGGCCTTGAACTTCGCTCACCTCATCGCCACCTCTCAAGTAACTAGGATTACAGATGTGAGCCCCCACACTTTGCCTTATATTCGTTCATGAGTTGATAATATAGTACATCGTTTTAGGCAAAAGTAAGAGTGCATTGAGCCAAATCCACTCTTTTCCAGTCGATGACAGTTTCTCTTCTCCAAGGCTCCAATACAAGGCTTCTTGTATGTCCTTCCTGGGGTATTTTGTGCATTTAAAATATAATAATAACTATAAGTACATAATGCTTTGCTTTTTCACACAAAATAATATTCACAATGGAGGGGAAATACTGAAACTCAGTTCTGTGGTCAGAATTACATTGTTGGGGGGAAAGTCACAGTTTGGTAATTTATATAATCAGTTAACACATCAAAGACTGCGTTTATCATACGTCAGTTTCTTGGAGGAAGGCTCTAAGACTGAGACGTGTGGAGGTCATTGTAGCCTCTTGCTTGGTTAGTATTTTCTGTAAGATAATACCAAGCAATAGGAATACATTCAAATTTCATGAGTCCTCCCTTTTCTCCATTCACCAAACTCTTCCTCAGACCTCTTTTTCCTCAGTGCTCCATTCTTTCCCAGCTCTGGACCAAGAAACCCATCCGTTTGCCATTATCTGCGAGCCTCTGTGATCTCACCTGCAGCCACTTTTCTTTGACACCAAGGGGATGACAGAGTGCAACACACGACGCTCCGCCCACTTGCACTTCTGGTCTCCAGAGTGCAGGAGGAGCCCATGGTTGACTTGGTCCTACACTCAGGCCATCCTGCCTTTTACCTCCTCTGCTAACTGTTCACCAGGGCCCTCCTGTCGCCGTGGGTGCTAGCTGAGCTGGTGCTGTGTCACAGGGAAGTGCAGCTCACATTTGACCCTCTGGTCCTGCTCGAGCCCAGACCCCATTTGCATCCGTCACAGGTCTTAGGGTGGATGTTAATGAACGTAATCCAACCTTGCAATGCCGTGGACCTCGCAGAATCCAGTCAGTGACGGGCAGGTCTACACCCATGGCCACTTCATGGCTGTGCTCAAGTGTCTCATTCGTAGCAGAGCCTAACGGCATTTCAGGAGCTGTTTTCCCAATGGTCTGGAAGTCACTTGCTGCATGTAGCATGATCTGGCTCCAGAACCCTAAAGGCATCTGAGCTTTGTTTTTTTTCCCTCTGGTCTTGTTATCAAATCCATTGGGTGTCTTCCTATCATAAGTACTTCTTACACTAAAGGCCTGGCTGGCCCAAATGGCAAGGTGACAGATCTGCGTCTACTGTAGCTGCACCTGCTGTAGAATCCTTTTCTAGAAGCTTCCTTGTTGTTGGTAAAATGGGCCAGCCCATATTTCTTTTTTTTTTTTTATTAATTGGACATAAATTTTTTTACAAGGTGTTGTGCAAAGAGGGTGCAGTTACATAGTAGGGCAGTGTGTACATTTCTTGTGATATCTTACGTCCTGTTTTTCTATCCCTTGTCTAGGTCAGGTTGACATATATGCAATATACAATGTATCAAGAACATATACAGTATTCACAGACTTGGTCTCTACTGTCTCTCCGTCTCCCTTTGTTAACAGTCATATATCAGGGAGATCATGCCCCTTTGTTTTCTGTGTTCTAGGCTTGTCTCACTCAACATTATTTGTTCGAGTTCTGACCATTTCCCTGCGAATAATAGTATTTCACCATTCCTAATCGCTATGTAGTATTCCATTGTGTATAAGTACCATATTTTTTGGATCCATTCATCTGTGGAGGGGCATCTGGGTTGTTTCCATATTTTGACTATTGTGAATTGTGCCGCGATAAACATGGAAGTACAAATGCCTTTTTGATATCTTGGATTTTGCTGTTTAGGATAGATGCCTAAGAGTGGTATGGCTGGGTCATAGGGTAGGTCTATATTGAGCTTTTTGAGAAACCTCCATACTGTTCTCCAAAGTGGTTGTACTAATTTGCACTCCCACCAACAATGGAGAAGGGTTCCTCTTTCCCCACAGCCCCTCCAGCATTTGTTGTTTCCTGAGTTCAGAGTATAGGCCATTCTAACTGGGGTGAGGTGGTATCTCAGGGTTGTTTTTATTTGCATTTCCTTTACTAGCAGGGATGTTGAGCATTTCCTCATGTGTTTCTTTGCCATTTTTATATCTTCTCTTGTGAAGTCTCTCTTTAGCTCTTTTGCCCATTTCCTAATAGGTTTATTGGGCTTGGAGAGGCTTAGTTTTTTGAGTTCTTTGTAGATGACCGATATCAGGCCTTTGTCTGTTGCTGTGCTGGTAAATATCCTTTCCCATATCATTGGCTGTCTTTCTATTTTGGTGGCTATGTCCTTACCAGCCCATATTTCTAAGCACAGCACATGATGCCTTCCAAACCTGAAGACCACCTGTGGGTGTTATGCTTTCTTGTTACTGGTGGCAAGAGAGAGATACATTAATTTGTCCCTTTCTTTGGAGGCAGACTTCCCATTATGGCCTAGACTAATGACCTTGAATATCTTTGCTGATGTGGTAAGAGGCCCAGGGTTATTTGCTGGATTAATTTTCTGTTGCCTGGATTGTGCGTCTCCTAATGCCTCCTTCTGCACACTTGTCATGCTGCTTGTCTGGTTCAATCAGCACCACATCAGCAGTACAGTGGACTCAGAAAAGGCAGATAGTTCAGTTCTCTCTGGACTATATTCTGACTGAGGGCGAAATAGATAACACAGCCTGTGGCAAGACAGCAAGTGTGTACCACAGTCTGGGCCAAGTGAATGCGAATGTTCCTGTCCTTCTGACAGAGATTAGAAGAGTAGGCATTTCACAGCTCAATGGCTACATAGCAAGTGCCAGAGACAGTATTAATCAGCCCAACGAACTATCACAGTGGGCGCTGCAAGGGTCATTTGATTGCGTTTGAGATGCTTTGTTGCCATCTTCCAAGTTATGGGATTTTTTTGCTACTGGAATTTGAGCTGAGAGCCTCCCATTTGTTAGTCAGTTGCTCTACCAGTTGAGCCATGTTCCCCCCCCCCTTTTACTTAAGCTATTTTTCCAATAAGGTTTAGTATTTTTGCCGAGCATCAGCTTCAGGCTGCAGTCCTCCAAGCTATACCCCCAAGTAGCTGAGATCGCAGATTGTTGAGGTGGGATCTTGGTAACTTGCTTTAATACTGTGGTTGGTCATGAACTATGATCTTCCAAATGCCTGGACCCACCTCTCCAGTAGCTGGCATTACAGGCGTGCACCGCCAGCTTTATTTTTTTTATGGTACTTGGATTCAGGGCCTCACACTTGCAGTCTGGGACTCTACTACTCGAGCCAGGCTCAGACTCTACAATATAATTTCTGTAGGCACTAAGTGGATATATGATTTAGACCCTTGCTCTGTATCCTTTAGGTCTGTAAGGATAGAATCACAGTCATTCCTCCCGAGGATATGCTATTGGCTTTGATTTACAGTTGTTTGGGGGGAGAAAAAAAAGAAACTAACACTTTCCCTTTACCATTTTGATAAAAAAAAACCAGGTGAGCCAGTGATTAAATTTATGTAATCTAAAATGTATACGTATGTGAATACATCTACATAGGTTTGCAAGATACAAAAACAAACTATTTGGGGAAAAATACACAAATGTCAATTGTGTTTTTCAACTACATATTGGTAAGGATGGGGCAGAATTGCTAGTGGAAACAGAAAATTAAACAACTACTTTGGAGAACAGTTTGGTAGTTTCTTCAGAAGTTAAGCCTAGGGGCCTGGGAATGTGGCTTAGCAGTAGAGTGCTTGCCTTGCATATATGAAGTCCTGGGTTCAATTCCTCAGCACCACATATATAGAAAAAGCCAGAAGTGTCGCTGTGGCTCAAGTGGCAGAGTGCTATCCTTGGGCAAAAGAAGCAAGGGACAGTGCTCAGGCCCTGAGTTCAAGCCTCAGGACTGGCAAAAAAAAAAAAAAGTTAAGCCTATGCTTACTGTATGATCTAGTTATTCTATTTTCTATATATTTGATAAAGAGAAAGGAAAGCAAATGCACATAACAGTATTTGAGCAGCGCTCTCACTTCGTTTGCCTTGCTCACAGCTGGCTCTCTAATCCCCCCCCTCCTTTTTTTTGCTCTTCATTGCAGATAGAATCTCATAGATTTTTTTTTCTTTTGCCCAGGCTGGCTTTGAACTGTGATCCTCTTATTTGATGGAAAACAGGTCAATATATCTTGTGATGCATACAGTCTGGTCTCAAACTTTTTATTCTATTGCCTCTGACTTCTCAGTGCTGGAATTATAGGTGTAGACATCTGTAATTGCTTGCGCAAGCTTCATCTCAATTTCTAAAACAGTATTAAATGGAAACGAGGAGAATGAGGCATGGCGGTCCACACTTACAATTCCAGCTACTTGGGATGTAGAGATTAGGAGGACCACAGTTCATAGCCAATGTGGGCAAAAAGTTGAGACCCTATTTCAGTAAACAAGCTGGTACGGTCACTCATGTCTATAATCCAGCTACACAGATGGAATAGATAGGAGGATCACTATCTGAGTGAAAAAAAAAAAAGCCTGGAACATGGCTCAAAGGTAAGCATTTTTTAGTGGAGTAATCCTCTTGCCCTTCATCGTAAAGCCTGAACTCAAGGCCTCAAACTTGCTCAGTTTACTTGCTAGGCTCCCACTTTGCTTTTTGCTGGTTATTGTTGGAGCGGGAGTCTCGGAGACTTTTCTGTAAGGGCTGGTTTTGAAATGTGATCCTCCAGATCTTAGCCTCCTGGGTAAACAGGATTACAGGCAACACCACCAGCACCTGGCTAATGAGATCACTTACAAAAATCAAATCAAACCCTGGGTAGCAGTACTCACAGAGGCCATGCCTTTGTAGTGAGCTCACTGAGGAGCATAAAAATGGTTGCTAAAGCACTTGTTGTAGCACTAAGTCTTGCTCGGAGGTGTGTGCGTGCACGAGAAGGCCCAGGTGACAATGCAACACAATTCCTGCAGAAATAGAGGTCAGAGCCCGGCTCTACAGACCTATTGAGGGCTGGTCAGAGCAGAGGCCAAAGCTCCAAGGGGACTACAGACTCTCTGCAGCTACCTTTACCCCAGGGACAGAGGATGCAGTTTCCCATCATGGAGTTGGTGGGTATTCTACCTAGCCTACCCAGCATGCACCAGGCCTTTACATCATGGGAAGTCCATACCAGGCAGGAGAAGGGAACTGATTTCGGTCAAAGTATTAATTTATATTTTAACCTCAGAAGTATTTTAAGAAGTATTTAATGGCTTCCTGAAACAAGATGAAAATACATATACATATATGTATAGATAGTATGTACATGCATATATGTGTATATGAGCATACATACATGTATAGCTCCATTTCTTTCTGGTGGTCATTTTCCTCCAAGCCTCCATTTTCACCTTCATGAGCTTGGGCCTCTCTAGAGGGAGGCCTAGGGCTGGGCTACAGAC
The DNA here is from genome assembly GCF_023159225.1 of Perognathus longimembris pacificus. Classification (NCBI taxonomy): domain Eukaryota; kingdom Metazoa; phylum Chordata; class Mammalia; order Rodentia; family Heteromyidae; genus Perognathus; species Perognathus longimembris. The sequence goes on along the minus strand of NC_063181.1, from coordinate 39,674,208 downwards.
CAGAACCTGCCCCCCCACCCCCCTAACAAAACCATGTCGGAGCTCATCTCCCTTCTGCCAGGGTTCTGGAGCACTTCCTCCCCCGGAGCCTCTACCCCGGGCTGAGGAGCGTTGGCTTCGCTTGCTCTGAAAGGAGGTTGGGTGGCATTTTGTGCAGCTGGGCAGGCAGCGTAAGCATGGATCATTAAAGCAGATGCTGGCAGCCCGCCCGCCCTGGGGTTTGGGCTCTGTGGCCTGGCCTGGCCCATTCTGTGTGTGGCTTGCATGTAGTCTCCTCGCTTCTCATCTCACAGACCTCTGCCCTCTTTCTCTCCGGGTGTATGACCCAGACAAGCACTCCCTGGTGTGTCCTTTCTCCCCGAGGCCCTGCCTGTCCTGTGCCTGTCTGAAAAGATGGCAGCCCATGGTGTGCCTAGTACAGGCACCGGCATTGCTGCCCTGGTGGTCACTGGCAGTGAGGTTCTGCGCACGAGCTCAGTCACCGGAGTGCCAGTGCAGCCTGCCATGCTGGTCAGCTTGGGGGAACCTTACAGTGGGGGGGCCAGCAGCCCCCAAACCGCCGTTCTCCTGGTGAGAATTTCAGTAGGTCTTCGTTGACCCCTTCAGTCTTCATAGTCTCATTCCCAGTATGTGATTTGGTTAGTGCCCTGGCTTCTGTCGTGGGAGGTTACTCCACCGAGGGATACACTAGCACCCGTGGCTGAGGGGTGGAGGAGAGCTTGGTGACAGGATGATGAACCATGGCGCTCACATGAGGCGACACGGCTGCCCTCCGGCTCCCTCCCCCGTCTTCCCCTCTAGTGGTGGTGTCTTGACAGATAGCTCACTCAGCCTTTGAACTTGTGATCCTCCTCCCTCAGATTCCTCACTAGCTCGCTGGTGTGCACCATGGTACCCAGCTTCTCCCACATTTTTGAGAGCCAAGATACTTGTTCCTCTGTTGAGATCTGTCCAGGTAGCAGCAGCCAAAATAAGCAGGGGGTTCTTTCCACTGTTTGGGGGCTGCAGTTTCCACATTCAGGGACCCTATGACCTAGATGACGATGTCCTCCTCAACACTGAGAGCGGACTGTCTCTTAGACCAATTCCTGGGCCCCCATTCATCATGGCCCAGTCAGCCAGACATTGGTGTCTTGCCTTGTTGCTGCCTCGTGGTCCGAAGTCTGGCCTGCTCCTTCCTTAGGGATCAGGTCAGCCAACATGTCTTCCAAATCTCTGGAGGGAAGTCACAAGGGCAAAGCCACGGTGTGGGAGCCCCCGGCCTGGTGGAGCGAGGACAGGGAGAGATAGCCGCAGGCTTGAGCTGCTGTCCTTGAGTGAAAAAACTAAGGGACGGTGCCCAGGACTCAAGTTCAAGCCCCAGTACCAACACGAAAAAGAATGTCAACGATGCAGATTGATGGGCAGGCTAATTGCAATATATACTTTTAAAGTCTTAAAATGTGTGTGTGTGTGTGTGTGTGTGTGTGTGTGTGTGTGTGTGTGTGTGTGTGTGTAGGCTTGAGCTCAGGGACCGCTCACTTGGCTTGTTTTGCTCAAGGCTGACATTCTACCATTTGAACCACACTTCCACTTCCGGCTTTTTGCTGGTTAGTTGGAAATAAGAGTCTCACAGACTTTGCTGCCTGGGCTGTCTTTGAACCTCAGTCTTTAGGCCTCAGCCTTAAAAGCATGAGCTACCAGTGCCTCACTAGTATTGTTTTTTTTAAAAAAATTAATGTTATTGTCAAGGTTATGTACAGAGGGGTTACAGTTACATACGTAAGGTAGTGAGTACATTTCTTGTCATCCCTCCCTCATTTTTCTTCCACTTCCCCCCGCCAGTCCCCCTCTTACCAAGTTGTACAGTTAATTTCCAATGTATTGTCTTGTATGGCTGTTGCACTGATTTGCCCTTTATCCTTTGTTTCACTATTTTGATATTCCCCTCCCCTTCCTTAACTCAGATAAATGCATACCCAATATTTTTAGTGTACCATGTGAAATTATTTTTTTCTTCTTTCATTTTTCTTTCCTATGGTTTTTCTCATTTTTGCTGTATTTGATTTAGGTACCCTGGGTATTAGTTGTTGTTTTTTTTTTTTTTTAATACAAATTGACTAAATTTTAAGTTCCTTTCTAAAATCAGCCTAGATTTTAAGTAGATAATTCTTCACCCACCTCCTCACATCCCGCAAATTTGATTATGAAGATAAAATTATTGCCTTCCGAGCCCTGGCTCCGTGTACGTCATGGCTGGAAGTGGCCCTGCATCTCTCAGATCTGCCACAGAGGGAAGGGGAATTGAGCCAAGGCATCAGGTGCTCTGCTGGTTTCTGTCAGTGTCCAGTCCTTCTGGACTGTTCCCATGGTGGGTCATGAAGGCAGGCCAATTCTGGAAAGCCTGGGTCTCCTCTGAGGGATGACTTTAGCTTGGGAAGTTTCTGTTGGCCTTGCTGAAATGTCCTTACATTGGTGCTGTAGGCTGAGATCTTTTTACTCTCCTTCCTAGGGGTCAGTGCAGGACCATAGTCTGGTGTCTCAGCCTATTTACCTTCCCAGTTGCTCTCAACATCTTACATATCTTATAGAAATATCTATCTAGTCCTAATTAGGTGTTTGCTCTCCAGTGACCTGGTCAAACATGAGTAGTATTAGGAGTGAGTCAAGAAGATAGATGGAGCTGGGCCCTGGTGGCTCAAGCCCGTAATCCTAGTTATTTAGGAGGCTGTGATCTGAGGATCATGGTTCGAAGCCAGCCTGGGCAGGAAAGTCTTTGGCACGCTTATCTCCATGTAACCACCAGAACACTGGATGTGGTGCTGTGGCCCAAAGCATTAGAGCTCTAGCCTTGACAGAAAAAGCTCAGGGAGAGCTCCCAGGCCCCGAGTTCAAACCCCGAGACAGACAAAAAAGCAGATAGACAGTAACGACAGTCTGGACCGATGCGCGGTCTTCGGGGTGCCAAGGGGAGGTTAGCTTGGTCGGCAGTAGGGCATGGCTAGTCCCTACCCACATGGTGGTGAGTCAAATGCAAAAGCGCTCATCAACGGTGACCTGGGAAAATGTCCTGAAGAAAGGTGTAACCGTGGTGGCTGAGACACTTGAAAGCTGTGGAAAGAACAAATGGTCCTCAGGGACAGCAGAGGTGGGCTGATTACTGCTAAGTCCAACTGAGGCTAGCAGAGGCTTCATGAAAGCAGTTAAACAGTTAACTGCTAACCGTGTGGGCACAAGGTCTCCCAGGCAGAGGGCACAGCTGCCTTTCCCTTCTTCAGGGCGGCAGAGCAGACAATCTGAAGGGCCCGGAGGAGCAAATGGCTAACATGCAGACACTTCTAGAAATGTGGATGTTCAGCCAGGAACACAGTGCTGAGGAAGCGCGTCTGGACCCTGGGACTTGGAAAATGGAGAAGTCATGCAGGTGCCTCACCCTCTCCTCATCGTTTAGACTTACAAAATGAGTGCCACGCTTCCTGGGGAAAGCTAGTATGTTTACAGGGCCAGGAGATACAGCCGAGGCCTCACAGGATTCCCTCCTCCCCAACCTCTTCACCTAACTGATAACCGAGATCAGGGCCAGCAGGACCTGGGCAGGGGAGGGAGGTGTGTGCTGGGATTATTAAGAAGGAAGCTCTACCAGAAGGGCTTCAGGAATTAGCTGGCATATGCTGGCAGAAGCCAGAAGATAAAAGCTGGGGTTATAGTATAGGAATGTCTAATCAAAAAGCTTGACCTTCAACTTTCTCCGGACCTAAAATCTAATCGTTAGGCCAGGAACTGGGAATCAGGCAAACTTACTCACTGTGGTGGCACTTGACATTGTGGAGAAAACCATGGCCAATGCTTAATAAAGATTTCCCCATTGCTCCCAAGAATTCTGTAGTGGCTCCAGGCTGCTTTATAAGCCAATATGATCCAAGAAAGGGGTAAAGCGGGGAGAGAAGTGGGAGTTCTAGAATGTGCTCCTGACGCTTCAGTGAGGTTTTCCAGAGACCACTACTCAGGAGCACGCCAGGACCTCTCCTCCCAAGGAAAAGGAAAAGTGCACCTCGCATTCCCCCGACCCGCCGGAGGTCGGCATTCTGGGAAGCCTCGCTGCCCTTAGGAATAGTATATTTTGCCAATAATGTTTTCTTTGTTTTTGTTTGGCCGGTCCTGGGCCTTAAACTCCGGGCCCGAGCACTGTCCCTGGCTTCTTTTTTGCTCAAGGCTAGCACTCTGCCACTTGAGCCACAGCGCCCCTTCTGGCCATTTTCTACATATGTAGTGCTGGGGAATCAAACCCAGGGCTTCATGTATAGGAGGCAAGCACTCTTGCCACTAGGCCATATCCCCAGCCCTGCCAATAATGTTTTAAAAGTCACTTAGAAATTCACTGTGCTTATCTCCCCTGTCCCTCTGCTTTTCTCCTCTTACTGAAGCTTCTTCTTTTTCTTTTTTGTTGTCATAGTTGGTCATGGGGCTTGAACTCAGGGTCCAGGTGCTGTCCCTGAGCTCTGCTGCTCCAGGCTAGCGCTCTACCACTTGGAGCCACAGTGCCCCTTTCAGCTTTCTTGTGGTTACTGGAGATAAGTCTCATGGACTTTCTTGCCTGAGCTGGCTTTGAACTGTGATCCTCAGATCTTGGTCTCCTGAGTAGCTAGGATTACAGGACTGAGTAGGATTACAGTGCCCGGCTGAAAGTTCGTTCTTCTCCTTCGCAGGGGAACACGTGCTTCTCCATTAGTTCCTTCCTCATCCCCACTGGCACTTCCTTTAATAAATAAATCTCTTACATGTGTAACTTCTCTTTGGAGTCTGCTTGGAGGATCCACTTGAATAGATAGCTTGCATGGGTGCTGGTGGCATCTAAGAATGGCAAATCTGTCAGCCTTGCATGCCAAGCAGCGGCTCCCAGGAGACTGCGGGATTGAGAAGATACTAGAGCGGTATGTGGTTCACTGGAACTTATTACAGTGCATGGTCTATTAGGAAGGTCTAGGAAGCAAGGGAGTGGGTTTTGTTTTATCTTTCACTACTCACTAATGCTGAATTGAAGAGCTGTCCAAATCTCTATTAAGAAAAGCCTTGTGGTTGTGCTGGTAGCTTCAGTATGGCCTTGTTTGTGATCCTTTGGGTAAATGCCCAAAAGTGGGGCTGCTGGGTCGTAGGGGAGCTCTATGTTTAGCCTTTTGAGGAACCTCCATTCTGCTTTCTAGAGTGGTTGAACATGTCTCCACCCCCACTAACAGCACAACCATGTCCACTGCAGCGTTATTTCTCATAGCTAACATATGGAACCAACCCAGATGCCCCTCAGTAGATAAATGGATCAAGAAATTGTGGTATATATGCACAATGGAATTCTATGCTTTTATCAGAAAGAATGACATTGTCCCATTTGTAAGGAAATGGAAAGACTTGGAAAAAGTCATACTAGGTGAAGTAAGCCAGACCCAAAGAAAGAGACTGCATGGTTTCCCTCATTGGTAACAATTAGCGTATGTCTAGGATAGTCCTAGCAGATGATCACAATACCTCCATAGCTATGTACATATGAACACATAAGATGATGCTAAGTGAAATGAACCCCAAGATATGGAAACAAGCGGTTTATCATTGTTGTTATATTCAACATACCATGTGAAAATATTTTTTTATTTTATCTTTCCTTTTGTTTAGCCTTTGTTTTCATTGCATTTGATTTTGGTACTCTGGGTATTATATATATTTTGTCTGAATTAGGGAAGGGAAGAGGAACATCAAAATGGTGAGACAAAGGGTAAAAGGTGAACCAATGCAACAGCAATACTTACAAGACAATATGTTGTAAACTGTACACATCGGGGGGGGGGGAGAGGCTGGGGTGGAGGGAAAGTGGGAGAAAAATGGAGGAGGTTAACAAGTTTGACAGGAAATGTACTCACTACCTTATGTATGTAACTGTAACCCCTCTGAACATCACTTAGACAATTTTTTTTTTTTTTGCCAGTCCTGGGCCTTGGACTCAGCCTGAGCACTGTCCCTGGCTTCCTTTTGTTCAAGGCTAGCACTCTGCCACTTGAGCCACAGCACCACTTCTAGCCGTTTTCTGTATATGTGGTGCTGGGGAATCGAACCCAGGGCCTCATGTATACGAGGCAAGCTCTCTTGCCACTAGGCCATATCCCCAGCCCCACTTAGACAATTTTTTTAAAGCCACAGAAAGCTATTGTATTTGAAACATTTACTGTGATATCTTTAATGATTATTAATAATAAAGATGGCCAATGATTATATAATTATACAAAAGTATGTGGTTACCTGATCATAGGTAGTAATGGCACTTAAGGATGGATGATAATTATGAATGGTATTTAGGATCCTAACATGATACTACATGTTAAGAGAGCAATGATATTTTCTTTTCTTTTTTGCTAGTCTTGAACTCAAGGCCTGGGCTCTATCTCTGAGCCTCTGTGTGCTCAAGGCTAGCACTCTACCACCTGAGCCACAGTGCCACTTCCAGCATTTTCTGCTTTTGTGGTACTGAGGAATTAAACCCAGGGCTTCATGCATGCTAGGCAAGCACTCTACCGCTAAGCCACATTCCCAGCTCAGCAATGATATTTTCATACAGAGAGAGAGAGTGATTAACATTGGAAACCATCCAAGGCATTGCTAGTGGTTTTCATCGATGGCTAGGGAAGTTGTATTTTGGTGAGCTGAAGTAGTTATTCCCGTTTCCTTGGCAGGCTTCCACCGTGGAGACTATTCTCTCAGGATGCTATTCATGAATATGACTCATTTTATCTTATTTTATACTTGCCCCCCACATTCTGATGTTCAGCGGACTTTATTTATTTATTTTTTAGGCCAGTCCTGGGCCTTGGACTCAGGGCCTGAGCACTGTCCCTGGCTTCCTTTTGCTCAAGGCTAGCACTCTGCCACTTGAGCCACAGCGCCACTTCTGGCCATTTTCTGTATATGTGGTGCTGGAGAATCGAACCTAGGGCTTCATGTATATGAGGCAAGCACTCTTGCCGCTAGGCCATATCCCCAGCCCCTTCAGCGGACTTTAGAAGTAGATATTCCTGCTGAAAAAAACAAGCTGCCTACACAAATGAGCTGTGCGTTTGTTGTAATCCCTAAAGGAAGGCTATCATGTACACTGTCTTGACCTCTCTGTGATGAAAAGTTTTCGTTCTGGCTTGTTCAATGCATTTGCTTGACTTAGGAATCTTGAATAAGGAAAGGAAAAGATGACCTTCTGAACTCTGTTCTTTGATGAATTTTGTGAATTTGGATTGTGAAGTTGGGGTGAGGCTGTTGGGAACCCTCTGGGGAAAGCAGAGGGCGTGATTCCAGAGCACTTGCTCAACATGCCCACGGCTCTTCTACATCCCACCCCCAGCATCGTGATAAGAAGAAAAAAGCTTGTAATGAGTTTGGGTACCTCAGAGTCATGTGCCTATTCTAACACAGTGCGCTTTCAACACACTCTGTGAGAGCATGAGTCAATGTTTATAACTGTAAACATATTATTTTGAATGCTACTGATTGCCTAACTGAATTTTTATATCCAGAAATTTATTCTTGGGAACTACATTTCCTATTTTGAAATAGGTTTCATACGATAAATTCTGTTTTTTTTTTTTTTTTTTTTTTTTTTTTTTTACTGATTTCTTAGAGAAAGAACATTGCTGGATACTAAGCTGTCTCTTCCCTTCTTCCTGTCACAATTTTTATGCTCCCCCCCTTCTACAATAAATGATAGCATTATGATTTTTAATTAAAAAAACAAAACAAAAAAAACCCAAAGCTGACTAGTTGATTAAGGTATTCTAGTCTATCAAGCATTTTTCCCCTTTAAAAAGATGTTTTAAAATGATAAAAATAATAAAGTTTATCAATTAATGAGCATTAAAGCAGATTCCAAAGTCCACTTCTTTTACACAGCTTCTTGCCATCTTGCTCCCTGTGAGTAACACTTTATTTCTTGCTGTAAATTAATTGGTTTCTCCACTGGACATCTGGCACCGAGGATGTCTGCATTATGACCTTGTTTGAAAGGACTTTCTTGTGAGTCACTCAGAATGAACTGACAAAACTGAGTTTCAAAATACACAAAACTGAGGGCTCATTCTTTCATTCAAAGTCCTTTTATCTTCACGAGCTAGTCTTTTGTGAAGTCCTTAATGACAACAAAATTATATTGTGCAAAGTGTAAGCCTTACCTACCATTCAGAAACCAATTTGAAGAATACATACAGTGTCAAGCTTGCTGCAGATTGGTTTATTCAGCCCTATTATCATTCACCCATTAAAAAAACAACTCTATTTTCTAGAAGTCTTTTCACTTCAGTTCTAATGAAAATGGAAGTTTTCTTTTTAGAAAAACACTGGAAGACAAACCTGAAACAATATTTAAGGCTTCTTCATTTTGCTTGCCTCTTTATCAAATATAGACATAACACATAAATATAATATTTAACATACATGTGTGTCTGCATATGAATTATATATTACATAGAATGTTTTTGCAGTATGTGTATATATGTATAATTTTTTTTTTTTTTTACAATATTGGAGTTTGAACTTAGGGCCATACTCTTGCTAGCCAGGTGCTCTACCATTTAATATTAAAACTAGTAGGTATTTTCAAACTCCAAGCAAGATCTGGGTAAGAAAAAAATTAGTTCTCTAAGATGAGCAAGGTTAGGTTTTCAGTATTATTTGTGGAATATCTGCATCTTATTGAAAATACTTCTTTGCCAAGTGTTTAGGGAAAACATTTTAAGTTCCTTAATAAAAATGATTGTTTTGGGCTGGGAATATGGCCTAGTGGCGAGAGTGTTTGCCTCGTATACATGAGGCCCTGGGTTCGATTCCCCAGCACCACATATACAGAAAATGGCCAGAAGTGGCGCTGTGGCTCAAGTGGCAGAGTGCTAGCCTTGAGCAAAAGGAAGCCAGGGACAGTGCTCAGGCCCTGAGTTCAAGGCCCAGGACTGGCAAAAAAAAAAAAAAGAAAAAAGAAAAATGATTATTTTAGGAACAGAAAAGAGAGTTTACCAGAGTAATGTTGATAAAACTATAAAGATAGATACAGTTGCATGACCTCATAAAAATTGAATCACTTAAAAGTGATTTAATAATTACAACTTATACTCATTTTATAAGGCAGATGAATTACAAAATAACTTAATGCTCCAAAAATGCTATACATTTTTGGGAATTTTTTAGGTGGCACAGATGTTATGGTGAATCTTAATGTGATATTTGGTCGTGTGATTAAAATGAAAGATCTTTTCCTCTTAGAAGTAAAAAGATTTCTATCTCAGCCAAGAGCCGCTACTTCATATGTATAATCCCAGCTCCAGAGGCTGAGACCTGAGGACCACGGTGTAAAGCCAGCCCAGGTCTCCACACGCTTAGCTCTGCTTAGCCACAAATAGCTCCACAAATAGTGGAGGCCGGGGCTCAAGTGCTAGAGCCCGAGTTCTGAACAAAATAGTGGAGCAAAAACATGCAGCCCTGAGTTCAAGCCCCGGTATTGGCAAAAAAATTGTTTTGTTTCTCAAAAGAAACACACTTATTTTCTCATCCTTTCATGGAACGAGGGTGAAGTACTCCTCATACTGACAGACTAGGTATTACTACAGAAATGAAGGTTTTCTAAAACATCGCCTTATTTTGTCTTTCATTAAAGAGCTGAGGAATTACTTAGTGGCACATTTATTATTCATCGGTTTTCATAAAGCGGAATTCAAGTAATTCCAAAACACAGTAGAAATGTTTCTGAGGAGAGCTGTGAGGATGTAATTATTGCATTTCTCAAAGTAGACACAGAGAAGGGAGCCTGGTGTCCACACAGATTCTGCTCTCCAACTTTCATTTTCTGGTGGAAGTCAGACATGATTTAATAAGTATTTGAGTATTAATAAGTATGACTATGCCTTAAACTCTTTATATAATCAAGAACCACAGCATGATGGGAATGTCATTTCATTTATCGGGCCCACTCCATAAGACTGGTAAATGTGATATCCTTCTATGTAAGGTCAATGAGGAGCACATTTGTTTCCATTTTTTCTTTTCTTTTTAAAATTTAATGTTGCCCATGGTCAGGCAAGTCTGGAATGAAAATGTGCATATTCCCTTGGTCTTGTGAATTTATCTCTGGCCTGGGAGAAACAGCTTTCATGAAGATATTAGCAGCCTGGTTGCTTCTGCTGCTGTGATTCTTATTGTAGGTGATGAAGCTTGAAATCTCATTTAAAAAAAAAAAAAACATTTCCATGATTTTATTACGATTCCTACATGATGTTGGTTTGTTCTTAAAAAATTACAATTTGGGTATTTTTTTTTGTTCTTATTTTCGTACAGACAGAATAAACTTTACTTTTATTTATTTTTGCATGGTGGAAATTGAACCCAAGGTCTCATGCAGGCTAAGAAAGCGTTTTACCACTGAACCACATCCCCAGTCCCCAAACTTCTACTTTAAATATGATGGTGGTAGGCACCACCTTTCCACAGTTGTCTCAGCTGAAACAACGTGTTTGAAGGTATACTTGTTTTCATGCAAACCTATCTTCTGGCTCAACTGGATGATAAAACAATGAATAAAATATTGATATAGACAAAGGACCCTATCAGCACAGTTTTGGTCTTCTCAATTTACTTATTTTCAGGCCTGGTAGGGCTCCTTTTTTTTAGGGTTAACTTTTATCCATTTTATCTGTCTTATCTTATCTGCCTTCCGAAGTCAGACAAACTGGGTTTAAATTCTTAAAGATGTCACAAATGTGAAGTCCAAATGAAATCATAAAAATAAAAACATGGGGAGAATAACATTTAGGGCCCAGGAGAACTGATGTGACTCCTGCAAAATAAGAATCCAAACTAACTGCACATATAAACCAGTTTATTAGATTGTCAGTGATAAGTTGAGACAAATTCAAGTTATTTATTTTACTTCATAGAAACAGAAGGGAGGAAAGTTTGAAACTTCAAGCTTTGTTCAGCATGTGTGCAGTTAGCATCCACAAAAGCACCATTGGATATGGGAGAATTAGCACCACAGAATTTTAGGACCTAACTGTTAACATGCATCACTGAAAAACTTGGAACATGAAAACTGAAGTAGTACATGGTATGGTCCATTATAAACAATACAAGGCAATTTATAACTCTTTTCATACAATACAATACAATCACAGCCAATGAGAAGCCTCTAAAGTACAATACAGGACAAAAAAAACACCTTGTACCCTGTTAACACTAAAGCAGTTACAGCTTTAAAAAAAATGGTTCTTGTAAGAGGCAGTAGGTGAAAATAATCCCTCCCCCCTCCAATTTCAAATTCAGATGAATACAGTTACATGATCTCTTAAGAAAGCATTTTCAAATCGATATGTCTTCTACTTAATGCTGCAGAATGGTGGTTTGAAAATGGAAAGATCTGATGAACTAAACCCTGGAAAACTGAAACCCAGTAAGAGTCGAGGAGTGTTGCAGTGTGGTAGAAAGTTTCCATTCAAGATCAGTTAGAATACGATGCCCGTGGTGTTGACACTTGTCTTCGTGGAGGAATGTCAGGTACAGAAGCCTTGCATTCGTGGTGAACTTCGGCTCATTTCTTTCACCAAATCCCTTTATTCTGGAGTGTAACATAAGAGATTTATTCCTCAACTCTTTTTGTAGTATCATAGGGCTGTTCCTTATGGTTGATTTGATAACAGTGAAAAGGGTTGATATTCGCTCTGGATTTAGGGTTATTTGTGAGCTAAAGAAAAAATATTAATTTTAATTTAGCAAATATGAAATTTTAAAGGGAATGCCACTATTTTCACAGTACAAATCCATAACTACTATTATTGAAAATCTTTCTATTGGAAAGCATGTAACAAACCCTCAATTTTCAGTTGTGCCTAAGCCAATTTTGGCATAGGCAAAGTTACTGTATAAGAAAATGTGTGATAAGAATTGATAGATACAGGTATATTCAGATCTCAATGCACTGATGCCAAGGAAAATATATTTTTACTCACCAAGAGAAGAATATACCTTGAAGCATCTATGCAGACACATGAACCGATCATGTATCTGCTCAACTTCTAATTCTGGAATAGTGATAACAGGGTCATTTAAGAAAAAGTAGTCAATTATAGTAAACAATTTTATGTTGTCTATATTTAACAGTGAAACAGTTTTGAAAATAGAATCAGTACTATATGTTTAAGTTTACATTTTATCATTTCTATACTTGTAATACATGCGTTTGTTTTCCAAGTTTTAAAAATCCCACTAGGACCGACATCTTTCAGAACAACAATCTAACATTAAACAAAACTTTCTAAGGAAAATATTTATTAGCATCACAGAGATTTGAGAAAAGTCTGTTACTCAGCATCACAAAATACTCAATAGATCTACATTTAAGATTGTTCATGCCTTGATATTAACACACCTTTGGATTAATATATTTTATTTATAAAGAAAACAAATAGCAAAACAATTGACACGGACTTTTTCTTTAGTCTCTCCTTGGTAAGGATCGACTTCCAATAAACTCTTTCTTATATCATGTAATGATGATTATTTAGGAAACTACATTTACACTTAGTAAAACACTTGACACTAGAGACAGAGAGAGAAAAGGCTGTACAGAGACTTAAATATAAGTAACATATGGAAAATGTTTTATTAAAATGTTTTCCTCAAAGAATACTGTTCCCAAACAAAACAGGATAAAAGTTAGCCTAGCCTTATACATAGAAAGACACTTAGTTTAACTTAAGATGGTTGAATACTTTTGTAAAACTTTTCTGAACTAAGTCCATTGTATAAATTGACCACCAGTTTCCTGAAAAGGAAACCCATTTCTGTGGGTGATTTAAATTTGATCATTTCTTAGGCTTGGCTGACTTGACCAAACAAGAAATACAACTGAATTCTTAATGCTTGATGGTTACATAGCAAGAATATATAGACAAAAAAAAAAAACCCTCAACTGAAACAAAACTGAATTGTGGTATGCTAGTTTAATAGTTCTGAATGCAAGACAAGATAGTAGCAGTTAAAAAAGATTCAATAACAAAAACTTCCTAAAAACTGTTTAATGAAAGTGTTTTGAAAATTTGATGTTTTAACTTCAAATTACAAGCTTAGTTTTGCCATGGTCACATATATTTTGTCACTATTTAATTTCTTTATTGTTCATTGGTTATATTATTTAACACAGTATTCTATTAAATTAAATTAAAATAACTTGATTTATCACATTATATTCTAAGTGGCTTTAGAAAAACACACAAGGAGGATAAATTTATAAAAGGATAAGTAATTTATTAAGGATTTTTAGACATTCTATACAGACAAATATGTAGTTCAAGGTAATAAAGTGCCTTCTTTCCAGGTTACTAATTCTTTGCTAAAATATTTTAAGGCTTTATAAGAAACCCGACATTATCATAAACTTGATAGGACATGGGGTCACATTAACATTTTTGTAGCTCTTATGTCTCTTTCAATCCACCCTGTAATATTTAATAATTCAGTTTAATTAGCATAAATTCTACTTGTTCACTTATTATTCACCTTGGGGGGCAAGGGAAAGGTGTAATTTCTAAGTGCTGTAGTTTGTATGGAAGACTAACATTTTGCTAGAACAGCCAATATCTTGCAAAAAGTTAACAGAACAGTGAATTCTGTGACAAACAGGGCTGTCATTTTAGTCATTTAATTAACATTCTATTGTTTTTACATTTAAAGTGATGTGAGTCTTAAATCAAAAAATTAAAAAAGGCCAGAAACAAAACCACCAATGGAAATTCTTCAAATATAGGCACAAGGAATAGCTTTTATTGCAACAGTTTATGCATAATCTGTATTGATGCTAGCATGTGATGTACTTTATTCGTTTTGCTTCTACTACCCAGGGGTGTATCATAGTGAAATACTTGGAATCTAATACAAGTTCCTTTATATGGTAGCCACAATCATATAAAATTCTATTTATTATATTTTTAAAATAATTTCTCTTTGGGGGCAGAGTGTTTTAAGCACATCTGTACCTAGCTGTCTAGGCAGGTGCAATTTTGGGAGGAATTCTGACAATCTAGTCATCAACTACTCAGCCAATACAAACTATAGAAAATGTCTGAATATTTGTTTTCAAGGATTCAGTGTTTCTAGTTTCAGTGAGAAAAACGACTTAAAAATTAGGCACAAGATTAAATGGCCCGTGATGCCTAAAATATTGTTCCTGGTTGCCACTGGATTAATCTAAAGTGTTCATTAAGGTTAAAGATTTGAGGTCGTGGTAGAGAAGGATAGAGGAAACTCACTGAAAAGAATGATTTAAATGAAACATTCACATACTTTTAGGAAGTTGGGAATTATCATAAGGGAAAAAGTGCTAGTTTTAGGATTGAGTTTGGTTTTGAATCTAAAGCCTAGTAAGAGTAATTCTAGGGTTCAAAAAAAATAAAGTGGCATAAGCTTTTAAAACTGCACATTCCTTTATCAAAGTGCTGCAAGTTACCACATCTTTCTAAAATGTACAGGATTCTATTTAAAAAAATCTAAATACATATACATTTTTACCTTTTCATACTAGTACTATTTCACAAACTTAGCACATATATGAGTTATACTTTTCTAAAAACAGCATCCAGTTTGTGTGTGTTCAAAATAACTATTATGAGCCTTTGTTATTACCAAGAATCAAGTCCGAGTATAGTCAAAACATCCAGATGCCCCTCAGTAGATGAATGAGTCAAGAAAATGTGGTGTATATACACAATGGAATTCTATGCTCCTATCAGAAAGAATGGCATTGCCCCTTTCATAAAGAAATGGAAAGACTTGGAAAAAGTCATACTAAGTGAAGTGAGCCAGACCCAAAGAAACATGGACTCTATGATTTCCCTCATTGGTAATGTTAGTACATGTCTAGGATAATCCTAGCAGAAGATCACAATAGGTCAGTAGCTATGTACATGTGAACCCATAAGATGATGCTAAGCGAAATGATTTCCAACTTATGGAAATAAGTGGTTTATCACTGTTGTTATCTTCAACATACCATGTGAAATTATGCCTTTTCTTTTTTCTTTCTTCCCCATGGTTTTACCCCTGATGTCATTGTAACTGATTTGGGTACTCTGGGTATTGTGTATACGTTTACCGGAACTAAGGAAGGGAAGGGGAACATCAAAATGGAGAGCTAAAGGGTAAAAGGCAAATCAATGCAACAGCAATACTTAGAAGACAATATGCTGTACAACTAACTGTATAACTCCAGGGGTGGGGAATTGAGAAGGGGGGAAGGGGGGAGAAAAACAAGGGAGGAGTTTGTTAAGAAATGTACTCACTGACTTACATATGAGACCGTAGCCCCTCTGTACATCACTTGGACAATAAATAAATTAATCAATTAAATAAAACCCTGAAGCATCAGGAGAGTTTGTTTGGGTAAAACTTAGTAATACTCTGCCATGCAATGTACAGAAATCATATGCTTTAGAAACCTACTCCTTTAGGCATCTGGTTCTTTGATTGGGCTGCATATTATAGAGTTCCTCTCTCCAATTGCTGAAGTGACAATATTATCTATTAAAGTTTTGAGAACAGTGCGATACAGTGAGGATTCTAGTCTTCTCATTCCTTAGAAGTATGGCAAAAATGTTTGATGCATGAGTTACTAATTTTCATGCTCTATCTAAATGGAAACATCAACTGGAAATGTATAGAGGTAATATAATAAAGACAAAGACAAGGAGATCAAAGGCCAGTCAGTACATGAAACAAAATAAGCAACTGGATGTTTTCTACATTACTGATTTGATTAATCAGGAGAAGATAAAGATGGAAGTCTCTTTACCATGCAAAAGCTGCATTAATATATATTCAAAATTAATAGCATTCACATAAATTTAAATTTTGAATATTTTGTTATTTCTGAGTGCAATGACATTGAACTAGAAAGTGTCTCATTATAGACTGAGGAAAAAAAATTAGACTATTCAGGGGAAAGTGAAAATGTAAGACTCAGATGATGGCAGGTCATGTAGATTCTCTTACGATACAGGCTGCACAGTGGGTGTTGTGCCTCATTTAATTAGTCAAAATGCTGATATATAAAAGCACTATTGTTGAAATGACAACTAGTACACAGTGACAGAACATGGAGAATCTCCATCTTAGGAATATCTTGATCAAAGCTTTGGAAAGGGAGGGGCTGGGAATATAGCGTAGTGGTAAAGTGCTTGCCTTGCATGCATGAAGCCCTGGGTTCGATTACTCAGCACCACATAAACAGAAAAAGCTGGAAGTGGTTCTGTGGCTAGCCTTGAGCAAAGAGAAGCCAGGGACAGTGCTCAGGCCCTGAGTCCAAGCCCCAGGACTGGCAAAACAAAACAAAACAAAAAGCTTTGGAAAGAAATGCCCAATTATAAAAACTCATCATCTTTTGAGAATGGGTTAAAATTGATATACTAATCAGCAGAAAAAAAATTACAAACTTTGAAAACCTAAGTAAAACCAGAAACAACCAGACATGATAAAGTATGGGTAGGAATAACCCCAGACTCAACATACTGAAGGTTAATTGAAGGCTGCATAGATATGCATATACAAAAACTTCGGTTTTTGAGTATAAAAACAAAATTCTTCATTGATAAATAATAGGCTTCTATAAGTTTCAACATTTAAAATTTGTTAACCACTTCAAATAAAGATTGAGATGCAAAAGATTCTTAATAAGAAAGATGCTATAGTGTACGTTATTCCAACTATACTTAGCTTGTGTGATTTCCCCAAAGATTTTAAGACTCCACAATCCCTCCTGTTAATAGACATAGATATTTTTGAGTTTGCAAAAGCTAGGCATTTGTATTTCCCTAAAATAGCCTTTTGTTTTTAGCAGTCTTACTGTGTTGGCATAAATACCCAAGACAACTCCAAGAACTAAGTTCTACTGTAGAGCTTGTTATCTGGCGGTTGCGTAGCTCTTACAGAATTCACAGTAGTTTCAGTACGGGAAGAAAAAGGTGCCCGTAGAGTGATGGAACTCCATAGATCCTGTCAAAGTTTTATGTGGCTTCTCTGTCCTATAGGCAGTTTTCTGGCATCGCTTTATTCTCAACATAGTCTGGTCTTTGGGACCAAACACTGGGTCTTGCTGTCTGTCTACTCCACCCTAACAGCATTCAGCTCATGGATGATGCAAATAACTATCCAACTGAATGAACAGGAAATGGGACTGAGAAAAAAGGACAAATAAACTCACCAGAATACGCCCGCCCCAGCCCCTGTCACCACTCATGCTGGCCTCCCTTTGCTTCTCCACTACAACATGCTAGGGAGCATTACTCAAGTAATATGGTGCTCATTTCCCCGCCCCCCCTCCTCCCCCACTCTATGTTGCAGTGCTGGGGATTGAACCCAGGGCTTTGCATAGCAGGTGTGCCTTACCACTGAGCCACATCCCCAGCTTTGGTTTTCTGAGACAGGGTCTCAACCTGTAGCTCAGGCTGTTTGTTTTGTTTTGTCTTGTCAGTCTTGGGGTTGAACTCAGGGCCTGGGCACTGTCCCTGAGCTCTTTTGCTCAAGGCTAGCGCTCTGCCACCTTGAGCTACAGCTCCATGTCCAGTTTCAGAGTGGTTAAATGGAGATAAAGTCTCACGGACCTTCCTGCCTGGGCTGGCCTCCAACACACAATCCTCAAGTCTTAGCCTCCCAAGTAGCTAGGAAGACAGGTGTAAGCCACCAGCACCTGGCTTTTTTTTTTTTTTCTTTAAAGGTGAGAATAACCTCAAATTCGAATTCTTCCTGCTTCTGCCTTCCAAGTGCTGAGATTACACGTGTGTGCTACCAAGCCTGGTGGTTACGCTCATTACTGAGTTGACAAGACACAGTCCACTAAAATGTATTCTCTGGAGTACCAAGTCCACTGTGGACTGTTACTAGAACTCTCCCAAATGTCTCCATTATTCATGGTTACCTTTGACAGTGTTGGAGTTAAAAGTTGTGCTTCTGCATACAGTAGACAATTTTTTTTCATAAGCTAATGCAGGCATAATGAATCAAGGAAGTATTCCACTCAGGTGCAATCATTAGCATGAATATGGAGAACATTAGAAGGGAATGAAAAGACCGGAATTGGAATCTGAGGACTAGTGGTTCTTCATTTATTTGGTAATTAAAGCAGGAACGCCAACACCCTTGAGGAAACAGGAATTTTATTGAACTGGGGCAATGCTGAGGAAGTTAAGACTAGATATTAAGTCTTTTCTAGTTCTACAATTATTGGGTTAATGAGTTCTTCCTGTGATAAGACAGGATGACTCAAAAATCTTCCCATAGTATTTCAGATATATTGTCTTTCCAAGAACAAAGAATAGTATCATGTTTTGGAACTCTTATCCAATTTTGAGAAGTAAATGTTTTCTTTTAAATCACTGTTACTTCTTCAGTAACAGTTTTATGAAAAGTGTTTAAAATCCTGAGTTATCCACCTTAAACTAAATCAATATAACATGGATATTATACTACTTTACACTGTCAGCTAAACTAATCTGTAGGAGTTTCTATTTATATTCACCTAGAGAACTGCTTTGTGTCATCAGTGAAGAACAACTCAAGACTCCATTTCCCATTTTAAAGAGAGAAAGGAAAAATTATTCCTTATAAAATTCAGAGGTACATTTTCACATTATGATATTTCATGATTTTGATCGTAAGTTTGGATCTTTAGAAATACTATATTGGAAATAAAAACTGTACCGTTAATGGTAACATAATATGTTGAGAAACAAGAAACATATTGAGTAAAAAACTAGGAAACAAAATCTTTTTCTTTTTGATGCTGGGGTTGAGCTCAGGGCTTGTGCACGCTAAGCACGTGTGGTCTACCAATGAGCTCTATGTCTCTATCCCCTTCCAATGCCTAATTTCTGTTATTCAGAACTGTAAGTAGATTGGAGGAGGAAGGATGAATCGCTGGTCAGTTTTAACTTCAGCTAAGGTACAGTGTTTCAAAGTCTTGTAAGCAGTGTTCTCACTGAGAAATGAGGTTTATGAATTATTTAATCGACAACTTAAGATCTCTTTACCTAACATCAAGCTGTTTCCATTTTTCATGTTCAAATGGGAGTAGGGGTCAGATTTTCAATATTGAGAGCTAACTAAGAGTAATGACCACAACAAAAATGATGGACTGTTTATTCAATTCATGCATACTGCTCAAAGGAAGTTATCAATCTTAAGAGTTAAGAGCATACATCCTTGAGGCTTAGTATGACAGTGCTGTAGGCTCTCCTTTTAGGTTAAATAACTAATGAGGTTCTCTTGGTAATTCAAGTCCAACTACCTTTTTTTTTTTATTAGGAATAGGCTAAACTTTACACTAAAGTAGGTCATTTTAAAAAGAAGTTTTATTTCACTATCTTGGGAATTATAAGAATGAAATATGAACACAGTAAAATAATTTAGGAACTGGGGGGAAAAATATGAGGGAGAAGGAAAATGGGGGTACTTAGTGATAGACAAGGTGGTGTAAGAAAAGAGGATACAAGTGGGCAAGAGATTTGGAAAATGAGAAAAAGAAGCTTTGTTAATATCCCTAATATTTTCTTCATATTTCTGTGGTTTTTTTTTTGGCCAGTCCTGGGCCTTGGACTCAGGGCCTGAGCACTGTCCCTGGCTTCTTCCCGCTCAAGGCTAGCACTCTGCCACTTGAGCCACAGCGCCGCTTCTGGCCGTTTTCTGTATATGTGGTGCTGGGGAATCGAACCTAGGGCCTCGTGTATCCGAGGCAGGCACTCTTGCCACTAGGCTATATCCCCAGCCCTCTTCATATTTCTGGCTAAATTTCTAAGTTGGGTGGGTACCTTTTCCAACATTAAAAATGATATGTTGACTTCCCATGAAGTCAACAATGGGGCCGCTGTCGTGTGACAATGTCCTGGAATCCCTCTGTGTTCCTCCACAGCGTTGAAGGTGAAGGTGGCTGAGGGGGCGGCCTGACTAGCCAAAGGCCAGCTCAATCCTTTCCTTTACTCACATCAAATTTAGCCACCTTTTGGGTATGAATAGAATTCTCTTGGAAAAATAAATTATCCTTCAATCTACTGGGATACACAAGATAGTACTAGGAGGGTCCTGGAACAGCAATGTAACTGCTGCTTAAGTTCACTGCTGCTCCACAGGACCTCAGTGAATCTCTGCACAAAAATGACAACAACTTAGGCAAATTCACAAAAATGTAACGTGAATGCTGTTCTCACTGTACATACTTGTCTTTGATGTATAACTTTGTCAGGAATGACGGGTGAAATTGGGCTTCTAACAAAACCGTGCACATGAGGTTCATGTGGTGTCATTTTAAGGGTACATAACTACGGAGGCACCACCATTCTGATGAACAATGCAAGTGTTCTGCCCAGAATAATCATAACAGGGCTCTCTCTCCTCCTGAGATTGTGCCACAGTGATTTTCTGAAGCCACAGTAGAACTATGAAGGGAACACAGTTTTTTGATCCTGGCAATTGCTGAAGTACCTTCCCTCATCCAGTGCCCAATGTTAATAGAATAGTGTTTCCCAAAAGAGTGTCTGCAAATTCCTGTAACTAATTAAGGTTGGAGAGTGTGAGTTTTAGAAGGACTGTCGCTTAATAGTAACATCAAGAGTACTTTCTCCTCTAGCATTCTTGCTATAGGTTTGCTGCCATGATAGCAGTTATGTGTCAAGAGTAGTTATGTGAGGGGCTGGGAGTATGGCCTAGTGGCAAGAGTGCTTGCCTCGTATACACGAGGCCCTGGGTTCGATTCCTCAGCACCACATATACAGCAAACGGCCAGAGGGGGCGCTGTGGCTCAATGTGGCAGAGTGCTAGCCTTGAGCAAAAAAAGAAGCCAGGGACAGTGCTCAGGCCCTGAGTTCACGGCCTAGGACTAGCCAAAAAAAAAACAAAAAAGAAAGAAAAAAGAGTAGTTATGTGTCAGTACAGATTCTCCATCAAGTTCTTTCTTTCCTATTTAGAAGTATCATCAGCAATAGAAGAAAACTACTGTTAAACTCAACAAAATGGATAACCTAAGAGGCTGAAGTAACTGAATAAAAAATACACATTAGATTAAATGAAATCTCAGAATACATGAAACTAACCTTGGTGATAGAAATCAGAGCAGTGGCTGCTTCTGGAAGCTGGGCTGGTGTGTGTGTGTGGGGGGGGGGCACATGGTGACTAGGAAGGGGTTCATGGGACCTCTTCTGTTGGTTCCCAGATAATCAAGTGTATAGACTGTACTTCACACTGTAAACTCATTCTGAATGCCACCGGTCAGGGCCTAATAAAATGGAAGACATCACATGTTCATTAGCTTTCAAGGGCTTACCTTCAGTCACGTCCAACCAATGCCCAGTTTCCTTTAGAAATAACCTTATTACACTAACTGACAATTCTATAAAGAAGTGAAAAAATTATATGGGTCCGGAGAAGAAAATAGTAATACATTGGACGAATTTATCCATAAGTGATGCTAAGTATTCATGTTAATGTTAAACCTGTAATAAAAGCCAGACAACCGTTTCTTAATGCATTTCTTTTGTAATTTTAATTAAAACCTACCTAAGACTTAAATATCATACAGACATCTAAATGTGTAATTTCACCATTTGTTATCATCTCCACTTGAAATTAGAGGAAAAAACATGCAAAGTAAAAACAACACCCTTGTCAAAGGTTTGGCCTGGAAAAGAACATTGTTAGTACTTGTTGAATAAATGGTCTCATTTCCCTTACATTGCTATTTCTTACCTTGTATAGTGTCTTTTAACTCCACATTAAAAATTCAGATGGATTAAAATGCAAAACTGTAGACCTATAATTAATTAGTAAAAGAAAAAAGTTAGGAACCCTCTATACCATGTCACTATCATAGCTACTGCTAATTATTAAAAATTGTATAAACTGAAAACAGCAAACTGTTACAAGAGAACATGGATTCTCAAATTAAAATGTTTTCTTTAAAAACATTTTTTTGTGTGTGCTGATCCCCAGGTTTGAACTCAGGGCCTGAGTGCTGTCCCTGTACTTTTTTTTTGCTCAAGGCTAGTGGCTCTACTACTTGAGCCACATGTCTATTACAAGCTTTTTGGTGGTTAATTGAGATAAGAGTCTCATGGACTTTCCTGCCTGGGCTGGCTTCCATCTGTGATCTCAGACCTCAGCCTCCTGAGTAGCTAGAATTACAGGTGTGAACCCTGATGTCTAGCTAAACTTCATTGTTTAAAATATACATAGCCAATAGAATGAATAGTCATGTGATATTTTGTGTAAGTCTGAGAGTGAGACGTTTAAAGGTCGCAAAGAAGAGAGGTTAGTGCTAAGAGACAGAAAAAAATCATAGTTGAGATATGTAAAAGGAAAAGTTGATTTGCAAGATGTTCTTTATAACTGTTGCGGAGGTCTAAAGTATAAGGTTCTTTACTACTAGAAAGCCAAGAGGTTACAGTGTGCATCTGCTTTCAAAAGCTTTTTTGAGTCAAAATTTCCTGCAAACATAAACTTGTAGTAATGCTTTCAATTTTGGAATAAACAAGTAAGAAAACGTTTTTAGTTGAGAGACAAAAACATAATGATTCCATATGAAGCCCAGGTACCAATGACTTTGAAGCAAGGTAGTAGGGTAGAAGACACTGGGTAGCAGGTGCAGCAGTAATGGTCTATTTCAAGTTCTATAGTAAAGAAATTAAATAATTTGGGGCACGTCACATAATATCTTTGTTAAGGAGAATTCTTTAGGAAAAAGAAAGCAAAGTTGATTTAGACAAAAATCTTATGCTGTCAACCCATGTCACCAATATCAGAAACAGATGAATGTAATTCTTTTAGCACTAGGGTACTTAGGCCCGAATCATGCTAACTAGGTTCCTAATGGTCATCTTTTATAAAGAGGAAACAAAGAACTTCTCATTTTCTTCAGGAATAAACTATGACTTGATATTATGTTGTTCATAGATAGCTTATTCTACTTTGTTGTGGCAAACTGGAAGTTTTAATTTTGGTGGAATTTGATTTAATGCATACTTTTTTCTTTTAGAGGAACTGCCTTTTGTCATCTAGGCATTTTTCTCTTATGCATTTGTGCCTTTTTCTTTTTCTATGCCAGTCCTGGGGCCTGAAGTCAGGGCATGAACACTGTCCCTGGCTTCTTTTTGCTCAAGGCTAGCACTCTGCCAACTTGAGCCACAGTGTCACTTCTGGCCCTTTCTATATATGTTGTGCTGAGGAATTGAACCTAGGGCTTCATGTATACGAGGCAAGCACTCTTGCCACTAGGCCACATTCCCAGCCCCTGTGCTCTTTTATATTTGCCTGAAAAACACCTTCAAGATTACAAATAGCCTAATTCCCAAGCCATTGATATATTTGTTTGTTTGTTTTTTTTGGTAAAATGAGGTTTCTTTCCATTTTGCACAACTTTATCATATTTCCTGGGGAATTATCCCCATTTAATGGTTGAAAAGAATTAATAATGATGTTAATCAGTATTTTTCTATTGTTATAAAGGTGATATATGGAGCAGTTATTGTTTCATAAGTTAGATAATGAGTACATTTTTTTGGGGGACAATGTCACCCCTTCCCTTACTCTCTCTATTTTTCCCTCCCATGCTCACATACAAGTTGGATAGTTCATTTTCTTTTTTCTTTTTTTTTTTTGTCGGTTGTGGGGCTTGAGTTCAGGGCCTGGGTGCTGTCCTTGAGCTATTCTTTGCTCAAGGCTAGCACTCCATCACTTTGAGCCACAGCTCCACTTCCAGTTTTCGAGTGGTTAATTGGAGATGAGTGTAACAGGGACTTTTCTGCCTTGGCTGGCTTTAAACCACGATCCTCAGATCTCATCTTCCTGAGTAGCTAGGATTACAGGCGTGAGCCACAAGCCAGCTTATGGGTCACTTTCCACATAGTGTCTGGTGAGTACCATTGCTGCATTTGTTTACCCTTGTCCCTCCATTTCTATGCCTCCCTTAATTAGTATTTCTTAAATGTTTATATTACATGACAAATATTTTGCTTAGATGTTTATATATCAGAGAACATTTACTATTCTTTAAGAGTGGGGGCAAAGAATCTATGCTTTGTTACTGACACAATCCTCTAGACTTAGAAGACTGCTCAGCACACAGCACGCGACCCATAAGTACAAACGGAATGTTAAGTCAATACATTTTTTTAAACACTACAGATGAGCTCAAATGACACAATTGATAGGACTTAGAATTGAACTCAGGACTGCTGACATCAAAGTCTGTGCTGTTTACTACTCCATATGAGGCAAGAGATAACTTGATAAGTCTGTTGGAACCCAGTACCTAAAAATACAGTTGAAACTATGGCTATTGCTTAAGGGAAGGGAGGATGTGATTATAATTATTGTGCTGTCCCACATAGCAAAGACAAATGTGGAACTGCTTTTAACCTCCTCCTTAGGCATACTGATCTTTTTGAATCTATAAGCATGATGATTTGTGCAGATTAGGTCTGTGTGTTCACGAGACTTCTAAAGCCATATAAGGTTAGAACACTTCAATCTCCATGCAATGATTCCAACGTCCACTTTTAGGACAGCCCAATATTTTACACCCTGAATCGATTCTTGGTTTTGAGGTTTCTATATTGAGATTGTAACTGCTGATTTAGTAACAACAAGCAGAGTAGAATCAGGCTTATATCGTTGTTTAAAACATTGGTGTGACAGTTGAAACTGTTGAGAACACCAATAGATTTTGTGCAACCAAACTGTTAGGAAAAAAGTTTGCATACATTGCATATACAGTGAATGAAATAAAATTAAGAGGAAGATGAATACAAAAGCCTAGGGTAGAGAAGGTAAACATGTAATATGTTACTGCAAAAGCTTCCGCATCTCCTCATCTGTGTGGTTTTTTAATCATCTCCAAGCTGGGGACTTGGGAAATCATTACCATTTGAACGGTAGGCACAAGAGATGAAACAGAATAGTTGTTTTCACCCTAGGACATCAAGACAGATTTAGAATGGGGAAGACAAAATAACTGTTTAAAATAGAACCACTGTATCTCACTAAATCTGCATCAAGAAAATATACATTGAGGAGTATGATAGAATACAGACAATCATGCTTAAAGGATAGACAGCTAAGATAAAATGCTATTTAAGCAGCTTCAGACACAATTCTCAAATACACCAACACACCACTTGGCACATGACAGATGAATCAAAATATCTGTTGACTGGAAAAACACAATAGTTTGACCAGGCTCCACAAGCTGTTGAGAAAAAAGTAACATGGGGTTTGGTGCATTTAAAGCTAGTAACAGTTAAGTATTTGCTTTTGCAAGTTAACTGTACATCAGTATTTAACAATGGGTCTGGCCCAAAGTAGCTATTCTACATTAATTGAATGAGCCAAAAAAACAGCATCATTTATGAAGTAAAAAGTTTGGGAGTAAAATTTAGAATGTAACAAGATTTCAAACGGCACTGTAATTCGTGAATATCCTTCTGACATAGTATTTGCAGTTTTTAAATGATCCCTTTCATTATCACTTGTCATTTAAATTTGTCTGTTAAGTACTGTGATTTCAGCGCTGCAAATGGAACAGGAAGAGGAAGAGTAATGTGAAGTGAGAGGTGATTTAAACACTCCATACCATGCATGTACAGAGGTGAAGGCAAAGGAAGAAAAAAGACTCTGGTTTTAAATTTAGATCAAATTAAAGAGAAAAGGTCTCACCCGAGAAACTAAGTTTAAGATATAGTCAATGAGGATTTAGGTTCCATACTAAAATAATCTTTCTGACCTGGAAGAATCACGTATTTAAAAAGATTTTGTGCATAGGGTCAAAAGATAGGTATTACTGAATATATATATTCACCATCAACTAGTTTGTGTTAGTTCCAAGAAATACACATACTTTTCATGGCAAGTAATAACCAGGACTGGGTAACAATGTACTGATATGCTGTAAAACAGCCATAACTAAATATAAAGGGTGACAAGGATAGCATGGCCAATAAATGTCAGATGAAACAAAGATCAGCTGCAGAAAAAGATAAGCCATAAAAATGGAAAATAACCTCAAGAAAGGGTTCTTAGATATCACTTATCCTGATCCAATCTGAAACTGATGGATAAACAAGGCGGCAACTAAAACCTCAAAGGACTTGCCCCAGCCCTTCTCAACAGTGCTCTTACGTCCATTCTACACTGCCACACATAGTGAGGTCATAAGACTGTGGGGGATTCATCTTGGCCTTAAGGGGGGAAGGGCGAGGAGAGCGCTCCCGAGAGGCCGCCCTTCCCCCAGCCCTGGGGCAGTGTGAAAGTGAGCCACACCTATCTCCTTCTGGGTCAGGAACCAGAAGGGGTAGCTTTGAGACCATCCCCCACCTTGCGCCAGCGAGCACGTGTGCTCCCTTGGCTTTGCCCAGAGAGCGGTACTATGGGAAGTTAGCCCATGAGGGAGGTCCTTGGGAGCTGCTCTTGGATGGCCAGCCTATCGCCAGCTCATGCTCAATCCTCGTCATCATCATTATATTACTGTAAGCCCCTCCCAATTAAACCGGATTGTCTCCGAGATCCGTCTGCGCCTGGCTTCCTTGGTGGGTAGGGAGGGAGGAAAAGGGGATCTCATTCAGCCACGTGCACCTTAGGCTAGCCCGTGTCCCTTCACTCCACCTTGGCCACCTGCTGGTCGGGCGCCCAGGGGAGAGGGTGAAAAGGGGAGCACTGATAAGGGAGTAAGCTTAGCATCCCCGCACCAGGGGAGGTAAATCTAGCCCAGCAATAGACAAGACTGAAAGGATTTTTGTTGTTGGTGTTTGGGCTTGAACTCAGGGCCTGGGTGCTTTCTCTGAGCTCTTTTGCTCAAGGCTAGAACACTACCACTCTGAGCCACAGTACCATTTCCAGTTTTCTGGTGGTTAGCTAGACAGACTTTCCTGCCGGAGCTGGCTTTAGACCACTATTCTCAGATCTTAACCTCTTGAGTTGTTGGGCTTACAGAGGTGAGCCAGCAGCACCTGGCTTGAAAGGATTCTTTTAGATTGCCTGGATGCTTGAAATAGCCCAAATAACAAGCATTTTTCCTGACTAATCATAGAATAAACAGTAATTTAGCATTTATATTCATAGTTTGTAGATATCTTGTAATATATTTAT
Source organism: Perognathus longimembris pacificus (assembly GCF_023159225.1). Lineage (NCBI taxonomy): Eukaryota > Metazoa > Chordata > Mammalia > Rodentia > Heteromyidae > Perognathus > Perognathus longimembris. The sequence continues at coordinate 39,647,046 of NC_063181.1, read as the reverse complement.
CAACTGGTCATTTAGAATTACGTTACTGACAAATACAGTGTAAGGGCCAGGCATGGTGGTACATGGCTGTAATCCTATGTATTTAGGAGGCAGAGGCAGAAGGATCTGGAGTTTGAGGCCTGGGCAAAGGAAGGACAAACCTCAAAAACTAAGTAACAACAAAAGGCCTGCTTCAGTCCTCACAGCCGAAAACAGACTCTGACGTACCAGGTTCTGTGGTTATCTTTTTTTCCACATGAGATATAAAACATTTCTACCAAATAGTATAGATTTTATAAAATGTTGGGAGTCAGATGTACACCACCATAAGGGAAGCTACTGCTTGAATTACAGCTTATACATCCTGCAATAAAGTACGTCAAACAACGATGACTACAAACCAAATCGTACTCCGTTAATCTAATGACCGAAGATTCTCTCCTATTTAGCACAATTTACTAATGATTGAAGAAAAGTAATGCAAATACACCTTGGTTATTATCATAAGTTCACAGGCATTCTTCAGTCCAAATAGATTTGATATTAGAAATGATAAAATAATTATGAAATAAAGGCTCAGGACTTGGAGGATTTTTCCAGGCTGAAAGCCACTGTTACTGACTGGTAAAATCAAGGGCTTACCTCATGTCAGAAACACGGGCAGGGGGGCTCAAGTTCTGGCTGCTGCTGGCTTGTGCCGGGAAGAATGCAGGTTGCTAAGTGAATTTCTGTCAGTTAGGGACAATAATGGTGAACGATGAGGGAAGGTCTTAGATGGTGAGAGGAACTCTTGAAAGAAGAAAATCAACTGCTCATTATGTTACCGAGTGTTTCGGATCCCACTCCAATTCTTTCAGGCAATCTTTTCAACTCAAGGGATCACTTCCTGTAACCAAACACTTGTAATTCTATAACGGAAGACAAAGGAGTCAGGACATTCACTTGTCTAGGATTTTCTTTGAAGCAAATCCGTAGATTAAAGAAAAACTTGAGTGCTGTAAGAGTTATGAAAATATTAGAATGGTTTTTAAATAAACAGCATCTGTCTGAAAAAGTCACAAGATAGTATTCGTTGATATGAATTTTAAATTTATAAAACAAGCGATAATTCAGTTATCACTGCCAGAGAGAGTCGATCAACTAGTTTTTGTGCTAGTTGTTAGCTATTTTGGATAAAAAAGATGTTTTCCCCCCATGGCAAACTCATGGATAGCACACTCATAATTTAGCACTGTGGGTTATTAAGATGATATATCGCATGTGGGATTTAAAATGTCATTGATTGCTTTGAAAAAATTAAGAAAGTGGTTTTTGAAGGAAATCTTCAGCTCAAGGTTAGTGTTCTATCACTTGAGCCACAGTGCTACTTCCTTGTAGTGAATTTAAACTAAGATTCTGAATATTAGTACTGTCAAGTTCCAGACAAACTAAATTGAGTTATATTATGGGATATAATATGGAATGTACATAGGAAAAAACCACGGAAATTCTAGTATTTTACTTTAATTCTAACCTGGAAATTCCAGTCTTAAACTTGCAACAAGCCAGCATAAAACATCCATGGCGAGTTTCATAGTCTCAGGAGAATGAATGTTTACTATTCGGCGTACATCACTGGAAAAGCTTCCTTCCCTCATCATGACACAGACTATAAACATTATTTAAGTCTAAGCTGTTCTGTAAATCTTTTTGCATGTATAAATTATGAGTAATGGAAGTAAGGTGCATGGAAGTGACAACAGTTGTAAATATTGATGGTGGGAGGTTTAAGACCATTTTGCATATTTAAATAAAAGCTGAGAAGTAGGTTAGACTTGTAGTTAGGGGGTGGAGGGATGGGAAATTGGGGGTAGCTTAGTGGCTACAGGGTTCCAGTTTTACAAGATAACAAACTTCTGGAGATTGGCAGTAAAATAAGGCAAATAGTATACCTAAGAAATTAAAATGGTAAAACTTGTTATTTTTTTATTGCCACAAAATGGACAACTAGAAGTTAGGCGTTCCAGACAGACTAGGGACATTTTTCCTTTAAGCTCTAGAGGGTCAATTCATGACAAACTCAAAAGACTGACTAGATCAGGCTAGAGACTTCAGCCTTGGTTATAGAATCTCGGGAGTATGAAACCACTGCTCAATTGCCAAGAAATAAAAGTTTGAGCTTGAGTTTAGGGGGTGGAAGACATAATAACATTCCTAGTAATAACTGGCTGCCCAGAAAGTTACCAAGTATGATAGAAGAAAATCTTGAATGAAATACCTGGACATATATGCCTGTGTTTAATGTCAGACCTAAATTTTATATCTTCATCTTGTAATCAATAAAGCCCTAAACAAAACCCAAAACAAAGGAACACCAAAACAAATCTCTTTTGTCCCCTGATGTCATGAGATGCTGATAGTATTAAAATTTAAAACAATTTCAGCTGGAAAAATGTGGCTAAAGTTTCATTGTTTAAATCCACAGCAAAGAGTGGCTTCAACACCACTCTTGGTCAAGGCAAAGATAACCATGTCTGAACTCCACACCACACCAACTAGATCAGGGAATGAGGACTGGAACCTACATTTACAATATGCCATATATACTGTCTGGACTTACTATTTTGCCAGTTCTGGGGCTTGAACTCAGGGGATGAGCACTGTCCCTGGCTTCTTTTGGCTCAAGGCTAGCCCTCTACTGCTTGAGCCACAGCACCACTTCTGGCTTTTTCTACAGATGTGGTGCTGAAGAATCAAACCCAGGGCTTTATGTATATGAGGAAAGCACTCTACCACTAGACCATATTCCCAGCCCTTGGACTTAATTTTTTTTTTCTTTTGCCAGTCCTGGGGCTTGAGCTTAGGGCCTGAGCACTGTCCCGGGCTTCTTTTTGTTCAAGGCTAGCACTCTACCACTAGAGCCATAGCGCCTCTTCTAGCTTTTTCTGTATATGTGGTAGTAAGGAATCGAACCCAGGGCTTCATGCGTGCTAGGCAAGCACTCTACCACTAGGCCACATTCCCAGCCCTCGTCCCTGGACTTAATTTTAAAGGGAGAAATAGTTTTATATTTAAAGTTTTAATTAATTTTATTCATTATTTGATTATGTAGTACTGAGGAATTGAACCCAGGACCTCAAGTATGGTAGGCAAGCCACATCCCAGCCCAGAGAGAAATACTTTCATGGCAGTTAGAACTGATCAGGAAGTTTATAAGTACCTTTGATGACTTCATTACAACCTGTTTACAAAGAAGTCTTTAGAAGCATAGCAGAGATTCTGTTTATCAGTTTGAAACAATCTCGTTGAAGCATCTAAGTGAGTCACCTGGTAGTTTGTTCTGAAAGTAGCAGCTATTTGGTTAAACCTCATATTTTTAGAGCTAAAATGAAAGTTTTTATAGCTTTAAAATAGGGATGGCAAACAGCAAGTAAGTGGCATGAATGATCTCTCCTGCTATTATGCCATCAGGAATAAGAAAAGTTGGGGCAGGGCTGGGCTCTGACATCTGTCTGGTATATATTTGTATGGATTAGTAAAATTTGTTTATTTGGGAATGTGTACTATGTGTTATAGACCTTGGTGTAATGCATTTCCACAGAAAGTTCATTTGAAATTTGGAAAAGTATCACAAGAAAATAGAAATGACCTGAAGAACTAAAGAAACAGTGGGCATTACCATGAAAAATGGAGTTTATATTGGATCAGACTATATCCTGGACTGAGATATTATAGCTACCCCTTTGTGCTTAACAATAGCTTGAAACTCTAGGAGACAATAATGAACATTCTTTGCAGTAATAATTAAATTACTTGGAAACATGTTCTCTGAAGCAGAAAATTTAAAGCAAACTATTTGTTTCTTTTTCGTCTTAATTAGTAGGGCAAGGAAAAGATGACAATGATGATGTATGTGCCTTCAACCGTTAAGCAGGACTTCTACAAAGAAAAATTAAGTTTGATAATGTTCACTAATTTTGTCTTCTACTGATGTCTTTTCAAATTCCTTAAGAAGGTAACTTTTGAGATGGAAGACACAAATCAAAATTCTTTCATGTAACACTTCCTAAAAAAGATTAAAAGTGAAACTTTAAAAAAAATTGTAGTTTTCATGAAAAATTTAGCTTAATTAGTAAAGCTTATATAGAAAACCTGAAAACTAGTTCTTTCATTGTTGACAAAGGATGGGAGGAAATGATAATTTTTGGGGGGAAATGTTTTCAGAATACTAAAAAATTTGAAGTCGTACTTGTTTATCCAATCTGGAAAACGAATAAGCTTGAATGTAAAAGTTCCAAATATATTATTCCTTACAAATTCTGAGTCTCTCAAAGAGTAGAAATGAAACCTTGAGATAGAAAAAGTTCTTTTTTTTTTTTTTTTGTCAGCCTTGGCGTTTGAACTTAGCCCTTGAGCACTGTCCCTGGCTTCTTTTTGCTCTAGGTTAGCACTCTACCATTTGAGCCACATCACCTTTTTTGTTTATATGGTGCTGAGGAATTGAACCCAGGGCTCCATGCAAGCACTCTACCACTAAGCCACATTCCCAGCCCTGAAAGTTCTTTTCTGATTATTTTATGCATGTCTAATTTCTGCATTAAATTATTCCAGGAACAGAGTTATATCACTGTTCTTAAATTTTACCTTTGTGTTGCGCTGAAATCTATTAGAAATTTATATTCTGCCTGAAGCTTACAATGATTAAAATCTTGATAATTTTAATCTGAAATTTACATTGTGAATTGGGCATTTTGCTGTATGTCTGTAGTCTCATTATTTGAGACTGAGGCAGGACAATTCAAGGCCAGCCTGGATTACACGGTGAGAATTTGGCTGGAAACCCCCCCCCCCCAAAAAAAAACACCATGGCTAAAATATAAACAAAATAGAGAATTTTTAAAAAAAGTTACACTGCCTATAATTATTCTTTTAATCTTACTTTTGTTGGAATTTAACCTTTCTTTTTTATCTTATTGTTGCTGGGGGCTTAAACTCAGAGCCTGGGTGGAGTTCCTGAGCTTTTTTGGTCAATGCCAAAAAGCTGTACCTCTTTGAACCGCAGCTTAATTTCTGGTTTTCTGGTGGTTAACTGGAAGCAAAAGTCTCATGGACTTTCCTGCCTGAGCTGGCTTTGAACTGCAATCCTCAGCCTCCTAAGTAGCTAGAATAACAAGGCATAAGCTACTGGTGCCTGGCTAGCAATTAACCTTTTTCACAATTAGGGGCTCATTTAACATTCTGGAGTGCTGATTATTGAAGAGTGGAAGCTGGAGAGATAAGTCAGTTAACTTACAGAACCACCAAATGTCTACGTGTGTAAATTAGTGTTTCCAATTTGATGTGATACACTAGAATAACAGCTATCGAGAGGTGCACACACACACATATGCTATTGAGAGGCTTATATTACTTAGCTAAAATGGTTTTATTCATTTTGATCAGTATATTAGTTGTATTACAGAATGTCTGCAAGGTAGGAAACATGATATAAAATATGTTTAAATGTTAGTTTTATTTTCAGACATGTTCAGTTAAGTTCTCATGGAAACTATTTCTCTGTGGGTCCAGCTGTTAACTAAGAAAATATCCTAAGTATAATATAATCTATAGTCCCTTCATCTTGCACAGAGAAAAATATGGCAAGATAGTATAAGTACTAAATGCTTTTCAACACTTACACATTTCAAGAGATAACCAACCTTTTAAGTGTTAGCATTAAATTCTGTTTATTTAGTCTATAAATCATTTGACCTACATCTTACAAAATATAAAACTAAGGGACTAAAGTAACTCCAAGATCTGTTCAAGTCTGAATATTTAATATCTGTTAATAATCCTCAAGTGAAGAAATTGTTTCCTTTCGAAGATTTATACGGCAGAATTGCTTACTAAGTTAAAATACACTTCTCATGCTTGCTTACCTTGAAAGGTAAGTTTTTCACGTATAAGTTTTTCATTAATTAATTTCTGCCATTTATCTTGCAAGCTATTGAAAACGGAGAATTAGAAATGCAATGGTAGTTTTTTCCCAACTCTAGTCTACTTATAAAAAAATTGTTGTTTAAGATTGTAAACACTTCAAAGGAGAATAAATACCACTGTTTTCTTTCTACCAAGAGTTATTTGACTAAACTTTCCCTCTATTATCTTTCCTAGCTCAGGTAAAATCTTATTAGCCCAGAACAGTGGTTTTTAAAGTGGGTTCCCCAGATGAGCAACATCTAGTCTCCTAGGAATATGCTAGAAATGCAAATTCTGCCAGTTTTACTGAACAGAAACTCCAGCTAGAGTGCAGAGATTTGTTTTTTAAGAGGCTCTCAAAGTTTGAAAAAGTCATAAAAATAGGACAAAAGTATAGAAAAGTAGTTATCTGTATGTGGGGCATGCATCTCAGTCAAGGGAAGAGCACAAACTTGATAATGACGTGAAGGAAGCATTACAGCAAAATGTTGTAAGAAATTGGATGGCAGAAAGAAGTTTTAAGAAATTGAGAAAACTCAATAATATTGGTAAGGTTTATTTCCAAACTAACTTAACATAGAAGACTGTTTTTAGTTCATGAAAGTGAAACCTGTAGACCCACAGTGAATAGTAATTTTCTTTTCTCTGCCCATCATGCTAGAACAGGGGTCACTCATCTAGTCTTACCATCTGATCCTTTTGACAAATCACTGACACTTACTTGAAACAGTTAATCAGGATTAGAAGTTCAATCTGTAATCTATATAAAAGATCAAATAAGTTGGATTTATTAACAGCAATTCTAACCAAATAAATCCTCACATAAGCAACTGTGTCTTGCTGAGACTATTCTCATACAGAGGATAGTTTGAGATTAATTCTCCATAATCGAAGGCAGATTTGGGTGGAGGTGGTGGTTGGGATAGACTGGTGTTTTACAATAGTCCAGGGCTGGGGAAGGGTTGGCCTAAATGAATCAACACGATCTTTCCCTTCGGTATCAGTTTGGTTCAAATATATTAGTTCGGAAATACTGAACCAGTACAGAAAGTTATATCAAACGAGGATAGTAGGGTTATTGTGTGGATGAGAAGCAGTATGAGGAGTTTCCTAATGCCCATATTCAATAAATAAGTTATTTGTACCAATAAATTTCAATTGGTTCTTCCTCTTATTACTATCTTTAAAAAAAATGATCCTGCTGCAAGCATTCTAGAAATTGACTTTTAAAATTATCAGCCAATCTGGGTAGCCAAATATATATTCTGAAGATCCAATGTATATTAAAGTTGGAGCAACTGAATTTTCATTTTTGTTTTTATCATCACAAGTGGAACCAATGCTCTAGCTATCCTAAACTGTTTCACAGAAATATGGCAAGTGTTTACATGAATTGAACTAAGTAGTTGCCTTTTGTTTTCATACTCTCTACATCTAGCTCATAGGGCATGCTCTAGATTTTCAAAGAGCTCCAGTTTTTGCTTCAATTATCATAAAAATGAATAAGATTAAAGTGGGGTCATGGTAGTATTGAGAAATTAACACTTGTGACCACTTTCAATTGTGTAGTGTATGGGGAGAGGAAAGGGGAAAATTAAGATTGGACAGAATTTCAGGATCCTACTTTTGTGTCTGATTATAGTACTGATACTTTTGAAGTATTTTTACTAAGCCGCAAATAGATTTATGCAGCTGCCGTTGTAGATTTTCAAATTACTGGTAGAAATCACAGTACTAGGCTGATGAATCTAGAAACCAATAGAATTTGTTCAAAATTATCTTGAAATACCCAAAGGCCAAAAACTGTTAACCACATGGAATGTTACAGTAATGGATTTTTTTTTTGAGGGGGGGGGGTGGTTGGTTGTGGGGCTTGAACTCAGGGCCCGGGTGCTGTCCCTGAGCCTCTTTTTGCTCAAGGCTAGCGCTCTACCACTTGAGCCACAGCACCACTTCTGGTTTTTGAGTAGTTAAATGGAAATAAGAGTCTCATGGGGACTTTCTCCCCAGGCTGGCTTCGAACTGCAATCCTTAGCTCCCAGCTTGTGTGCCCAGCAGAAATGGAATTTTATGTACACTGATATTTTTTTAATGGTCAAAATACTATGTGCATATGCACTTGAAAATATACATGGGTAACTTCGAACCACAGGAGCCTCAGATCTCAGCCTGAGAAGCTAGGATTACAGGCATGAATCACCGGTGTCCTAGTCACTGGTGTCTGGCATGTGGTTTATGACTGAAAAAACAAACCCATAGACACCAGGACAGGTATGCTGAAAAGGTGCCACTCTTAAAACTGCTTTTAGCAGAGGTTGTGATGCTGTAGTGGAGGACCAGGGCACTTGAGTAAATGCCCCGCAAGAGAAGCCTGTGTACAGCTGCTTCTCTTCTCTAATCATTGACCATCACAGTTCATGTCACAGCTTAAACAACAAACTAACCATTAGAACGTCTTCTTTTTACACACCTTAGTAGTTACAGGTTGTGTAAAACAGAACCATATACATTACAGGTCAGTGGCCTTCCCGATGTTCTTTGTTAAAAATCATATGTAGAATAAGATAATCACCATGACAAAGAACCAGTTACATCAGTTAGTGCACTTTTTGGCTATTTCCAGAACAATAGTATTTCACAAAAAGCTAGTCCTGTTATGCAGAATATAAGGGATGATTATAGGCTGTGTTGAAAAGTCACGTTCCTTCCAAAGAATGAGATTTGGTATGGATTATAAAAATATAAACTTTAAAAATTAAAGCACAGGATGGTTAAATACTTAGTATAAGCCAATATTTTTTTTTGGGGGGGGAGGGAGTCCTGTGTTTTGAACTCAAGGGTACTCAACCATCGGAACCACAACTCCAACCCAGTTTTTTGGTTTGTTAGTTGGAAATAACATTTACCTATCATTTTCTTCCATCTTCCACTGATGCAGAATTTTAAAAGCTTAGTAAGAGTAGAGATACTTTGTTTCCAGCCTGGCATTGTTCCTTTTTCATATGAGGAAACTATCCAACAGAAGCTACATACTTTCTCAGGACCAGGCCATGTACTGGTAGATCAGATCTTATTGTCCCTTCCCTCTACGTTTTTCACTCACACACACTTGTTAAAGGTTAAATACAATGAATTGAGCTTTGAGATGACTTATTTTCTCTTCATTTCTGTTAGATGGATTTCTTTTGTTAAAGAGTATCAGCTACTACCTTTCTCTTGTTTCTTCTTTTGTTTGCTATCTCCATGCAATAATGTCATCAATTTATAACAAATAATGAATAAAATCCTGAGACTCTTATCTTACAAAAACATTTTCTATAAGTAAAATACCAAATATTTTTTCAATAGGAGTTTCTAATACAAGAAACTGACTATAATCACAAATAATCAGATTTATACTTTTAGTTGCACAAAGAGAAAAATAAAACAACCTAACCGAAGTCTTTCCTTATCTTAAACTTAGAACATCTTAAGTCAACAATATTGAGAATAAGCTGGGTTTAAGTTATCTTCTTACACTGTAGCAGCATATTTTCAGTGTGCTTTATATTTACTGGTGTGTAACACTGTCTTCAAAATAAGGGGTTTTTCTCAAGGGAAACTCTTATAAAAAGGTAAAGTTCGAAAGTATAATTTACCAGACAGGACCAACATGGGAAACTTTTGGCTAGGGATGGGGAATTATTAATGTTTTCAGCCTAAATTTAAGCAAAATTCTCTATTTTACTTCTGCTTATATGGGGCCTTTCTTTCTCAGAGCTGCTATTTTACCACTTAAGCCATATCTGTAGTCCAGGATTTTGCTGGTTAATTGGAGATGGAGTCTCCCATACATTTTTGCCAAGGCTGGAATAGATTTTCCACATCTCAGCCTCCCGAGCAGATGACAGTCATTGGTGCCTTGCTTTTTTGGAGGGAAATTTATTTTCCTTTTAAATGGGACTAGAACACATATACACATCATTATAAGCTTAAACAAGCTTATGGATATCTTTACCAATTTTATAGATTAATTAAAGGATAATGGAGTATTCATTAAGACAGAAGAACCAAATTCTTTTATGCTTTAAAACTATGTTTATGAGTATCTTGTTCTCTAACAACAAACCTCTGTTATAAACAAAAAGCTTGTGCCATAAGCCATGGAGATACTGTAAAATTTAAACAACCAATGCTTTCGATTTTTATAACATTTTGTAAAATTTCCAGGTATCCATTAAAAGTTCTTCCTTAGTCCATATATTCTTAAATATATTTCTAACTGAATTGGATCTTTTAATCTGGTTGCTATGAAGGATTTAGAATGGGATCTTTTATTTTTCACTTATTTTTTTTTCTTGGAAGGCAACAGAAAAGAGATCTTAAAATGAATAATTGATGAATGGAAGAAGTAATAAACATAACTAAAAGAATTTTTGATTTTTTTCTGGTGTATCTGTGTGCGAACTATTAGAATAGTTCTGTGTATATTTCCAGGAAGTGTTAATGCTAATTTCATTTAAAAATAATGAATGGATATGATTTACATTGTAAATTCTTAGCATTCCAGTTTTTATTCTTTCCCCAAATCATCACAGTACCTTCTGCTCCCAAAGACTCCTAATAGAGTATGAATCTTTCAATAATAATTTTAAAAAGTAAATGCTTTAAACTTTGAAGACCAATTCAGTGTTATCTCTTTGCATAGATCTGAATTGGATAAAGTTGTTAAATAAGTGCCATACCAGTCTTATAGATAAAAAGCATTACATTAATAAATGAAAAGATTTCAACATGTTGTAATAATTTACTGTGGTTTTAGTACTCATTGGCATGGTCTTATGATACAAAATAATAGTAACAGAATTAGTAAAAAATCAACGTATACTTTGTTAAAGCTTTAAATATTAGTGTTTTCATGAGAAAACAGGTAACACTAAAATCAAAATTTGGTTAAATTCTTTAATAGCTTTAAATATTAGTGTTTTCATGAGAAAACAGGTAACACTAAAATCAAAATTTGGTTAAATTCTTTAATAACTCCTGCACTGTGTTACTTTAGGAAAAAAAGACCAGTATTGTTTTTGTGTGTGTGGGGGGAAAAATACGTAAATACAGATAGGCAATATATCTAGGAATGGAGAAGGGAAACTAGAAGGATAAACTGCGCATTTGTCTATGTTTTAAATTAATACATATATATGTCCAAAATTTAAGTAAATACCAATGGGATTTATTCAGAATTTTTTTGATATTTCCTTGGTGTAATCATATTGTATAAAGTAAATGACATGTTAGCTAAAGTATGATATAAAAGAGGAAAAAAAAATCCCTTAAATGCCAGATCTATTTTTTTGAGGTATGGACAATGTATATGTTTTCATTTGTAGATTTCAGAAGATATATATACATGTTTGTATATTCAGAGAACCTCTAGGATACACAAGAAACTGAAAACACTGGCTGCTATTCTTCACTGTCTATCTATCTGTAGCATTTAAATTTATTAGTATATGTATATTTTTCCCTATTTGGAAGTGTTAAAACTTAAGTAAAATAAATTTAAATGATTTAATATGTCAAATTAAGAATGAAGACCAATTCTTTTCCATTATACAAGAAAATATACTAACACATTATTTTAAGGCCTACCTACAAACACTGCTGTATGTTTTAAGACAAGCGTTACATCTAAAAACTCAAATTCCCTATGACTTTAAATTGGGAAACACATTTTCCCCATATTTCACTGTATAGTATTGTGGAGTGTGGATTGTCGATAGCATGTTAATATCCTTATCCTCTTCCTCTGCTGGGCTAGCCATTAGCTACCATTTCTCTATGGGAGTCAAAAAATCTTACAGGAAATTCCAGAACAATTTTTAAAAATCTTATGTGGCAAAGATAAATGTCAGAATTATTCTGTACTAACAGAATCAATGTTAGTTTTGTTTTGTTTTTAATATCCTACCAAAAGATGTCTTGGTAAAGATTTCCAATTAAGTGATGCTTAAGCAAAGCCCTTTTGGAAGAGGATTTCATAAACAGTTTCAATGAAAGCCGTTTTGGAAACAAGCAGGAAAAATATATCTCACACATGAAAAACCTTATTTTCAGACAACCAATTAGGATTCAAATTAAGCCATATTCATTTAAATAGTAAAATAAACTATAAAACAAAGTTTAAAGGAATGACAATACATACAACAATTTTCAATGGTAGCTGCTTATTAAAATGAGTATCTGAGGGTGTATTTTAATTTCATCTTCAAATTGTGCAGATAAATATTTATCTTACTGAAAATATCTGCAAAATTACAATATAAATACATGATTATATTAAGATAGGATGATTATATAATGTATTCTTATCTGTAGATATAAAATGAAGTAAATATAGCACACTCTTGATGAAATGTTAGTACACAGTGTTTCTCAGTAAAGTACATACAATCTGTTGTTAAGTTTCAAATGTACATCTTAGGAAATTTTTAGGATGGAAGGATACACTAAATCCTCCATTACCCTTTTTACTTGGCCAAGGTTAATACTTCTGAAAAATTTGAAACATTATAGTTACTTTGGTAAAGTATTAGGCTCTTTGTATTTCCTTAACTTGAAACTTTATTTCTTCAGTCTGTGTATTTTTTCAAAATTACCTAACCATATTTTCAAGTTTGGTATAGTACCATTACTGTTTATTAGTTACTTAAACATTTCAACAATAAAATAGAATCATTACTTCTTTAAAATCTGGACAAATTCTCAAAATTAACTTTCAGAGTAGTATAGGGAGTCTCATGTAGATATAGTCTCAACTGCAATACTAATATGGATCAGACATAGTTTTATATATATTCTAGTCCTTATGAGTACAAATATGAAGTCTACTTCAATTTTTTTAAATACATTGGAATCTGTTTTAAAAGCATCTCCTACCTTTCTCCATTACACTGATTAAATGGAAACCTGTTACAACAATTCCAACACAAACATACATGCAAGAGATCACCCTACAGATTCTAACTACACAGTTACTGAAACACATCCCACCTGTCAAGTGGCATAAATGTACATCTTCTATATACAAAAAGGTAAAGTGCATTATTAAATTAGTGAACTGACAGATTGTCTGCCTGGACCATACAGCTTTCAAATAGACAAATGTGAAATTCTCCCATTAGAACCAACTATTTCAAGAGGTTCCAACTAGCCTTTCCACCCTGTCATTTATTATTTTTTTTGGCCATGCTCTTTAGTGCAAATATGCTTGTGTTTGACTCAAGTTAAGGGACATGGCAGTTTGGGGCTTTAACAAGGAAAATTATAAAATGTGGCAGAACTTTAATACCTTTATAATACATTGCATCTTTTGCATATAAGCAACAGATTAGTGCTGCTTTCAATTGCTAGGAGCACACTGCCAACTACTATGAGAACCCGTTTTCAAATTTCATACAATTAGCTTATATTATTACAGTTTGATCTGTACCACATTATGCTTAAATTATTATGTGCAAACATCATCAATGTTTTAGCATTAGATAATGAAATAGTTATTTTGGTTACTAACATTAGTGCTCAGTTTTCACTTCTAACACCCATTTGCCTTAAGAGTTTAACGTCTCCAAGGTCAGGATCCCGTTATTTTAAAGAATATCATGTGCACTTGTAGTTCCACTTATGTTACAAATGACAATAAATAAAATTTATATTGCACAGATAAAAATAGCTTATTTTATAAGATACATGGCAATTCATGTCCTAATACCAGAGGTTTGAATTGGATCATAATTATGGCTAATGAATTCTTGGGAATTTTAAGTATCAAAAAATCATAGAATCAATTCCATTTTTCAATGAATACATTAACTATGAAAAGGTAAAATAAAAGAAGTGATAGAAGCTTTAATGATTCTATAGTCTACTCAATTGCCAGTATATAAGCATCTGTAGCTATGAGATGGTAATACCTTGGAAGTATACAAACAAGGTAGAAAATTTGGCTTTTAACTAATTGTTAAATAATCAATGCAAAACTAAACTAATAGTAGGTATATACAATGAATTTAAGATATTTATCTTTAAGTCTGACATAGTATTGTGTATATACATCTATAAGATACATATACACCTGCACTCTCAAATCTTTTCAGACAAAATAAAAACCAAAAAAGAAATCCTTTAGTTCTAATGGATATAAATATTTTAAACAGAAAGACTTTGAGAGAGCATTCACTTATAGCAATAGTGATAGGAATAATCGACGGCTGGAATATTCACAGCTCTAGTGTGCCAAAATCTGACAGGTTGATTATTATTAGTAGGCACTATGATGGGCAGCAGTAACAATCAGTAGTACAGTAATTCAAGTGCACATCACTCCTTCATATACCAAAAACTACTTTTTAGCAAGCCTACAGTTATTTTACAGTTACGACTGTTTAAAAATCTTTGCTGCTTTTATGATGTTAACACCCACCATGTGCTATTAACTCAAGTACTAACATCGCCTTCCATCTTTCAGTTGTTCCATAGTGATCGAGATGGTCCACAGTTACAATGAACTGAGATTCCTTCATAATACTGGAGGAAATGTAAAATAGAATCTGCAAACCCATGCCAGTATAAACGTCTGGGTTTCTGAACACTTGTCCTTAAGTAAAATTATTATGCTTAATTTATTCTGTAAGGTTTTCTTTGTGACCTTACTTTAATGTATATGGGGATAATTTTCTGGAGAAAAGTTGTTAAAATGATTTTGAAGTTCGTATACCATATCAAAGAATAGCTATAATCTGATCCCAATTCATGGAACTATCTCTCATCAATAAGTTATATTTGGGGGACTGAAGTCAGTAATCTGTCAATAAAACATAATTATACGGACTTACAACGTGGGAGATAAGTAAAGCCAAGATAAAAGACAATTGATTTCATTCAGAAAAAAATGTAGCCCAATAGTTAAAATTTCAGTCAGCTGATGTAAGGTTGAATGGGTTGGTACACACATATACTAAATCTACTTGTTCAAAAAATTGCTTAGGTGTTGAAAAATTGATTTGGTTCTTCCTGGAGAATAATTTTAAGTACAGGTAATCTTTTATAAAGTAAACCTCTTTAAGTATCATAATGAGCACCTTGGAAAATGCCTGAATTTTCCTTTTAAATATTTATAGTCAATCTTATCTCCATATATTTTCCTCAGACTGAAAATCTGTAGTCTGTTTTTTGAAAAAAAAAGTTTCTTTTTTCTTCGGGAATTAAAAGCATTTGTAAAAGTCAGGTTTATATTTTAAGCTTGACATGGTTTTAGAAGCAACGACTGCAAAAGTGTGACTAAAATATTACAGGCATATTTTTATATCCATGAACTGGTGCACCAACCCTTCTGAAAGACTGTTAAAGAAGAATCATAATAAATAATACCTTCAGTCCATGATATGTTTTAGGGAAAAACCTATTGCAAGCTCCAAATTACCACAAAATGCTGTAATACCAAGATTTCCACAGAAAGCCTTTGGATGAAGCCTCCCATTCAAATGTGATGTCACTGTAATTCCTGAAACTTTGGAAAGACAGTCAAACCATAAGGTACAACAGAGATAACTGGCTTAGAATAACCAATTAAAACTTTCCCATGGCTATGATACCACAACTATAAGCTGTAGGGTTACCACAAAATTTGAAATCATAGAATATTATAGTAATTCTTAAGAAATATTTTGATACTGTATTTGAAGGGTTAATTATCTAATAATATTTGATCTTTAATAGTTATCCAGTGGATAATGTATTTCTATTTGTACTTTTATTAATACATACTTATAATGAGGTTAATTTCTGTTTCTGTGGTAACTGTCCTACAGGTACGCTTAGCAGATATGAAGTAGAAATGGAATGCTTTTGGGGAATTTGTTAAAATGGAAATTCACTCTTCCATATTAAGTATGTATGTACCTTTTTTCAAGATTATGTCATAGAGCAATGTAAATCTTAGTTACGGTACTGAAAGGTCAGACTGTCACATTTTGTGCTGATTTGCATACTTCAATAGTCAGGAGTAGTTGAAGCATCTAAACTATTTCGCTCTGGGAAGGTTGGAATTCTCATGAGAATGATAGAGAGCTATGTGTAACATAATATGGGAATCAGACTTCTTGAATTGTAAACTACTAGAAGTATTACTAATAATGAAGGGCCAAAGGAGGAAAAATTTCTTCAAATGATAATCGATCAGTACTTATAGCCAATTTATGATTATAAATTTTTGCCTGGTGGAGTTCAATTTCACTCTAGTCGAGGCATTCTTGTTCTTCACCACTGGCCCTTCTGCCATCCATTCTCTTTTCTTTATGGCTGTTGCAAATTTTCCTCATCTCTTCTTCATACTTGATAAAATTCTCCCCAAACCTTGTCCACGCTTTGAACGGAACAGTAATAGTATTACGGTAAGGTGGCCTCACCTCACTTACCTTCAGGAAAATGCCATATTTATTAGAGCCCACATCAAAGTAGAACCTTTTATTGTCCACTCTGAAAGAGGTCCCCTCGGGGAGTTCAAGCGGGTCATCGTCTCCGCCTCTTCTTTCTTCGATATCCCCTTCGCCATAGTCTTCAATGAGCTGAACCAAGGCATCTCGAAACTCAATCATTCCCTGTGCAGGGAGGACTATAGTCTGTTCTTGGCCCAAACTGTGGCCAAAGTAACCGATCATGCCGGTGCCTCGCATCATGGTCTGCCTGATCCTCAGGAAGCGACCCCGCTGATTCTCCTTGAGGTCGAGGTAATATTTCCTGTTGTCCCTCTCTATATAGTCTGTCTTGAGGACACTGTGGGGGTGCTCCTCGGACCCCACCGAGACCGGAGGCGAGGGCGCCGAGTGCTTGGGCCTCCTCCTGGAGGGGACCTGCTCCTTGCCGTGGCCGTGCTCGGGCCGGTGGCCCTTGAGGCCCAGGTGGGCGTAGTGCTCGATGAAGTCCCCCAGGCAGTCCTTGAGCTCGGCCGCCACCGACAGGGAGAGGGTCAGCTTGCTCTTGCGGATATTGTCCTGCCGGCCTCTCCCGATCCACACCTCGGCTATCTTGAGGAAGCGGCCCCGGGAGCTCTGCTTCACGTCCAGGTAAAACCTCTTTTTCTGGATGTCCACCCGCTTGGAGGCCAGCTCCTGGATCTCGGCGGCGCCGCCCCCGGCCTGGTTGGGGGTGGCCGCCGCCGCCGCGGCGTAGTGGGGGTAGTGGGCGTGCTGGGCCTGGGGGTAGAGCCTCGCCTTGCCCAGGCCGGGGCCCCCTACGTGCTTGCCTCCGCGGCCGCCCCGGCCGCCGCCGCCGCCGCCGCCCCTTCGCCTGGCTCTTTCCATCTTCAGCTGCAAGCGACAAACACACACGGGGCGGGGTGGGGGAGGGGGGTGAGAACGATCGCGGGCGCCCCCCACCCGGCCGGCCCGCTGCGCCTCACGCACCCCGCGGCCCGAGGCCCGAGGCCGGCCCGGCTCCGGCTCCGGCTCCGCGCGCGCCGCAGCCCTCCGCCGCCCGCCCGCCCGCCCGCCCGCCCGCGCGGGCTCGACACTCACATCATCTCCGCTCTCACAGCCGCCGCCGCCGCCGCCGCCGATGCCCTTCACGACCACCGCCGCCGCCGCCGCCAGCTCCCGGCCCCGCCGCCGCCGCCGCCCCCCGCCTCCTTCCCCGCCGCCGCCGCCGCCGCCGCCGCGCGCTCGGCCCCCCGCCCGAGCAGCGGGGCAGGGGCATCGCCTGCGGCGCCCACCGCCGCCGCCGCCGCCGCCGCCGCCCCTCCTGCGGCCGCTGCCTCGATTCGGGCTCCGACACCCGCGGGGAGGGGGAGCGGGGGGGGGCGGGGAGGCTGACGGCGAGGGGCGGGCGGCGGACCCCGCCTCCCCGGCGCAACCGGCCAGAGGGCGGGGGACGGGGGGCGGGGAGAGGGAGGCGCCTCCGACCCTCCGGACTCCGGGCGAGTCCGCCCGGCACCTCGGCGCGGATGTGTGCGTGCGAGGTGACTGGAGAGGGTGACGTGGCGGATGGGGAGCCGGGTGGCGGGAGCGCTTCGGACTGCCTGGGATTTCCGCAGGGGGGGGAGGGGGGGGACGGCGGGGACCCGGGTGGCTCACCGGCACCAGCACGGAGACTACATTTCCCGAGAAGCTTTGCGGCCACGCACGCGCACTACGCCGCGCCCGCCCTCCTACGGTGGGGGGGCGGAGCCCAGGGTTGGGCGGGCCTAAGCTGCTGCGAGCGGGAACCCGGAGCGGAGGGGGGCGGGGCCGGAAGGGGGAAAAGTCGGCTTCCGGGGCGGGAGTATTGGCGTGCGGTTCCCTCGGGATGTTCCCGCGCGGCGCCCTGTGGGGCGCTGGGGTAAAGTTGGTCGACCGGCCCTGGTGAAGGTCGGGCCGCAAGTCCTTCGTCGGAAGGAGTAGACTTGTTGAAGGGTAAGCGGGATCCCCGCTGCCCCCTCCCCCCTCCAGCTTGGCCCACCGTGGGGCCTCGCGTGCGGGGCTGCCCGCCGCCCTGCCCGCGGGTCTCCCCGAGGCCGGGCCTCCGCGCGGCTGTTGGGCCGAACGTGGACTCCCGCGCCCACACCTGTAGGCTTGCGGAGCTCCCCCCGTGAGAGTCTTGTCTGTGTGTGGCCTGTTGCAGGAATGAGCCCCTCTCACCGTGCGCAGCAAAAACCGGGGACATAACTCGGTATCTGTGTTGGGTTTACCGAGTCGAGATCATTCGAGTCATGATGTATGTTTTGTTTGTTTTTTCTGGTTGAATGGTACTCTGGATGGATTTGATGTGTCCAAGTGCTACTACTCCCTGTTGCAGAGAGTAATCAAATGGTTACAATACTAAGAGTCTGGGGGGAAAAACCCCACAGCAATTTGTGGGGCTTTACGTGGTTTGCCAGAAGGGGTTAGAGTTTGGTATTTTGATGTCTTTGAGTAGTTGTCCCTGTAAGGTCCACCCCCCCGGAGGGCTCCAGGCTTATGCTCCGCACCTGGTTAAGTCGCCACCCAGTTGCCGTGGGTAGCCAGGACATACCTGGAGGCAGTTACTTCTTCCATCCCTGAGGTCACATCCTAATCCACCTGGCCGCACCCTCCTGCCCCTGCCCTAGGTAAGGCAGGGCCGGGGCAAGGTCTCCCCTTCTCTCCCGCCACGTATCACCTTGGCCACCGGCCAGCGGTTGGTTAGTTAACTTTCTCTCCTGTCTGAATACCACCTGGCGGTTCTCCTTTTCCAGAGCCTTTGCCCTAACCACACCTGGTTATTCTGTTTTCAGGTAAGAGCGCATCTTGCCATAGAACAGATCCTTACCCTTGAGACAAGGAGGCACTTTGTGCTCTTCATTTTGGGATATCCTGTCAGACAGTTTGCATCCTGTTGTCTCTCCCTGAAGCAAATACAGCATTTCTAATTTTCTGAATACCATGTTTCTGAGTTGCCTTCACCAGGCCTCAGTTTCCTTAAGTTACCTGGCTTCATTTCCCCTAAAATGACTTTGTTCCCTTAATCTTAAGGGAAGTACATGAAGGAATATCTTGTATATCTTGCTTCAATTCCGGTAACATAACTTTGTTCCCTTAATCTTAAGAGAAGTAGATGGACAAGCTTTAAGCTTGAGTCTTTGCATCCCTGGCAGCCATTTGCCATACCTCATTTCCCCTAGGCTTGCCTGCTTCATTTTCCCCCCTTAAATGACTTTGGTCCTTTAATCTTATGGGAAGTACATGAAAGTATCTCCTACATCTGCTGAACCAGTCCTCATTTTCCCTTCATCTATCGTGCTTCATATTCATGTTTTTGTAATGGCTGGGATTGAACCTAGGGCTTAGTGCATGGTAGGACAGCTTTCTAGGACGCAGTTTCTTTCGCATCCTTTTTCCTACTATTAAAGATAACCAGCTTCCTTTTCCTCCTTTCATTCTTGGTTTTGCTAAAGTAGTTGACATACTTAAATGTTGGGAAACAGACTCACGAGGGTATTAGAATAAAGACCAGAAAAGGACCTCAATAGATCAGATCAACTTTTTAAAAATTGAGATTAACTAACGACATGTATTTCACGGTACACATTTTAACCTTCACAATGATGACAATCATCATTGTAATCTACAAAGCTTGTGAATTCTATGAACTTTAACAATAAAACTATTTCTTCCAGACCGAGTAGTGTGTACATTTCTTTCCTTTTGTTTGGTGTCATCTGTTCCCTCTTTCTCTCTCATTCCCTCCCCATCACTGCCCTTGAGTTGCTCAGTTCACTTTCATCAATGTGTAGTGTAGCTGGTGGGCCCCTCTGCTATATTTTTTTCACACACTTTCCACTCATTCTGTGCCCTCCTCCCAGCTTCCCTCAGAAATGCACATGCATACCCCAAATATGAGGTAATGAACATAGAGTCATCCAAAAATAATAAGGCAATATCTTTGGGGTTCTTTTCAGTCTGTAAATTATTTTATGTACACATGAAGTGGTGCTTGAGTATTACTATTTGGTGCTTTTCTCCCAAGACTCCTCTTTTGGTCTCACTGTATATTGGTATCTTCAGTCCTGTCTACTTTGCTATATTTCATTGCATTTTAAATTTAACATCTGCATCCGGGTGCCAGTAGCTCATGCCTGTAATCCTAGCTACTCAGGAGGCTGAGGTCTGAGTATCACGGTTCAAAGCCAGCCCAGGCAGGAAAGTCTTTGATACTTATCTTCAATTAACCACCAGAAAACCAGAAGTGGTGCACTGGCTCAAGTGGTAGAGCGCTAGCTAGCCTTGAGCTGAAGAGCTCAGGGACAGCACCCAGGTCAAGAGTTCAAGCCCCACGACTGACCAAAACAAAAACAAAAACAAAAAACCCAAAAACTAACACCGGCATATCAGGGAGACTATGTACTATTTGTTTCTCTGTTCTTGGCTTATCTAAGCTCAAAATGATCTGTTCTTGTTGCAGCCATTTTCCTACCAATGCCATTATTTTATCCTTTCTAATGGCTATATAAAATTGCATTGTATATAGGTACCACATTTTTTGGATCCATTCACCTGTAGTAGGGCATCTGGTTTGTTTCCATGTCTTGGCTATTGTGAGCAGTGCAGCAATCAATGGTCATGGAAGTACAGGTGTCCTTGTCATATCCTGGTTTCTGTTGCTCAGGGTAGATGCTTAGGAATGGTATGGCTGGGTCATAGGCTTTGTCTATGTTTAATTTTTTGAGGAACCTCCGGACTGCTTTCCAGAGTGGTTTTACTAGTTTACATTCCCACCAGCAGTGCAGTAGGGTTCCTCTTTCTCTGCATCTGTGCCAGCATTTTTTTGTCTGAGTTCAGAATATAGGCCATTCTGACTGGGGCAAGGTGGTTGCATTTCCTTCACTGTCAGGGATGGTGGCATTTCCTCATGTGTTTTTTTTTTTTTTTTTTTTTTTTTTGCGCCATTTTTACTTCTTCTGAGAGGTCTCTTTAGCGCCCTTGCCCATTTAGTGATTGGTTTATTAGATTTTGGGAGGGATTAGTTTCTTGAGCTCCCTATATATGGTGGATATTAGGACTTCGTTGCATTGCTGGCAAAGATCTTTTCCCAATTGGTTGGTTGTTTTTCTAGTGTAGTATCTGTGTCTTTAGCTGTGCAGAAACTTTTCATTTTAATGTAGTCCCATTTGTAGAGTCTATCTTCAATCTGTTGTGCCCCTGGGACTCTTTGGGAAGTTCCTGCCATGCTTATGAGTTCTAGTGTCTTCTCTTACTCCATCCTGCAGTAGTTTCAGAGTTTCAGGTCTGATATTGAGGTCTTCAGTCCATTTTGAGTTGATGTTAGTGAATGGTGACAGGCCGGGATTTCTGCATGTGGCTGCCCAGTTTTCCTAGTACCAATAGTTGAAGAGGCTATGTTTTTTCCACTATATGTCTTTGGTACCTTTGTCGAAAATCAGCTGACTGTAGGTATGTGGTTTTATTTCTGGGTCTTCCAATCTATTTTCCATTGATCTTCAGGTCTGCTTTTATACCAATACCAAGCTGTTTTTGGTAGTAGAGCTTGAAATCTGTTATTGTGATACTGCCTGCATTGCTTCTTTTGCCTAGAATTGCTTTGGCTATTCTAGGTCTTTTGTTGTTCCATATAAATTTTTGGATTGTTTTCTCTATTTGAGTAAAGACTGTCAATGGGATTTTGATGGGGATTGCATTGAATTTGTATATCATTTTTGGCAGGATGGCCATTTTCACAATATTGATTCTGCCTGTCCTTGAGCATGGGAAGTCTTTCCATTTCCTGGTGTCCTTTTTGATTTCTCTCTTTAGATTTTCATAGTTGCCACTAAATAGATCCTTTACATCTTTGGTTAGCTAATTCCTAGGTATTTTACTCTTTTTGAAGTTATCGCAAATGGGTTTTTTTTTATGACTTCCCTTCCTGCTCTTGTACATTGTTGGCATATAAAAAGCCTACTGGTTTTTGTGGGTTAATTTTGTATCAGCTACTTTGAGAGTGGTTTATTAGTTTTAGAGTTTGGGAGTCGATGTTTTGGGGTCATTTTGTTGTATCCTGGTCAGCCAGGACCTGAACTCATGACAGTCAAATCACCAGCACTCTGTCAATCAGGCTAGGAGTCTTTATTTAGCTGTGCACAGTGTCTGCTCTTCACCACTGGGATGGTAAAGAACAACAGCAAGCCATGGCGGGGCTGGGTTTTTTTTTTTTTTTTTTTTTGGCCAGTCCTGGGCCTTGGACTCAGGGCCTAAGCCCTGTCCCTGGCTTCTTCCCGCTCAAGGCTAGCACTCTGCCACTTGAGCCACAGCGCCGCTTCTGGCCGTTTTCTGTATATGTGGCGCTGGGGAATCGAACCTAGGGCCTCGTGTATCCGAGGCAGGCACTCTTGCCACTAGGCTATATCCCCAGCCCCGGGGCTGGGTTTTTAAAGGTAAAAGCTATGCATTTTTCAGCAGGTGGTCAGGTAGCACAGGCGCAGGGAATCAGAGCAATTCATAAACGTGTTAAGCCGTTTACAGAAGCAGAAATCCAATCAGGCTGACATAATATCAACGTTATTTTAACAGTTGTTACCATGTTCCCCTACTTTCAACTGAGCAAGCATGAGCAGGCTAAAACAATCCAATACTCAGTCATAAGTGGACCAACCTGACAGTCGCCATGGCATTTCTGTAACTACTACTATGGTTATTTCTATAATCTATTACTATGATCATTTTACAATCCATCACTTTGGTTGCTACCTAGATACAGAGAGGAACAAGGGCTACATATATTTTTAAATGTCCAACTATGAGGAACTAGTCTCATGGGTGGGGTGTAGCCCTCTAGCATGGAGTCACCAAAATGGAGTTATAGAAGCTAAGTGTAAACTCTAAGATGGAAATTTTACAAGCCCTATTTCTAGGAGGTTGGGGGGGGGGCTACACTTTTCCTTGGTTTTCACAGTTCAGGTATAAGATCATGCCATCAGCAGATAAGGATAGATTAATTTCTTCTTTCCGTATGTGGATCCCTTTAATGTCCTTTTCTTGCCTTATTGCTGTGGCTACAAATTCCAGAACTGTGTTGAAGAGGAGTGGAGCGAGTGAGTATCCTTGTCTTGTTCCTGATTTTAGGGGAAATGGTTTTTAGGTTTTCCCCACTTAGTATGATATTACCTGTTAGTTTGTTGTATATAGCTTTTATTGTTTTAAAGAATGTTCCTTCTAGTTCTATTTTCTCCAGAGCTTTTAACAGGAATGAGCGTTGGATTCTGTCAAAGGCTTTTTCAGCATCAACTGAAATACCATGTGTTTCTTGACCTTGACTCTGTTAATGTGGTGAATTATATTTATTGATTTGCATATGTTAAACCAGCCATGCATCTGTGGAATGAAGCCTACTCAGTCATATTTCTGGATTCTGCTGGCTAACATTTTATTGAGGAGCTTTGCCTCTGTGTTCATCAGAGAAACTGGTCTGTACCTATCTTTCTTTGTTAGATCCTTGAGTTTGGGATTGCTCCCTCTGCTTCTATTTCTTGGAAGAGCTTGAGGGGTATGGTTATTAGTTCCTCTTTAAAAGTCTTGTAGAGGGGCTGGGACTGTGGCTTAGCAGTAGAGTGCTTGCTTAGCATGCATGAAGTCCTGGGTTCGATTCCTCACCACTATATAAACAGAAAAAGCCAGAAGTGGCACAGTGGCTCAAGTGGTAGAGTGTTAGTCTTGAGCAAAAGGAAGCCAGGAACCATGATCAGGCCCTGATTCAAGTACCAGGATTGGCAAAAACAAAAACAAAAGTCTTGTGGAATTCTGTGGTGAATCCATCTGGGCCTGGGATTTTCCTTATTGGAAAACTTGATTGCTTCCTCTATCTCATTGGATGTTATTGTGTGTTTTTTTTTTTTGTGTGTGTGTGTGTGTGTGTGTGTTGATTGATAGTTTCTTGGTTCAGTTTGGGCAATTTGTATTTCTCTAGAAATGTGTTCATTTCTGCTAGGTTTTCCTTCTTTAGTGAGTATAAGTTCTGAAACTAGTTCTTTATGATTGTTTGGATATCCTGGTTATTTGTTGTAATTTGTCTCATGGTATCCCTGATCTTATCTTATTGATTTGAGTTTCTCCTCCTTCTCCTCTCTCCCCCCTCTTTCTCCCCCTCTCTCTCTTTCTCTCTTTCTCTCTCTCTCTCTCTTTTGGTTAATCTTGCATGAAGTCAGTCAATTTTATTAATTTTCTCAAAAACCAGCCTTTTGTTTCATCAATTTTATGTATAGTTTTAAAAAATGTCTTTCTCATTAAATTTCTGCCCTAATCATTGTCTCTCTCAGTCTCATAGCTTTGGAATTATTTTTTCTTGCTTTTCTAGCAGTTTTAATTACATCATGAGATTGACTTGAGTTGCTTCTATTTTTTTTATGTGTGAGCTCAGGGCTATGAACTTGCCCCTCAGCACTGCTTTTGTTGTGTCCCAGAGGTTCTTTTGTGATGTGTTTTCATTTTCATTGAATTGTAGGAACTCTAATTTCTTTTTTTTTTTTTTTTTTGTTCTGTGATCCAGGTGTTATGCAGTAATGTGCTGTTCAGCTTCCATGTATCTGAGCAATTTCTGCAGTATGCTTTGTTGTTAAGAACTAGTTTGATTCCATTATGGTCAGATAGAATACAAGGGATAATGTCAGTACTCTTGTATTTGCTAAGGCTCTTTGTGTGAACTATGATATCTATTTTATGTATGTTCTGTTGGCTGCTGAGAAGAATGTGTATTGAGTCGTTGGGTGGAATACGCCATTTGGGATATGGTGTCATTTACTTCTGAGGCTTCTTTTTTTATTCTCTGGTTGACCTGTCCTTTGGTGAGAGTAGAGTGTTAAAGTCTCCCACTACTATTGTACTTGGGTCTGTCTTGTTCTGTAAGTCTGAGAGTATTTGTTTGACATATTTAGGTGCTCCATTATTTAGGGAGTATATATTGATGACTATGATATTCTCTTCCTGGATTTTCCCCTGTATTAATAATATGTAATGACCCTCTTTTTGAACGGATTTTAATGAGAAATCTATTTTGTCAGAAATCAACATGGCAGCTCCTGTCTTCTTGCTGGGTCCATTTGCGTGGAAGATCTTTTTCCATCCCTTCACTTGGAGTTTGTTTTTTGTCTTTGGCTGTGAGATGGGTCTCTTGGAGAGAATCAATGGATGGGTCTTGTTTTCTGATCCACTCTGCAGTTCTTTTCCTTTTGATTGGAGAATTGAGCCCATTAATGTTTATGGTTATTATAGAGTTGTGCTGTGTTTCCTGTCATTTTCTTGCTTTCCTGTCTTTCTTTTACCTGTGCTTACTAAATTGATCTAGTGCTTTCTGTCTGATGTGGTCTCTGATCCTGATTGTTTTCTTTGGATTGTAGTCCACCTTTTAATATATTTTTTTTTGCAGTGCTGCCTTTCTGTTGATGTATTCTCTTAATTTTTCTTTGTTATGGAAAGTTTGGGTTTTTCCGTCAAAACTAAATTCTAGCTTTGCTGGGTATATCAGTGTGGGCTTGCAGTTATTTGTCATCAGGGCTTGGATAGTACCTTTCCGGGCTCTTCTGGCATTGGGGGTTTGTGTGGAGAGGTCTGCAGTGATTCTGATTTTCTTTCCATTGTAGTATAGCTTGTTCATTGATTTTGCAGCTTTTAAAATCAGGTCTTTGCTATTCAAGTATGTTTTTACTATGATGTGTCTGTAGGTATTTATTCTAGTATCCTATCTACTAGATGTTCTGTATGCTTCTGTTACGTCGGTGAGATTTACTCTTTTAAGATTGGGGAAATTTTCTGTAATAATTTTGTTGAATAAGTGTTGCATCCCTGGGTTCTGGAATTCCTCCTTGATACCAATTATAGGAAGATTAGCTTTCTTGGCTTTGTCTGCCATTTCTTGGCTTTGCCTACCATTCCTGGACTTCCTTTTGGTAAATTCGGAGTGATTTTTTTTCCCATTTCTATGACTTCTTGCTCTAGCTCATCCATTTTATCTTCAACTCCTGATATTCTATTTCCTATCTCACTTATGCTGTTACCTATAGCTTCCATTGTTGTTTGTATTCTTGAAGTGGAACCATATATGGTTATCTATTTTTTGTCTGCATTTCTTTTGTGAAGTCCTGAAATTCCCTCGAGATTTCTTCTTTATGCACTTGCTTTTGGAACTCCCCTTTTATTTCTAGTATTTCTTTGGTCAATTCTGTCATCATACATTTAATTGTTCTTTTGCCTTCCATCTCTTCTTCGCTCTCACTGGAGCTCTTTCCTGGATTGCTGCTGGCTTTTGGAATCGATGTGCTTGCTGACTTGGCTGTTCATGAATCCTGGAAGTTTTTTTGTTTTTTTTTTGCCTGTTTTTATTTTTTTTTATGGTTTTTTTTCTTATTTACACAGAGGTTACAGTTTCATACATTAGGCATTGGATACATTTCTTGTACTGTTTGTTACCTCCTCCTTCATTCCCCCCTCCCCCTCCCCTTTTCCCTCTCTCCCCATGAGTTGTTCAGTTGGTTTACACCAAACAGTTTTGCAAGTATTGCTTTTGTAATTGTTTGTCTTTTTTACCCTGTGTCTCTCGATTTTGGTATTCCCTTTCACTTTCCTAGTTCTAATACCAGTATACACAGTTTCTAATGTACTCAGATAAGATACAGAGATAGTGCAGGTATAGCCACAGGAAGGGGATACAAGAAGATCATAAAAATATGGAACGCTTCACGAATTTGCGTGTCACCCTTGCGCAGGGGCCATGCTAATCTCTATATCGTTCCAGTTTTAGTATATGTGCTGCCAAAGCGAGCACTCCTGGAAGTTTTTATTGCGATCTTGCATATGGGAACTGGGATTGTGTCCCCAGCGCTGCCTGTTGGTGACTGACGGGCGGCAGCCTTTGCTTGCCCCTGGGCTGGTTCACCCTGGGTCCCTGCTGACCCAATGGGACCCAGGCTGGCTGGTGTCTGTGGATGTACTTGCCTCCAGCTAGCTGAAAGGAGCACTGTCCCATCTGCAGCCGCGACTGCGCAGGTTAGATTCAGTCTTCGGAGGTGGAAGTTGACTTCAGAAAAGCTGTGCTCCTGACTAGTGCACTGGGATTTTTGTGCCTTGTCCCCCAGTGGTTTCTTTCCCTCCCCACCTCCCCCTGGGGGCCTGCACTTGGTTCAGCGCTCGGTCAGCCTCCTCTTGTGCGTGTGTGCCCCATTCTCTGTCGCGCCCACACAGCTGGTGCTTGTAGTTGGGACAGCTGTTTCAGCGGCTCCCTCCATGGGCCAGCTCCTCCCAACAGGGGGGTGCCCTCCGTGGCAAGCCTGTTGTCACGATTCGTGCTTCCTGATGGGGCTGGCATGCTGGCTGCCGTGGCATGCGCACACCAGTCTTCCCAGCGGGAGAGTAGGGTGCACTTTAGGCAGATCCTGCTTGTCGGGGCACACCACTCCACCTGCCACTCCATCTGCCGCTCCACCTGCCACTCCACCTGCCACTCCACCTGCCACCCCACCTGCCGCGCATTCCACCTGCCACCCCACCTGCCGCACATTCCACCTGCCACCCCACCTGCCACGCATTCCACCTGCCACCCCACCTGCCGTGCATTCCACCTGCCACTCCACCTGCTGCTCCCCCAGCCTCTCCACCTGCTGCGGGGCACTCCATCTGCCACTCCACCTGCCGCTCCACCTGCCGCTCCACCTGCCCCTCCACCTGCCGCTCCACCTGCCACTCCACCTGCCGCTCCACCTGCCACTCCACCTGCCACTCCACCTGCCACTCCACCTGCCACTCCACCTGCTGCTCCACCAGCCTCTCCAACCTGCTGCGGGGCATTCCATCTGCCATTCCACCTGCCACTCCACCAGCCACTCCACCTGTCCCTCCACCTGCTGCTCCACCTGCCCCTCCACCTGCCGCTCCACCTGCCCCTCCACCTGCCGCTCCACCTGCCACTCCACCTGCCACTCCACCTGCTGCGGGGCACTCCATCTGCCACTCCACCTGCCCCTCCACCTGCCGCTCCACCTGCCCCTCCACCTGCCGCTCCACCTGCCACTCCACCTGCCACTCCACCTGCCACTCCACCTGCCACTCCACCTGCCACTCCACCTGCTGCGGGGCACTCCATCTGCTACTCCACCTGCCCCTCCACCTGCCGCTCCACCTGCCCCTCCACCTGCCGCTCCACCTGCCACTCCACCTGCCACTCCACCTGCCACTCCACCTGCCACTCCACCTGCTGCGGGGCACTCCATCTGCCACTCCACCTGCCACTCCACCTGCCACTCCACCTGCTGCGGGGCACTCCATCTGCTACTCCACCTGCCCCTCCACCTGCTGCTCCACCTGCCCCTCCACCTGCCGCTCCACCTGCCACTCCACCTGCCACTCCACCTGCCACTCCACCTGCTGCTCCACCAGCCTCTCCACCTGCCGCTCCACCTGCCACTCCACCTGCCGCTCCACCTGCCACTCCACCTGCTGCGGGGCACTCCATCTGCCACTCCACCTGCTGCTCCACTAGCCGCTCCACTTGCCACTCCACCAGCCACCCCACCAGCCACTCCACCAGCCGTTCCACCAGCTGCTCCACCTACCACTCCACCAGCCGCCCCACCAGCCACCCCAACAGCTACCCCACCCGCCACTCCACTCGCCACTCCACCCGCCGCTCCACTAGCCACTTCACCTTCACCTTCTGCCCCACCTGTCACTCCAGTAGCCACTTCACCTGCCACTCCACCTGCTGCGGACACTCCACTTGCTGCCCCACCTGCCCCTCCACCTGCCACTCTAGTAGCCACTCCACCTGCCACTCCACCTGCCACGCACTCCGCTTGCCACTCTACCTGCCCCTCCACTTGCTGCAGGGCGTGCACGCACCGGGGCCCAGGCAGCTGGGGTTCCCACCCAGGGGGAACTCTAGGAAGATCCTTGTGGGTGGGGCTCGTTCCACTGTCTGCCGTGGGTGCACAGTTCATGGCTTCAGACAGGTGTCAGGGGCCTGGGCGGCTTGGGTTCCAGGGAGGGGATGGATAGGGGTTCTGGTCTTTGTGCCCTTCAAGTGCAGTGTTCCTCCTTTGGTGGGAGGGACTTCAGTGGGGTAATGGATGGGGGCAGGGTCCCTGGTAGCTGGAGAGTTGCCAGAGTTTCCCTGTTTGCCCTCTGGCCCAGAGAACCTATTGTTTGAGCCAGGCTCCTGCCCCACACCCTAGCACCTGAGAGGGTGTGTGTGTGGGTGGGTTTTGATATTTAGCTTAAGATTCAGAGCTGGAGAAGGTTGGGGAAGATCCCCCTGGGGGAGGGTGGTCAGTGCCCCACATCACACCACACCATACCATTCCACAGAAGCCATACTGAATTGTGAGAACAAACAGATTCCCATCATTCAGTATCTCAATTTCAAAAAATACAGACCATGGCTTATTATTTATAGAGCCCCTTTCATATTATTCTTGGATTTTAAGAAAGATGTGGAGGAGATGGTAGGGAGAGGAAAGAGAATTTGAATGAGAGAATGTATGTCGTGTGTGTTGAGAAACTATAGAGGATTAAAACTCATTCTTCACATACCAGACCTCAGTCTGATTTTGCTCCCTGTAGAATGCCTGTTAACTCCTATATGTCCCCCATTGGGTTGTTCCTTGTGTTTATATATACAGTTACCCCTCTGTATCTGGGCACTCTACCTCTGTGGAGTCAACCATGTATCAAGAATATCCAAACTCTTTGGGTATGTGTCTGTCTATACTGATCCACTCAAAAAATTGTCATTATTTCTGAATACAGTGTAACAACTATAGTACATTTACATTGTATTAGGCAGGCATAGAGACCATATATGTATGTATGTATGTATATGTGTGTGTGTGTATATATATATATATATATATATATATGAATGTGAGGATGTATGTAGGTTACATGCAAATACTACACCCTTTAATGGCACTTGAGTATGGAGGATCCACTCACATTGGGATCTGAGTCCTGCAACCAATCCTCCATGAATATAGAGGGAAATTGTACACATTTCATCTTGTATTCAAACTTAAATGGCAACTATAGTTGATACACAGTTTCCTCTTTGTATTACTTGGCACCTATTTAAGAGAAGTTGTCTTGAGGAATTTTTTTTCTCCCAGTGCTGGGATGGAATTCATGGCCTTGCCTGTGCTCTACTAGTTAGCCTACTCCCCTTAATAGGTGTTCTTATTTATTCATTTACTGGTCACTTAGTATGTCATAATAGGCTGTGCTTTTGTTTGACTTTTAATTTACTTTACTATTAGCTTCTCTTATTACAAACTATGTACTGAACAACCTGTACTTTTTTGTGCATATGTGCTTGTGTTTGCATAGGATAGCTTTAATTGTTGACTGTAAGGTTATATAGGTTTAAAATTTGGATACTTTCTACAAAATGATAGGGCCAGTTTTCACTCTCTTGTAGTACTTTTGATCTTTGAAATTTTTACAGATAATGCTATGTCAAAGTTGTGACCAGCTTGTTGGCCTCACTTTTTGAAATGTTTTCTCGAAGATTTTAAATAAGCCTTTGTCATATGTCAATTTTTTGTATTTCATCTATTTCTGTACATAATGTTTTAGAAATTACTGTATATAGTTAAGGAATACTAAATAATATTTTGAAATACCTATAGAAGAAAAATGCCTTCTGTAAATATCTGTGTTTTCTTCTTCTCTCTTTCTGTGCCTGTGTCTGTCTGTCTGTCTGTCTCTCTCTCTCTCTCTCTCTCTCTTCAGTTGTGGGGCTTGAACTCAGGGCCTGGGTGCTGTCTCTGAGCTCTTTAGCTCAAGGCTAGCACTCTACTACTTGAGCCACAGTGCCACTTCCTGTTTTCTGGTGGTTAATTGGAGATCAGAGTCTCATGGTTTTTCCTGCTTGGGCTGGCTTTGAACCACAATCCTCAGATCTCAGCCTCCTGAGTAGCTAGTACAAGCGTGCTACCACTGCCCGGCTTTATGTTTTTTCGTTTGCATTGTTATGTCGCTCATGTTGGCCTCAAACTTGTCATTGAAGAGATTGTGGAGTTGTCTTCTTGGTGGCCTTTTCTAAAATTATCTATGTTTTGGTTTGTTTCTGGACTTAGTTTTATTCCATTTTTCAGTGACTGTAGTTATGCCTGTACAACACTGTTTTGAATACTGTAGCTTTTTAATGTAATT
Organism: Perognathus longimembris pacificus; assembly: GCF_023159225.1. Lineage (NCBI taxonomy): Eukaryota > Metazoa > Chordata > Mammalia > Rodentia > Heteromyidae > Perognathus > Perognathus longimembris. The sequence goes on along the minus strand of NC_063181.1, from coordinate 39,615,472 downwards.
TAGAATCTGGATATGTGATACCTACAACTTTTTGCTTCTCAGGATAGGTTATTTGATGTGTTTTGTGGTTCCATAACAGTTTTGCAATTAATTTTTTTTTTTTTTTTTTTGGCCAGTCCTGGGGCTTGGACTCAGGGCCTGAGCACTGTCCCTGGCTTCTTTTTGCTCAAGGCTAGCACTCTGCCACTTGAGCCACAGCGCCACTTCTGGCCATTTTCTGTATATGTGGTGCTGGGGAATCGAACCCAGAGCCTCATGTATACGAGGCAAGCGCTCTTGCCACTAGGCCATATCCCCAGCCCCAATTAATTTTTTTTTAAAGAAAAATTTCAGAGACAAATACCATTGGAATTGGGCAGTATTGAAATTTGGTTATTGGGCCTAAGCAATGCCATCTTAATGCCTTAAGTAACAGGAACATTTCACTCAATCCTGAGAACTGATGATTCATGGATTGTTAGACTCCCTTTTCCCCTGAGTGTTAAAATTGTTGTATTCTGGTTAATCTCTACCCCTGGTTGTTTCCACTAGTTAACTTCTAATGAACCCTAATTGTGGCTTCTCCCTCCCCCCCAGTTACCTCATAAGTGACTTGTTTTGCTTCAGTAATCACACTTTGGTAATCATTGTACCATGCGGCATCTGCCTTGATGTGGTTTTTGCCTTAATAAACCTCATGATGACAGCATTCAGGGCTGCAGGTCTTTGAGACACTAGTCCACCTTCAGTCACTGGGTTTCTAGTAAAGACTCCCCATTTGACCTCTCAAAACGTGGCTTCTCTGTTTTTCTCTGATTGAGTTGCCATTTAACAGTATTGACACTTGAGCAATATTGCTTTTCCTAGACTATGAACACATAATATCTTCATCTGTATCAGCGCTTTTTAATATACTTTCATCAGCATTTTATAGATTTTAATGTCTGTCTTTCTTGATTTGACTGAATATTTTGTTCTTTTTGATGCTATCACAAATGCATTTTCTTGATTTTATTTTTTGAGTAGAATATTTTTAATATAAAGAAATACAACTGATTGTTGTGTAGTTATATTTAATAGTCTTTAGAGTTTTCTACATCATATATATGTATATGTTCCTACCCCCTCCCCCCCATCCCTCCAAATCCTGGGGCTCGAACTCAAGGGCCTGAGCACTGTCCCTGAGTTTCTTTTGCTCATGGCTAGCACTCTTCCACTTGAGCCACATTGCCACTTCCCTGTCCTTTTCTGTGCAGTGGAGTGGAGATAAGGCTCCCATGGACTTTCCTGTCTGGGTTGTCTTGGAACCGTGATTCTCAGATCTCAGTATCCTGAGTGGCTAGGATTACAGGCATGAGCTACCAGCACCCAGCTTTCGTCCTCTCTGAGTTGTCACTTTGCTCCTTATGCTCCCCGCACTACTTTTGCTAGCCACAAAGCTGCCAGACTCTTTCTCCTTGGGCCCTTCGGATGAGGTGGCACCTCTCACCGGTGGGAGTGGCTCTTCCTCTTCCCTTGCTTGTGCTCCGGGGGAGGTAGAGGCGGTGCCTCCCCTTCTCCTCCTGCTCCTTCCTTGGTGGCCCCCCCCCCAACTCTCCTGCTACTTCTTGCTCTCTCACACTCTCCAAAGTCAGGGGCCTAGTCGTCCCCCCCCCCCCCCCCGTCCCCTCAGGCTCCCCTTGTTCCCTTTCAGTCTGGAGACACTCTCACTCCCGCCCTGGCAAGCCAGCCACCAGACAGTGAGACAGGTGGTGCCCTGGAAAGTTGTGCAGCACTGCAGAAACGCTGGGCACCTTCCTTGCCCGGGCTTGGGAGCTTTCCGGCTTCCCTGCCCACGGCAGCTCAGGATTCTGCCCTGACCACTGTCCTTACCTTGCTCAGGGTGGCAGGGGGCAGAGGTATTTGCAAGTGTCCATGTGCCTTCTCTCTCTGTCCCCGACAGAAAGAGTCTGGGGCCTTTCATTTTAATCCCTCCACCTATATTAAGGAGTTACAGTATGCCATCCCGTCTCATGACATGACCTGGCATTATGTTTATACAAATAAACACCCTCTTACCTGAGGATCGGCTAGGGGTCTGGGAAGATGCCCGGGGTTATGCAGATGGAGTCGTTCACATCACCACTGCCCCCTCACTTGAGGCAGTTGCCATCCCGGACCAAAACCTCTCTGCGACTATAACTCTCAGACGGCCAGTTCAGTCATGACCACTTTGTTTCCTGTATTCTCATGGGGCTCAGGCAGAAGGCACATAAAGCCATCATTTATGACATTGTCTGAAGTAATTCAGGACAAAAATGAAAATCCATCCACTTTTTTGGCCATGCTTCATCAGGCCCTTTCACATTCTACCAAACTGGATCCTGAATCTGCTGAGAGAAATTTACTAATGGCTCATTTTTAAAAATCAGGCTGCTCCTTACATCAGAGCCAAGCTAAAGCATTTAGAGAGGGGACCCTTGACCCCCTAGACCCAAATTTTGGATGCCACCTTTTAAGGTTTGTAATGGCAGGGAGGACAGGGCCAGAACACACCAGTACCAGATGCTGGCCAAGATCCACCAGCCTCAGGCCTCACTGGCCCCTTCCCAACAGGCAACCCCTGGGTCCTGTTCCCAGTGCTGGAAGAAAAGAGAGGTCTCCAAGGTCTCTAAGCTGTGCTACCAGTGTGGCAAGCCTGGCCATACAGGGGCAGCTTGCCTGCAACCACGGAAGCTGACCAGCCCCTGCCCCAAGTGCAGCAAAGGAGGGCACTGGGCCGTGCACTGTTCGTGGTCCTCAGGGATGCCGGCCATCTGCTGGAGGCCCTGGCTGACCTCAACCTCTCAGATCACCACGCACCCCATAGGAGCCCAGGGTAACAATCAAGTTTGAGGTAGGCCTGTTTCATTTCTGGTGGATACAGGTGCCACATATTCAGTGCTTACTGAGTTCTGGCCCCACCTATTTAGCTGAGACCTCCACATCTGGGGTGGAGGCTTTGACAAATCTCCCCTGTTATGTGCCTTTTTTCTATGGTGACCTTTTGTGACTCCTTTCTGTCATTCCCACAGTCCTGTCCACTGCTGGGCAGAGAGACCTTCTGACTGACAAGTTGGGTAGCTTCATTACCTTGTGCCCCTCCCAACTGTTGGAGTATGGTAGTAATTCAGCCTCCCTGTTTTTTTTTTTGTTTGTTTTGTTTTGTTTGTTTTTTAGTTGATGGCTTTTGTGGACTGGCCTGGTGACTCAGATTTTCCTCTCCCACCCTCTGAAGTTGACCCCTCGGTTTGGGACACTCATAATAACCCTGCCAAACGTCATACACCTGTTCATATTTCCTTAAGGGATCCCCAACACTTTCCCTCAGGCCCCAGTATCCCCTCCTTTACTGCAGCCTTTTAGGATTATAGCCAGTTGTTCAGGACCTGTTAAAAGAACAGGTTTGTTACACACCCTGCTACCTCCCCCTTTAACACTCCCATTTTGGTGGGGGCCAAGTCCAATGGCTCATTTTTTTTCTTATTTATTGTCAAAGTGATGTACACAGAGGTTACAGTTTCATATGTTAGGCCTTGGATACATTTCTTGTACCGTTTGTTACCTCCTCCCTCATTCAATGGCTCATTTTGCCTGGTTTAGGACCTTTGCCTTATAAACTCAACTGTTGTGCCCCTATACCCCATTGTTCCCAATCCATATGCTTTCCATAATTCCTACATTTACTTTAGTGTTAGATCTAAAAGATGCCCTTTTTTTTTTTTTTTTTTTTACTACCCCATTGTTTCCTTTCTTTCTCTCAGGATCTCTTCACTTTCATATGACTGACCCCATTACCCAAACCTCAACACAGCTCCCTTGGACTGTGCTGCCACAGAGCTTACAAGGGTAGTCCTCATGTTTAGCCAAACTTTGACATGGGGCTTACAGGATTTAAATTTATGACCGTCACCCTTATTTAGTACGTGGATGACATTCTCCCCTGCAGTCCCAACTCCCAATTGTGTCATACACACCCATATGGTGACACTCACTTCTTGATTTTCTTGCCCCTCAGGGATATCAGATCTCATCCAGAAAGGTACAGATCCTCCAGCAGTCTGTGACTTAGCTGGGTGTTAAACTTACCACAACTCACAAGGCTAACCATTTCATTGGTAATTTCCCTGTTCACTGAACCTGAGCTTTTTTCCTTCCTGGGTCTGGCCAGTTGTCTTAGGTCTGGGTCCCCAGCTTCTCCCTCCTAGATCACCCCCCATCTGAGGCAGCCAAGAGAAACCCCGTCTGTCCCCGTCTTCCCTTGCTTTTCCCTTTAAGTCTTCAGTAGGCCTTATTACAGGCCTCCTCCCTCAGACAGCGGCATCTTTTATGCCTGATTTTCTTGTATGTAACTGAAAATCAAGGTTTTTCATTGGGAGTTTGGGGCCAACAGGTTAGACCTTCACTTATGCCATTTGCTTATTTGTCAGACCACCTAGACCCTGCCATCGGGATGGGTTCCCTGCCTCCGTGCCCTGGCCGCTTCTTCTGTTTTCATACGGGAGTCAAAAAAACTGGCCTTTGGCACAACCCTCACCATTCTTTCTCACCACCATCTTTCAGATTTACTGACCTACAAAGGGCTACATGTGATGCCACCCTCTAGAATTCTCTTACTTCAGGTGTCACTGATAGAAGACCCTACTTTAACCTTCCAGCCCTGCCCGTGACTAAACCCATCCACCCCATTACCTATTCCAGATGTGGGAGTCTGGCCTACACACTCATGTGTGGAGTCTCTGGAGGATTTGCTACCCCACCCGGCCCACATTAGTGAGGGACCACTAAAGGATTCTCATATTCCTTGGTTTAATAATGGTAACTCTTTCTCTGGGAAGGTTCTTGGGGTGGCTGGATATGTTGTGGTATCAGTCTCTAGTGTTCTGGAGTCTGGCCTCCTGCCTCTCCAGATTACCAATCAACAGGCTGAGTTAATGGCCCTAACATGGGCATTCCACTGAGCTGCATGCCATTCCGATGATATACACACATTCTAGATACTCCTTTTATACCGTCTTTCCCCAGGTAGCCACTTGGAAGGAACAAGGCCTTTTGACAACTAAGGGGACTTCATTTCTAAGCGGTCCCTGTATTACCAAGGCTCTGGAGGCCTCTTTTCTCCCCTTAGCCATTGGCATAGTCCATTGTAAGGCCCTTCAGTCAGATGACTCAGTCATCACCAAGGGAAATAACCTGGCCTGTATGAGACTGCCAAGCGAGCTGCAATGTCCTAAAACAAAGAAAAAAAGAAAAAAAACACCCAGTCATTAACACTGTTAATTCTACCCCCATGCTGGTGCTTTAAGGGAGTTTAAGCAAAACTCTCCTTTAATCCCGGCTATACACAATTCCTTACGCAGCTTTCACAGAACTGTGAGGTGTGCCAAAAGGCCAACACCAACACCAGTGTGCAGCCACCTCCTTTCTAACCCATCAGGCTTGACGTAACCCCAGGTTTGACTGGCAAGTCGCTGTTACTGACAAGCTAACAGTTCCTAAGTACAAGTACCTGCTGGTTCTCGTGGCCATCTTTACAGAATGGGTAGAGGCATCTCCCACCACCAGTAAGTGAGGCTCCTCTGTGTCCCAGCTTCTATGACAGAAAATAATTCCCCATTTTGGCCCACTAGCTTCAATCCAGACAGACAATGGTCTGGAATTAGTTTCCTCTGTAACCCAGCTGTTGGCCAAGTCCTAAACATTCCTTGTTACTTTCATATTCCTTATTACCTTAAGTCTTTGGGGAAGGTGGAATGTGCCAGTTGGTCCCTTAAACAGATTTTTAACCAAGCTGTCCCTTGAGTTACATACATTTAGATTGGTTAAAGCTTTTACCTTTGGCTCTTTTTCACTCGCAGGTTTTACCGAAAAAGCCTTTGATGCTTAGCCCTTTTGAAGTGATGTATGGCCACCCACCTTTGCCTCCCCTGTTTCAGGCCTGGGATTCTCCCTTGCGTCTGCCAGTGCTGTCTACCTTCCATCAGTACCTGTGTATCTTTAGTTGGGAATATGCTGACCCATATAGCCCTGTGCCCTCCTCCTCATCCCCTGTGCCCTCCATATATACTGGGGACCTGGTGTACATTTCCAAAACATATTTGCTATAGGCACTGAGTTCTACCACGTTTTCTGCCAAGTAAGTGGCAAGGATCTTATCTAGTAACTGTCTACTCCCAGGGCTGTGCAGGTTCAAGGCTGTCCTCACTGGATTTATCTCCACCACGTTCAAACATCATCTGCTTGATCAACCGCCATGCGGCTCTGAGCCAACTGGACTACTGTCTCTACAGATAAAGAAGCTTGGACCCAACCTTCCACAAGTCACTGAGGAGCCGGAGGACCCAGCCCTGGGTAAGTCATATCTTGGCGACTATCACTGTCTTGGTCGGTTTTCTTATTGCAGAAACCTGCTTTTCCTGGGTGTGGCTTTGAGAGTGACAGCCCCATGGGACTGGCCTCCATCTCATGGGACATTGCTGAGCCTGGGATACCATACCTTCTGCATTTCCTTCTATCTTTTCTTGTGCTTCCTACAAGGGAGTTTCCTACTGTGGCTGTAAACCTGCCCTTCCTTTTCCTTGTCATTATTATCACACCTACCCAGAGTTCTTTATTCTACTGGGTTATGGTTCTACGCTTGCTTCCCCCTGGCTCTTGCATAATGTAACATGAAGGATCCTCTCCCCAGAATCCTTACAGAACTGCATGCATTATAATGTTTGGTTTGCCTAGCCAAATAGCTAACAGCTCTGAATTTTGTCTAAAATGGGAACTAGAATTAGGATATCTGCTTGGGTCTTGTTTATTCCCTGTGTGCAAAACTGTGTTAGACATGCAAAACTTAACTCTTTTCTCTTCCGATCAGATTAATAAACCTGTTACTTACGCCGATTCTTATAATTGGGAACACCCTCAAATAAAAAAACCCCGGATGCATTCATGTTGTATACCTATCAGGTCATAATCCTGGAAAAATGACATCTGTGTTGAAATTCAAAATTGCACTCAGAAATGTGATTGAGGAAGGGTAATTTTACTTGTACTAATTATGAACACATTTTATATGGAAAAGGCCCCCCCCCCCCCCGGACCAGCTGGTTCTTCACTTGTGAAAGGTATACTTTTAATTAAATTCCCACCAATTTGTTCCATAATTTTTGTTGTTGTTTAAGTTGTCTGGCCATTGTACTACTCCATAGGGAAACTTTTGAGCCTCACTATATCTGAGAGACAAGAGATCTAGGGATGGAGGATTCCTGCGTTGATGAGGTACATGTGCTATCCGAGGCAAAATAATAATGCCCTCACTGTTTTTCTGGTCAGGATATGGGGATTGGCAGTCAGAGCCTATAAAAGTGCCATGCTCATGGCATGTGTGGTGGTAGAAAATATTAACTTCATCTCATTATCGCACTGCTAAACCAAGAACATTGGCAAGCCATTCTGGACAACTGCATATTGATTACTTACTCTTTTTTTTTTTTTTTTTTTTTTGCCAGTCCTGGGCCTTGGACTCAGGGCCTGAGCACTGTCCCTGGCTTCTTTTTGCTCAAGGCTAGCACTCTGCCACTTGAACCACAGCGCCACTTCTGGCCATTTTCTATATATGTGATGCTGGGGAATCGAACCCAGGGCTTCGTGTATACAAGGCAAGCACTCTTGCCACTAGGCTATATCCCCAGCCCGGCCTTTTGTTTTTGTCTAGAGGTTTACTGATAGGTTTGCATTTCTTTCTGGTAGCCTTTGGTGTTCTTTCCTCTTGTAATTTTATCTATAATATGTGGAGAGCTTCTTTTCTGGTCATGTAAACCTTAAACCAGGTTCTAAATGCTCTCATAGTTGCATGTCTATTTCTTTCCCTTAGCTTTCTGCTGTAATTTTATTGTATAAGTTCTCTATGCCTTTGGTCTGTATCTTGTTCCCCTTTTTTGTACCATAAATTTGTACGGTTGGTTTCTTAATCCTGTCTCAGGCTTTTAATTTGTGGACATGCTTGGTTATTATTTTTCCTTATTTTGTATTTTATTTATGTAATAATTTCTCAGTTTTAGCTTTGTAGTTCCTGAGTTTCTTTTTTCCCTTCTAGTCTATTGCTGATGCTTTCCATTCAGCTTTTTTTTTTTTTTTTTTTGGCCAGTCCTGGGCCTTGGACTCAGGGCCTGAGCACTGTCCCTGGCTTCTTCCCGCTCAAGGCTAGCACTCCGCCACTTGAGCCACAGCGCCGCTTCTGGCCGTTTTTCTGTATATGTGGTGCTGGGGAATCGAACCTAGGGCCTCGTGTATCCGAGGCAGGCACTCTTGCCACTAGGCTATATCCCCAGCCCTCCATTCAGCTTTTTGTATCATTTATTGAAATATTCATTTCTTTCGGGCTTCAGTGGCTCATTCTTATGATCCTAGTTACTCAGGAGACTGAGATATGAGAATTGAGGGTCCAAGCCAGCCCAGGCAGGAAAGTCCATGAGACTCTTATCTCCAGTTAACCACCAGAAAACTGGATGGGGTGCTGTGGCTCAAGTGGTAGAATGCTAGCCGTGAGCTGAAGGGCTCAGGAACAGCGCCCAGGCCTGGGATTCAAGACCCACAACTGATGAAAAAAGAAAAGAAAAGAAAAGATATATTCATTTCCGAGCTTTCCATTTCCCCCCCTAGACCCTCTCTTTATTGAATATGTCATCTAAGTTGTTGGATTCCTTTTTCTAATCTTGAATTTACAGCTCTACTTAATCTCCCTTTGAATCCCCTCAGAGGTTATCGATCATTTTGAAAATGAGACTTTTGAATTCTTTGCATTTCAGTGGTTTGAATATTCTGGAGTTGAATTTTCAAAGGATTATGAACTTTTGGAATTATATTACTTTTTTAATATTTCTTACGCTTCTGTGTTGTAATTTGCACATCTCCCCCGTGATGGGATGGGGTGAGTAGCTTTCTTTTGCGTGCTCAATACCCTATGTATCATTCGGGGAGAAAGCAGAGTTCAGATCTGTGCTGTGTGGAGGCTGAGGGCTGACTCGTTCACTGTGCAGGTTTTCTTCCTTGCCCATGGCTGCTGGCCTCAGTGAGCCTTGCAGGCTGTTGTTAGGACAGGTTCCCACTTGCTCCAGACATCTTCTTCCATCCTGAGCTGGCAAACATGTAAGCTGAGCTTATTAGAGTGGGTAAAACCAACAGGGGACTCAGCTGAAGGAGCAGTCCTGAGTGAACCTAGCACTTTGTCTTTTGGTCTCCGTGTTTTCAGTTCCTGCCCAGCAAGAAACCATCCTTTGGGAAGTAGAAAGCTGTAAAGCTGAGAGCTTTCCTGAAGTCACAGCTCTTGGCCAGCAGCAAACCACAGGCGGCAGGCAGCTCAGCTGCTGTAGAGGTAGGGCCGTGCTCCAGCCTGGGATTCAGAGAGGTCTCCATCTAGCAGTGTTCCTGAGAGAGAGGACTCTCCTCCTACCACAGAGGGCTGCTCACTGACATCTTCCCCACCCCCTTCCCGGCTTGAGCAAGCTCTCTCCGCTGCTTCAACTTCTCCACAGGTCGCTGTCCTACCCTTCCCCTAGCCATGGCTCCCTGCTGTGGCTGCCGCTGACCCAGACTCTGTGACAGTTATCCCAACACTTTCTGACTTGTGATTGTTCCTTTTCCAGTCCTAGGAATGGCTGTATCTTAAATATATTAGATCCTTCTCAAGCTCATAGTCAGTGTAATGCTCTGAGACACAGTGAGGAATGCGCCGGATTTCTCCCCTAGTCCCGGCCTTCCATGCAGGAAGAGTTAAGATCCGCTGTGGGTTTCTCCTGGAGCAGCACTGCCTGCTGTCCCCAGACCTGCCTGCACTTTCCATGCTTCCAGGTGGTCCCAGCTTCTGGGTTGTTCTCCCCCAGTGTTCTAGAGCAGGGTTGGAATTTCCTCTGGGTTGTCTTTCAGTGTCCGTCGGGTTTTTTTTAGTTCTGTCACCTCTTGACTTGTAATGCTGTCCCTCCCCTTTTCTCCTTCGTTAGCCTGATAGTTTGATTCATGGTGGTTCAGGGAGGTGCTTCTAATTTGCTGTCCCGGGAGCCCTTGTATACAGATTCATAATCCCACCCCGGAGATCCTAGTATATTATAGAGAATGATGTGTAGTGGGCTGGGAATGTGGCCTAGTGGTAGAGTGCTCGCCTCCTGTACATGAAACCCTGGGTTCGATTCCTCGGCACCACATATATAGAAAAAAGCCGGAAGTGGTGGTCTGGTTAAGTGGCAGAGTGCTAGCCTTGAGCACAAAGAAGCCAGGGATAGTGTTCAGGCCTTGAGTTCGAGCCCCAGGACTGGCAAAAAACAAAACAAGCAAAAAAAAAAAAGAATGATGTGTAGTACCAGTAAAAAGCCTTTATTATCATGCAGCTCGTGGTATACACATTGTCATCTCAGCACTAGGGAGGCAGAGATAGGAGGATTATGAGTTCAAGGCCAGCTTGACTGACTAGTGAAACCCTGTCTTAAATTTTTTTCCAATTCAGATATAACTACAGTTAAAATTTTTTTACATTATGTTTATTATTGTTTTCATATATAAAATATAATATGTAAGGCAGGCAATATAAGAGGCATATAATCTTGTTTTGCAGGTAAGAATATGAAAATTAAGAAAAAGCAAAGGGACTTGCCCAAGTTCACTTAGATATTGAGTGATCATATGTCAAAACATAATTGTCTTAAAAAATGTAAAGACAGATTCTTATATGGCTATATTCATTTCCTTTATGAGGCAACCAGTTGCATAATCAAGTTGGTTCACTGAGGAGCAGATTATGTAGATGATGTTTAAGGAAGTCCTGAATGAACTGGCAAAGTTAGATACAATACTCTTCTCGGGCAATTAAAATGCTATCCTTTTAGGTAATTTTTTTCCACTAGACAGAATTAAATTTCATATTTACTAGACAAAAAGTTTTAAGCTAACATGTAATATCACAGTCTGAGGTTTTAAATGGTTTAGCAGTCAATTTAAAGTATATCTCCTGGGTGAAATATTCCTTGGATAGGCTTATATTCTTAGATGATATTGAAAGCACATATTGTCTTATCACTCACTGACTGGTTGTGTGTGTGTGTGTGTGTGTGTGTGTGTGTGCGTGCGCACGTGCCAGTGCACCAGTCCTGAGGCTTGAACTCAAGGCCTGAGCACTGTCCCTCAGCTTTTTTGCTCAAGGCGAGAGCTGTACCACTTAAGCCACAGCTACACTTCATCTTTGTGGTGGTTAATTAGACATAAGCGTCTTACAGACTTGACTGCCTGGACTGGCGTCCAAGTCCAGTCCTCAGATCTCAGCTTCCTCAGATCTCAGCTTCCTCAGTAGCTAGTATTACAGGTGTGAGCCACTAGTGCCCAGCCACTCCTTTGACTTACTTTTAAGTAAGGACAGAAACAGAACGAAAGAAAAAAACCTCGTAACATTTTCTTTCTGACTCTAAGTCTAAATTTGTTTACAGACTACCTTTCTATTTCTTTTTTACAATAGGTTATTTGAATCCTACAGAAGAGTTAATAGTACCAAAGAACAAAGTCATTGTGTGTCTGAGACAGTCTTTAGTGGTAATTTGAAATATCTGATATACAATTTCAGTTGTTTCCAACATTTTGCTTCTATTGTGTGAAGGATTGAACTTACTCCTTAAAGAAAAGGAGAACCTACTATATTTGAAGTCTTTTGCTGAGTTGCTGGAATACTGGCTAGTGGTTGGGGCAGGGGCTCTGACCATTTGCTCCCTCTTGTGCAGCTAAGCTTATTTGTGATAGAGTTTGAAGAAAATGTTGAGTCTTCATTACAAGTAAAGTGTAGTATAAAGTCTCGAATTTATCTTAATGTAAATAAAGGTCAATAAAGGAATGGCTGATAATTTCAGCAAGTTTAGATAAGAAGGAAGCAAAGACAGTAAGATGCATACTGCCCAAACTTGTTTTTGTTCTATTTGTGAATGACATGAATGTCCCTATTGAAAGGTAAATGTTCAAGTTGGGCTTGATTAAAATTAATTAAAAAATCATAGAAATATGAAAAGCAAGAGTAAATATCCTAGGCAGCTTCAAAAATCTAGATTAAGGTTGGGAAGTGACATGTAGTAGGTGGATGATAACCAAGATAATTTCAGAAAAGTTCAAATGAAAGCCAATCAACACATGCTGTTTCAAATGGGGGAGGAATATACGTGTGATACAAGTTCCCTTAACGGCACAATGGAAAACATTACGCAGTGATAATGTGCTTTTAGAAAAAGATGTTTCAAAGGTGTTTGTATTCAAAATATAGCTAAATTTGAAATAAAAATTCCTTTATATGATGACTATGATCTGTGCCCAAAATAGCTTTTGTCTGTCCAGGAAAGAAGACTCTTCACATGTGGCTAGAGGATTCTCCTATTGCAGATATTCTAAGACTTAAAATTTTGTATATCTTTTCATCTCCCCTAAGTAAACTTGATCACATTTAGTTCTGTAAACAAACCAACTTTCAAATGTTTTCCCTAGAAGCATCCAGATCAAATTTTGTTTTCAAAAGAGCCTTGTTTGTATCTTAAGAATTAGATATTTCAAATTAAAATGAGCTTAGTGTTATCATAGTTTCAGATAAGAGCTACTAAGGTTTATTTATTTATTTATTTATTTATTTATTTTTGCCAGTCCTGGGGCTTGGACTCAGGGCCTGAGCACTGTCCCTGGCTTCTTTTTGCTCAAGGCTAGCACTCTGCCACTTGAGCCACAGCGACACTTCTGGCCATTTTCTGTATATGTGGTGCTGGGGAATTGAACCCAGGGCCTCATGTATACGAGGCAAGCACTCTTGCCACTAGGCCATATCCCCAGCCCCTATTTTTGTCATTGTAAATAAACTACAAAATTCCAAGATTCTGTAGTTCTTTTTTTTTTTTTTTTTATAGAATTTGCATTGTTTGTCGTAACTAGTTAAAATTTTTTTCTTTTGCATTTTGCTTGTGGCCTAATGTTGATATACCACAAACTTGTTTTCTGGTTTTCATAAATAAATAACACACACACACACACACACACACACACACACACACACACTTTTTTTTTGACCAGTCCTGGGGCTTGAATTCTGGGCCTGAATGCTGTTCCTGAGCCTTTTTGTATTCAAGGCTAGTGCTCTACCACTTGACCGCTTCTGACTTTTTTTAGTTTATTGGAGATGAGAGTCTCATGGACCCTCCTTACCAGGGTGGCTTCAAACCGCAGTCCGCAGATCTCAGCCTTCTGAGTAGCTAGTATTACAGATGTGAGCCACCAACACCCAGCTTACAAAATAAGTTGTAGATTAAGAACAGATTGTATATATTATACATACATACATACACACAAATATATACATATGTATGCATATACACACTTTGGGATCAACTTTTGGCTTATGTAACGTTTTGAATTGGGGGCAAATGTGAATGTTAATAATATTTATAAAGCATACATATATTTACAAATTCTTATTATTACATTAATGCATGTGGTGTAGCAACATTTGAGTTATCAGTTCTCATTTTGTGAATCATGGATTGAGCCAAACAACAAACTTTGTTAATTATTCAAAGAATACAGGCAAGCAGGTGCAGATGGAACATTTTTATCCCCTCAAACTGAGAAACACACCCCAAAAATGTCCCCATTCTTCTATATTAGGAAGCATATAGCTTTATAATAACTGACTTATGAGTGATAAATACGAAATCATTGGTTAAAGCAAATTGTTTAGAGTTTGGGTTCCTATTTTGTGACCTCATATTTGCACAGTTTTTGTGGCCCTACTTCCATTTCTGGGTTTAAATAAACCCGTAATTGTAGTTTTACAGTAAAGAATTTATGTAGTTGAATTTTGTTCTGCTAATTTTATAGTCTACATACTAGACTCTAGCTAATTTTTTGTCTATTAAAATGTAATCTAGGGGGGAGGGTGGGGGCATGAGGGACAAGGCAACAAACAGTACAAGAAATGTATCCAATCCCCAACGTATGATACTGTAACCTCTCTGTACATCAGTTTGATAATAAAAATTTGAGAAGAAAAAAAAATCATACATCACAGTAAAAAAAAAAAAAAATGTAATCTAAATCTTTTTTTTTTTTTTGGCCAGTCCTGGGCCTTGGACTCAGGGCCTAAGCACTGTCCCTGGCTTCTTCCCGCTCAAGGCTAGCACTCTGCCACTTGAGCCACAGCGCCGCTTCTGGCCGTTTTCTGTATATGTGGTGCTGGGGAATCGAACCTAGGGCCTTGGGTATACCGAGGCAGGCACTCTTGCCACTAGGCTATATCCCCAGCCCAAAATGTAATCTAAATCTTAATAGTTGCTGGCATGATTTTACAGTATCAACATCTTTCATCATGTGAGTTTTCTATATATTTAAAGCTCTGTTCCCTTATTAGATATTTGAAGGTGTGAGGAATTTGCCAAGAACTTTACACTACCTTAGTGTAAGTTACATCAAGACATAGATCTATTTTGCCGTTAACAAAATGTTAACATTTTCTCACTCAATATTTATCCATATTCGAAGTTTGATTTACATTGCAGAAAATGTAAATTGGTTTATGTTTCCATTACAGATTAAAAAGAAAATCTTTTTAAAAGGTTACTTTTAAGTAAACTTGTTCACATTAAGCCAAGAACATAATAAAAAATTCTTAATACAGAAGAGCTATTTTTCATTTGGATTCTCAAGTAGACTTGTGAATAAATCTAAGAGTTAACACATAATATACCCAAGGAATCTCTTTTTTAATGATATTCAAGTTATTCTATGAAAGGATCAAAACCATAGAATAATAGAATTTTGAATTGCTAGAACCTTAGAATTCTATTTTAATAGCCAAATAATTTTAAAAGGAAGAGATACCTATTGTATAACTGATAAATCTAGAGTAACATATCTTTCTCCCCCCCCCCCTTTTGGGGGGGGCATTTCAGCTGTTCTACTTGAGTCTACGTGTGTGTGTGTGTGTGTGTGTGTGTGTGTGTGTGTGTTTTAGTCTTACTGAAATGGTTATCTCTGAGTTTCCTCCAAATATTTGCTGTATTTACTTCTTAGGTCATTATTATTGTTGTTACTACTATTTTGCAGCTGGGACACTTTTAAGATGAATGACAAAAAATGGGAAACAACTCCACCATCCCGTAAATTTCCTGAATGGATGATGTCTGTACAGAATAAAAGATGTGTTATAGAAGAAAGAAAGGTATATTTATTGATTATTCTTTCAACTGGGAAGTTTAATTTAAATTTCATTTTATAATGAGTCATTACTTGTAAACTTCAGATAATCTTTTTGTTATGTGAGTGAACCAGAATGCAGCTATTGAATAAGTTAATAGAACTAAATATTAATTTAGTTTACAAAATGAGAATTTTTACTGTATGCTTTCTCTGTTTATATATAATTTTCATGGTTGATTTTACTAATTCTAGTTAATAATTTAAACATTAATATTGGGGAAGCATTTGGGTTGAGTTTAAGTCTTGTACAGACTTAAGATTTGGTAATCAGGCATAGAGTAGTAATACCTCTTAATAATCTACATAAATTAAATGCTTTCATAAAAGTACCATTAGAAATTTGAAAATAGAATGAATAACAATTTTATAATTGGATAGCTTTATTGTTGTTAAAGTGACCATTAGTTTATAAAGCATTAACTGGTAAAACTTAATTATAAATTAAATGCTTCATTGGTCATTATTTCATTGAAAATTTACTATTTTATGTGAACTTTACAACTATTCTAATTTTTACTTAACTCAAGGCATATATTCAGAAGAGTGCTTTTGAAGATGACCTCCCCTTCTTAGAATTCACTGGATCGATTGTTTATAGTTATGAAGCTAGTGATTGCTCTTTTCTATCAGAAAATATTAGGTAAGAGACTTGAATTTCTCTATTTTACTGAATTTGAGGTCTTCAAAGGTATTATCTTCTAGTATTTGCAAGAATATTGAGTAATATTTGTAAGAATACTGATTTTACAGTTGAGTGCATTCCAGAAAAAATTATATGTACATATAAAATATCACCAAATTCTGTTTTTTAAATAAAATAGTGAATTAAATTTGTAATGCACTTCTGTTCATTGATAAAATTTTCTATTCGCTTTAGATAATTTTTTTACTTGTAACACTTAAGATGTAATATAGAACTATTAAACATTATGTGTATTTTACCAGTTTAGGACAAATGCAAAGTATAGAATGTTCAATTATATCTTACTTAAAATACCAATATAGTGTATTAATAATGGCCAAGACTTACTCTATTTTATTTAGTTTGTGACAGTTGACGCCAAATTATTTCTTTTTTCTTTTTTCCAGTCTTGGGGCTTGGACTCAGAGCCTGGGCACTGCTCCTGGCTTCTTCTTTTCTTTTTCCTCAAGGCTAGCACTCTACCTCTTGAGCCACAGCTCCACTTCGGGCTTTTCTGTTTTTGTGGTGCTGAGGAATCGAACCCAGGGCTTCATGCACGCTAGGCTAGCATCCTACCGCTAAGCCACATTGCCAGCCCACCAAATGATTCTTGAAAAGAATATTAGAAATTACTGTTAGTACTTTCGGTAGTTGTCCCAAGATTGTTTACTGTTGATGTAACAAACTTTCCACAGAAGAAATAATTTATGAAGTAAAGAAATTTATTTCTCACAGTTTTGGAGGCTAGGATCTTCAAACTATTGGTATTTGGCTAGGGCCTTTGTGCTGTATTATAACAGGGCATACTCTTTCAGTAACCAGCTTACCAGGGTCCCCATGACCTCTTTACCTCCCACCACTATTTGCATTTAGGATTAAATTTTGACATGAGTTTTGGAGGGAATAGTCAGGCCATAGCCATTGTTATAATTCAAAGTAAGACCTTAAAAGTGTTTTGTAGTAACAAGTAGTAAGTACGGTCTTTGAAATATAACTGTTCTTTTATTATTATTATTACTTTCCTAAAGAAGTTTAGAGCTTTAATGCAGTTATTTCATACTGTTTTTCTTCCTTTAGCATGAATCTCTCTGATGGGGAAGTGGTAGGATTTGACATGGAATGGCCACCCATAAACAGAAAAGGGAAACTAAGCAGAGTTGCACTGATTCAATTATGTGTGTCTGAGAACAAATGTTACTTGTTTCACATTTCTTCTATGTCAGGTGGGTGTCTCTGTTTCATTTTTATATAACTGATAATTTTAGTACATAAACCTTTTCTCTGAAAAATTGTTTTTTCTCTTATCATCTATTTATGTTCTATGATTCATGAATTCACATTCCCTGTTTTATTTAATTTTTGTAATGCTATGAAGCCTGTTTTAGAAAAGAGAAAATTTAAGTTCAAGGTTCAGAATGAGGAATATCCTGCTGCTACTAGCACAGATGCCATTCAAACCAATTTTTTTGTTGTTGTGTTGTCATTGGTCCGAACTTTTTGCTTTAGGTTAGAAAAGGAATATTAAGGTGGATGTGATTCTAGGTTGAAGTGTAATGTAAATGTAAGTTTGAAAACACACATGGCATGTATAGGTAGAGCTAGGCTGGTGGCACATACCCATAATCCCCAGCACTCAGCATCTTCCTGAGGCAGGCTCAGAGTTGTAGGCCACCTCGACAGCAGGGAGAGACCCTGCCTCAACAAACAAAAGAAACAAACAAATAGAAGCATAGAGACTACGCATTATATTCAGCAGAAATTTTGGAAATAATAATTTATTATGAACAGTTTTTCCCCAGGGATTGAAACGATTACTTGAAAACAAAGCAATTAAAAAGGTAGGGGTAGGAATTGAAGGAGATCAGTGGAAACTTCTGAGTGACTTTGATGTCAAGTTGACGAGTTCCGTGGAGTTGAAAGATGTTGCCAATGAAAAGGTAGAAGTAATACATGTATTATTTTCATAAACTTGTTTTACAAAATGTTTTTCTTTATTGCTGTTTTTCTGTTTTATTTTTAAAGAAAATTGCTTTAAGCAAGTACCTTCCTGGTTTTGTGGTAGTATACATGTTCAGAGTGAATGTTCCATAATAAAAACCTTCAGTTCTAATTAATTATCTTTATGTGTAATTTTTGTAAGCAAACATTTTTGCTCCTATTCCACTGACTTTTGGTACTGTTTTTTTATGTCATATATTTGCAGTCTAAATATATTTGATTTTTTCATTGCATTGTATTAAATACTCTTGAAGGAAGAGTGCTGTTGTGATATAGTGCTTTTAATGGAAGGTTAGCCATTAATTTAATCTTTCAAATTTCACATATTTTATTAATGAAGTCATTAAGTTTTTATATTTAGGGGCTGGGAATATGGCCTAGTGGCAAGAGTGCTTGCTTCATATACATGAAGCCCTGGGTTCGATTCCCCAGCACCACATATATAGAAAATAGCCAGAAGTGGTGCTGTGGCTCAAGTGGGAGAGTGCTAGCCTTGAGCAAAAAGAAGCCAGGGACAGTGCTCAGGCCCTGAGTCCAAACTTACCCCAGGACTGGCAAAAAAAAAAAAAAAAAAGAATTGTTCTCAGTACCTGACTTGTGAAATGGTTACCCCTCTGTACAACACCCAAATAAGAACAATAAAATTATTTTTAAAACGTTTTTATATTGAGTCAAGTATTCATTTGACTAGGAAATAGGAAGAATGCTAATCCATTTGACTTTTCCACAAATAATACTGTGAAAGTGCAGAGGTTTTCATCTCTATATGAGGGAAATTTCAGACTTAAATCTTACAATATAGACTACAAATAAAGTTTTTAATGACGGGAAATTATTCAGGGCCATCTCTGTGTGGTATCTATTTTTCTTTAATTTTTTCCTTTTTCTGTCTGGTGTAGGGCTTGAACTCTGGGCCTGGGCTCTGTCCCTGAACCTCTTTGTGCTCAAGGCTAGTGCTCTACCACTTCGAGCCACAGCTCCCCTTCTGCCTGTGGTATTTTAGTAGATTTCGAATTTTATTTCTGGTATTGTAATTTAATGGTTTTTAAGAAGAGGTAATAATGGAAGTAATGTTTGTTATGTTGCTTTTTCATTACCTACAGCTGAAATGTTCAGAGACCTGGAGCCTTAATGGTCTGGTTAAACACCTCTTAGGTAAACAGCTTCTGAAAGACAAATCTATCCGCTGTAGCAACTGGAGTAACTTTCCCCTCTCCGAAGACCAGAAGCTGTACGCAGCCACTGATGCTTATGTATGTACTTAAAAGATCTCTAGGCTGTGATTTATTTTTTAAACTCATACATTACTTACACATTTTTATGATAGTGGCATTAACTCACTATATTGGCTTTGCATAAAAAATGCTTAGGGAGCTCTGAAATGATATAGTTCTTGATGCTAATTAGCAAATATAAATAAACAGACTGTTTAATGCTAGTTATTTCATTGTCAGGAAGCCAAAATAATGCCCAATTTGAGTGTAAAATACATATGAACTTGAGCGAAACTTGAAAGGCTCAGACTCAGCATGCACACATGGTATATAAGCTATTTAGTATAAAGCTGTTTATTGAAACTGGCCTTATTCCTTATTATTCATATTTTAAATGGGATGAAAATTTAGAAAACTCCTTCTAAGTTTAGTTTGCTCCTGTTTTAGGTATGTTTCATATTTATATGAAAAATGTATTTTTTAATATCTAACATTTTTTAGATTTTTTTTGTTTTTTGTTTTTTTTTTGGCCAGTCCTGGGCCTTGGACTCAGGGCCTGAGCACTGTCCCTGGCTTCTTCCCGCTCAAGGCTAGCACTCTGCCACTTGAGCCACAGCGCCACTTCTGGCCGTTTTCTGTATATGTGGTGCTGGGTAATCCAACCTAGGGCCTCGTGTATCCGAGGCAGGCACTCTTGCCACTAGGCTATATCCCCAGCCCCGATTTTTTAGATTTTTGACAAGGTGTCTGTGTATAGCTTAGTGTGTGACCTTAAACTCAGCCTTCAGAGTTCTGGGAATACGGGCATGTGCTATCACACCATGCTTGGGCTTATCTTTTCAAATAGCATTTTGTGTCTGTGTATGACTAAATTTAAGAAATATCTTTTATTCCATGGGCTGGGAATATGGCCTAGTGGCAAGAGTGCTTGCTTCATATACATGAAGCCCTGGGTTTGATTCCTCAGCACCACATATATAGAAAATGCCCAGAAGTGGCGCCGTGGCTCAAGTGGCAGAGTGCTAGCCTTGAGCAAAAAGAAGTCAGGGACAGTGCTCAGGCCGAGTGTAGTCCCCAGAACTGGCAAAAAAAAAAAAAATAAAAAATATATATATATATATAAAATTCCATAGTGAATCTCTTTTCCCCTAATTTCTTTCACGTGCATGCACATGTGTGTGCATGTGTGCTGATCTCAGGGCTTGAACTCATGGCCTGGCTGCTGTCCCTGTGCTTTTTTTTTTTTTTTGCTCAAGGCTAGTACTTTACTACTTGAGCCACAACTCTACTTCTGCTTTTTCTGGCGGTTAATTAAATAAGACTATCAGGGACTTTCCTGCCCTGACTAGCTTTGAACTGAGATTGAGATCCTCAGATGTCAGCCTCCTGAGCAGCCAGGGTTACAGGCATGACTCACTGGTACTTTGCTGTACTTTTATTTCTTGAGTATCTTTTCTGTCTCATTTTACATCTTATTTTGGAGTAGATACTCCTATGCTTTGTACCAGAAAGAAGTTTACTTTTGTCAGGGAAAGAGAGGGATAGTTTTCATGTTTTGAAGAAAATACTCAGTCCTTTTTGAGCCTAGCGGAGTTGTAATAGCATCTGTGTTCACAAAGGGTCAGTGTAATGTGATAGCTCCTGTTAACAGGACTTTAAAATGACTGTTCAGACATCTCGGCGTATTTAATGAAATGGTGGGAAGCTAATATCCATAAGCAAGCATATTTCTCT
Source organism: Perognathus longimembris pacificus (assembly GCF_023159225.1). NCBI lineage: Eukaryota > Metazoa > Chordata > Mammalia > Rodentia > Heteromyidae > Perognathus > Perognathus longimembris. Next base: position 39,594,595 of record NC_063181.1, on the reverse strand, counting down.
CACTAGATTTTATTTTGGTAAAATTTATTTAAAAGCTATTTGGTTTGGATATTTCATTTTAATATTGTGTTAATAGGTAAGAACTTCAACTTTTATTTCAAGGTTGAAGCAGCTTAATTGTCCATTTTCATGACTGGAATAGTGAATAAATGAAGACGTGGTCTCAGTTGTTTGAGTGCTTTGGAGATTATTCTCTTTATATTTCTCTAGAAGTGGGATGTATAGTTTTATTTTATCCTAGTCTATCCTTTGTTTTCTGTTTTTTTTTTTAATAGGCCGGTCTCATCATTTATAAAGAATTAGAAATCCTGGGTGGTACCATGCAAACATTTGCTCGAAATAAAGGTACGTTATGATCTAAAAATAATTGATAAAATGTAAATTTGGACTTTTGTCAGGTTTAGCTCCAAAATTGATATTTGCTATAAGTAAGATTTCTCGAGTGTTTGAAAAATGTTGACTTTAAAGTGAAATCCATCAGGGTTAACAGTAAAAGCAGAATTTATTGCTCTTGTTTTGTAACATTACTGTTAGAGCTAGGGCTTGATGTCCTTTAGAGTGAGTCAACTCACTTTCTCCCAGGCTTATCCATCCCAGGATTATGCTGCCTTGTAATAAATGTTTAAAATGCTATATATTTAATGTGTTGAATTACTAAATACTATTTATTGTCTTTCTTTGTCAGCTTCAGTGAGCTTGTCAGATGTCTTGATAGGTTAGTGATTTTGTGGGTCAGTTAGTAGAGTGGATGAATGTTTCTTGGACCAGTGGTAGAATCTGAGTTGTCTTACTTGGGATATATCTGTTTGGAAAATGCATAATAGGTTAAAATCCATATTATAGACTAATAGTATACCCCCTAAAGCGACAGTTTTTTTTAAAATTGGCATTGAGTTATATAAGGGGTTACATTTGACACATCTATATATGCATGCAGTATGCCTTCATCAAACTCATTGTCTCTAGGACAAAATATTCTAAGCAGCTATGTTGAGATATAGAAAGGATTGTTAATGCAGGTTGAGCATCACTAGTCTTTAATCTGAAATGCTCTGAAACTTTTGGAGTATACATGTGGTGCACCTTTTTGTTGGTTTTGGAGAATGTTTCCTGGAGAAAGTGATTCTTAAAGCAAGACCTGAAATAAGGACAGGTATTATCTGTCTGAGCAGTAAAGGAAAGTGTTGTACTAGAAACAGCAGGTACAGTTTCAGAGGTAAGAGAAATCATGGTATTTATCTGTAGGCAATTGAAACTTGTTCAGCACAGTGAATACGATGGACTGAGTAATGTAGGAGGAGAAGCAGGGAAGGAAAGAAGGTTGTCTGTGCTCAGGAGCTTACTTTTCCTCCTAACAAGCGACGCTGTTGTAGGCATTAATCACAAGCTTGAAATGCACTTTATTGAAAAGCAAAACCAAGCAAAGTCTTTGAACTATAGTGTAGAAAATGGGTTATAGGAGGACAAGAGTCACTGTGGGAAGACTTTTTGGGAGATTGAGATGTTATGATGCACCAACTGAGATGTTATGGTGACTTGAATCAGTTATTTGTACTGAGGATAGAGAGAAGTGGATAGCTTCAAAATACACCTAATACAGTTACACAGTTGACGGAATTTGCGGTAACAGTGCATCAAGATAATTCCTGCATTGTTCCCAACAAGGATGAAAAGTGCTGATGAGAAGAACAAGTGTTTGTGTAGCAGGACACATACAGTCAAGCTTAGGTAAGGTTAATGAGAGAAGTTTCTAAGATAGCAAGAGGGAAGTGCCTGTAGGTATATGTAGGCTATGTCTAAGAGGAGTTTGTAAGAGAAAAAGAATTAGGACACAGAATCTTGAGTAATCTAGTGTGTAATGTTTGTGGGAAAGGAGTTACCAAAGGAGTTACTTAAGCAGTTATCTTAGACCTGGAAGGAAACTAGGAAGTATAGCATGTAGAAGGTTAGAAAAGAACATGTAGGAGAACATGTAGTAGGAGTGTGTTATCTTTTACTCTAGTAGCTTTAGTGTACTTGTGACAAAAGAAATGTTTCAAAGGGAAAGTGGGTCCTGTTAAAATAGAAAAGGTCCAAGGCCTTTTGTGACATGAAGGCATTATAAATATAGCAAGAGTAGAGTAACAGAATAATGTGGGTGGAAATCAAAGTAGTTTTTTAAAAAAAGAGAGAAGCTGGGTCTTAAGGAATGTTTTCTTACGAGTGTGTGACCTTTTTTTAAAAACTTGTCTTGTAAAGGGAATATATAACTTGTGTAATAACCATTTGTTGAGTATTATCTCAGAAATTGTTATAGGATGCTGGAGAAAGTTTGCTGAACAAAACAGCCCAAGCACTTTTACTTCATTGAATTAACTATATAAGCAAGCCATGTGGATATTTGAAGGACTTAGAGGAAAGCCTCTGAGGAGATTAAGTGCTTTGCTTAGGGGACAGGAGTGTAATGGACAAGGAAGGAACAGGGTTAGGACTGAGAGAAAACAAGGCTTAGGAAAAAAAAATAAACTTGGGCCCGGCCTTTTATGGCATTGTATGCTGTGAACCTGAGTTCATATTTTATTTAAAAAATTCAACAATTATCTTTAGTTGTACATAAATTTCAGCTCATCCTGTGGGTTTGCGACTATGATGGGTCTTTGTCAATGTCACCCTTTCTGTGGTTCTGCACCACTCCTATGCCCACCTATCCCCTCTAGTTACCTGGTTCCATTTGCACATCTGCACTTTCAGTATCGTGAACAGTCCTAATATTCATGTTGTATTAATGAAAATAAATGTGATGATGGGTGATGGGAAGCCCTTAGAGGGTGTGGAGTAGAAGAACAATATGATTAAAATTTTATCGTAAAAGGATTTTTCTGGCTGTTGGAAGATGGCAAGGGCTTGGCCAGGGACTGTTGAGATGAGGCAAGAGATGGCAATTGTTTGAATTAGGCTAGTTGCCACAAAGGTGGTTCAGGAATTTACCTGCAAGTGCTTGTGAGAGATTTGCAGGTGAACTCTCTGTTGAAGAAAGATAGAAGCTGGTAGAATAACTAAGGTACTGTGATTGAATTAGTTGCCGAACTGAAAGATTGGAGATAGTCGACGATTATGAGAAGTACTAAGTTGTGGTGAGAAAAGTCTAGATTTAAGTGTTGGTCATGCCAGATTTGAAATGTTTTCTGTTAGCTAAGAATCTTAGTTGAGAACTAATTCTGGAATTCAGAGGACATGTAGAAGTTGGAGATCTAACTTTGGGGATCATGTATACAGATGGTATTTCAGACATTGAAATGAAATGAGATGAAATTGGCAGTGAATGGGGTAGAGGAACACAAAGGGCACCTGAGGTCTGGGAGATGAGAGAGCAGCAGAGAGGACCAAGTGGGGCACTCGTGAAGCGAGGAAGCGGGGAGTGCAGTACCGAGGAGCCAGGTGACGAGCTGGGCGCCGTGGCACATGCCTAGCATCCCAGCTCTGTGTGAGGTGGAAATGGGGAGAATTGTGTTAGAGCCAGGCACTGGTGGCTCATGCTTATAATCCTAGCTAGCTACTCAGAAGGCTGAGATCTGAGGATTGCAGTTCTAAGCCAGCCTGGGCAGGAAAGCCTGAGATTCTTATATCCAGCTAACCTCCAGAAAACCGGAAGTGATACTGTGGCACAAAGTAGCAGAGTGCTGGCCTTGAGTAAAAACAGCTCAGGCCCTTGTGTCAAGATCCCACAACTGACCAAAAGGAAAAGTTAGCAAGACATCACCTCAATAGACAAGCTTAGTGTGATGGTGCAGCTAACCAGGAAATGTAGGTTGTAGGATTTCCATTGAGGCTGCCCTGGGGAAAATTAAGAACTTACCTGAAAAGTAACAAAAAGCAAAAGAGAACTGTTGGTGTAGGTCTAGTGGACAGTGCCCTGAATTCAAATCCAGCATTGCCACACAAAACAAAACAAAACAACAACAACAACAAAAACCAAACCAGAAGAAAACATAGTAGAAGGAAAAAATGAAATAGAGAACATTGTCAGAAATTATTAATCTCTGAGTACTTGAGTGAGATGCTGATTTAGGTTTGATAATGTGGAGGCCAGCAGTATCTTCCTAAAAGACAACTTTGCTATTATTATATTCATGGAGAGTAGATGGGGTAGGTAAACAGAGAGGAAATGATAAGAGGAGCCAGGGAACAGGTGCAGTTCTATATCTGGGTACATTTTTTTTGGTTGTTGTTACTGGCCATGATGTTTGAACTTGGCCTGCGTGCTGTCCCTGAGCTCTTCAGCTCAAGGCTTGTACTCTATCTACCACTTGAGCCAAAGCACCACTTCTGGTTTTCGGTCATTAATTGGACAGACAAAACTTTCCTGCCCTGGCTGGCTTTGAACCTCAATCCTCAGATCTCAGTCTTCTGAGTAGCTAGGACGACATGAGCCACCAGCGCCCAGCTCATCTTGGTACATTTTACCAAACATGCTGCTTCCCAAAAAATTCGGAGGCTGCCGTTTGGTACCACAGTTAATGATCTTTAGCTGGTTCTTTGCCCCGGAGCTAAAAGTTTGATCTACTGGCGAGTTCATCTATATCTCATTATAGTCATATTTTGATTTTTTGGCTACCTTATTATGTAAAGCCACTCTGCTCTCTGGTTTCTGGGAGGAACAGCTGTCTTTTTTTCTTAGGAAGACCTCATAGTTATGTATAAAAAATTGGATGTATCTGATTTCTCCCCTACCCATGAAAATAAGACTGGTGAGTTAGAGACACTTGACTGCTTGATCAGGTTGTTGACTCTCATTCTGTCTTGAGAGTGTATTCTCACTTTTCCTTCAATAAATCTTGCTTTAAAAAAATACTCCTGCACATCTGCCCCTGAATTCTTTCTTTGGCAAGGCCAAGAATCTGCTGGATCACAGATTGTTGAACCTCTCAGATCTGGTGGCATCTTTTGTCAACAGTGGCAGGACCCACTTGAGGAGTTGACAGTTTCCACCAAGGTGATCGTCTCCCCCAAGGACCTGGCAGGCCAATTTCCAATGTTTTGTTTTGTCAATTTAGTACTGAAATTTCCTCCTGCCCTTCCCCCAGCTCAGTTGCTTTCTTGTGAGATTGAAACCAAACTGATGTACACTGCAGGCACAAGTCTAACAATTAAATATCACCAGGATGCTCGGTGCTTAAAGACATTATGAGAGGAGAGGTGGAGCACAGCGTGAGCCTGCCTGTAAGTCTCCATGAGCATTCAATGTGTGCAGATCTCTCCTTGCAGCTTATACCTGTTAGGATTTCGTCAGTTCCAATTGTTCCTTAGTTCTTCAGCTTTTCTCACCCTACCTCATCTTAAGATACCCTACCTATTTTGCTACTGTTTTCCTTGATGATAGAAGAAACCTCATTTTTGCAGTGGAGTAAGTGGTCAGATATTTCACTGTAGGACAATTGTTGATTTATGCATATCCCAATCCTTTGCTCCTAGAAGAATCAGGAAGTAGTAGCATACTCTCATGGGTTTATCTGTATCACTTGATCTCTTGCTACCGTGCACAAAAATGTGGGAGTTGGACCAACTAAAATTTCAAGAGATCTAACTAAGCCTATTAAGATACCAGAGCAGAGCTGTTACTGGTTAGATTCTTTCTCTAGTGACCCTACTTGTTTTCAGGTGTCACAGATGAGCTTCTAGTGAGAGTTCTAGGGCCATGTGAGATCTTGGGTCATCAAGCATGTCAGATGCAGTGGACTTTTTACCCTGTGGTGTCTGGGTTAATAATTGGCTCTGGAAGACTTGAGAAACGTTTACAGCTTGGCCATTGCCAGGTTGGGACGCTAGCGCAGCTATCTCTGATTTTGTTGTTGTTTTCTCCCATTATAACACAGATAAGGCAGAAAAGGGGCCTCATGACACTGGACTTTCTTCCATTGCCTTCAGAGCTTTATCCAGGAGGAATCAGTAAATCCTCTATTATCTCCCCCCCCCCCCCAATCTTTTACAGACCATAGGAGATTCCAAATCAATTCCGACCGACTCCCCTCTGGGTTGCATTCTCAACCGGTAGAAGCATCTGTCTACACACTCTCTTAAAAGAAACACCCTAATCCATTTTTGTAATGTTGATTGGCCTCAATATAAATTAGTAGATGGAGAAATTTGGCCTGAAAATGGAAGCCTAAATTTTGATACCATCTTCAAACTTGATTATTTTTGCAGGAGTCAGGCGAAATGGCCTGAGATTCCATATGTCCAGGTCTTTATGGAATTAAGATATATGCCAAGTATATATTGTGCTTCTACAGCTGAAAAGTGTCTAAACCTGCATAGAAAAGATCCAGATCCCCCTTTAGTTCCCCAGTTTGTCCCAAAGGTGGATCAGTCATTTCCCAAAGGGGAAACCGACTCCCAACTGAAACACCCAGCCCTGCCTGAGGAGATCATCTCATTTCCTTTGGCACAGTTTACTTCTAACCCCTTAATGAATGCTCCCCAGGAGCTAGCCGCTAGAGGGAACAGAACTGTTAAAGTCCGTGTGCCCTTTTCAGTGAAGTACCTTACACAATGCAAAGATAGACTAGGTAACTTTTCTGAGGATCCAGGTAGATTCATGCAGGAATTCCAGGATATACTTGACACCTTTGATTGGACCTGGGAAGATCTAGACATAATTTTTTCTCATTGTTGCTCTTCTGGTGAAAAACACCATATTTGGGTTGCTGCCCAACAATTTGCTGATGAACAACATGCCATTAATGGCACATTTCCCTTAGGTGCATATGCGGTACCCAATTGTGACCCCCTCTGGAACTACGAGCCCAAGCAAAGAGGGAGCACACAGGTATTAATGATGATCCAGTATCTCCAGGAGGGCATGAGGAGAGATGCCAAGACAAGGGCTGACTATAGCAAGATAAAAGTAGTAACTTGGGGGCCCGGGAGAGATGCCAAGACAAGGGCTGACTATAGCAAGATAAAAGAAGTAATTCAGGGGCCGGATGAAAACCCTGCCCTCTTTAAGAGGAGACTTACAGAAGCTCTTAGAAAGTATAGTAGTGTGGATCCAGAGTCTGAACTTTTCCCTTTACTCCTAAGTATACATTTCATTTACCAGTCAGCCCCTGATATACATAGAAAGCTTCAAGATGCGTTTGAGACCTACTCAGTCTCTCTCGACAAATTGATGGAGATTGCTTTCTGTGTGTTTAACAATAGGGACCGGGTAGAGGAAAGGAGGCAGAGAGCTAGGGAAAGGAAACAAATCCAAAGGCAGCACAGTTTTTGGCTGATCTTCACAATGCCCTGACATCTTTGGATTATCCAGTTAGAGCCCCCCAGAAAGCAACAGGTAAAGGAGCTTGCTACAACTGCCAGCAACCAGGACATTGGAGTCGAGAATGTCCTCAAAGACGACAGCTGCCAAAAGCACCATGCCCCATCTGTAAACTGAAGGGGCACTGGAAGAAGGATTGTCCACAGTTCCGAAGGGAGTTGGGATCAAGCCCTTAAGGGGAGTTGTTTGCCATGTCTGATTGAAGTTGCCAAAGGCCCTGAACAACCCCCTCTACACCCATCCCCATTGGAGGGGAGGACAGTAGGGTGATTCTGGACATCTTTGGTAAGCCTGTCTGATTCCTGTCAATCCAGTAACTACCTTTCAATACTGCTTTTTCATTATGGATCACTGTCCTCAAGTCCTACTCTGATCAGTGATATTTTATGTTGCCCTATCCTGCCTGTTGGGAAGTCAAATGATCATCTCCCTCTAGTTCTCTAGCTCCTAATGTCAGATCATCTACCTCCTACCCTGGCTAGAGACTTCCAGAAGTCTGTGGGGGATTTTTTGTTAGCCCCCTATTCTGCTAAGATTTGTTTTTTTTTTTTTCTTTTGCCAGTCCTGAGGGTCCAGGGTCTGAGCACTGTCCCTGGCTTCTTTTTGCTCAAGGCTAGCACTCTACTACTTGAGCCACAGCACCACTTCTGGCTTTTTCTGTATATGTAGTGCAGAGGAATCGAACCTAGGGCTTCATGTATACGAGGCAAGCACTCTACCACTAGGCCATAGTCTCAGCCCCTCTGCTAAGATTTTTAAGAAGTAGTTAAGGTTACTAAGTATGGGATACTTCTAGACCTGGTTGTGCTGTTCAGTGGATCTTGCCCAAATGTTTCTAAGCCCTGGAGTATCTTTTCCTCACAGAAAAACAATATTTCATCGAACTTGAAACAGAGATGGCTTAAAATCCCTGACCAATTAACTTACCTTAAACATGTATTTTAGCAGACCAGATTTATCAAGACCCAGACCTTACCTGATTTACTGTTGAGAATAGCTTCATAAAAGGATAAGAAACACATTGGATACACATATTGGAAAAGGATAAAAGGGCAAATGCTCTGGGATCCTTACCAGGAGGTACTTCTCTGTAAACTAGTGGGAGGATGTAATACCACACTTCCCACAAAACTATGCCTGTCTTCTCTAACAGCAATGGTTAGAAATTCCATTTATCAATTTCTCTTTATTTATCAGAGAAATAGTGATGGAAGTAACGTGTGTTTACTATAAAGGCTGACATTTTTTTTTTTTTTTGGCCAGTCCTGGGCCTTGGACTCAGGGCCTGAGCACTGTCCCTGGCTTCTTCCTGCTCAAGGCTAGCACTCTGCCACTTGAGCCACAGCGCCGCTTCTGGCCGTTTTCTGTATATGTGGTGCTGGGGAATCGAACCTAGGGCCTCGTGTATCCGAGGCAGGCACTCTTGCCACTAGGCTATATCCCCAGCCCTAAAGGCTGACATTTGACAAACCAGTGACCAAAGGATTTTTTTTTCCCCTCTGTGGAAGTAATGTCTAATCCTCAAGCTTCCATGGTCAGGGACCTGTTCTTTTTCTCTTGGTACTCTGATCCCAGAAGATGCTTTATTTCTCTTCTCTTTTCCCTTTTTGGCATCCTGACTTCATACCAGAGCTGTGTATTTAATACCATTCATTGCCACATCAGAGAAAATAGCTGGAATGTGGCAGAAACAGTTTCAGTAGCAGCAGTGGTATATTATAATCTCTCAAAGGAATTAAGCTTCAGCAACCAGGATATTTCTGAGGTCCTATTTACTTTGGAAGACGAGTAGGAATTGTCTTCAATTAAACAGGCCCCAGACATATACCCCAACAGCTCAGGATGGTGCTTTGCTTTCTTCTCTAGAAAGACTGCTGCTTCTATGTCATCCAATCTGGTATGGTCTGAGATAATATAAAAGTTGTCCTAAGTCAGGTGGCTTGTCTAAAGGAACAGGTCTCTGGGGGATGGTGGTCATCTCTGAGATTATTCCAAACAGCCTTAATGGCCCTTTCCAGTTTTGGAAACACCTTTGCTATTCACAGCATGGGCATTTCGCCCTATCATTTTAAAGTGCTTAACTTTTTTCATATTTTCCAGGTTTAAAGGGCCCCACTTGCAGTTAATTGTCCTTCAAGCATTTCAGCCACTTCCTCCAGAGGAACAGACATCAAGTCATAGTCTTTTGGACTAAGTTGTCACCACTTTTACTCTCCAGCTGGCTTCCTTTTACCCAGTTAGTTAACAAAGGAAAATGGGCCCTGTAGGTAGGGTCCATGCCCATTTTCAGCATGAACAAACTACAGAAGAAGAGACCTTCATCCCTTCCTTCCCTTATGAGCTCATAAGGTCCATGTTCCTTGAGGGAACAGGCCAGTAGAAAGGGAATAATAATAATAATAATAATAATAATAATAATAATAATAGTGATGATGATGGAAGGGTATATATAGATCAGGCACTGTAAAATTTCTGGGTACATTTTGCCAGACCTGTTGATTCACATGAAATCCTGAGGCTTTGGTTGATCCACTTTTTTTTTTTTTTTTTTTTTTTTGGCCAGTCCTGGGCCTTGGACTCAGGGCCTGAGCACTGTCCCTGGCTTCTTTTTGCTCAAGGCTAGCACTCTGCCACTTGAGCCACAGCGCCGCTTCTGGCCGTTTTCTGTATATGTGGTGCTGGGGAATCGAACCTAGGGCCTCGTGTATCCGAGGCAGGCACTCTTGCCACTAGGCTATATCCCCAGCCCGTTGATCCACTTTTTGGTACAACAGTGAAGGGCCTCCAGCTGGTATTTCTCCCAGTCCTAGAGAATAAAGGTTACCTAGAAGCTTTATCTCAATTTCATTGAAGTTGCAGTTTGATGCGTATACTTTCCTTCAAATTACCAGCCTTATCCTGAGGACATTGTTAGGTAAAGCTACTCTTGGTTCTCCCAATCCTGGAAAAGCCCTCCTGTTTCTTAGGAAGACCCCATAATTATGTACATAAAATTACCACTTCTGGTTTTCCCATTCTGAGAGCTAGATATACTTGGCATCTTCGTCTGGTGGTCTTTACTCATCCTGTCTTGAGAGTGTACTTTGATTTTTGCTTCAATAAACCTTGCTTTGTTAAAATTTCTCTGTGTGTCTGCCTGTGAATTCTTTTTTTTTTTTTTCCTGGTGACACCAAGAACCTGCTGTGCTCTGAAGACAGGTGACAAGCATAGTTGGTTTAAGAGGAAATTGAGACAGTATGTATGGGCAACTTTTGTAATTTTGCTGTAACTGGGGATGTAAATACAGCTTAGCAGGTAGGGAGATGAGGTAGTTCTTTTGTAATTATTCCTATTTTCGGAGTGAACTAGCAGTGAAGCTGTTGCCCCATGGTTACTGGAGGCTCAAAGAGAATGGTAAAGGTATAACATGGTTGTCTTATGGGAAAATATGAGCTATAGAATTAGTAGTTCTAATGAGTCATTTGAGATTTTTATTAAAGTGAGAAGTATGAATGTACTTAGAGTGTAGAATCTTTATAATTGAAATTTCTAAATCTTTGGTCCCTTAAAAAAAAAGAAATTTCAAAATGGTTTTATTTGGCATTTACAATGCTAAGGATATGATTATGGGAATGAATGACTTAGGTTAGGAAAAGATTGTTTGAAATGGGAGAAGACAAGAAACAAAAAGGGCACAGTTTGAAATTGCCAAGGAGAGAAACAGGAATTTCAATGGAGAGGTAGACAATAAACTGGGCTCTAAAGTCTTCAGTAAGTTAAAATAATTTTAAGATAATGGCAAACCAGGAAAAAGAAAATACTAGATGGTCCTCTGTTATGTTTCAGAGGAGCTGGTCATTTTGAATAAGAGAAATGTTGAAGAAATCAAAAGGTTTGGGAAAGGAAAGCGGTTTTGTGCTGTTGATGGAACAGATATCAATTAAAATAAAATTGAGAATTTAGAAGATAGTCTGATTAGAAAGACTTACATTTTATTTTACTTTTCCTTTTATGAGGGCAATGAGGGGCTGGGGATATGGCCTAGTGGCAAGAGTGCCTGCCTCATATACATGAGGCCCTGGGTTCGATTCCCCAGCACCACATATACAGAAAATGGCCAGAAGTGGCGCTGTGGCTCAAGTGGCAGAGTGCTAGCCTTGAGCAAAAAAGAAGCCAGGGACAGTGCTCAGGCCCTGAGTCCAGGCCCCAGGACTGGCCAAAAAAAAACCCAAAAAAACAAAAACACACACACACACACATAAAAACACACATGAGGGCAATGAGTAAGAGTTTTGTGAGGTTGGATTTACTAAAACAGTTTAGGTAGCAGCTTGTATTTGTATTGGTTTATGAGGTAATCAATGGGAGAAAGTGCTAGATTTTCATTGCTTCATTGCCTTGGTCAGTTACAACTGGGTTTTTATTCATAACTTTTTCTAAACTATAAGCAGAAAAAGTGGTTTGGGGATTAAATAAAGAAGACTTAAAAAAATTCATTTACGGAAAGATAATGAAAACCTGAGCTGTAATACTATTTAATGAAATGACTGAAAAATTGCTTTGTAGATTGAAAATTAATACTGATTTTCCCACTCCCCTCCAGAGGAGAAAATCCTACCTATTGAAATGAAGAAACAGTTGACTTCAATCTCTGAAGAAGCGATGGATCTGGCTAATCATTTTCCTGACACTTGCAGAAAATTAGAAAATCCAGAGAGGTTAAATATTATGTTTTTTGTTTTTCTTTTTTACAATTCTATTACTCTCATTCTTGTGCATGAAGAGTTGACTCTTCCTCAGGACAGACTCACAAACTTGCTTTAATACATATACTCAAACTAGTGAATAGCTTGAGAAATACCTTTCAAGTTAAAATTGCGTATCTAGATTCTAAACCTTTTTGTTTTTTGGTCTATTTTGTACTTTCTTTTTTTTTTAAGGAAACAGATTTATTTATTTATTTATTTATTTATTTATTTATTGGGATGGTGCTGGGGCTTGAAATTGGGATCTTGACTGGCCCTTTGAGCCATGTCCTAGTCTTTTGCTTTTAGTTTGTTTGTCAGATGGTTCAGGTTTCTGAGGTTACAGATGAGTCTTTCCTTGTCCAATGAGATTATATATATTTAAATTTATCTTACTGTCTTTAAGTAATTGTACAAAGGAGTTACCATTCAACAAATCAGTTTTTGAATACAGTCACCCCTTTGTCACTCTTATCATTCTCCCTGATCTCTCCCAACTCAATCCCTACCCCCTCCCCTCAATTTTCTTAATTTTATAGGATATGCAAGTGATATTTTTGAAAATGTATATTGTAATTTTTAGCTAAGCAAAATAAGTATACATTAAAGAAAATATATAACGCTAGATACTGATGGCTTATGCCTGTAATCCTAGCTTCTCAGGAGGCTGAGATCTGAGACTTATCATTCAAAGCCTGCCCAGGCAGGAAAGTCCATGGTACATCAGTACCCTTGAGTAAAAAGGGACAGCTCGTAGGCTCTGAGGTCAAGCCCCAGGACTGGCACACATGTACAATAAAATATTCCAGATTTTTTCTGTTTATAATGTATTTAATTATATTTGTAATTTGATCACTTTCCACAAATGAAGACAGTCTTCATAGTTAGTAGCTTTATTGCTTTTGGCTACGTAAGAATCTTAGCTGGTTAAAAACATGTTTACTACAATAGAACAAATGGAACTCAAACCTTAGACTTATAAAGCAAAAGCACCAGGTAACACTTAAGACTTTTATAGTTACAGCAGTGGGATTTATTTATTTATTTATTTTGCCAGTCCTAGGGCTTGAACTCAAGGCCTGAGCAGTGACCATGGCTTCTTCTTTTTTTTTTTTTGGCCAGTCCTGGGCCTTGGACTCAGGGCCTGAGCACTGTCCCTGGCTTCTTCCCGCTCAAGGCTAGCACTCTGCCACTTGAGCCACAGCGCCGCTTCTGGCCATTTTCTGTATATGTGGTGCTGGGGAATCGAACCTAGGGCCTCGTGTATCCGAGGCAGGCACTCTTGCCACTAGGCTATATCCCCAGCCCCATGGCTTCTTCTTGCTCAAAGCTAACACTCTACCACTGGGCCACTTGTGGCTTTTTCTGTTTATGTAGTGCTGAGGAAGTGAACCTAAGGGTTTGTGCATGCTAGGCAAGCACTCTACCACCAAGCCATATTCCCAGCCCCTAGCACTGGGATATTTTGAGCAGATATTCCATATAAATATATAGACCTTAAACCAAAGGTATTGTATAGTTAACTTATTTTTGGAACTAGACCTTGCTGTGTTATTATTTACTGAATGACTACTTTGTTAACTCTTTTAAAATAGGAATGTTTTCAAACAATGCAGAACTGCAAGTAGCTCTGTAGTTTTGTAGAAATGTGAGGCAGTTGGAATTTTAAATACATTGTTACTGCATTCTTTTTTCTATTAGTGATAGATTTGTGATAGATTTTGATGGGTAAATTTGACTATGTGGCCTAGCACTGGGGGCTACGTTTTCAGGAGACTTGAGATCTGAAGCCAGCCTGTGCAGATAAATCTGACATACTCTTATGCAGCAAACGGCCGGAAGTGGTGGTGTGGTTTAAGTGGCAGAGTTCCAGCCTGAAGTGAAAAGCTATGCAAGAATTTGAAGTTTGAGTTCAAACCTCAGTAATGGCACATTTATTTCAGTGTGGTATAGAAAAAATAAATGTGGTATAGAGCTCTGGAGACATTGCTTAACTGATAGAGCAAGTGTAAGGCCCCGAGGTTAATCCTTAGTTCCATAGGAAAAAAAATAATTAGAACAATCCTCTTTCATATAATTTATATGTATCTCCAAACTTTGTAAATGTATTTTGTGTATATTAAATATACTTTGTACTTTGCTTCATAACATCAACTAAACGTTTTCTTAAAATTTATGAATGTGAAGTAATGATAAAAAGTTGTCAAATTTCTTACCCTGTTTTTGTGTGTGTGTGTGCGTACACGTGTGTTGGTCCTGAGGGCTTGAACTTGGGACCTCTTGGTTTTGTTTCACTTCCCTTGCCAGTTGGTGCTCTGGTACTTGAGCCACACCTCTACTTTTGGCTGTAGGCTACTTAATTGGAGACAATGGTCTCTGGGCTGTTTTCAAATAACAATCTTCAGATCTCAGTCTCCTTGGGTGCTAGAATTAGAGGCCACCGCCCACTAGCGCCCAGCTCTTTCTGTTTTGTTGTACACATATACGTATAGTAAAACCTGATTTATTTAATATTGTAACTAAGAACTAAGAGGGAACAAAAAAAACTCAGCTATCAAATTTCCTAAAATAATCATGTGTTTTATTTTTTGTTGTTGTTGGTCGTGGGGCTTGAACTCAGGGCCTGGGCTTGAGCTCTTTTTGTTTAGGTCTAGCACTCTACCACTTGAGCCACAGCACCACTTCCAGCCTTGTCTGTATTTGTGGTATGGAGGACTCGAACCCAGGGTGTCATGCATGCTAGGCAAACACTCTACTACTTGGCCAAACTCCAGGTCCCTCATGCATTTTTTTTTATGCTCACTTTCTGCACTTCCGGTGTAGTACATACGGAGACATTCAAAGTAACTTTCCTTCATATGTATATTTTGATAAGCTTGTGCTTGTAGTTTGAATGAGAATGATATGATTTAGACACTATCTCCAGTCTGTGGAGTGGTCAAAAGGTAGAACCAATGACTTAAAATAGGAACAGTTTGAAGATTTTTTTTTAAGAAGGTAATATTTTATTCCTCAGTGAACACAAACTATTGCTGTTATTTAGTATTCATAATTTATTTGGTTATTTATTGTATTGTTGTTATGTACTTGACATTCTGGTGACTGTTGAAGCAACATATGTGTGGTGTGTGTATGTGTGTGTGTGTGTGTGTGTGTGTGTGTATGTGTGTATAATAGCTACCCTAAGAAGAGAGGAAAAGTACATAATGTGTTAGTAAAGAGTTTAAGACAGCCTTTGGTAAACAGTCTTCTTAAATTGAGCATATCCTAGTCTGATGTTTATACATTACAGCATTCCTTGGTTACTTAGTTTAAACGATATCACATACCTTCCTACAACATTACATATAGTTCTTATATATGAAGTGCTTTGTACAACTAAATACTTTTTTAAGATTTATAGTCTGGCACACTAGACGTGGGAGGATGAGATTAGAAGGATTGCAAGTCTGAGACTATTTTGGGCTACATAGTGAGACGTTTCTTCATCTCAAAACATAAAAGATATATAAAGCCTTGGGATGTTAAAAATGGCTTGTTTTTAGTCGTGGCATTTAATTTTGTTCTTGATTTTGTGCTAATGGTGAATACAGACTTTGCTATCTTCTCCTTGAGCTCAGCTTTGAGTGCTACTAATGGTGCAAATTTTAGTGCTGAAGCAGTTCAGCACTTTGTTAATTTATTCTTTGAAAGACCAAGTTATTTTGAATTTTTAATACAAAACTTTAATAAAAGGCATGTCAGATTTTATAATTGGTTTTAAATAGTGAAAAATCAGAAGACATAAAGAAAAGCAATAATTATATAGTAAAACATGTTTTTCTGCTCAAGATACTTTTTGTTACCATGTAATTCCTTACTCTTCTATATTTCTACTTCTAGGAAATACCTAAAAATTAATTTAGTGACATTCACCAATAAGAAACAGATAATGTGCCTCATTTTATCCAAACAATGGTTTTTCCATTACAATTTATAAGATTTGGTGATAATATATATCCACTTAAAGCTTCTTAGTTAAAATTGTTACATACACCAGCAACTATAATTATGTTAAATTCAGTTCATATCTTTGCTTATACATTGTATCCATGTTTTCTCACTCTTATATTTACCTAATAAATAGGAAGCTTTCTTTTTTGTTTAAAAATATGAGTTCATATTTTGAGATTTTGAAGATGTAAAATAGTACCATTAAAAATAGCATTAAAACTTGTGTTAAATTTTCAATTGATCAGGGAGTTGAAAAAATCTGAAATATGTCACCTACTATTTTGAATTGCATTTTTTTAAGATGGAGTGAATATTTAAAATAGTCAAGTAATGTCAGTGTAGAGTCCTTGAAATTTTTATTTTTCTTCTAGACGTTTACAGTTATTTTGAATGTAGTTAAATAAACATTTTTTTTTTTTTTTTTTGGCCAGTCCTGGGGCTTGGACTCAGGGCCTGAGCACTGTCCCTGGCTTCTTTTTGCTCAAGGCTAGCACTCTGCCACTTGAGCCACAGCGCCACTTCTGGCCATTTTCTGTATATGTGGTGCTGGGGAATCGAACCCAGGGCCTCATGTATACGAGGCAGGCACTTTTGCCACTAGGCCATATCCCCAGCCCTAAATAAACATTTTTAAAAGAAATTTGTTAGGTTTCTTTTTATGTTTGACCCAGAATTTAATGAAATAATTTTTCCTTTTTGTGAATCATTGACTTAATTCCCATTGAATTAAATTAATTGCCTATAAAAAGGCATAGCTGGCATTAGCAAATTTGGAATCAAACACTGCCAACTCTTAATGAACAAATAGCCGTTGAATGCAGAAGTATAGAGTTGTATTAGAAGCCTACTAGCTATAATCATAGATAGGCATTAGGGACTGAAGATCTACCTTATCTGTAGTCCTTTAAGTAGAAAGTAGTTTAGAAAATTTTATACAGGAAAATGGTGTAAAAGTTATCCTGGTTTAAACCAAATGAAGTTGAATAATCTTTCTTAATTTTTTAAGGGTTTCTGTTTTATTGAAGAATATTTCAGAGAGTCTGTGTACACTGAGGAAGATTCTATTTGGTCCTACAAAAACCACCACTGAAGTGAGGCCCAGTAGTCCTTTTAACTTATTGGTGGAGGATTCAACTGTTGGTACACAACAACAGAAAGAAATTAGAAAAAATACAATTCTTACTGAAGATGAAGATGAGAAACAGGACACATCACTGGATGATTTAGTTAAACATGGTGGACTTGTTAAAGTGAAAGAAGAAGTGTTGGAAGATGGATTTAAAGATGATAAGTTGAAAGAAAACATGCAAAGAACATGCCTAATGTCATTAGATGTTACAGAGCATGAACTTCAAATTATGGAACAGCTGGACGAGAAACAAACTATGAGTGATATTTCCCAGCAGTGCACTGAGGTATTGAATAAAGTGGAAACACTTTTTCTTTGCTTTAGTAGGACTTGGCTGACTTTGTTCTGTAAAAGTGTACCTCGTAAATAGTTTAGGATTTATGAGAAATAATCAGTGTCAGTGGCAACTTCAGTTTCTGCATGGTATTGTCGAAGTAGCCAGAGACAGATGTGAACAGATGTGCTTTCTGTCTTAGTTACAAATTTTACCTACAATGATAGAGGGCTGACTAGCTTGTGAGCCAGGGTTTGTTGCTTCAGACTTAATATAATAAATGCATTGTCTAGTAGAAAGATTTTATAGTGTCAATAAACACTGTTTTACTTTTATTTTAGTCATTTTAGTATTTCTATCCCTTTTACATAATACCACTTCTTTTTATGGATTCTTTATGTACCTGGTTGCTCTTTTAAACCTGATTCTTTGGGGGTAATTTTTAATTTCCTCAAGAAAATGTCTTTGTTGCTAGTATGAAGTGTTTTTAATGAATGTGTGATTGTTTCTTTACCATACTAGGCTTTGAACTCAGCACTTTTTATTAGCCAGTCGAATACTGCTGAGCCCGCCTTCTAGCCCTGTATTCACTGGCTGTTTTTAGGGTAGGGTTTTGCTTTTCTCCTGGGTATGCGCCTGGGCTCCTACCTCCATTTTTTTGTTTCATGTGTCTCTTGGTTCACAGGTAAGAGCCAGTTTTCCTGGCCTGGCATCCAGTCTCCTCACACTTCCCCCTTCAGTGTAGTTGAGGATGACAGGCACAAGCCACTGTGTGTGGGTCTTGTGAACTTTTCTGCTCTTGCTCACACCACTTCAGTTCTTCCGTTTTCAGCCTCCCAACTGGCTAGGATTACAGGTGTGAGCCAGGGGTGACTGGCTGCAATCACACCCCCCCCCCCCGCCCCCAGTCTGTCTTGATTTGTTTCTCCAAGTTATCTAGGATTATAGGGCTGAGCCACTTTGTCTGGGTAAAACTGTTTTTGTGGGTTATTTTTTGCAGTGCTTGTCCCAGGGCTTGAACTCAGCAGTTGTCTTTACTGTCATGTACTTTTAAAGACTTCTTGTTTCTTCATTTTTTTTTCATTAGCATACAAATTACTTAAGATGCCCATTTTTGCCCTGCAGTAGTGGCTCACACTTGTCCTGCCTACTGAAGAGGCTGAGATCTGAGGGTCACATTTCTTGGAATTAGATATAATTAAAATTCCAAGAAACATATCTTTTACAATTAAGGTTTTATATTTTGATATCACTTAATAAGAGTATTTATCTTCCTTTTGGAAGAGAACGCCTTGACTATTGGAGAAATTCTCTATTTGCACTATTTTAGATTTTTTTTTTTTTGGCCAGTCCTGGTCCTTGGACTCAGGGCCTGAGCACTGTCCCTGGCTTCTTTTTGCTCAAGGCTAGCACTCTGCCACTTGAGCCACAGCGCCCCTTCTGGCCGTTTTCTGTATATGTGGTGCTGGGGAATCGAACCCAGGGCCTCATGTATATGAGGCAAGCACTCTTGCCACTAGGCCATATCCCCAGCCCCTATTTTAGATTTTTGAATCTGTAAGTGCATCGTGTTCTAAAATTGTACTAAGATAATCTCACATCTGTAATTCCAGCCACTCAGGAGGCTGATTGAGTTTGAGGCCAGCCCAAGCAAAATAAGAAACCCCGTTTCTACTGCTGTAATTAAGTGTCATGGTATGTGCCTGTCATCCCAACCATGTGGGATGTGTAAATAGGAGGATCACAGTCTAGCCTAGGCTGAGGAAGAAACATGAGTCCTAGTTGCAATTGAAAACCTACAAAGCGTTGCAGATGTAGTTAAGTGCTACAGTGCCAGCTAAGGCTGAATTCAAACCCTAGTACCACGACAACAAGCATTCTCATTCTACCATTTGTGACTCAGGTTCCCCTTTTAAAAAACACCATCTTTGTAACCCCCCTTTATGCAACTAAAGATAACAAAAAAGTTAAACCATATTTTGCTGCTATCTGTGTAACTCCTTAATTTTCCAAAAAAATTCTTATTATATTTAAGACTTTTTATATACTACAACATGATCATGATTTCATACACCAGTGTTTGTCATTTTTATTCTCTAATGATTATTAGCATAATTTCCTTTTTAATTGAAGACTTTAAAAATGAGGACTTTTGTAATGAAAATCTTTTCACAAGATCTGTTGCATATTTTGCATTTTAACTAAGGCCTTTCTCATTTCAATAGCAAACATTTTAGGGCTCTTCTTTCTGTTTCTAATGTGGGTGTCCATTGTATGAATTCCTATTTTGTGGGGCACTTGCTTTTTTAGTGATTACCAAGATAGTGTAGAGTCCTTATAACCAAATTCCAGCAGTAGACTAAGCAAATAAACTGGCATTTTCCCAAAAGTATCTCAGGGTTCTTTGCAAAACACTGATTTATTTAATATTATAAGTAATCCTTTTTTCTTATTTTTCAATCAGTGTTCTTGATTTTTCAACAGTTGTCCTTGATTTTGCAGAGTTTCTCTACATTCTGAAAAGGTTGCTTGGTATACTCAAAAAGTTTGGGAGATAAATTTTTGACTCTGTCAAACCATAGATGAACTTTTCACTTCAGTGTAGATTTTATTTCAAGTCTTTATATCATTTTTCTCTAAAATATCCTATTTGATTCTATGTCAATTTGTTTTCTTCATATCTTTTTTTGTATGTACCTTTGATATGAACATACAAATATGCCTCCTGCCAGGAAGAGGAAGTTGTCTAGAGATATTTAGTGTATAGGAACTTTATTTTGTGGCAAAGAGGTTGTAAAATTAATTATACTTAATTTTGTAGAAATGAGGGTATAGGAACAATCACACTGAAAACTAATGTTTGAAATACTTTTTTGAAAAGCACTCATCAGTCAACAGTAATGAACACGATTCATCGTATATAATTGAGAGTGATGAAGATTTAGAAATGGAGATGCTGAAGGTATGTTGAAAATCATAGAAAAGTTACTTCAAGTTCTTCCTAAAGGATACTTTGTTACAGTATAACCTTACTTTCAACCAGGTCCTATTTCAGTGAAATTGATACTAATTATTTAGTGGTTGAGTTAATGATTCCCAGTTTATTTCACTTTATTTTGTCTGTTATGGAAATAGTATGCTAATTTTTAAATACATATTGTATATGATTGCCTTTTGTCAAATTAGTTCAGGGACAGGGCCCAAACAGACCCCGAGTTCATATCCCTTGACGAACAATAAATAGTGCTCTATCACTTGAGCCACACCTCTAGTTACTTATTGTGGCTTTTAAATATTGATTCTGTATAACTTCTTAATTGTTCAGCTCTACTGTGTTTTACTATGAAAGTTGAAAATAGTACTAGTTTTTTTTGTGCAATTATAGTGATAGTTAAGATTGCAGATTATGAATTAAGATGTAGATTTAAATCCCTCTATTTGTTAGCCATGTAATGTTGGGAAGGTTTTATAATGTCTCTGAAAGTCAGAGTTAACATTGGGATTTTTATTTAAGGTATTGCTTATAGCTGCATAAAGAATCTTGATACTCAGTCAAGGGTTTGATGAACATAAGCTAAAATATAATTCTAGGTGATTTCTGATTAATGCTATGTAAGTGGAGCATTTATAGGAAATGTGTGGACTTCTGCAAGCATATATATATTAAACCTCTCAGATGGCAATGTTGATGCTTGTATTAGAGAATCCTTTTTGGCAATGTTCTCTGAACATTAATCAGTAGAAAAGTATTAGAAAGTCACTTTTTCCCCTAAAGTAAGTATACTTTCTTTATAAACTTTTCAAGTCAAAATACTAATTGGAAGGTTTGATAAGAGAAAAGTGATCATTTAGTTTAATATTCTTCCATGTTACTTCTTAGTAAAAGTTTTTATAAACAATTTCATAATAACCTAATATTTTAGAAATTCATTATCCTTATTTAGAGGATAAAATATTGTCAAGTCAAATTATTATTTCACATGTGTACTATTTCTTTCATAAATTTGATTTTGTTTCTATTTTTGACAACTTCCAAAGCACACTCGCTCCTTCCTTCCTTCCTTCCTTCCTTCCTTCCTTCCTTCCTTCCTTCCTTCCTTCCTTCCTTCCTTCCCTCCCTCCCTCCCTCCCTCCCTCCCTCCCTCCCTCCCTCCCGTCTTTGTGAAGCTTGAACTCTCGCCCTGGGCCCTGTCCCTGAGCTCTTCAGCTCAAGGCTAGTGCTCTACCACTTGAATCACAGTGCCACTTCTGATTTTCTGGTGGTTAATTGGAGATAAGAGTCTCACCGACTTTCCTACCAGTACTTAAGATCCTCAGATCTCTCAGCCCTCCTGAGTAGCTAGGCTTACAGGTGTAAGCCACCTACACCTGGCCAGACACACATTTCTTTTTATTTTATTTTATTTTATTTTATTTTTTATTGTTATTATAAAGGTGGTGTACAGAATGGTTACAATTTTATAAGTCAGGTAATGACTACAATTCTTTTTGGATAGTATTACCCTCTTTGCCATTGTTAACCTTTTTTTTTTTTTTTTTGCCAGTCCTGGGGCTTGAACTTTGGCCTGAGCAATGTCTCTGGCTTCTTTTTGCTCAAGGCTAGTGCTCTAGCACTTGAGCCACAGTGCCACTTCCACCTTTTTCTGTTTATGTGGTGCTGAGGAATCAAATTCAGGGCTTCATGCATGCTAGGCAATGACTCTACCACTAAGCCACGTTCCTAGCCCATCTTAACCTTTTTTTGTAGTGCTTGGTATCAAACTTGTAATTATACATGCAGAGAAATCATTCTACTACTAAACTACATCCTTAACTCTTCTCTCTCTCTCTCTGTCTCTTTCTCTGTCTCTGTCTTTCTCTCTCTCTCCCTCCCTCTTTTTTTAAAAAAATTTTTTTTTATTATTAATTGAACATAAAATTTTTTTTTTACAAGGTGCTGTGCAAAGAGGGTGCAGTTACATAGTAGGGCAGTGTGTACATTTCTTGTGATATCTTACAACCTGTTTTCCCATCCCTTGTCTAGGTCAGATAGACCCATATGCAATATACAATGTATCAAGCACATATACAGTGTTCACAGACTTGGTCTCTACTGTCTCTCCATCTCCCTTTGTTAACAGTCATATATCAGGGAGATCATGCCCCTTTGTTTTCTGTGTTCTAGGCTTGTCTCACTCAACATTATTTGTTCGAGTTCTGACCATTTCCCTGCGAATAACAATATTTCACCATTCCTAATCGCTATGTAGTATTCCATTGTGTATAAGTACCATATTTTTTGGATCCATTCATCTGTGGAGGGGCATCTGGGTTGTTTCCAAATTTTGGCTATTGTGAATTGTGCTGCGATAAACATGGAAGTACAAATGTCCTTTTGATATCTTGGGTTTTGCTGTTTAGGATAGATGCCTAGGAGTGGTATGGCTGGGTCATAGGGTAGGTCTATATTGAGCTTTTTGAGAAACCTCCATACTGTTCTCCAAAGTGGCTGTACTAATTTGCACTCCCACCAACAATGGAGAAGGGTTCCTCTTTCCCCACAGCCCCTCCAGCATTTGTTGTTTCCTGAGTTCAGAGTATAGGCCATTCTAACTGGGGTGAGGTGGTATCTCAGGGTTGTTTTTATTTGCATTTCCTTTACTAGCAGGGATGTTGAGCATTTCCTCATGTGTTTCTTTGCCATTTTTATATCTTCTCTTGTGAAGTCTCTCTTTAGCTCTTTTGCCCATTTCCTAATAGGTTTATTGGGCTTGGAGGGGCTTAGTTTTTTGAGTTCTCTGTAGATGACAGATATCAGGCCTTTGTCTGTTGCTGTGCTGGTAAATATCCTTTCCCATATCGTTGGCTGTCTTTCTATTTTGGTGGCTATGACCTTAGCTGTGCAGAAACTTTTTAATTTGTAGTAGTCCCATTTGTTGAGTCTTTCCCCTATTTGTTGTGCCCCTGGGACTCTATTCAGGAAGTTCCTTCCTGTGCCTATAAGTTCTAGTGTCTTTCCTACTCTGTCCTTCAGTAGTTTCAAGGATTCAGGTCTGATGTTGAGGTCCTTGATCCATTTTGAGTTGATCTTGGTGCATGGTGATAGGCTTGGGTCTACTTTGAGTTTTCTGCATATGGCTGCCCAGTTCTCCCAGCACCAGTAGTTGAAGAGGCTATGTTTATTCCATTGTATGTCTTTAGCTCCTTTGTCGAATATCAGTTGGCTGTAAGAGTGCGGTTTTATTTCTGGGTCTTCAATTCTAATCCACTGGTCTTCCGATCTGTTTTTATACCAATACCATGCTGTTTTTGTTATGATGGCCTTGTAGTAGAGCTTGAAGTCTGGTATGGTGATACCTCCTGCACTATGTTTTTTGCCTAGAATTGCTTTGGCTATTCTAAGTTTTTTGCTGTTCCATATGAATTTATGGATTGGTTTCTCTATTTCAGTGAAGAATGTGGCTGGGATTTTGATAGGTATTGCATTGAATTTGTATAACAATTTGGGCAATATGGCCATTTTCACTATATTGATTCTGCCTACCCATGAGCATGGGAGGTCTTTCCATCTCCTTGTGTCTTCTTTGATTTCCCTTATTAGATTTTTGTAGTTTTCATTGAATAGGTCCGTCACGTCCTTGGTTAAGTTGATCCCTAGGTACTTTATTCTTTTTTTGGCTACTCTAAATGGAATTGTTTCCATAATTTCCTTTTCTGTTTGTCTATTGCTGGTGTACAGAAAAGCTGCTGACTTTTGTGGATTGATTTTGTATCCTGCTACTTTGCCAAATTGGTTTATTAGATGTAGGAGTTTGGGTACTGAGTTTTTTGGGTCCTTGAGATATAAGATCATGTCGTCTGCGAATAGGGATAACTTGATTTCTTCCTTGCCGATGTGGATCCCTTTGATGTCCTCCTCTTGCCTTATTGCTATGGCTAGGGATTCCAGTACTATGTTGAACAGAAGTGGGGAGAGTGGGCATCCTTGTCTTGTTCCTGTGTTTAGGGGGAATGATTTAAGTTTCTCTCCATTTAATATGATATTAGCAGTTGGTCTGTTGTATATGGCTTTTATTGTTTTGAGGAATGTTCCATCTATTCCTGTTCTCTCCAAAGCTTTTAATAGGTATGGATGTTGTATTTTGTCGAAGGCTTTTTGGGCATCAACTGAGATAACAATGTGATTCTTGATTTTAGTTCTGTTTATGTGGTGAATTACATTGATTGATTTACGGATGTTGAACCATCCTTGTGACTGAGGGATGAAGCCTACTTGGTCATGATGTATGATATTCTTGATCAGTTTCTGGATCCTGTTAGCTAATATTTTATTGAGAAGCTTTGCATCTGTGTTCATTAGTGATATTGGTCTGTAGTTCTCTTTTTTTGTTGGGTCTTTGCCTGGTTTGGGGATGAGTATGATATTAGCTTCGTAGAATGAGTTCGGGATTTCTCCCTCCGTTTCTATTTCGCGGAAGAGTTTGAGGAGTATTGGAATTAGCTCCTCACTAAAGGTTTTGTAGAATTCATTGGTGAATCCATCTGGGCCTGGGCTTTTCTTAGTAGGGAGGTTCTTGATTACCTCCTGTATCTCACCGTAAGTTATTGGTTTATTTAGTTGATTTATTTCTTCTTGGTTCAGTTTGGGCAGTTTGTACTTCTCTAAGAATTGATCCATTTCTGTAAAATTATTGTTTTTTGTTGAGTAGAGGTTTTGGAAATAGCTCCTTATGATTGTTTGAATATCGTGTGTACTTGTTGTAATTTTTCCTGTGGAGTCCCTGATTACGAATATGAGTCTCTTCTCTTCTTTTTTGTGTGAGTCTTGCAAGGGGTCTGTCAATTTTGTTTATTTTCTCAAAGAACCAGCTTTTAGTCTTATTTATTTGTTGAATGGTCTTTCTATTTTCAATCAGATTTATCTCTTCTTTAATCTTTGTAATCTCTCCCCTCCTAGTCGTTTTAGATTCTGTCATTTCTTGTTTCTCCAGTTGTTTTAGTTTTATCGTGAGGGTATTCACCTGCTCTGCTTCCATTCTTTTAATGTGGGTACTGAGTGCAATGATCTTGCCCCTCAGTACTGCCTTAGCTGTGTCCCATAGGTTTCTTTGTGATGTGTTTTCTTTGTCATTGTGGCTTATGAATTCGTTGATTTCATCTTTAATTTGATCTGTGGCCCAAGTGTTGGATAGCAGCGTGGGGTTTAGCCTCCAAGAGTGTGTATAGGCTCTGTGGTGTCCTTTGTTGTTGAGGGTTACCTTTAATCCACTGTGATCAGATATAATACATGGGATGATGTCAATACTTTTGTATTTGCTGAGGTTCTTTGTGTGGGCTATGACATGGTCTATTTTGGAATATGATCCATGGGCTGCTGAAAAGAAGGCAGACACACATTTCTTGTATGCTTTTAGTTGAAGATTTATCGTTAAGAAGAGTGTGAGTGACTAACATATGATATAGAGAAACTTACTACAAAAATACCATTGGAACACACATTTACTTTTTGAGAGAAAATATTGAAGTACAATGAAGAAACATTTTAAATTGTCTAAATTTAAATTTTATTATCACTTTCCCTTGGGACAGTTCATTGTACACTGTAAATGAGCGTTGCTTTTTGTTGGAAGAATCCCATCTTGGGCCTTGTGAAAGCCATTCTTGAGCATGTTTATATAGAGGAGCACACATGTTCTTTTGTAGTGTTGCTTGTATATATGCCAGTTTTCAACAAATTGTAGGCTCTGTTAATAATACTCACTTTGTGATTGTTGAAAATGCTACCATACTAGCAGTGGTTTTGCTTTTAAAAATTCTTTTATATTTTCAGTCTTTAGAAGATTTGAACAGTGGCACTGTAGAGTCAGTTCATTCTCAATGTTTAAAAATGGAAAGAAATTTGAGTTTTCCTACTGAAGAAGTTAAAAATAAAGATGAAGATGAAGAAGGAAAAGAAGAGGAAGGAGGTGGAGGAGGAAAGGAAGAAGAAGAAGAAGAAGAAGAAGAAGAAGAAGAAGAAGAAGAAGAAGAAGAAGAAGAAGAAGAAGGAGAAGAAGGAGAAGGAGATAATGAAGGTAATTATTGAACTATATCTGGAATTACTCAACTCTTGTTACTTGCCACTGACTTTAGGATTAAGGTGTTCTTTTGGAAGTTAGGTATTTTTGTAGCAATTTGTTAAATTCTTTCATGCTTTTCACCAACTATCTCAACCTTATTATTTATAAAACTAAGTAATAAGATGTTCTTCAGTGGATATGGTGATATATAGATATTTTTTATTTATATATATTTATTTATATATATTATATATATATATATATATATATATATATATATATATATATTTTTTTTTTTTTTTTGCCATACCCGGGGCTTGGACTTAGGGCCTGAGAGCACTGTTGCTGGCTTCTTTTTGCTCAAGGTTAACATTCTACTACTTAAGCCACAGCGCCACTTCTGGCTTTTTCTATATATGTGATGCTGAGGAATTGAACCCAGGGCTTCATGTATATGAAGCAAGCACTCTACCACTAGGCCACATTCTCAGCCTCCTTTCAGTTTTTGTTTTTTTGTTTTGCCAGTCTTGGGGCTTGAACTCAGGGCCTAGCAACTTCTGGTACCTTATTCTCTTCTTTAAAAGAAACCAATGAAATAAACTTTTCTTTCTCTTATCTAGAGTATTTCTATATGAACATAACTGCTCGTTGTATTTTATTTTTAAGATCATTTGTTGCCAGAACCCAATGCAAAGCAAATTATTTGCCTCAAGACCTATTTTGGCCACTGCCGTTTTAAACCGTGAGTATTATCTGTCAGTTAATTTCATATTTAGTGATATCTTTAACAGGAAAAAAAAGTGAACAGTTCATTCATTTAAGGGTAGGCACATACAACCTCATTATTAAAATATATATCTCAATGAGATTCCTGTAAGCTATACAATACTGTTTCAGAGTAATAATTTCATAAATTATTTCTGCAAATTAGTTTTGTAAGCCAAGAAAAATGATTTTCCTTTAACCAAGTGGTTCTGTATATAGATCCTAAATACATTTATAAATGAATCTTCATTTAGAATGGAATTTCTTCTTTTGGAGGTACTGGGGATTGAACTTAGGTCTTTGTATTTACTAGACAGGCACTTTGCCAATTAATCCATGCCTCCAGCCTCATTTGTTTGCATTTGTTCTTTTTTAATAAAATTAACTACCTCGTTTATTTTTATCAGTTCTGGCGTTGGGATTCAGGGCCTCACCTGGTTCAGTTTTTTGCCTGACTGGGATTCTTTACTTGAATGACACCTGTAGCCCAGGTTTTGCAGTTTATTTTGGAGATGGGACTTGTAGACCTTTTTTCTCTTTCTTTCTTTCTTTCTTTCTTTCTTTCTTTCTTTCTTTCTTTCTTTCTTTCTTTCTTTCTTTCTTTCTTTCTTTTTCTTTTCTTTTTTTTTTTTTTTTGAGCTGCCTTGGGGACACAGTCTTCCAGACTTTGGCCTCCTGAGTAGAATTGCAGATTTGAACCATGGCTATGTGGCTGCATTGGTTATTTTTGTTGAAATATGCCTGGGGCTGTCTTGGCTTTAATCTTCTGATTTGTGCTTCCCTATGTCTCTGGGGATAATAAACGTGCCACTGTGCCCAGCCATTGTGCTTTCCCTGTGCTTGGTTCACAGGGATATGCCACCATACCCTGCCTTTGCTTGAAATGCTATCCTCAAATTGACATCTTCATATCTCCCCCTCACAGGTAGGATTTCAGGCTTGAGTCACTGCACATAGTGAATTTATTTTTTCTTTAACTAAAAAAAAAAAAAAATTAGCTTATGTTAGTTATAGAGAGGAGGATTTCATTGTTTCATTTCCACATATTTGCAAAATATCTCGTCAATCTCATTCTTTCTGAGTTATTTTTCTTCACGTTTATGTTTGCTTATTTTATGTAGCATATTTTCAAAGTATACTAATGAAGTAAAGGTTTATAAAATAATACTTTAAAATGGAGGTAATTTTGTTTATATACTCAGATTGTTTTAAAATGTAGTAGGTACATTTATAAGTGTAAAGCTTATATGGGTAACAAGTAAATTTGAATGAAATTAGTAAAATTCTCAGTGGAGATTTTCCAGTTTAGAGAATTTAGGATAGAATTCTTTGAAGCATTTCCTTCCTTTTTCCAGTCTTAAAAGTTAAAATTTAAAATATATCCTGAATATAAAACAGTGCTCCTAGGTGTACAAGTTAATGAAATTTGATTTACTGAATATAGTGTGTAACTATCACTTACATAAGACTAGGTTAGTGTCAGTATAGAAGACTACCTCTTTAATTGATTTTCCCTTGATATTTTATTAAGAAAAAATTCTAAGAAACAGTAAAGATGAAAGGCTTAAAAAATGGATATCTCTGAGTTCTTATGATTATCATTTTATTCTGCTTTTACTATTTCATATACCATCTATCCACTGTAGGTACTTTTTATTTTACCAAAGTTTTTCTCATTTTTCTTGGTGGTTGGAATTTATTTTACACTTGAGATACATGTAATAAAATTTAATACATATACTAAAAGAAAGCGCCTCTCAGTCAGCCTGAACAAGAGGTTGATGAAATGCTGTTCTTTATTTTAAAATTCCAGGGATTGCTCTAGAGAATAAATGAACTTTTATTAGAGAAAGTGAGAAATTAAACAGGTTTTTACTTGTGCACTGGGCTTCTTATTAATAAAATGAAATAACTTTTTTTTTTTAACCTCAAAGGGTTCAGTGGAAAGTTATTTATTCTGTATTGGAAGAAAGAAGAGACAATGTTGTTGTCATGGCAACTGGTACGTTTGACTTAAGTGACTATTTTCATTCTTGAAAAATAGAATGTGACGATTTTAGGTGCTTAAACTTTAATGAACGTCTCAAAATAATTTGCATTTACAAATGGTGTAAAGTATAGAAGAGAATTAACAAGGAATGGATGTTCAAATTTATTCCTACATTTACTTTTAGGAAAATTGCATGTTAGTATTCTTTATTGTGTTATATAAGTACCTTGCAAAAATAAATTTTTGAGTATTATATATTTATTTACTATGTGAATGTGTTGTTTTATTCTAAGGATATGGAAAGAGTTTGTGCTTCCAATATCCTCCTGTTTATGTAGGCAAGATTGGTATTGTCATTTCCCCTCTTATTTCTCTGATGGAAGACCAAGTGCTCCAGCTTCAGTAAGTAATGTTTCCATTCCCACATCATCGTTTTTTTTTTTTTCCCTTTTTTCCTTTTTGAGACAGAGTGATCCTTTGTTGCTCTGTTTGGCCTCGAGCTTGTGTTCCTCCTGTCTCATTGTCCTGGGTGCTAAGTTTACAATCCTATGTCCTCATACCTGGTTGCCAGTTTTCTTGTGTTCCATGAATGAATGAATCTTTTAGTGTGAAATCTAGTTCACAGTAGCACATTTCTAGAAGTGGTGCTTTCTTTACTAGTAATAAGTAATACTTTCATGGAAGAGCTTATCTTCTTCCTTGAGTTCTCTGTATCTCAAGGCTACTAGGAAGATCTGATAGCATTTTCTAAAAGAGAATTATTACTGTTTTTCAGTTTTTATTGACTTTCAAAATTCTTCTTTTGTTTACTTGTACTTGTTAGTGTATATGAAATTTATATATAGAAATTTGTTATTTTATGTATTTGTTTATTTATTGATGCTGGTCCTAAGGCTTGAACTTAGGGCTTGGGTGCTATTGCTAAGCTTTTATGCTTAAGTTGAGCCACAGCTCTACTTCTAGCATTTTGGTGGTTAATTGGGGATAAGAGTCTTATGGACTTTACTACCCAGGTTGGCTTCGAACCTTGAGCCACAGATCTCAGTCTCCTAAATAGCTAGGATTAGAGGTGTTAGCATTTGATGCAGAAAAATTTATTTTTATTTTTTAATCAATGAAATACTCTTCAATATCTTTTGATGTCATTTTGAAAGACGGACCCTAAAACTTTCTTTTCATTGGCCTTGAACAGATTTATCAAATTAGTAAGATACAAAATGAGGGTTGTAAGAAGATGACTACACAGTACTACGTTTTTACTCATCCAAGCATAAAGTTGATATTTGTAGTATGTATAAAACCCCATAATACTTGTTTTCTTCTTACAGAATGTCCAACATTTCAGCCTGTTTCCTTGGATCAGCACAATCAAAAAATGTTTTAGAAGATATCAAATTGTGAGTAATTTATATGATTTCTGGTAATGTAGTCATGTGTCTATGGCTTATTAGAAAATTTTTTATGTGAAAAAATTTTGCTCAATGCACAAATATAAAATATTTATATTTGAAAATTTTTAATAATACTTTTTATGGCATAGAAAATTTAAATATTTTAATCTTAAGGCTATCTTGGACTGTAAAATTAGCATTGTAGTCTTGGAATCTTCAAATTTTGTTTAGAAGAGAACTGAGTATCTACATACATAAGAAAACTTAAGCCCAGAAACAAATAATTTGCCATTACTTGGAGAATTTGTGACTAAATGCGGACTGGATTATAGATTTCTTACCTCACTAGTTTTATCATGACACGATTCCTAAGAAAAATATCTCCTATGTGCAGAAGATAGTCATATATGTTAATGTATGTTTAATGTATATATATACACAATACATATATTCATTTATTGAGTTGTGAGAAGTGTATACAAATGTGTAAATCAAATCCTATCAAGATTATTATATTACTGTCACTCTACAAAGCTTCTTAATGTCTCTTTCATTCTGTTCTTTCCATCTTGTATCCTGAGGCAAATCATTGCCCCAATTTTTTTATTATAGTTTTTTAAGCTTTGTATGCTCTAGAATTTTATGTGGAACTCTTTTATGGAAGACTTTTTCAATCAGCATAATGTTCTCGCAAGTTTTCATACTGTTTCATAGAGCAGTAGTGTAGTTTTAAAATCTGAGTGATAATTTATTACATGAATGTTACATAGTATGTTTTTACATTTCTTTACTGATAGACATCTAGGTTATTTCTAGTTTTAGGGTATTAACTCATACAGCTAATGTGAAGATCCCTGTAAAAGTCTTTTGTGAACATTTGGTTTGCATTACCTTTTTGACATGGTAAACTTTACATAATGAAAATGTCTAATTTAGTAAATGTTTTCTTTTTAAAACCTATAAATCTACCACCATATCCCATGGAATGAATATGTCCATCACTTTTGTTGCTGGTACTGGCGCTTGAGCTCAAGACCTGGCTGCTGTCTTTTAGTTGCTGTTGTTTTGGCTCTGAAGGGAAGCACTCTACCACTTGAGCCAGAGCTTCACCTCTGGCTTTTTTTGTTAGTTTATTGGAGAGAAAATTCTGTGGATTTTTCTGCCCCAGTTAGTTTTGAATCTTAATCTTCAGATCTCAGCCTCTAGAGTAGCTAGAATTACTGGTGTGAGCCACTGGTCCATCTGACAGATCAGCCCTTTGTTAATCCATTCTTTCTTTTCTTACCTTTGCCACCATGAACTGTTGATTTATTTTCTGTCACTATAAATTAGCTTGCATTTTCTAAAATTGTGCATGAATCATTTATTATATATTTCTTTTTTGGTTTGGTTTAAATACTGTAGCATAATATGAGATTCAGTAATGTTACTATATTAATAACTCATTCTTTTTATTAGCAAATAGATGGCATTATATGGATATATTACAGTTTGTTCCTTCATTTTCTTGATGTTTGTTTATGTTTGGGGCTATTACAAATTTAGCAGCTGTTGTGAACATTTTTACACAAGCCTTTGAATGGCAGGCATCTTCATCCCTCTCCTCCGCCCCTCCCCTCCCCTCTCTTCCCCTCTCTTTCTTTTCCCTAATACTGAGGGTGTGGACTCAGGACCTTACGCTTGTTCAGATGCTTGGCTGACACCCTGCCACTTGAGCCACACAACCACTGTAGAGTTTTGCTGTTTAATTTGAAATGGAGTCTCATGTACTTGGTATGCAAACTGGCTTTGAACAATTAAGCTGATCCTAGTCTCCTGGATCACTTTGCTCATAAGTCAAACTGAGTTCAACTGGGCAGTCTGACATTAGAGGTTACTTGGTTTACTATGTAATTAGAATACTGTCTTAATTTCCTAAAGGTAAAGGCACATTTATACCTATATGATTTTTTTTATTTTCCTACTGTCCCTGTTTTTATTCATCTTTCTTTCCGTGCTAAGGATTGAACCTGGAGTCTCATGCATGCTAAGCAAGTGCTGTACCACATCGCAGTGCACTGTTCGCTTCATTATAATATTTTTTTTCCTGTTTCTTTTGTTTTTGTAAGTTTGTTTTGTCTTTGCAGAGGCAAATACCAGATCGTATACATAACTCCAGAATTCTGCTCAGGTAATTTGGACCTACTTCGGCAGCTTGAGGCTAAGATTGGTAAGTGATCAAATGAAATATTTGTAAATATTTACTGTGTGTGTTTGCGTGCGCGTGCACACCTTTCCTAGGGCTTGAACTCAGGACTTAGGCACTGCCCCTGAGCTTATTTTGCTCAAAGCTAGTGCTTTATCACTTGAGCCACAGCTCCATTTCCACCTTTTTTATTATTGGAGATAAATCTACAAGCTGGCTTAGAACTGTAATCCTCAGATAACAACTTCCTGAATAGGTGGGATTATAGGCATGATTTTGAAGATTTGTTATTTTAAACCTGTGGATGGATACTCTGTTTTTTCTCTTTGGGAGGGAGGGCTTTATGGAGATTTGAACTCAGAAAGATGTTCTACCACTTTAGCAATGCTTCAAATTCTTAGTGCCGTAGTTGCATTTTGGATAGGATTTTAAGTTTTTGTCAAGCAACCTTGGCTTACATTCTTCCTACCCCCTTTTTTTTTTTTTTTTTTTTGCTAGAATTGCAGTACCCTATCACTGTTCTCATCTCAAGATGAGGTCACTAATTTTGCCATGGGTTGGTTTTCAACTGCCATCTTTTTCAACTTGGCCTCCGTAATAACTAGGACTACAGGTGTGCAGTACCATGCCCAGCCCTAGATTCCACTGTGTTAAAGTTTGTTCAAAGTATTCTCTTCAGGAAATCTTTGTCTCTCCAACTTGGTATTTCTTCCATCTTATCCTAACACTCACTTTACCATAGCAATTGTTCTTCTGTGTTATCATTATCTCTTTACTCATCTATTTTCTTTAGATAACCTGTAAACCTTTTTGAGGAAAAAAATAACATTATTATTTATCTAAAGTTCTCTAATGCATTGTTTGGAATACAAATCACCTTATGTATTTGATATGTTGAATTTCATAGAGTTTTGAAAATTGCGTTACCTTGTTTCATATTTTGAATCTAGATTGCATCACTGTAGTAGTAGTTGTTTAACTTTGTTCATGCATGTCACCCCTCAAGAGTTAGAAAAAATGTAGTGAAACAGCTTCCCACCTGAACACTCAGCTGTAACAGGTCTGTGAGCCCTGACATCTGTAGCTTTTCATAGGAAACCACACTACCTTTTATTACAGGTATGTTGATTACAAGTAAAAAAAAGGGGGAAAAAAACCCAACAAAAACCCTGAACCTAAGTTAGAGCTTTGTTTTTCTCAAAAAATATAAACATAGAATTAGTCCAAAGCTGATATCACTTTTGTTTCCTACTGAACATTTCTCATTTGTTGTTTGCTTCTTAGTGGTTAGATTCCACTATACAGCAGTTGCAGTCACAGCTTCTTTTGCATCTTACTTCACTGGTGCTGTACTACTTAAGCTATGCATCTAGACTAGCTTTTTGTTAGCTATTTTGAAAATTACTTTTCTTCTCACACCGACTTTGAACTTCGATCCCTAGATCTCAGCTTCTTGGGTAGCTAGGCTTCCATCAGCACCCAATTGGTTACTTTTTTGTATCTGGCTCTATTTTCTTAAATCAGTGAACAGTCTAACATTTTTGGTGTTAGAAAAAAATGTTAGGTGGGCTGGGAATATGGCCTAGTGGCAAGAGTGCTTGCCTCCTACACATGAAGCTCTTGGTTGATTCCCCGGCACCACATATATGGAAAACTGCCAGAAGGGGCGCTGTGGCTCAGGTGGCAGAGTGCTAGCCTTGAGCGGGAAGAAGCCAGGGATGTTGCTCAGGCCCTGAGTCCAAGGCCCAGGACTGGCCAAAAAAAAAAAAAAGGGCTGGGGATATAGCCTAGTGGCAAGAGTGCCTGCCTCGGATACACGAGGCCCTAGGTTCGATTCCCCAGCACCACATATACAGAAAACGGCCAGAAGCGGCGCTGTGGCTCAAGTGGCAGAGTGCTAGCCTTGAGCTGGAAGAAGCCAGGGACAGTGCTCAGGCCCTGAGTCCAAGGCCCAGGACCGGCCAAAAAAAAAGTTAGGTGCTAGGCTGGGAGTGTGGCTTAGCAGTAGTGTTGCTTGCCTAGCATGCATGAAGTGCTGGGTTCGATTCCTCAGCACCACATAAACAGAAAAAGCTGAAAGTGGTCCTATGGCTCAAGTGGCAGAGTGCTAGCCTTGAGCAAAAAAAGAAGCCAGAGACAGTGCTCAGGCCCTGAGTTCAAGCTCTAGGACTTGAAAAAAAATAAAAATGGAAATATTAGATGCTATATTATCTACATCTTACTTGAAGGAAATTGAGATTTGGATTCCGAGAGTTTCAATAATGCTTAAATATAAATGCTAAGTGGTGTGGACAGTTTTATGCCTGGGAATTCTGACTTCAGAGCACATGTTTTTTTGTTTTAATCACCCCATGAATTCAAACATTTTTTTATTCATTTCTCTAAAGGTTTAATTTAAAAAATACAAACAGTTTATGCTTGATAATAATAAAAGATAGCTAATGTAAACAAATCTTTTTCTCTTTTTATTTTTTTATTTGTTTTTTCTGAATAATTATTTATTGTCAAAGTGATGTACAGAGGGGTTACAGATTCATATGTAAGGCAGTGAGTACATTTCTTGTACAATTTGTTACCTCCTCCCTCATTTCCCTCCCCTCCCCCTCCCCTTTCCCTTTCCCCCCATGAGTTGTTCAGTTGGTTTACACCAAATGGTTTTATAAGTTTTGCTTTTGGAGTTGTCTTTTTATCTTTTGTCCCTCAAATTTGATATTCCCTTTCCCTTCCCTAGTTCTAATACCAGTATATACAGTATCCAGAGTACTCAGATGAGATACAGTGATAGTGCAGCAACAACCACAGGAAGGGGATACAAGAAGATCATCAACAAAAAAGCTACCGTTTCACATGGCATGTTGAAAGTAATTACAATAGTGATATAACACTCATTTCCATAACATGGAGTTCATTTCACTTAGCATCATCTTATGTGTTCATAAG
The DNA here is from genome assembly GCF_023159225.1 of Perognathus longimembris pacificus. Lineage (NCBI taxonomy): Eukaryota > Metazoa > Chordata > Mammalia > Rodentia > Heteromyidae > Perognathus > Perognathus longimembris. The sequence goes on along the minus strand of NC_063181.1, from coordinate 39,558,868 downwards.
GGTATAGCTATTGGGCTCTTGTGATCCTGTGCTGTGACTTGCCTAAACCTGTGCTAATTATTCCCTATGAGGGAGACCATAGAGTCCATGTTTCTTTGGGTCTGGCTCACTTCACTTAGTATAATTTTTTCCAAGTCCTTCCATTTCCTTACAAATGGGGCAATGTCATTCTTTCTGATAGAAGCATAAAGTTCCATTGTGGATATGTACCACATTTTCCTGATCCATTCGTCTAGAGAATGCAAACCTTTTCAAAACTGAGATAAGGGAAGAAGATTATTTTTTAGGTATTAGATCATACTTAGTTTCCCATCCCATTTTACATTAGGGATGTGTGGTTGTCAGTTATGTTTTCTAATACTAGTATTGCAGAGGAACTTTCTGGAACTTGATGAGATCAGTCTTAAAGAGTGATATATTTAATCTTAGTAGGTAAGTGCTAACTCATTTCTTGACAGCATGAGATAAGATTAAACATACTACCAAAGAGAAAGGGGGGGGGTGGTGGGACCATGGGATCTTGTGGCTTGGACTCAAAGACTGGGGCAGTATCCTTGGGGGGCGGGGTGGAGGGTGGGGTAGGGGCTAGAGCTCTACCACTTGAACAACAGCTATACTGAGGGTCATTTTGCTGGTTAATTGGAGATAAGAGTCTTGTAGACTTTTCTGCCTGGGCTGGCTTCATATGAACATCCTCAGACCTCAGTCCTCCTAAGTAGTTAGGATTCCATCTGTGAGCCTTTGGTGCACAGAACTTTTTTAAAGAGAGACTTGGTTGCAGATAGTTCATGAGTGATGTTTTTGGGAATAAGCTGATAGTATCCAATTTCATTTTTCTAAGGAAAACTGATGAAAACTAACATAGACATGATATTTAAGTTAATATACTGGTATTTTCTTTTGTTTTTAATCCTAGTACCTTTATCCATTTATCTTCCCTTCCCATATATTCAGTAATAATTTTTGGTGTTATTTGGTGTTGTGCTTATATTTTTGTAGAACCAAATACTTTGATGTGGTTATTTTCCTTTTCTAAAGCTGCATATAATCTAAGTGGAGAAGACAATGTTGTTTAAGTGACTGCTTCATCTTTTGGAATTATTCTTCCCGTTTCTGTGTTGTTCTCTTTTGTAGGTATCACACTTATTGCTGTGGATGAGGCTCACTGTATTTCTGAGTGGGGGCATGAATTTAGAAGTTCTTTCAGGTCTCTGGGCTCCCTAAAGGCAGCACTCCCAGTGGTAAGTACGCTTTTCCAAGTAAGCATCATGTCAAGAACTGGGCCATCGTCAAAACGCCAAAGCCTTCTGTGGAAGAACAGCTGGATGATATAAAGGGGGAAAGATTTTCTGAATTCTAATGAGGTCTTCTGTGTAGGTTGACATGGCACTTACTGAGGTGTTCTTTTGAACAGGCTTGGCAACACTTTTCTGTTTAGGTTAAGTTGAGGCATAGGCACGTGACCCCAGACCCTGAGGGGTATGAAATGTCATATATTGTGCTACACAATATATGCTGTCTTTTCTCATACACATACATATCTATGACAATTGGAGGTTATCAACCACTATAAAACTAATAAACAATCATAATGAAATGAATTATTTTGTCAGTATACTGTGATAAAATGTCATCACTCTTGCTCTTTAGGGTTCTAAATAAGTGAAGTAGGGGTACTGGGACAGAAGGACTGCTGTAGCTTGACTGCTGATCTGATAGCCCAGATGACTAAGTGACTGAACTGGTGGGTAGCACCTATAACCTGGAGAAAAGGATGGTTAACCTCCTAGAGAGGATAGAGTGACGGCTTTGAGCGGGATAGTACAAGATTTCTTCACTTTACTCAGAATAGTGTTTAATCTAAAAGTCATGAATTTTTAAAAAAATTTTATTGTCAAACTGATGTACAGAGAGGATACATTTTCATACGTTAGGCATTGGGTACATTTCTTGTACTGTTTGTTACCTCCTCCCTCATTCCCCCTCCCCCCTCCCCCTTCCCTTTCCCCCCATGAGTTGTTCAGTTGATTTATACCAAACAGTTTTGCAATAAAAGTCATGAATTGTTTTATTTCTGTAATTTTACATTTAATACGTTTGCACTTGGGCTGACAACAGGAAACTGAAACCACAGAAAGCCAAACTGCAGATAGGCAGAGGTAAGGGGAAGGCTAGTGTGTTATGTCTTTGTAACGAGTTTCTTTCCTCCTTCTTATAAACACTCAAAAATGTAGAGTTATGCTGAATCTGTGTCTCATATGATGGAGAACTTGCCTAGCAAGTAAGTGCAGGGCTGTGAGTAAAAATCCTAGTAATGTGAAAATTAACAACAACAACAAAAGTAACCGGTTAGTTGTAGATTCTTCGATTGTGGACTATGAGAGAATGGCCCATGGGTCATAGTTTGTATACTGTTGCTTTGGAAGCACGTGTAGTCCCATGCCTCCTCTGTGCTGTTTCATCCTGTGTTCTTTCTCCTCTGGGATGTGGTAAAGGGTGTTGCCCGTCCTACATTACACTGGATCCTGTATTCTAATGGGAACTAATATTCTAATGCAGTTTTCCTACACCTTTTTGTTTTATAATTCCAGTTCGTTTCCCAGTTATAACAAGTAACTTTTTTTTCCCCCTGGTCAGTCCTAGGTCTTGAACTCAGGGCTAGGGCACTGTCTGAGTTATTGTTTGTTTGTATTTTCCTTAAGGCTAGCACTCTACCACTTGAGTGACAGCTTCACTTGTGGCTTTTTGGTGGTTAACTGGAGATAAGAATTAAATAGACTTTCTTGCTCAGGCTGGCTCAGATCTCAGCCTCTTTTGAGTAGCTGAGATTACAGCATGAGCTACTGATGCCCAGCAACAATAACATTTTTACATAAATGGCATATTTTTCACATATTTCTTAAAAACACAAAATTGGCAGCAGTTTTTTATTTTGAAAAATTAGAGGTTCATAAGAAATTGTTTCAAAAACCACACCCATTTTCCCTATTATTAAGTCTTGAATGTCTATAGTATAATATCAAAACAAGGAAAGTGACATTTGTCCAATATTCCTTGATTATTCATATTTCATAGTTTTAAAAACACTTATTTCCATGTATATGTATTGTTCAGTACAGTCTTATCCCATATATGGGTTTATGTAACTGTTCTATTGCAACCAAAACCAGTTTTTCCAAAGATCCTTTGGGCGACACAGTTTTTCCTAGCCCCAGCCTTTGCACCTGATGATGCCTAATATTGTCTCCATTGATGTCATTTTGTTATTTCAGGAATATTATATAAGTCAGATATAAAATAATGTGTGTGTGTGTGTGTGTGTGTGTGTGTGTGTGATTTTTAAAAATTTTTCCAGTGCTGGCTTGAACTCAGGGCCTGAGCACTGCCCCTGACTTCTTATTGTTCAAGGCTAGCATTCTACCACTTGAGCCACAGCGCCATTTTCGGCTTTTTCTGTATATGTGGTGCTGAGGAATCAGTGCTTCATGTATGCTAGACAAGCACTCTACCAGTAGGCCACATTCCCAGCCTCAAATTGTTAGATATTTTAAAATATGTTTTCCTTTTGTTGCTGTATTACTATTCCATAGTGTTGATATACCAAAGTTTGTAACCTTTTGGGTTTGAAGACCTTCTGTGTTATTTTCAATTGTGGCCTTTACTATGAGTATTCATATATACCTCATTGGTTAAGTTACCTGTGAACGTTTTTAGGGAAGCTTCATGTGCACACTAGTCAGAGGAATTTCAGTAATTTGTGAATGCATGGATAATATCTGATCAGAAATGTTCAGAGTAAGAGAACTAATTTGTCTGAATGAAAGAGTTGGGAGCTTCACATAGCACAATAGAAGATACTGTGCTCATTTGTAATGCACGTGGTTTGAAAAATGTATGAAACATTAGTTCCTGCTTTTTGGTTCCCCATGGCCCATGTGGCACATGGAGTGGTACAAAGAATGCAGAAGGATGAATAGTGTTAGCAGTGCATATAGTGTGGAACAGGGTTTCCATGTTGTGAGTCACTAGACAATGTTCTGGAGGATTGGAGGATTGATTTCCATTAATTGAGAATGGTTAAAATAAGCTTTTGAAGCTAGGAAGATTGTTTTTTCTAATCCTTTCCTAGGCTTTTGACTATAGAAGGATTGTATTAAAGGAGTTTTAAATATCTTCTGTAGTTCTTAAACACTTTTAAAGTGGAATTAAATATCTTATTAAATCTGGCTATGGATGTCATTGGATCTTTTTCATTTCTTGGGATGATTAAATATAGCTGTTTCCCTTCTGTTGAACCTAGAGGGCAGAGTATCTGTGGTGCAGTGACTGAGGAAACACACACACACACACACACACACACACACACACGTGTGCTCAAGAATTCTGTGTTAGCTAAGTGATGAGAAATGCCACCTGGTGGTTGTAAGACTGTCATTTTTTTCACCATGATCACTGTTTTTGGTGTCTTAGCTCTAATTCCAGTTGCATTCTTGTGGACAGCTATTGTAAACCTTGAGGCAATTCATCATATTCAAACAGGAGGAACTGCGAGGTCTATGAGACAAGATTCTTGCTATTGCTTTTTTGGGAGGAGGGAATGGATGTGCCTTACAGAGAGAAGAGAGGAAGCAGCATGACCCCGATTGTGCAGCAGATGGAATAGTAGTTCTCTCAACCTTAATTTTGCAGACTCACAGTGTTCGTGTTATGCAAAAATTGATTCCTATTATCAAAGAAATGCAGGCTTGCAACTTAAATAAGAACTAAGAAGAACTTGTTACAACTAGAGGGTAGTGTAATTTAACATCCCACCAGTTACTAGACAGTTCAGACAGGAATTATGCTATGATTAATTACAAGTATGAAGTGGGATTGGTCAGAGCATGAGGATATATGTAGTCATCCTTCACATAATCTGACTGTGTTATTTTAAGCTTCATTCTTGTTTCTAAATTTTTTCGTGCTAATCTTGAGGCTAGAACTTAAAGCCTGGGTACTTTCCCTAGGCTTTTTTTCCCACAGGGCTAGCACTCAACTACTTGAGCCAGAACTCTTCTTCCTGCTTTTTCTTTGGGTAGTTTATTGAAGACAATTGTCTCATGGATATTTCTGCCCTGCCTGGCTTTGAACTGTGATCATCAGATCTCAACCTCCTGAGTAGCTAGGATGATAGGTGGGAGCCAACGGTGCCTGGCTCCTTGTTGCTAAATTTTTGTTACACCACAAAGTTTAAGAGATAGGCTTAATTTATTTTTGAAGTGAACAGCTGTTGTTTCTGTAGATATTCCATTACATTATTCTGTCATTTAATGGTAGGAGTAACATTCTTTTGTTGTTGTTGTTTTCTGTTTTTGAAGCTTGCTATCTAGCTCAGGTTGGCCCAGAACATCTGTCCAGTCCCTCTGCCCCAACCTTCTAAATGCTGGATTATAGATGCGTACCACCATGCCCGAGAAGCAACAGTCTGTGACTTGTTAGAATGTTGTATAACGTGCTATTGAAATGGGGAATTTCTAAGCAAAATGAAAAACTTTAAGTTCAAAAGACCTAACAAATCATGTAGCACAGACCATTACTTTTTTTTCATGAAAAAACTAAGCACTTATCAAAGTCATTGATAAATCTGAGTAGTGCCTATGTCTCAGAAGTTTTTATACAGTCTTTAAAATTGTTTCAGCAATACTATTATTAATGTTAGTATGAATTATTAACACTATTACTGCTATAATTAGAACTGTTTGGGTGCTTACTCTATGCCACATATTACATTCATTCAACACTTTTCATGTTTTGATGATTTGTCTCATTTAATCTTTCCAGTGACTTGATTAGATTGATGCTATTATTAGAGCCATTTTATAGAGGAGGAAATGGTAGCTTAGAGAGCTAAACAGTTCATTCCTTCATCTAGTAAGTGGTAAAGGCGAAATTTGAGGTGAAGCCATCTGATTCCAAGTTAATTTGTTAGGTATTGTGCTACTTAAAAAAAAATAATATTGTATAAATAAATTTTCTTATTCAACTTAACATGTCTATATATGTGTATAATGTGTCTCAACCAGTCTCTCCTATCATTCTCCCTTCAGCTCTTTGGTCCCATCCCCATAGATGTCCTAGCTTTATTTTTACCAAATACTTTGAGTATTATGACTGTATTTGTCCACCATTCCTCTCTCCATTATCTATTCCTCCTCCCCTTAAGGCCCTTCTCATATAGACAAGACATGTCTCAACTTTGTTGTGTTCATTTTAACTGTCTGTTAATTATTCACAGGGGTGATGATACTATGGAAACTCAACCATGAGTATACTAACCTTTACTCTGCGCGTGTGTGAGTGCGCATGCGCGCCCATGCATATGGCACTGTATATGTGTTTTTTAAAAAAATCATCTTGAGGTAGTTGTACGAAGGAGTTTCCATTTAACAAAGCTTATGAATACAACATCAGTGCCACCCGTTTCTACATTGTCACCAGCCAGTGTGGGCTGTACACTGGGTTCTCGACTGCACACTTCCTCTCTTCTTGTCTTCATTCACTTAGGTTTTGATATACGTTTATATTTTAGGTCTTAACTTCCACATGACAGAAAACCTGTACCCTTTCTCTCTGAGTCTGACTTATATTACTCAGTAATTACTAAGAATTCTTATGTCATCTTGATTTGACTGTTCCCATTATTAATATGAAGTATCTTGGACTTTTCTAAATTTGCTTTGAAATATGCTTTGCCATGGCTGAGCATAACTACTCCTACCTGCTTTTGGGATATAATGTCCTTGGAAAATGGTCTTTCACTCTTTTACCCCAAGGTGGTATTTGTTTTTGTCTGATAGATTTTTTTTTAAAATATACAACGAATGGTTAAGTCTTGCCTATTGTTGTTGTCAGTGGTGGGGCTTGAACTCAGGGTCTGGGTGCTGTCCCCGAGCTTTGTTTTTGCTCAAGGCTAACACTTTGAGCCACAGTACCACTTCTGATTCTCTGGCAGTTAATTAGAGATAAGAGTCCCATGGACTTTTCGGACTGCACTGGCTTTGAACCGTGATCCTCAGATCTTAGCCTCCAGGATTATAGACATGAGCCACCGGTGCCTGGTTCAGTTTCTTATTAAGTGATTTTTGACTTTTCTAAAAGTCAAAAAACAAACATACAAAGATGGCTGAGAAACAAGTAAGTGGGATATTTTTCTTTCTTTTAAAAAACAGTATTTTAGGCTGTGGTGGTAGATTTTGGTAGATATCATTTCCACATTCAATCTATCACCACAAAGAAAGATAAAGGAGTATTAAAGTTAGTTGTTTTTGACACTGAACCGCCTGTAGTTTTAAGTCTTTTTGTTAAAAATTAATTTTACTTCGTTTAGGTTCCCATTGTTGCACTTACAGCTACGGCCAGTTCTTCAATTCAAGAAGACATTGTACGTTGTTTAAAACTGAAGAACCCACAGATTACTTGTACTGGTTTTGATCGACCAAATTTGTATTTAGAAGTTGGACGAAAAACAGGGAATATCCTTCAAGATTTAAAGCCATTTCTTGTAAAAAAGACAAGGTAAGGATTTCAAGGTTGATAGATTTTCATTGCTTTTCTGTTTAAAGAACTGCGTTATTTGCTTTTTGGTATTTCCTTTATACATGTTTAATGTATTTTTAATTTTACCTAGCTTTGGTTTAAATCAAGTGTGTGATTAGATGATTAATTCAGTGACTGAGGAAAAGACGTATTTTTTGAGGAACATTCTGTGTTGTTGCTTAAATAGGTGCCAGGTGTAAGCATGATTTAGTGGTAGGTTGCCGATCTAGGGAGCACGAGGCCCTTAGTTTACCCTCAGTATCTGAAAATCATAATATTAATAATTATGGCCTTTCATTTGAGTTCTACCTATTTTACTAATTACACTACTACCTTCAATTTTAAGTTTGGAAAAGGTCATCCTTGGGCTTGTGATGTGGCCAAAGTGATGAAGCTACTAAGGCACATTTGAGGTCCTTAGTTCAAATCCTAGTGTTGTAAAAAAAATAATAGTAATTCTATAAACAGGTTGAAGCCTTTCATGTCCCAAGGACTGTCCTGCGCACTTAATACAGCTAAGCTATTTGAATCCTTATAACCGACACATATTATTTTCATTTTACTGTTGAAGGAACTTTCTATTTATTTTGTTGAATGAGTTTTTTTTAATGTATTCTACGAACTTTCTTTGTATTTCTTTGTATAAGTGTAAAGCTTTCACATTCTGAAATGTTTTCTATAGTAACAACATGTTAAAATGTTTTTCCTGCAAATATAAATAAAAAATATATACATAATAAATATAAAAACTTTGGCAAACAATTTCAAGATCATCATTAGTGTTTTTCTCTTTAAGAAAGAGATAAGAGGGCTGGGAATATGGCCTAGTGGCAAGAGTGCCTGCCTCATATACATGAGGCCCTGGGTTCGATTCCCCAGCACCACATATACAGAAAATGGCCAGAAGTGGCGCTGTGGCTCAAGTGGCAGAGTGCTTGCTAGCCTTGAGCAAAAAGAAGCCAGGGACAGTGCTCAGGCCCTGAGTCCAAGCCCCAGGACTGGCAAAAAAAAAAAAAAAAAAAAAAAAAAAAGAAAGAGATAAGAAAGATGAATCCTTGGTTAAAGGGAAGCCCTATAGTTATTCTTGAGGACTTTGTAGGACTTCTTTCTGACTTAGTTGTTTTATAATCAGAAAAACAAGTGTGTAGTGAATATGTGCTTAGTGGTCTAGGTCTTCTAGTGGCCATTTATTTATTTTCTTGAGAGAAGGCCTTATTTGTAACACAGGCTTGTTTCAAACTCACTGTCTCCTTCAAAGGCGAGGGTTATGCGTGTATATCATCACAACCAGATTGATTTTTCACTATTATATAATGCTTTTCTTTGAATATTTGTATTTACATACATTTTGCTAGATTTGCAGGTATACTTTTAAGATTCCTAAAATTGGGTTGAATCAAAGGGTACATGAATCTAAATACCTTTCAATGGATCTAGTACAGTGCTTTTACATTCTGTAAACGTTAATGACTATGTTCATGTGGACAAGTATATTGAGGTATTAAAAATATTCTGTGAAAACCATTGTTTACAGTTTTTGTAACTTAAGTCTCTGCAGTAGACATTCTAACAGATGTTTTCTATAACATTCATAATCTCAATCAAGATTATTAGTAAGTACTTCTGTGAACTATAAAAGTAATCTTGAAAGTATAAGACTTTTTTGAAAAAGAAACTCAACTTTATGCTCAGATAAAGTAAGAATTGTTTTAACAAGTTTAGTGTATACTCTTGTGTAAACTAGTCACTTAATTCTTAGGAAGTCAAGACTAAATTTTAATTTAGTGTTTATTTTCCAAAAATATTTATACCAATAGTTTCATGTTTTAGAAATCAGATTTTTCTCAAAAGAAAAGAAATCAGATTTCCTTGTTTATTATTTTAATTTTAATTTGAGATTTTTGGTAACCAAATTCATTTCCACATTTTTTTTTGCCATAATGTTTTAGGTTTTATTGTAATTTAATTGTAGCTTTTTATATGTTTTATCCTTTTAGTTCTTCACTTAGAATAAGAAAGGGAAAATTAGTAGTTAAAAATTTAAAAAATAGATTAAAACCAAAGTGAGTTAGGCTTACATACCTTTAATCTTAGCTAATCGGGAGTCTGAAATCATGAGGATTTTGATCAGAGACTCCTCTCGAGTGAAAAGTTCATGATGCCCACTCCTTAAAAATAAGCAGAGCAGCTGGGTACCTGCGATTCTTATCTATAATCCTAGTTGCTTGAGAGTCCGAGATTTTGGGATTGTGATTTGAAGCAGTCCCAGGAAAAAAAAAGTCTCTGAGACTCTTCATCTAAAGTAACCAGCAAAAAACCAGAGCTGGAGACATGATTCCAGCCAAGCAAGCAAGCCAGGAAAGAGATGGAGCCGTGCCTAGCAAACCTTAGTTCACACTTTGCTACCTTCATAAAAAACCAAACTGATCTAAAGCATACTTCTAATACATTTGTTTGTGTTTTATTCTTTTTTCACCCCCAAAGTTCTGCCTGGGAATTTGAAGGTCCAACTATCATCTATTGTCCTTCTAGAAAAATGACAGAGCAAGTTACTGCTGAACTTAGAAAACTGAAGTTAGCCTGTGGAACATACCATGCAGGCATGAATTTCACAGCAAGAAAGGATATTCATCATAAGTTCTTGAGAGATGAAATTCAGGTTGGAAGATTGTCAACTGTTTCTCAAGTATTTTAGTTACCAAATATATATTGAGTAATTTTGGGGGGTTGAATATAATACAGTCCCTACAATAAAGGAAAGCTGTACTAAATGATTACAGACTAGCATTGATGAAACACTATTTCTTATGTATATGGAAGAACTCTTTTAAAGTGCATTTTATAAGGGGAATGATATTTCTAGGCAAAGGCAATTAATTGAGTAGAATCTTAACGTGAGTTTGTCAAATTCACTTGGCCAGTAGGTAGTGAGAGCAAAGGCACTGTTTATAGACTCACAAGAAGAACCAGCAGATACAGAGACACTGCTATGAGAGGTCCCACTGTACTCAGGAGATTGTGAAAAGTTTGGAGTAAGTAGAAGGAGAGAAATTGAAGAGTAAGAGCAACACAAAATAGGGCTAACAAGGCAGTTACAAACTCCTGTTTTGACTCACAGCAAAACAATTTGAAAGGTCAGTTGACCAGGTTATTGGGAACTTCTTGCAGAGAATTCCCTGTATTTCCACAGATAGGGACAGCTATTAGAAGTTTTATCCAAATTATTATCGCTTTTCACTATACTGTTTCAGTGGCTTGAAAATGGTCAGCATAATTTGTTAGTCAACCCCTCAACTCCTCTGTACTTCACCTTGACAATAAAAATGTTTTAAAGTAAAAAAAAAATTGTTAGTCATTACTGGTGAATCTTAATGATTCAAGCCTGTTTTACAAAGTAATGGTTTCTTCTAAAATTATTAGTAGTTACAGTATTCATACAGTATTCATCACTCAAAGCATTGAAAAAGTATAAATTATATCCATAGTTTTGCTTTGTTTGATTTATCTGCCAGCTTTATTACTTGCCATTGACCATTTATTGAGTGACTACTGAATGCATAAAAGTATAGAATTATTCACTTCCTGCCTTTAAAAAATGGACTTAGTGTGGATCTAAAAGTAGAATTGACATGACCACTACAGCTTTTAATATCTTGGATTATTACAGCCTATTTTGTTGTTGTTTTTTTGTGCCTTTACTGGGGCTTGAACTCGGGGCCTCAATCTCTTGCTTGGCTTTTTTGTTCAAGGTCTACCATTTGAGCCACACTTCACTTCTGGCTTTTTGCTGGTTAATTGCAGATAAGAGTCTCATGGACTTTCTACTTCAAATCACTATTCTTTTATCAGTCCCCTAAGTAGCTTGGATTACAGTTGTGAGCCACCAGTGACAAGCTCTTTTGATGCTTAGAATCTTGGTCCTTTCTGGTGTATAGTTTGTTTTTCTTTACTATTATTATAATGAAAGTCAACCACATTTGCGTGTAGATAATGCACTGTTTTGTCTGTGACCCTTTCATACTTACACTTATCTTGACTTAATTTTCTATCTTTGTATTTTTATTTGCCCTTTCAAGATACTGTAGGTTTTTTTCCTTTCTAGAGTAAGGTTGTGAATAATTCATTTGATGAAATATCTTTATTTATACCTAAAAGCTTATAGGGATATTTGGAGAATCGCATTAGTAGATTCTTGATCTCATATGAAAATAATATGATTAACATTAGAATTCTTATTGTGCTGCTTAATAGCCTTTGTTTTTGTATAGGGAATTTCTTTCATTTATAGTAATCCCTTTTCATTCTGCCTTAATAATTCTTAAATATAGCAAGTTGCCTAATCTTTGTCCAAATTTTGTATTTGCCATTATATTCATTTCTGCATTGATTAGTCTCTTACCCTTCACATCTCTCCTTTTACTTGTTCAGCATTTTCTTTCTTCCTTCTTTGTCTTACATCCTTTTCTCTTTCTGTCTCCTTTTCCTTCTCCTGATCCATTTTTAAGCACGTCTTTTTTTTAGAAATAGCACTTGAATTTTTAGCAGTTACACATGCAAATAGTTCTGTCATGTTTTCAAAGAAAATCATCAGTCCCTCATGCCTTCTTATTTCCCATTCTCAGATCTTTTTAGATGAATTTCAGGTTTACTGCTGCATCTTGCCTTAAGTTGCTTATACTATGAATACTGAATTCTTTGTTAGTTTTCTGCATATGCCTTAATTCCTCACTATGAAAGTTTAAAGTTAATTCTCTTATGCTTCCCAGTTCTTTCTTTGCCTTGTCCATGAGTTTCAAACCCATTTTTCCTCCTTATTTTGTATCATAATTCTGGTTAAATATTATATAGTTACTTACAATTATTACTCAAAATATTTATCTTTATTCCAAGTAGTATATTATGGTTATTGTTCTTGATTATCTTTTTATATTCTAATGGCTAATACTTTGAAAGATACTATTTATAGTTTCCTGTAAACTTATCACCAATTCATTCTGAAATTTTTCCCCAGTCAAGTAAATCTATTTCAATATGTTCATGCATACTGACTATTCTATCAGTTTTATTATCTTAAAGATGTAGAGGTTAATTTATGTTTCTGCTCTCTTAATGATAAACCTCCATCATAGAATAATTCAATAATGACATTGTTTTAACCAGGTAAGGACACTTGAAACAATAGTGTAAAAATTTACTGAATATAATAGATAGTGTAAGAGCCTCTTTGTATCTTACATTCACAGGTGTTAAAGGAGCCAATTTATTTGCTAATTTTTATAGAGTATGAACAGAAATCTTTTAGTCTCTGATCTTTAATCTGTACACTAGGCAGATAGTCATTTCATCTATAAGTGGTTCACAGAAATTACATTAAATTCAGTTTTATTTCAAGGAACTTCATGAATGAGTTATTGTTTTCTTAATAAATTTAAGTACTGTTAAATATGTTTGTCTCTCTATACTGTTATTTATCCTCAGTGTGTCGTAGCTACCATAGCTTTTGGAATGGGCATTAATAAAGCTGACATTCGCAGAGTCATTCATTATGGTGCCCCTAAGGAAATGGAATCCTATTACCAGGAAATTGGTAGAGCGGGCCGTGATGGACTTCAAAGTTCTTGTCACTTACTCTGGACTCCAGCAGACTTTAACTTAACTAGGTAAAGTCCTTTATTGCTTTTACATTGCAGATTTCTTTCTGTCTTTCCAGGAAAGGCTTTGAGGCAATGTCCAAATGTTAAGTAATTAGTTAGTGCATTTAAAGTCCTTCCCCAAACCAAAACCACCAAAACCAAAAAGCAACCGAGGCTGTTTCTGAGCACTTGTAGCAAGTGTTGCTGCATAGATGATGACCTAACTTTAGCCATGCCTCAGGTGGAGTAGAAAATTAATTAATCAGGACTCTACTTAGACACATTTTTTCCTTCTGATCTTCTCAAGTTGTACTCTGTTTCAGTCGTAGTTACTTTACATGGCATTTGCCATGAAAATGTTATTATGTACTGTTTAAATTCAGGGAAACTTTTATTTAACTATGAAATAAGTTTTTTCTTGGCCTTTAAATTCTATGAGATAATATTGGAAAGGCAAACTTCATCTTATAAAACCCAAGGATATTCAAGTCCATAATATAAAATGGTGCAGTATTTATTCATAGTCGATTTGTATTCCATATACTTGAAATTATCTTGACATTGTTTATAATGCTTTTTATAAAATATATAGTATGTAAGTAGTTGGTATACTGTATTGTTAGGGAATAATGACAAGAAAAGAATTTCTTTGTGTTCAGAGTTATTAGATGCAAACAAGATTCTCAATTTATTTCTTTATGGAATGGGGAGATTAAGGGAAGAAAATCCTATATAGTAAACTATTTGAATGCTTCAAAAATGTTCATCTGTGTCAGTGAATAAATTGAGCTGTTCCATGGACATATTAATTCATTTTATTAAAATGAGTGAAAGTCTAATATAGTTTTGCATACTCATTCATCAGCTTTTCCTTAGTGCCCTGTATTCTAAGAACTTTGCAGTATGTTAGAAATACAATGATAAATAAAAAGAGACAGAGTATAATGGGAAAGACGAATCTGAATTAGAAAATCATACATCTGTGGAAACATAGGATTTCTTTTGCTGTTCTCTTTTTTTTTAAAGGTGCCATTTAATATATTTGGTAGGTTCTATGTGTTAAGTGCTATAAAAAATAAAGGGCAAATATAATGGCATGTGGCATTTTGCAGTTAAAACGTCAAGGAAGGCTTCCTGGAAGAAGTGGTAGCTTAGTTGAAATCTAAAAAAGAGTAAGGGCTAGTCCGGTAAAAAATTTACTGTGGGCTGGGGATATGGCCTAGTGGCAAGAGAGCTTGCCTCGTATACATGAGGCCCTGGGTTCGATTCCCCAGCACCACATATACAGAAAACGGCCAGAAGTGGCGCTGTGGCTCAAGTGGCAGAGTGCTTGCCTTGAGCAAAAAGGAAGCCAGGGACAGTGCTCAGGCCCTGAGTCCAAGGCCCAGGACTGGCCAAAAAAAAAAAAAAAAAATTTACTGTGAATTTTAAATTTTCAAATAGATTTTGCATCATAACATACAGGCAATAAACTGATCATTTTCTAGAGAACAAGTCTTTTGATAGCAATGTCTATATGAAGCTTACTGTGAATTAACTTCAAATCATTGGGAGAGAATACAGCTGTGTGTGCTACTATTAAACTTGGAATATATTAAATATAAGTTGATTGCTACCAATTCTTTTGTGCATAGTGCTAAAGTTGCTGAAAATTCATTGCTTGTGTTTTGTATCATAATTTTGTAGGTTCATCAGTAGATATAAATTTGATTTATCTGGATCTTAAAAGACATATTAAATGATTATCACGTTGGACTTAATAGAAAATCAAACCAGTTTACTCAGACAGTGGTGCTAGGAAATCCATACATAATTTATGCTGGTTCTTTACACTTGAACCTAGAAGAAGGAGATAAGATAGTTAACCTAGTAACTATCAACTAGTAAGTTGATTGGTCATGTTTAATGACAAAAATACTTTTTATTAACAGATCATTTGTGCATTTTGGCTTTCTAGAACTCTTTGAGAAGTGTGCACAAGTATTTTCACTTATATTAAATTATTGTTTTCTGTTAGAATATATGAAATTATTCTCCCTAGACTTGAATTTCTCCTTGGAAAGATATATTAAGCTATTTTGGAGATTCTCATAATTCCTAATCTCATAATATAATATTTGATGAGTTATAGCATAAAATAATTGGGATGAGTTATAGCAGCATTGACTTTGTGTGTGTGCATGTGTTGTACTTTAGCTTGTACTCAAAATGGACTTATGAAATAATTCTATTCTCAAATTGCTTTCCAATTATTTTCCTTTAAAAATATCTGTATAAAGGGGAGATCCAGTTCATTAGGATTTGAGTAGTTGCCTGAAATTGTGATTTCCTGAACTAAGGCTGGACTTTATCTCTTAGTCTTTTCATTCAAAGTTAACAGTCTACCATTTGCACAGCCCCACTTTTACTGGTTGTTGGAGATCAAAGCCTTATGGACTTTCCTGCCAGAGCTGGCTTTGAACCATGGTCCTCAGCCTTCTGGGTAGCTAGCATACCAGATGCAAGCCACTGGTGCCCAACTAGCATGCACATTTTTGTAAACAAGGAACAAATGTTTGTTTTTAATGTTTTAGAAAACCATTGTCAGCATTATGGCAAAAATATCAATTATAGTCAGTTGAGAAAAAAAACAGAATTTTGATATTTTCCTGGGGTTTCCAACTATACCATAGTACAAAGGGAAGGCCAAATGGAAGACCTATCTATAAGTGATGATATTCTTTCAGTATTCTTTACATTGTTTCTCATAGAAAACAAATTAACATAAAGAATCAACTTTTTTTTGAAAACTTGGAAATTGCTCTGTAATGCTTACTAGAAATCAAAAAGTGTCTAGCATGTAAATCAAAACAAAGTATGAGGTAATTTTTTAGTAACAGTTTAAAAATGATACTAAGCATAGGTAGAATCTTTTTCAAAAGTGATTTTTAGTGAAATCAGAAAAATGTTTGCCTCCTATTGGGGGTTTTTCGACTGAGAAGGATACAGAAGAACTTTCTAGAGGGATAGAAATGGTCTTTATCCAGATAGGAATGTGCAGGTTATGGGAATAATCCATCTGAAATAAATAAATGGTTACCAAAGTAGCTGATGTAGTTATACACATTGCTGTTATATTTTTAATTGACAGGCACCACTTGATTGAGATACGTAATGAAAGGTTTCGATTGTATAAATTAAAGATGATGGCAAAGATGGAAAAATATCTTCATTCCAGCCAGTGTAGACGACAGTATGTATTGTTTATTTTGTATCACCTAAAAGGATGAATTTCTGGATGGCATTTAAAAATGTTTTACTAAATAGTATTTTGAAAGAATATTTTGGTGATGTTATATATGTGTTGAATTTTTAAGGCGACTTATTGTGCATGAATAAATTGAAGTCAAATAATGAGATCCCAGATAAATTAGTTAATGCCTTTTGTATGTCTTAGCAATGCTTTGTGTAGGTTTATATTTGTTTAATATTTAATTAAGATTTTTCTCTTGGACAGAATCATCCTGTCTCATTTTGAGGACAAAAAACTAAGAAAGGCTTCCTTGGGTATCATGGGAACTGAAAAATGCTGTGATAATTGCAGGTCCAGGTAAAAAGATTTCTTTCTGGGCTGGGGATATGGCCTAGTGGCAAGAGTGCTTGCCTCATATACATGAGGCCCTGGGTTCAATTCCCCAGCACCACATATACAGAAAATGGCCAGAAGTGGCGCTGTGGCTCAAGTGGCAGAGTGCTGGCCTTGAGCAAAAAGAAGCCAGGGACAGTGCTCAAGCCCCGAGTCCAAGACCCAGGACTGGCAAAAAAAAAAAAAAAAAGATTTCTTTCTGATAGACATTCTGAAAGTCTTTGTTACTCTTTTAAAAAAAATCATTTGTATTTTTGATGGAAGTTACATATTTTAGTTTTTGAAAACAATAATGAATTTATATATAACATGCAAACAATTTCAGTAGTGGATTAAGTGATAAGATGGTAGACTTAAATCTAAACATAAACTATTAAGTGTTCAGAGATATCATTTAAGATAAAAATTATCAGAATTGATTGATTCTATTTTCCTATCTAAGATGATGTCCTTAATAAGTTTAATTCTACAGGTGGGTTACAAAAAGAAGGAGCCATATCCCTTGTAAACATTAACTTAAGGAAAAGTTGAATTACTGTTTTAGTATTGGGAAATTAAGAATTTGGAACAAAAGAATATTACCAGGTCTGAAGAAGAACTTTTCATGATATGAAAGTGTTTGATTAATTTATCAGAGTTTCCAGTGAAGCAGAATCAGTGATTAATGTAATGAAAGAGCAGAGGAAGAAGGGAGGGAGGTGAAGAATAAAGAGTGATGAGGAATTGATTTTAAGGAATTGGCATACCTTGTTGTGGAGATTGGTGGATCTTACAGTTTATAAGTAAGCCAGAATTCGTGTAAGACTTGTTATTGAAGTAGAATTCTTTGTTCCTTACGTATGACTTCTTTACTGATGCTTTCATTCGATTGGATCAGACTTGCACATGATTTTGTTGGTAATTTCCTTTTCTTGAAGTCAGTTGACTAAATGCTAATCACATCTACAAAATATCTTTGCAGCAACATCTAGATTAAGCATTATAACCTAGATAATTTGATACATAAAAGTAACCATCACAGCTAAGAAGATATAATTCTCAGTGTACATGTACTTAGTACAAGAACTGAATGGAGAAATAGAGGAATCCACAATTATAGTTGGTAACTTCAACATCTTTTTGAAGTTATTGTTAGACGAGTAATAAAACTGGACAAGAAAAGAGTAACAAGATAGAAGAAATGAACAAGGTTACCAGCAAACTGGGTCTAATTAATTTTATAGAATGTTTATACAATAGCATCAAAATGCATTCTTTTTAAGGGAAGTTGGATTATGTATGACAATGGGTCATCATTTGAGTCATAAAACATTAAAAATGTAAAAGTATTCTATATGGGTAATTTCTTTTATGATAATGCAATTAGATTGGAAAGCAATAAGAGGTACATAATGTTCCATATCCTTGGAAATTAAATAACCTATTTTTAATTAATCTGCCAAAGAAGAACTTGTCTTAGAGCAAATCAGAATATATTTTCAAGGAAATAAAATGAAAATGTAAAATATTTGAGGTATTGCCAATAAAATATGGGAAGAAAATATATAGAATTAAATCTTACATTATAAAAGACAACTTCAAGTCAATAATTAAGCTCTACCTTAGGAAGCAAACAAGTGAGGAAAATTAAACCAAGAGGCAGAAAGATGAAAATAATGAAGATATATGCATATGCCAATGAAATAAAACCAAATGTAGAGAAAATTAGTGAATTCTAAAATTTATTATTAAGGTCAATAAAAATGATTTAAAAAACTTCTAATAAGGCTGACTGAAAATTGACTCAGGTCACCAATATCAAAAACAAAAGAGACGGGCTGGGGAGATAGCCTAGTGGCAAGAGTGCCTGCCTCGGATACACGAGGCCCTAGGTTCGATTCCCCAGCACCACATATACAGAAAAACGGCCAGAAGCGGCGCTGTGGCTCAAGTGGCGGAGTGCTAGCCTTGAGCCGGAAGAAGCCAGGGACAGTGCTCAGGCCCTGAGTCCAAGGCCCAGGACTGGCCAAAAAAAAAAAAAAAAACCAAAAAAACAAAAGAGACAATTTTACTATGGTCCTCATGGTCATTAATAAAGGCAATAAGAGAATACTATGAAAAATTCAGTGTAATTTAATATTGTAGATAAAATGAACAAATTCATTAATAACATCAAACTAACAAGACAGAATGAAATAGCCTTATGACCGTTAGAGGGACTTAATTTTATGTTAGAACCCTCTGAAAATAAAAATCTATGGCCCAGATGAATAACAAATTCTACCAAACATTTAAAAGAATAGCACCTGTTTTGCAGTATGGCTCCATTATTATGATATTCTCTGAAGCATGAAGGTAAACTAGAGGGTTGAAGAAACGACCAGTGTTTGTCAGGGGTCAAGTGGAAAGAGAAAGTATTTTTGTAACAAGGTAGTACAAAGCAGGAACTAGGAGTAATGGATTTGTTGTGATTTTATTATGGTTAAGATTTGATGACTGCATCCTAATCTATCAGTGTGTTAAAAATTGTGGAACTTTTTATATAAGTATTGTTAATTTAACTATGTTAATTGTAAAATAAAAACGTGCTATACCTGCTTGGGTTACCTGTGTATGTAGGTGTAGCTTTATTATTAGACAAAGGAAGTATCATTAGGGATGGAGATATATTCTGTATATAATGATACTGGGTTCTATTACCAAGAACACAAACTTGTTCTATATACACAAAATGATAAAGCACAAATTGACAAAGAGAACTGAAATAAGTCAATAGACCCACAAAGTTAGCAGAGTTTGATAGAATTTTTAATTATTTGCAATGTTAAACAATCACAGATTCATTAAATAGAAAATTTGGTCAAGTTACTAATAAGTTGGATTTGCCAGACACATATATAGAGAACCTTAATTCTAATTAACATAGTCAGTATATATAAAATATTTTTGCTTTGTGATCCATTATAGCGAATGATAACTATATTACAGTACACTGGGCTAATTGGAGAGTTCATTACTCTTAAGATCTATCTGGTATAATTAACTTCTTGGCATACCTAAAATCAGCTTGCAACACACTGATTGGAAAGCACTGCAGGACGGTCTGCCTAATGGAGTGAATATAGGTACTGACTATTAGAACTGGGGTTGGCAAAATAATGGCCTCTGGGGCAAATTCATTTCTGCCTGCTTTTCTGTAGATAAAATTCTCTTGGAACGCAGCTATGTTCTTTTGCTTAGTGTAGCTGCTTGAGTTATTTGTCTATAAAACCTTACCATAAAGCCTAAAATATTTACTATTTTGTCCTTTATATTAGACTATAGCTTATCTCAAAATCTCTCAGTGAATTGGTACCCAGGTAATTTCTTACTGTAATTCAACTGATTTCCAAGTAAAAGTAGAAAGTTCTTATGTTTATGGAAGTTTAAAATAAACACTTTGGGACAAATACAGTGGCTCAGATCTCTGAATCCCAGCTTCTTGGCTGGTGGAGATCAAGAAAAATGTGGTTCAAAGCCAGCCTGGCAAAATATTAGCAAAACCGGATCTCAACAAACAAGCTGGGAAGGGTGATCTACAACAGTAATCCCAAGTATGCTGGACGCATAAGTAGGATGCTCCTGGTGTCAAGCTGGCCTGGGCAAAAATACAAGACTTTATCTGAACAAAGTAACCTAAAGCAAAAAGAGTGGGCATGGTTCAAGTGGTAGAGCAAGGCACTGTTTTTGTTTGGTTTATTTTGATAACTATTTTATCTGACCACATGCATAGGCATTTCACCTTGGTGTTCCTCTCCCAAGAGCATCCTCCTTTGGTCTCACTGTGTGTGAATGCCTAGAGTCCTGTTTGATTTATCATGTCCCCATGTATTACAGGTCTAGCTCTTGCATGTGAGAGAAAACATGCAGCATTTGTCTTTGGGCTTGATGTACCTAACTTAGCATGGTTTGATCTAGTTCCATCCCATTTCCCTGCAAACACTGGGTGTTTTTTTGTTTTTCAACAAAGCAAGAAGTTCAACAGCCGTATAACTCATGAGCCTAAACTTCCCTAAGTAGAATCCTGCAGCTCGGCTCTTTTTGAACTTTTTTATCTTCTAAGGTTTAGGTACCTTCCATGAAACTTGCCTTCTGGCACACTGAAAGATGTTACCACATCTTTCTGTTTCATTGTTATTTATTCCTCATTTTAGATACTTCTCACACACTTGTCTATAATAAACTTCCTTATTTCTGAATCAGCGGTTGTATTTTTTTCTTCACTAATTGTTACACAAAACCTCTTTCTTTAAAAACTTTTTTTCTTCGCATGGTACTGATGTTTGACCACAGGACCTTGCACTTGCCAGGCAATCACTCTTAATACTTGAGCTACACCCCAAGCCCTTCTTGCTTTAGTTATTTTTTTCGCATAGGGTCCAAGGCTAAGCCCCAGTCAGCAGGACATGTGGAGATTACAAGTACTAGTCACCTGGCCCAGCGTAAATCTTTTTATTGTGAAAGATAAATGCCTTGTTTATACTTTCTAAGCATATTGTTATTTTTATTTAGATTGAGTCATTGCTGTGCTATTAATGACTCTGCTGACGCATCACAGGACTTTGGTCCACACGCATTCCTGCTACTATCTGCTGTAAACATCTTAGCGGAAAAATTTGGTATTGGGGTTCCAATTTTATTTCTCCGAGGATCTGTAAGTATAACTGAATAGCCTTCACACAGTTCTATTTTTCTATCAACTCTTACAGAGGTTTGCTGTGTACATGATTGTGGCTTTGGTTTTGCATGAGTTATGGAGCCATAGGAAGTTTCAGCTAAATTGTGCACTCAATACTTTGGCAAAGCTTGTGTGCATCAGTGTATTGCTGTTTTGAACAGTGGTGTTTAGCTCTGCACCTCAGATGAGAATAAAGTGAGTGAATCCCCAGATTGATTTTAGGATAATTAAGGAAAGTTAACTCTCATTGTATCAGGGGACTGGTAAAACAAAACTGTATCTTTGGGTGCCCAGAATCTATTAAATTCTTGGTGCAAAAGTTTAGTTTCAGGGATTATTTTGTAAATGTCTATGTTCAGTAGTAATACATGACAGCATATTCTTTTTTCCCTTCCTTTTACTTCTTATCAGAGTTTGTAAAATTCTAAGAAAAGTTTTTCATCTCTATTTTTATATGTGATTTATCAGTAGGTATTTATCAGTGAAATTCCAATTATTTTCTTTTGTTGAATGGTTATAGTGTGCCAGTATTATGCTAAAAATTGCAGGTATGAATATGAATTGAGATCTGATGCTTCTTTATAGTTGAAGAGGCTTTTTGTACAGAGTTTATCTTGATTTTGAAATATGTAAAACAAATTTAAGTATTATATATTGTTATTAGTTTAATAAATCAAGAGTGGAAGGTGGGATATTTTACAAATATGTTTATTAGTATATTAAAGCAGATGTAAGATAAAATTATCATTTTGTATGTAGAACTTAAAAATTATTTAGGTAAAAGCATTTATTTATTAAATACTCATGTATTTTTAAATTTTGCATAGAAAGGATCATCAGTTGTGACATTTTATGTCATATGATAAAAATTTGTGTAAAACTTGTGTTATTTGGTTCTTTCTATTATATGCTGAAAGGCGTTCAAGATTTTGTCTCTAAATCACTAATTTGATTAGAAACTTAGGAGTAAAATCATTGCATAGTTACTTTTATGTGTGATTCTAATATTTTTTATTATGGAAAACTTTAAGTTGCAAGGAATAGTTTGAATATGCTTAAGATCTGTGAAAATGTCTTCTCTCCCCTTCAAAACCTGTGTATTCCAGTGTATTCCAATTGACTGTGTTATTTATAAAATATTATCATTGTTTTAATTTGGTATAATCCAGCCATATTCAGTATCAACAAGTAAGTTTCAGCAGGCTGGGAAACTTCAAGTGGTCACAAGGGGGATCAAATTTCACCTATTATTTGAAAACCAAGTCAGACCGCTTATGCTGACATTGTCTTTTGGGAGTCTTCAAATTAAGAAGCTTATTCTTCGTGAAATTTTATACCACCCTTGCTAGATAAAGTATAAAACTTTTTTAAAAGTACCACTTAATGAAGATTTGTAGACACTTAACTGTAGGGAAAATAAGATAAGTCTCCCTCCCATGCCCCATTTCAGTGAGCTTATCTATTGGGATATTGCTTCAAAAATTATAATTGTAATTCTTTTGAGAATTTAGCAAATTGTTCCCCTTAACCAATTTAGGACAAATTAATATCTGTGCAGATATGTGTCTTAAACTTAGAACTATTGGAGTTCCTTTAAAAAGATACAATATATATGCAAAGTATATAGCAACTGTAGATTCAGCAGTACATGATTGTATTTTCTTACACAAGATTTTCCAAAATAGTAAGAATGATTATTCAACTTGTCCATAATTTCTGAGTGAAGTTTAAAATTTTGTTTTAAAACATGTGATTGAGTAGAAATTAAATAGTGGCGGTGTTTCTAAAGAACTTCATTTTAACTGACTAAACAGCTCACCATGTAGAAATCTTGATACACCCTGGAGTATATGATAAAATAAGCAGTGGCCTTAATAGTATAGAGTAGAAAACAAACACAGACATTACTTTGCACAACCAAGATTAAATGTCACTTTTGTAAAAGTACCACACCGCCATGGCCCCAGCATCAGGTAGCACGTGATAAAAGATGATAGGCTACTTGGGTGTGAGACCAGGTAGAAGAGTGAGAGGGAAAGAGGAGTGGAGAGAGGGTGACGATAATCAAAGTACTCTATAGACAGGTAATGAACATCGGCAGATGAAACCTACAAAACAGCATTTTAAAAGGAGAAGGGAGAATGAAAAAGTAATAGAGGGGGTGGGTAAATTTGATTGAAGTACATTATATGCGTGTGTACAAATAACGAAACTCACTTGTATAATTAGTATACTCATAAAAATGTATATTAAAGTTATAATTTTTGTTATTGGAATTGGTAAGCCTCTAAGGTGCTCTCCAAAATGGAAGAGCCCTCCCTTAGAACCCTTAGGGTCCAAGTTTGTAATGTTTTAGAAAAGAATTTTAGGACACATTGGGGTCAAGATTTTAGAAAGATTTAAAAAAAATGCAGCTCTAAGGAAAGGAAAGAGGAAAAAGGGAATTGCTGTATGTACCCAGTCAGAGTGCAACCATACTTGAGAAGCTTTAAGCTGAGTATTCTAATATCAGAAATATTTATGATGAAGAAATAGGATTGGGGTTTGGTTTACATTTTCCTTGGAATAAGTACTCCCCTTTATTCTGGACATTTGGAATAGTCATTCTTTATTGCTTTTACACTATAATTGTCCTTATCTGTTGGGTCCAGAGTTACTGAGTCTGCTCAGTTTACTAAAGTTGGGTCATTATGATATGACATACATATAATCTGTTCTCCTTGAATATCCCTTTAAACATAGGATAGATATTATCAGATGCTCTTTGAAGACAGGTGTCCTATTCAAAGGAGATTCCTTCCTTCCTTCCTTCCTTCCTTCCTTCCTTCCTTCCTTCCTTCCTTCCTTCCTTCCTTCCTTCCTTCCTTCCTTCCTTCCTTCCTTCCTTCCTTCCTTCCTTTTTTTTTTTTTTTGCCAGTCCTGGGGTCTTGAACTCAGAGCCTGAGCACTGTCCCTGGCTTCTTTTTGCTCAAGGCTAGCACTCTGCCACTTGAGCCACAGCGCCACTTCTGGCCATTTTCTACATATGTGGTGCTGGGGAATCGAACCTAGGGCTTCATGTATATGAGGCAAGCACTCTTGCCACTAGGCCATATTCCCAGCCCAAAGGACTTGTTTTAACAAGTGTTTTATTCCAGGGTTAGTTTCTCTTTAAGATATCCTTCCTCATTTACCAGAACCGTAATCTTTTGAGCAAATAGGTAAAGTTAGAGAGAAAGAGAGAGGGGAGGGAGGGAAGGAAGGAGGGAGGGAGGGAGAGAAAGAAAAAGATGCTATTTTGGTTCATTTTATTTTGTTTTGTGCTGGTACTGGGGCTTGAACTCTTTTATTTTTTATTTTTTTTGAGCTTTTTTTAATTGTCAAACTGATGTACAGAGAGGTTACAGTTTCATACATTAGGCATTGGATACATTTCTTCTACTGTTTGTTACCTCCTCCCTTACTCCCCCTCCCCCTCCCCCTTTCTCTTTCCCCCCATGAGTTTGAACTTTTTTTTTTTTTTTAAACCCTACATATTACAGCGTAGTGAGGGAGTATAAAGCCTAAAGCAAAGAGTTGTTTCTGTATTTTCTTTTTCTTTGGTTTTTGGAGAAAAGGCTGTGCTGAGGTTTGGTCTTGACCTTGTGCTTCCTCGGTAAATGACCCAGCATTTGAGTCATGCCTCTAGCCCTGTTGTCCGTTATTTTGGAGTCTCACCAATCTCTGCCCGATCCAGCTTCAAACCATGATCTCTGAATCTCAATCCCTTACGTAGCCTTTGTCTCTTGGCCTGGATTATGATTTCTTTAAGACAAAAGCAGAGATTTCCTTTTCTGCATGGTAATTACTATGAAAACAAGACAGTGTACGTTTATCCACATAGTTTTTGTGTTATTGATCAATAAAAGGAAGAGAATTCTTCTCTACTAATTAGAAAAGGTCTTATTGCCCTCTATTAGTAAATGTGCACATCACTTCAGGGTTTTTCTTCTTAGGATTATCAGAACTAGGAAATTATAGTGTCTAGAGAGCTAGTATGTGTTACTTAAGCAACGTAATGACTTTGCTGGTATTGGGTTACCAGCAGTAGAATCTCCTGTTGCAAACAAAGGTAAGGCCCAACAGGTCTACAGGGCCATTAGCAAGTGTTCCAAGAAATTCAACTTGTGTCAAGAGGATTAGTTGTTAACTAATGAAAAGAAAGTTCTGATTATTGGGCCAGCCTAGTTACACAATCTTCCCAATGCCCCAACATACAGATGCTATTAGTTTGCTTATATATCAGGTGATGCTAAAAAGCATAATTGCTTAAAGCTACGGTGTGAATGCAGATCGTTGCGCTTAAGAATGTATACTGTATGCATAATAGTTTTGCGTGTATGCATCCATGTGCAGAGGTATATTAAGTAGTTGTCTGCACATCTGTGTTCTAATCATAGCTATAGTATCAAATCACTGTGGAACATTAAACTGTCATTAAGCCCCTGGTTATTAGTTAGCAATATGAATTTAAATAGTCCTTTGAGCTTGGAAATTCAATGGCTTTTAAGTCCTATTAAAAGGAATTTTCTTGTGTGTATTTAAAATATACATCATATTTTGGAGTGATATGCATAGTAAAATATTTTAATGAAGCAAAGAGACATCTTGTTTGGTT
The DNA here is from genome assembly GCF_023159225.1 of Perognathus longimembris pacificus. Taxonomy (NCBI): domain Eukaryota; kingdom Metazoa; phylum Chordata; class Mammalia; order Rodentia; family Heteromyidae; genus Perognathus; species Perognathus longimembris. Next base: position 39,532,703 of record NC_063181.1, on the reverse strand, counting down.
TGATGGGAAGAGCAGCTCCAATCTATTCATTTAGCAGGAACCTCAAATACACCAGTTTTTCTGTTGTTGTTTTTATTTTTAGCTGTATTCCTCATGTATATTAGCTTTTTAGACTTGGTTTACTGTATGTTTGATTTTAAATATTCTATTTGAGTCAAGCCCAAGTGAAGGTTAGCATAGGTAATGATTGTTAATAAGAAAAAAGATGCCATGTTGTGCTTATATTTCTTCAAATTTTGTTCTGAGAACTTTTCTGTAACTATAGTAATCATGATACCAAAATTCACTTCTTAGCTGTATTAATAAAAATTCTATTTTCTATCTTTTTTTTTTGCCAGTCCTGGGACTTGAACTTAGGCCTGAGCTCTGTTCCTGAGCCTCTCTGGGCTCACGGCTAACACGCTACCACTTGAGCCACAGTGCCACTTCTGGTGTTTTCTGTGTATGTGGTACTGAAGAATTGAACTCAGGGCTTCATGCATGCTAGGCAAGCACTCTACCACTAAGCCACATACCCAGCCCTAAAAATTCTATTCTTATTTCTAAGATTTAGTAGAAGGTTGGTTACAGAACATAACATAACATCCTTCCTATTGGAAGCTGACCCACTTGACCCACTATCTAAGCACTGCTGCCTGTAATTTTGATGGGAACTTAATCTTTTTTCTAGTTTCTTCCTAGCTTCATGAATAACTAGCCTTATTTAGGCTATTTTAGGAATCTCTGCCTTAGAAATAATAGTAAATAATATATATGTATATATGTGTATGTATAACAATATATGTATGTATACATAGGTGTATATATGTATAGGTATATATGTGTATATATATCTATCTATCTATAGGTATAGTCATAGATGTATGTATATAGGTGTGTGTGTGTGTGTGTGTGTGTGTGTATGTGTATGTGTGCTGGTCCTTGGGCTTGACCTCAGGGCTTGGGTGCTGTCCCAGAGCTTTTGTGCTCAAAGCTAGTGCTCTACCACTTGACCTATAGCATCACTGCTGGTCTTCGGTGATTAATTGGGAGTGAAGAGTCTCATGGACTTTCCTGCTTAGGCTACCTTTAAACCTTGATCCAATCCTCGGATCTCAGCTTCCTGAGTGGCTAGGATTATATATGTGAGTCACCGGTGCCTGGCTTATGTGTATGTTAATTTTTAATTTATGTGATATACTTTTGTTTTCAATTATATGCTCAGGATGATTTTGTAGCACTAAAGCCATATTTTTTCTGGTGAAGTATATATTCTTGTTCTACCTGTTTTAAAATATTTACATGATAAATCTTTTTTTTTTTGGCCAGTCCTGGGGCTTGGACTCAGGGCCTGGGCACTGTCCCTGGCTTCCTTTTGCTCAAGGCTAGCACTCTGCCACTTGAGCCACAGCGCCACTTCTGCCCGTTTTCTGTATATGTGGTGCTGGGGAATCGAACCCAGGGCCTCATGTATACGAGGCACGCTCTCTTGCCACTAGGTCATATCCCCAGCCCTACATGATAAATCTTTAGCTTTCCAAAATAAAAAACTTCAAATGTGTATTTTTCTGTCATTTCTTCATAGCTATTTCTGAGTTGAGTATTCAGAAGGTTATAAAAATTTTGGTTTTAAAGCTAAAATTATTCCAAGACTCAATAAATGGGATTCTGTTTTACTTATCTCATTTAATTAAAGAAACATTTGGAAGATTGAATTTATTTATAATTTCAGAGTTCTCAACGTCTTCCAGATAGATATCGCTCTCACAAGCTTTTTGGCACTGGCAAGGATCAATCAGAGAGCTGGTGGAAGGCCCTTTTCCGTCAACTTATAGCAGAAGGATTCTTGGCAGAAGTTCCTGGGAGTAATAAATTTGTAGCGATTTGCATCCTTACAAACAAGGTAAGCCCTGTAGAAATAATCTACCAGTGTACTTGAACTTATTTTTACTATCCGTTAAGATTCTTCTTGCTTTTGATAGGGTAGAAATTGGCTTGATAAAGCCAATAGAGGATCTCCCAAGAGACTTATCCTTCAAACTAATGAAGAACTGTGTCCACGGAAGTTTCTTCGGCCAAGGTTCATTTTTTTGTTAACATTTGGGTTTCCATTGTTGTTTCAATGATTCAAGTTATACCAACGTGCAGATACCACACAGATGAAATTGGTTGTCTGTTTGTACATACTTTGTTAGAGAAAGGGAGCCATGGGGCAAAGATAACACTTCTTCTAAGTGGCTGATGGGAAGTAAATGAACATAATATTTACAAAACTGCTTTTGCATTGACCAAGAAGCAGTGAGGTGAATGGAGAAGAATGGTTGCACCCTGCCTGCTTTTTACGTGTTGTGAGAAAGTTTAGCATTTTGCTTAGTTTTTAATATTACCAATCACCTAGCAGGGTTTTTCTTTTTTAAACTTCTTCCTTTTTTGAGAACAGGTATGAGTTTTAAAAATCATCAGTTCTAAAGGGAATATAATCTTATCTACTTTTCTGAGAGTGGAGTGTGATGATTTAAGAACCAGATAACTGAATTTTGACATTGGAGCTAATATAATTTTACTATTTTTCAGTTTGAAAGCTTTGTCTTCAGGCACTGAACAGTATTCCTCTAGTCAAATACCAGTTGAAATAACTGCAGAGAAGAAGGTGTGTTTTGAGATGGTCCTTATTTATTTCATCCTTTGTTGATGCAGCTCCTGATATAAAATGTTACATTTTAAATCCTTTCCAACTACAGAGAAAAGTGGTATAACTTGTAACTAAATGAGGTGAATACAAAGTGTGATAGGATTTCTAGAACATTAGTTCTTACATGTTCAAGGAAGTAACTAATTAGATTATTTTATCTTATTTGAATTGGAGTATTTTTTTTTTACTATTTAGAGAATATTGTATTAATTTCTTTAGTTAACCCTAGATAGGCAAGAGTGTACATATTTTACACAGTGTACAACTATTGTACAAATGGAAAAAATTGAGTTTTAAACATAATACTTATACTTGGTTAAAAAATAGCCTCATTTCTAACTATTTTCATTAAAGCTGTATACAGACTTCTTGCTTTGTTGGGATATAGATAACTCTAGCTAATTAGAACATGAACAATGGATAAATGTGATAGATTAAATTTTTTAGTACCCTTTTTCTGCTTTATAAAGTACACAGAATATAATTGAAGGAATTTTGTAACAAGCTCTTGCTATGTGTTATAAGAATTGTTTTTGAAGAATGGGACATTGGGTTATATAGTAAATTGCCTTTAATGATCTTAGAAGTTGCTAATTTAAGAGCTAGTTTAAATTAATTTATCTGACCTGGTTAGTCAGAGAGAAAATGTTCATTATGAGATTTTATATTTTCTGTTCTTTATGTTTAAATGCTTTTTAAATGTAATTTTCTCCAAATGGATTTTTACATGTTGGAAAGCTGTCTAACTTGGAGAAGATGTATTCTTACAAAGCACTTGAGAAAATTCCTTCTGGGAGTAACATTTCTCAAAAAAGGTACAGAGCTCCAAATGTGTATTTTCTATATTTATGTATATTCTCAGTACTATTTACCTTTCTTTCCTAAAGATAAAGGATTTTCACAAGTTGGATTGTTTCATTGCAAAAGGAAGTCAAAGTTAAGTTGTAATCCTACTAGTACTATGATTATTAAAACAGCTATACAATGATAGTATTCGTTTAACATCTGACAGTTTGGGGATATTAGTCTTTGCCATGTTCTGTGTTAAATACTAAGCACTTCATATGTAATCCTTAAAGCAATAAGCAATCTACAGGTTAGCTACTACTATATCTACTCATTTACTTCTTAGAGAACCTCTAGTTAGCAACTTTTTTTTTTTTTAGTCTTTAAGTAGTTGTACAAAGGAGTTGCCATTTAACAAAGCCGCTTCTGAATACAGTGCATCTTGTTTGGTGTCACCACTTTCAGTATTCTTACCCTCTCGACTCACCTGTTCCCTTACCTCCCGGCCTCCCTTCTTCCTGCCCCCACCCTCGGTTGATGTTTGTTCAAGGCTAGTGCTCTACCACTTTGAGCCACAGCACCACCTCTAGTTTTTTGGTTTGCCAAGGCTGATTTTGAACCACAATCCTCAGCTCTCATCCTCCTCAGTAGGTAGGGTTACAGGTGTGAGCCACTGGTACCTGGCCTCCTTCACTTTTCTTAATTTTGTAGGCTGTACATTGCATTCTTGGCTGCATCCCCTTTCCCCACTTCTATTTCCACCCCTTCTTCTTCTCCTTTGTCTCCCTCTCCCCCTTTGACCCCATGACACTCCTGTGAAGTACATACTTTGTGGGTTTCTTTTGCTGAACTTTGACCTGGCCTTTCTAAGGAATTATACTAGGTGAGATCTTTCTTGAATCTACCATATTTCAGCGAATACATTTGTATACACATACGCGCTAACCAATGTATTTACGTACCTGTTTATTAGCTAATTCTGTCTTCCACATATGAGAAGACATGCAACCTTTGTTTCTCTGGGCCTGATTTACTTCAATTAACACAATTTTTCCATTTTTTTCTATTTCTGTATAAATGATACAATATTCATTCTAATGGATGAGTAAAATTGCTGTCCCTATTCTATAGTCAAAGATACCACAAGTTATGGAGTTATGTAGCTAGTTAATGGCAGAGCTGGCTTTCAAATATGTATTTTTCTGCTTCTGGTATCCTCCGGTATTACTATATTTACATGATATATAATCCCACCATATTTTAAAAAATACACTGTGGTCATATTATAGAAACTGAGTTAGAGAAAAGTAAAGGTAATATATCTATTATGCTTTTAAGTTACTCTTACTTTCTGACTTTATGAAAATGTGTAAAGCATAGAATTCCACAGATCTGAGGAAGAAGGTTTGAAAAATGTATCATGTCTTATATGTACTTAGACTAAATGGATTATATTTACATAATGTCATGTTAAAGTAAATTAATATGCTCTTTCTAAAGCTTTGTCTATTTAAATAACCTTCCTTTGGATCACAAACATTTCCCATGTCAGTTTCCCCATCCTAAACATTTTCTTTTTGTTTTCAGTATATGGCATATAATTACCAGTTAATCAAAAGTTTAATCTGGCTAGTTAGCATTTCTTCATGTAACCATTTACTATATTACTTAGAGCAAATTTATAATTTTCTTGATTAACAGTATATTACTGATACTTTGAGGTGGCCTATTCCTCACATTCAAGTTTATATAATGTAAGTGGCAGGATTTGATAATTGTGAAAATGAAACCTATCTTATTTCAACACTATTTCTACTCTCCTCTTTCTTCATCAGTACTAGGGCTTTGAATTCAGTCTCATACTCACTCAACTTGATGGCTCAACTGGAGTTCTATCACTTGAGCCATGCCTCCAGTTTTTTGGTATTCATTTGGGAAATCGAATATCCTAGACTTTTCTGTCTAGGCTAATTTAGAACTGTGAGCCTACCAATATCAGCCTTCTAAGGAGCTAGGATTACAGTTGTCAGCCATTGTGACCAGCTATTTTTGTTTTTAATTTTTTTTATTAATATAGAGTAATTTTTCAAAGGGGCTTCATTACACTATTTTCATACATGCATATATTGTACTTTGATTAGCTTTTTGAGACAGAATATCTCCATGTAGCATGGACTAGTCTTGAGTTTATGATCCTCTTGCCTTGGCCCCCTTGTTGATGACTTTACAAGTGTATGACACTATGCCTGGCCTTCAAATCTTATTTTACACCATAAGTTTGTTTGTTTTTTTAATTAATCTTTGTTTTACAGTTTTGTTTTCAAAAGAACTTTTACATTGACACATGTTCACAATCCCATCCTTATGTTTTAGTGTTAAGAGTTGGAAATATGAAGGTAAATGCTAACACAACCTCATGTAATTCTTGCATTTTATTTCAATAATACCACCATAATTTCCAAATAATTAAAAAAAACACACCCACCTATGAGTCCTCAGTGATTCCTCTCTCTTCACTTGGAGTATTTAAAATAGTGAGTGTTCACAGTGAAGGAAATGAGCAGCAAAATATTTTGGAGATAGCAATAAATGCAGCCAGAAGTTCTGGCCTCTGGCCTAATCAATCTGGAGCATAAATTCTGTAAAAGTTTTTCAGATTCACTGCTAGAAGTATGAAGGGTTACTAATTGGAAAGGCAACTATAAAATTAAGCTGGACTATCAAACTCATACATACATACATATATATGGTATAAAGCAGTCCCTTTTAATACTGTCAGTATTATTAAACAGTCATATATTCTTCATAGCATGTAGGTTTCTTATGGTACAAGCTGAACTTGTTGGTTTTAAGTGGGATGGGTTAGGGAAAAAGAAAATCAGAACCATTTAAAAATAGAAGCTTCAATTTACATGATTGTAGAATATTTCTCTTCAGAGAAGGCAGGACACATGATTTTTCAGAAATCACAAATTTGAAGGTCTTGGTTGCTACTTCAACTATAGCCTCGGAGTGGCAATTTTTGCCCTTCCTTTGCTTCAAAAAAAGTATAAGAAAGGGTGATGATATCTACATTCACCATTCTTGGGTTTTCAGCAAATTCTGGATCAATGTAAAAAAACACTGGCATATCTACTTCCCCTTGGGGATTAAGCCTTTGTTCTTCAAAACAGTAGCAATGGATTTTATTGAAATACTGCCCAGCTTCAAAGGTACAACGTTGTATGTAGAAATTCCAATTATTGGTTTGTAGGTAGGATTCTTAGCTCTATAAAATGCTAGTGCAGTCTCTCCTGGTACCACATATATTTCTGTTTGCTGAGGTCTAAAGTTCCATTGGAGACTGGCATGCACATTTGCATTGAAGGTTACCTTAATGATCCAGTCCTTAACAGACACCATGTTTTCAGTCTGGTCTGATGCTTGCCCCGCTACTGCTGATCCACCAAGTCCTGTGGTCTCCTGCCTCCGTCCACCTTGGCCGTCTTAGTCCGGGCTCCAGGGTGGCCCCGGCTCCAGCCACAGAACACGACGCGAGCCCATACCCCCGGCCAGACTACACCATAAGTTCTGAATTCCTATAACAAAGAAATTTATAAGCATTTCTTTTTTAATTTTTTTATTTTTTGCCAGTCTTGGGGCTTTGACTCAGGGCCTGAGCACTGTCCCTGACTTTCTTTTTTGCTCAAGGCTAGCACTCTGCCACTTGAGCCACAGCACCACTTCTGGCCTTTTTCTGTGTATGTGGTACTGAGCAATCGAACCCAGGGCTTCATGCATTCTAGGCAAGCACTCTACCACAAGGCCACATTCCCAGCTCTATAAGCATTTCTTAAATGTTAAATATATTCTCTGCCTTATCTGCAAGAAGTGAGAATTTACTTAAATTCTCATTTATATAGTATCTTTTCCACAATTCCGTTTTAATTAACTTTCCTGTTTCTAGTTTGTCAATGTAAGATGCCTCTTGTAGAATACATACCTACTGTTTTGCCTAACACATTTTTTTTTTTTTTGGGCCAGTCCTGGGCCTTGGACTCAGGGCCCGAGCACCGTCCCTGGCTTCTTCCCGCTCAAGGCTAGCACTCTGCCACTTGAGCCACAGCGCCGCTTCTGGCCGTTTTCTGTATATGTGGTGCTGGGGAATCGAACCTAGGGTCTCGTGTATCCGAGGCAGGCACTCTTGCCACTAGGCTATATCCCCAGCCCTGCCTAACACATTTTATTCCAAGATTGCTAATTAGATATATGCTTCCTTTTGAGGAGTCCATAAAAAAATTATTTCACTTACCTTAGATATATTTCATTGATTTTGAAGAGTTCTGAATAATTTTATATTTACAGTGTTTCTCACCGATAAAAATTCAGTTTTTTTTAACAGTAGGAATCATAGATTATACTTAAATTTGCCTAAAATGTATTTATTATCTTTTGTTTGGATAAGAAGTATTTTCTTTCAAAGTATTTGGTTGAGGAGAAGGATGGAACAGATACTCTTCTTAAGCTTTCAATTGTGTAAAAAATTCAAATTGCAGTTTTAATTTTACCATTATACAGAACACATTTGATAAAAAATCCTGCCGGGCCAGCCGGCAGGGGAACAGAAATCCTGACTGAGGGGCGGCAGGGATACGGAAAAGGAAAAATAAGGCAAGAGAAAAAAGACAAGAGACAAAGATGGGGTACGGGAGGTCTGCACCTTGAGATTGAAACTCAAGACTGCAGCCCCGTTTATTCTTAACATCCAGCTTTTATGCAGTTTGGGAACCAGGGAAAGGCATAGGGTTACCAAAGTTTAAGAAAATAAGAAAGCTTTTAGGTCGGTAAATAACAGGAGGCAATAAAACAAGACAAGGCTGAATGGTAAACATAAACCAGGCGCCTATGGACACAGTAAAACATCTTGGTAAGTGCTGGCTGTCAATTAAGCCAAATCTTACCACATTCCTTGTGATAACAGCACAGCCAGAGGTCAGGATGAGCTTAGCTGCTAGCTCGGCTCCCAACAGTTCCCCCGTCTTTTTATTAAAAGAAGCGAACCCGCCTGTCTTAGGTGGGGTTGGTACCCCAGCCTGCCTTACCCGTCTTAGGGAACAACTTCAGAGCAGTGCTGAAGGCCCTGTCTTAGGTCGGTCTAGGCTGGCACCGCCTCATACCCGTCTCTGGCTGCGGTTCCTCTCGGGGGAAATTCATTTGCTTGGAGCTTGACCTTATGCAGCTGGCTGGCTAAACTCATGAAAGAGTTTTGCAATATGCGTACAATGCAAGGAAGGCATAGGCAAGCCATCAGCAAAAGTATCCCTGGGCCGAGCAATGTCATTAGTGGCCCCTTAACGTTAGTTAAGGAAGGGACATACTGTTGAAGTTGTTCAAACAGTTCTTTTGCTGTTTCTGCCACTTTAGAGTCCAAAGGCGGAGCTTGTTCTAGTCCGGCTATTTGTCTATGGAGTTGAAAGAGACCTAAGGACAAGTTATTATGGTGCCAAATACCATTTAGATGTGCTACAACTTGTTCCCAAGAATAGCTCGACCCATTATACTTATGGAGGGTCACACAAATAAAGTCAAACCCAGCATGACAGCACACCCTTTGCAAAGTTTGTAAGGCACGAATTTGTTCTCCCAGTGACAGCACAGATTCATACAATGCTTCTAATTTTTGTTCTACTTTATCATCAATCCTGCCTTGAAAGTGCAGGGCTTGCGTGGTATTATGAGAAAGCTGATTAACATAGTGAGCTGTCTGCACATTTTGTGTTAGAGCCACAGTGGCCGCTGCAGCAGAGGCAGCTAAGGAAATAAAGGCTACAATGCCTGCTATTAGTAGCCCTACAAATCGTCTAGGGCACATAAGCTCTTTAAATGTTTTAACACTTGAATACCTGTTTCTTCATACCAAGCTTCAGATAAGTTTACAGGAAGCATAACAAATGGTGGTTGCTTAATAACAATTGCAGAATCAGTAAGGCCACTATACAAGCAATTTGTAAAAGAACAGTTAGTGCAAGTAACATTGAGATACATGGCTCCTATAGAAATATTAAAAGGTCCATACATAATAGCATAAGGGGGTGTTACACAACTCATAATATTCTTTAAAGAAGTAGAAGTGGGCCAGGAGATATTGCTCAGGGCAGCCACTAACATCCAGACATGGCGTTGAGGGCGTCCATTCATCCACCACAGACCTGGGTTGAACTTGTTGGTGAGATTCGCTCCAGACCAGTCCATCAGCTGAGAATTAGTTCCTGAAATATTGGTTATAAAAGGGTGATCATGGCTACACTTTATGGGGTGCAGTTCTCCCGTGGATTCTACAATTTGAGAGGAGTTGATGTAGCGAGGTATCATGAAGGACGAGGTAGAACTGGCATGTACAGGAAACCCAGTAGGCAATGAAGTCATTCTTATATACTTGACTATTATCAGGCCAAATTCTATGATTTATGGATTGCATTACAGTACAGCCTGGAATATAACTGTTGGAGTCAGTTGTAAAGCATAAAGGGGTTCCAATGCCAGAAGCTGCAAAATCTCCCATCTTAACGTGTTGGACAAAAGGGTCTGGAGCTGTACCATACGCTGATCTGTTGACATGGACGAACACCTCAGCTCCCTCCCAGGTCGCAGGGTGCACAATCGGTGGATCTGACACGTAAGCCCAGTGGGTCAGCGCTTGTACTGTTCTGATGAGTTTCCACAATCCGAACACAACACTCAGGTAGCCAGCGGGCATCATTTTCATCCTGTGAAAAAACACAGACATGTCCTCGACCCCATGTCAATACCGGATCGGGCCCGTGCCAAGCACTTGTTAAAGGATCTTTCCACTTAACTTGAGCAAAAGCTCTTTGCTCTCTCTTTTCCCAGAACCGCTGTGCTGCAGAAAGGCCATTATAGTCCAAATTTAAAAAATTTAGTACGAATAAAGCATGAGAAAGTATATTAACAGGAGAGAAGGGGTATAGTTCCCCCCCCTTTTAATTTAGAAATTTGATGTTTTAACAAACTGTTGGCCCGTTTGACAACTCCTTGACCATGAGGACTATAGGGAATTCCTGTAGAATGAACAATTTGGTAAGATTTGTAAAAAGTTTGAAAAGCTCGTCCAACATATCCCGGACCATTATCAGTTTTAATATGTTTAGGAAGTCCCATAGTAGCAAAGCAGCATAAGGCATGGGAGATACAATGTTTGCCAGCTTCCCCGCTAAGAGGAGTAGCTATAATAAAATTAGAGTAAGTGTCTATTGTAACATGGACAAAGCGGAGCCGTCCAAAAGAGGGGACGTGGGTAACATCCATTTGCCACACATGGTTAGCCACTAAGCCTCGAGGATTAATCCCATTGGAGGGCACAGGCAGGAAGGTAGCACAGTTGGGACAAGTTTTTACAATTTGACGAGCTGCCTCACGAGTAATATGAAATTGCTGACGTAAGGCACGACTGTTTTGATGGTGGGCAGCATGTGATTGCTTTGCCAAGTCAATTTGAGAAAGAAAAATTTGGGTAGCCTCATCTGTAATAGCATTGCCCTCCCTAAATGGTAAGGAGAGGCAAAGTGAATTAATTTGTTGGAGGGACAGTGATGTGAAATTATGCCCACAAAATTGGCCCAAGCAATGGCCCAGGAATCACAATGAATATAAAGCCATTCTTGCTGCTGCAAAGTGTAGGGTATGTAAATAACCTGTGGATCTCGTCCAAGATACTTACAAGATTCCACACGGCACATATGGACTAAGGTGGCTACCAATTCATAATAAGGAATTAATATTTTTGAAGGAGTAGCAGGCAAGGAAAGCCACAAAAGGGGTCCCTTCTGCCAGAGGACCACTGTTGGAGAATGAGGTGTAGTTAAAATATAAGCTTCCCAAGGGGCTGAGTAATCTATAATTTACATGTTGGGAAGAAATGGCAGAATTTACTATGCTCAAGGCTTTGGCTGCTTTAGTTGTCATTTCTCTGGGAGATGTAGGGTCAGGGTCCCCCTTTAATAGATCAAATAAGGGTTTTAATTCAGCTGTGGACAATTTAAGATAAGGGAGAAGCCAATTAATATCTCCCAGAAATTTTGAAAATCATACAAAGTATGTAAATGAGAAGTCTTAACCTGTAATTTCTGACTAGTAAAATAATAAGGACCCAAAATATGACCAAAAGGGATTTTTATTTTTCTCTGCCTGGGCTGGCTTTGAACTATCCAAAGAGTCTTAGCCATAAAAGCCCTTTTTATTTCCAATTAAAGCAACAGGAGAACAAAAGGAGTAGAGTTTACCTGTAAGTTGACCACCAAGTAGTTGCCAGAGTTTTGCTGTAACAGTTAAAGAACAGCAGACTGAATGGGGTCCATGTGCCATTAAATCTAATCATATTATTTAACCTTACCTTACTGGCACGTGAAAGAGAAAACAAATGAATAACAGTAAAAGTCTCAGCTTCAGTGGATCTGAAGTGGCTGTGTCTTCCATCCCAAATTAGCAGGCCAGCAGGAGAGATGGTTTGCATCTGGATAATTCTTTAGTAGAGTTCCCTGGATAGGCTGTCACATTTCCTGCTTGTTGCCTGTAAATTTCTACACAGACTGGTTAAGGGCATTTTTTAAACAGATTTTAGAAGGCTTGGGCCTTTAACCATCTTTCTAGTCACAAAATCCACACAGATTGAAGGCCAACCAAGTCTGCTCTCTGTAGCAGCCAGGGCAGTTTCTGAGTCACAAACAACTCCCAGTTTGGGAGCCTACTGTGGAGGCAGCTTTCTGTAGCCATAGACTGCCACGGTCCACTCAGATAGCACACATGTCAACCTGTATCCTATAAAGCAAGATGTTAATTTTGGCTCCAGAAAATTTAGGTTAATAGTCACACCTGTGCAGTTATTTCAAAATGACTCTGGTCCCTTGATCTTAAAGAGTTTATGAGAGCACAGCGAAAAAAGAAAAAAAAAATGGAGAAGCAAAATCTTAGTGTATACCAAAGAATTGTCAGGATTAGATGTACACTTGATTCTTAGCATAGATAGACATAAAGAATAACACACTGGTTGTACATCATTGTACTTATATCACGTGCTGTATATTAAAACCTTTTGGAGTTTTTCTTAGACACATTTGTTTGCTCCCAAACATATCAGTTTGGGCTTAAAACCTGTTTTTTTTGTTTTGTTTTTAAGTTTTACCAACACATAGACATAGACATAGACACACATACACATACAGACAACGTGCACACGTTTTGGGGCGCGCTTAGAATTGTTCTTTAATTGGCCATGTAAGTTTTTCTGGAATTCCAGTGGCAAATGATATTATTTTGCCTATATTCTAGAACCACGTGGTTAGATAGTAAACAAAAAAAAAGCCTTTTCAGCAAACCAAAATTTTCAGATCATCTGAAAAGCCACATTTTGAGAAACCAGTTTAGCTCCCAAGGGGAGCTTATGGGAGACAGGACATGAACACAGACAGTGAGCTCACAGTAAGACACCTTCATCTTCCAGCATTTGAATTGTAAGGCACCTTTGACATGCAAGGTCACAGGACTCCAAGTCCCTGCCCAGCCTCCAGGAATTTGGCATGCTTGTCACCTGGGGGATGGGCAGGCTTTCACTCCAACCAGTCCTATTGTCTACCATGTACTCAATGCTAGAGAAAGTTTATGATTTAGCCAAACAAGCAGAATTTAACTGAGTCTCGAAAACTTAAACATCACTAACAAGAATAGAAAGCCTTTCTTTGAGTCTTTTAAAGCAGATATTAAACAAATATCGATACCCATCCTATGTCACAGGCAGGCAGGCAGAGTTTAGAGGGAGGCAGGAAAAGAGACAGAGAGAACTTCATCTGCCTGAGCGCTCATAGAAGTTAGGTAAGTCCTGCAAAATATTCCAAATATATAAGATTGGGCTCAAACTTGAGCAGCTTTCCTGAAACAATTTAGACTTGACGAGCAACCAGCTGAGCTGAACTAGAGATCAGTTATCTCCAAACACCCACAATTGCTGATTTCCTTGACCTAGCCCAGTGGATTTATGGAAAAATGTAAGCTCCAGGCTAATGGTCACTCACCCTGGTTGGGGTTTCAAATCTGTCCTGGTGGATGGAAATAGAGCGCTGGGTCAGGAGAAGTTACCTCGGTGGTGTTAGCATTTCCCTAGCCTCAGGTCCCTTCCCCCTGCTAGCAGCCTGCACCTAGGAGAGCTGTAAGTCTGCCAGGACTCCCTTTAAAGGAGTTTGTTGTTCTGGATGAAGCTGTGACAACAGAGCTATAACTGATTTTTAACATAGTCTCAACATAGGTCAATCTATCTTTAATAGGCTTATTGAATAATTTCTCCTCAGAGTCTGAGCCATCTGAGTCTTCCTTAATGTCTAGCTCAGTGGGTTCAGGTCTTGTTAATTTTCTCAGCTCTTCCCAGGCAGCAGCATACGCTCCCGGAGCTGGGCAACACTCATCAGGTCCCTGTTCAGTTTCTCCAATCGACTGATCGAATTTAATCTATTCATGGCTAAGATCTAAGCAATCTCGGACTAGAAACCAAAGAATAATAGCATCCACTGAGGTCTTCTCAGGGCCAGTTGCATCATAATGTTCCCTTTTTTTTTTTTTTTTTTTCTAGCAAGTTTCTAAGTTATTGGTTCCTTCCTCCAGGAACTGGGGGCATGCTTTCTCAATAAAATAAAAGAAACGTTCTAAGTTACATTGGCCAACTTTCACTGCCCGGGCATTAAGCATGCCTTTGGGGGCCTGCATGTATAGCATGCGGCTATTACCTTGTCCCATAATTTATTACTCCCGACGATACACTCTCCTCCCGCTCTCCTTCCCAAGCATTCGGACGTCCTTACCTGAGCGGGGGTCACCTGCCGTCGATCCCAGGCCTTCAAGTCCCTGTTCGGGCGCCAAACCTGCCGGGCCAGCCGGCAGGGGAACAGAAATCCTGACTGAGGGGCGGCAGGGATACGGAAAAGGAAAAATAAGGCAAGAGAAAAAAGACAAGAGACAAAGATGGGGTACGGGAGGTCTGCACCTTGAGATTGAAACTCAAGACTGCAGCCCCGTTTATTCTTAACATCCAGCTTTTATGCAGTTTGGGAACCAGGGAAAGGCATAGGGTTACCAAAGTTTAAGAAAATAAGAAAGCTTTTAGGTCGGTAAATAACAGGAGGCAATAAAACAAGACAAGGCTGAATGGTAAACATAAACCAGGCGCCTATGGACACAGTAAAACATCTTGGTAAGTGCTGGCTGTCAATTAAGCCAAATCTTACCACATTCCTTGTGATAACAGCACAGCCAGAGGTCAGGATGAGCTTAGCTGCTAGCTCAGCTCCCAACAAAAAATGTTTAACAAATTAGCTCCCTGGTGTTGTGAAGAATAATTGTCATTATTGACTTGGAAAGATAATCTCATTTTGTGGGCAAGAGAAAAGTTAAACTGGGAGACGAAGGAAAAGCTTTTTCATTGCTTCTTTTCTTTTAAATGTTTTAGTATTATGATGCAGTCACCGGGAACATGTGGTCACCTGGCCGAATCAGCGATTTCAGCTCAGGAACAGGAGGCTCGGGTAAGACTTCTGTAAAAAGTTGATTGGTTTACGAGAACTGGGTTAGTATTCTTTGTTGACAGGATTTTAGAAAGTGTTCTTTAGCTAGGAATCTGTGACAGTGTTCTGATTATTTTCATCTTAAGGGAAAAACGTGATATCTGAAGCTCTAAAAATAAAAGCTGAAGTTAAAGTACATTTTACAAAGTGTTGATTTCTTTCTTTTTTGTTGTTGTTGTTCAGACTGTGTTATATGGCAAATTGGTAGAAGCGAGACAGAAATATGCAAATAAAATGGATGTTCCTCCTGCCATTCTGGCAACAAACAAGATACTGTTGGATATGGCCAACTCGAGGTGAGGGGTTTATGTTCTGACACATGCTCTGTCATCCCAGCTGTGAGGAAGACTGTAGATAAGAAGATTACAGTCTGAGGTTAGTTCTGGGCAAAATACAAGCTCTTTCCTGAAAAGTAACTAAAAAATACTAAAGGGCTAATGATGTGGCTCAACTGGGCAGAGTGACTGCCATCAAGCATGAGCTTTGAGTTCAAACCTCAGTACTCTACACCTGGTACTGAGGATTGAACCCCGGATTTTGTGCATTGCTAGCAAGCAATCCATTGTTTGAGCTATGGCCTTTTGTTTTTATGCTGTCCCTTGCTGTCCTCTAACCTGTGATCCTCTTGGCCTTACCTCCCAAGTAGCTGGGTTTATAAGCACGCATCACTATGTCTAGCTAGTTACTGTTTTGACATTTTTATTCAGGTCTAATGATATTACACAGTGCTTATGTCTTATAACAAGTAGTTTGTTAAAAATTAGGAGCTGGGGGGCTGGGGATATGGCCTACTGGCAAGAGTGCTTGCCTCATATACATGAGGCCCTAGGTTCAATTCTCCAGCACCACATATACAGAAAATGGCCAGAAGTGGCGCTGTGGCTCAAGTGGCAGAGTGCCAGCCTTGAGCAAGAAGAAGCCAGGGACAGTGCTCAGGCCCTGAGTCCAAGCCCCAGGACTGGCCAAAAAAAAAAAAAAAATTAAATATGTAAGACTACATTTTACTAGTTTCAGAATATATTCAAGGAAAATGAAAGACATCATACAGTCTTGAATGTTGAACAGAATAAAAATTATTGAGCTTACGTCATTCAAGAAGTCATCGATGAGGTATTAAAAATCCACCAAAAAGCCAGGTAATCCCAGCTACCCAGGAGGCTGAGATCTGGATACTGGTTCAGAGCTAGTTCAGGAAGACAATCCAGCTGTTATTTCCAGCTAACTAGCAAAAAGTTCAAAGTAGAGAGTGGCCTAAGTGGTAGAGTGCTAGCCTTGAGTGGAAAAGGCTGAGTAAAAATACAAGGCCCTGAGCTTAAGACCTAGTAATGGTGGACAGGCATATATGCATGTGCCTGCGTGCACAAATCATTATGCAGTTTGTATTACCATAAAACCATTAAAAGTGTAAACGCGCTACTAGTGTAGACTTAAAGCACAATCTAAAATTTTTTTAAATGGAGCAAAAATCATGGCTTTTACAGGTAAACATCTTGTGAAAAGTAAAACAATAAATGAGATGTTTTTCTGGAAGTTTTTAACTTCGCTCTTATTTGTCCTCAGAACTTCATTTTTTTCTTTTCATTTCTATGAATAATAATAATATCCAGTAATAGTACAGAACATTAGTTGTTATCTTGTTTCTTCCTGGTAATGGCCTGTTTGCCAGTTAATAACTCAACAGTGTTGTGAAATAGGTCATGGTAGTTTTATTCATTGACTGTTAAATCTTTCTCTGCTGTATACTGCCTTGGTTTCCTGATTTTTCTTTTTTTTTAATCAATGACAGACCAACTACTGTTGAAGAGGTAAAGCAGATCGATGGTGTTTCTGAAGGAAAAGCTAGTATGCTGGCCCCACTGTTGGAAGTCATTAAGCATTTCTGCCATGAAAATAGTGCTCAGGTAAAATTCCGTGCTTTCCAGAAGCTCTTACAGAATACTTAAGTAATGTTTTTTTCTCTGTATTTGGATACTTTGAAAATGAATTAAGATTATTTTTACAGTAAATAATTGTTAAAATATCTGTCTAATCTGTCCTCTCTATCTGTCTATCTATCTGTCCATGTATCTATCAATCAATCAGCAGGGTCTTACTGTGTAGCCAAGGATGCATTCTTATGTCTACCTCTAGGGTGCTAGGATTACTGGCATGTGCCACTGTAACTGATGTTCCTTACATTTGAAAAGGATACTAAAGTTGTCCAGACTGTTAATGTTTATTGCATTGGGAAGGTTTTAGTCTTAGATTTAAATGAGTACCAAATTTTAGGTTTAATAAATTCTTTTTTCAACAGCTGGCACTGTCCTTGAGCTCTTTCACTCCAGGCTCGTGCCGTGACACTTTGAGCCACAACTCTTACTTCGGGCTTTCTGGTGGTTAATTGGAGATAAGAGTCTCACAGACTTTCCTGCCAGAGCTAGCTTTGAACAAACCCTGATCCTCAGATCTTTGCCTCCTGAGTAGCTAGGATTATAGGTACAAGCCACTAGCACCTGGTGATAAATTCTTTTATTTTCATATATGGTAGTTAGGAATGTTAGCTGACTGACTGTCAGTTGGGAAGGAACATCTTTCCAAGTTATCTTCCCTTTCAAGTAATGTTGACTTTAAGTAGATTTCATACAATCTTTAAAATTTGAACATGGAGATTAGAAAGTAATGTGCCACAACCTAATGATCAATGGGGAGATGTTAGGGAAGAGAACTAGACCGTGTGTGGATGGGGATTAACTGGAGAAGGGTGTGCTACTGGGAAAAATAAAAGAGGTTAAGTAATGGTAAAATGGGTTATTTTCAACTACGAAAATTGAACAAGGAAACCTGTTGGGGATACTATTTTAGGGAGAATGATGCAGGCAAGTGGGATAGAGGGGGTAAAATCAGTTGGAATAGAAGGTGAAGTGTGGAGATGGAAAAGTGAAATCCTGTTTTATAGAATCAGTAAAAGCCAATAAAAACAAAAGACAAACAACAAGATTTCATTTTATAGGGTTTGTTCTTCATAGTCTTTCATTATTTCTTGTTCTACCCTAAATGCCCATTTACAAGGATCATTTGGCTTTTGCTTTAAAATCCACGTGTAGATCAAAGTGCGTACTGTACCTCAGAAGGTAGAAGATGCAGGACTCTGGAGTCAGAAAATCAGGATTGCAGTCCTTCCTCGGTCTTGTAAATTGAACGTGTTCTTTAACATTCCCAAGTCTCCATTTTCTCACCTACACAATGGAAATGCTGCTGCCCCAAATCAAGAGGACAGTGGTGTCATTAGAAGACCTTGGCTTGAAAAAGTTAAAACATACAAGGCAGTGGTCAAGAAATGTTTTCCCTGTATACTTTGCGCGGATATAGCTAGCTGCACATTGCTTTAAAAAAAAAACACTCTCTTAGCAGGTATAAAACTTTGCTGTCTTTTCTTTTGTATGAAGCAATGTTTCCACATTAGGAAGCTAATACTTTTGACAGCTAAATTTTCTTTTTCATGTGAAAGTCCATTATATTTTGTTACTAGATATTTTAGAAATGAAATTATAGGTGTTTTAATAATTTGATAAAGAATATCATACTAGTGGTAATTGAATAAGCTGTGACTTTAGACACTTGATGGTAATATGCGCTTTCATGAACGAGTGGTATTAAGTAGTCATGAATGAATTACCCCATCACCACCACTTCAGGAGAAAACCTAAAGTTGGGCAAAAGGTAAATGCTCCAAAGGCTTTCTGAACATCTGGATAAGGATAACGATTTAGTTTCTTTAGTTAGGAATTATGCCTGGATTAGTGTACAAATTGAAACCATTTATTAAAGGAATGAAACCATTAATGGAAAACATTAATGTTCCATAAGCTAATTTGTTATCTATCACTTTTAATTAGCTCTTAGTATATTTTCTTCAAATTTGAAGTAAAAGGTAAATATTATTATCATGCAAATCTCAGGTTACAAGCATGAGCCAGGCATGGCGATGCATGTTTTTAGTCCCAGCTACATGATTGTCTAAGGCAAGAAGAGGACATAAGCCCAAGAGTTTGAGACCAGCCTAAGCAACAGGAACCCTGTCTCAACAAAAAAGAAAAATGAGGTTACCTTATGGCAGCATGAAACCACTAAGATGACCTCTTAGGAAAAAATATACCAAAATCACTTTATAGGAATGCATGCTCTCAATTCTCCCCCTCCCCTTTCGCCCCTCATCTTTTCTGTGTGAACCCTGATCTTCAGTTCTCAGCCTCCCGAGTCGCTAGAATTACAGACATGAGCCACCAGCGCCAGGCACATCCTCTGCTTTGATGCATGCTTTCTAAAGCTTTGAAGTGCTATTCCAAAGCTTTAAAATGGAAACAAATGTAATGACTGACTGGCCCTAGAACACAATCCTCATTCTTAAGGTTATTGGTTGGAATGCTTTCTTTTCTTGTGTAAGAATATAGCTGAAATCTTTTTTTGTACATACACTAAAATTTTGCAGAGGGTTTGGAAAATACATTTTATTGCCTTGGGCCAAGAAATTCAAATTCTAGAGTTAGGTAGGCCTCACATATTTAAAGGGAGAAATAAAAAAGAAACATTTACATTTCTTACCAAATAATTAGCCATAACCCACCTGACCCACCTGACTTTGTTCGGGAAGAGAGTTACTGAGGTTTGAACTCAAGGCCTCATTCTTGTTAAACATGTACTCTAATACTACTTGAGCCAAACTTCTATCCCTAAAAAATATCCTTTTTAATTAAATTCCCTAAATGACAGGATAAGGAAAGAATAAGTTTCTTATCTGAAGACAAATTCATAAAAATTCTTCATTATTGCTACATAATGTAGTTGACCACAATGATCAATAACTTTATCAAGATGATAACAGTATTATTTATCAAGAGACTAAGCTCTTTAAATGATTAAGCTAATTTTTGTAGGTTTTATTATAATAGGTATGTTCTTTTAATCTACTTTTTATGAGTAAGTGGAAAAATGTCTGTCAACTTTTCTTAGGCTTTACACAAAGTTCCAGTATTTCTTCAATAATGTTTTTTAATCTTTCCCTTAAGGCAACCATATTTAATACGCTTAAAGGTCAGGGCTTTGGTTATGATGAAATTATATGCATTCATATACATGCATATATATACACACATATATATATTGCACACACGTGCATATATGTGTATAGCAGTGTTTTAGAGATCTCTCTAGATCTGTCTGCAGTTAGATATAATTATATTTCCTCATATATTATGTATCTATATATCTGTGATATAAATAACTTATTTTTGAGCTTCAGTGAAAATTCTGATTGTTAGAGTTTCCACTTGTTACTTTTTTCTAATAACTTGATTGTGTACTGATCATTATATTGATGTTAATGACTATGTGTTCTACATTTAAAACTATAGACAGACCTCTCTTCAAATACAAAGCCTCAAGAGGAACAGGAAAGTCTACTCTCACAGTCTGCGGCTGTCACATATTCTTTATTCCAAGAAAAGAAGATGTCTTTAGTAAGTGCACTTTCAAGGAACTTTTTAGTGTATTTATTCATGTGTATTTATTCATTTTTTCAGCTTTGCAATGTGAAAGCTATGAGGTGGGGTCAGTTTATTCTAACTGTATAACAAGTCTCATTTTGTTTTTCTTTTAAGAGCAGAACATTTTCCTTCAGTTAAGCCAGTATGTTTCATTAAGTAGCAGCAGTAAGAATAGTTTGACCATAGTTTACCTTAGAGTGTCAAGGTTACAGACCAATGCAGTTGTAGCTCAAGGATAATAGAGCAGTATTTTAATACTACTTTTTAGAAATGGGACTAAAAATAATACATAATGAAGAGTTTCTTTTTTTTGTTTGTTTGTTTTTGGCCAGTCCTGGGCCTTGGACTCAGGGCCTGAGCACTGTCCCTGGCTTCTTCCCGCTCATGGCTATCACTCTGCCACCTGAGCCACAGCGCCCCTTCTGGTCGTTTTCCATATATGTGGTGCTGGGGAATCGAACCGAGAGCTTCATGTGTTGGAGGCAAGCACTCTTGCCACTAGGCCATATTCCTAGCCCCGAAAAGTTTCTTAACTATTTTGTAAACTTTTCATTTATCTATCATTAAGAAAACAGCTTGCTGGGTGCGGTGGCTCACGCCTGTAATTCTAGCTGCTAAGGAGGCTGAGCTCTGAGGATCTCGGTTCAGAGCTGCCCTGGCCAGAGATTCTTATTTCCATTTAACCACTAGAAAACTGCAAGTGGCGCCGTGGCTGAAGTGGTAGAGCGCTAGCCTTGAGCTGAAGAGCTCAGGGACAATACCCAGGCCCAGAGTTCAAGCCTCACAACCAGAAAAAAAAACAAAAAGAAACCACCTTCTGGGTCTAAGATGGTAGAGTATTTGCCCAGCACGTGTGAGACCTTCAATTCCCAGCACTGCCACACAAAAAGGGAAAAAAAAAGAAGAGAAACAATCTCCACGATAAAAAGGATTTTTTTTAAAAGCAAGATGCAAGACAGTATGAAAAATGTGTTTGTATGCATGCTGTTAAATTCATATTATTCTTGTATGTGTCAAAAATGTTTTCTACAGTGGTATCCAAAAAAAACCCTAGAAATAACTTCAAAAAACAAATTCTTTGTATCTTCTAGCACTGTTGTTCTTTTTTTGTCATTCTATTTTGGATGATAAAGTCTTGGGGCTAAAAAATCTAATTACTGTTAAAATGGCCACATTTATTGTTCTAAAATAAATCCTTAAGGCTGCTGAGGTTTTTTTGATCTATAAATGGAGATTATATCTTGATAGATAGTATAAGGCTTCTAGCTACATTTTTATTGATTTGCATTAACTTGATTTGAAACAGCTCAGTGTTCTATCTACTGCCTGCTTTACCTGTTCTCTGTGTCCCTATTCTATATTGCTTTTTGATCAGCTTTAGGGAGAATAAACAAGCCACATCTGACCTCACTCACTTAAATTATCTAATTAAATAATCAAGTTTCTTAGTTAAAATCGTAAGGACCATGTACTTCCATTGTATTATTTTTGAAATAAAACACATAGTAAACGGGAACTTCAAATTGAATTCTTATATAAACAATAATTTACAGGTACATGTCAAATATTCCTCTGTCTATGTATATATATATGATTTAAATATATGGGTAAGATGGAAAAATTGTCATGGGCTCCAAATTTTCTAAATGCAATATACTCTAATTAGTCATAATAAAAGTTTCATGTCTTCCTGGTTAAATGTGAAGAATGGTTTAGTTTCATTTATGTCTTAAGTATTGTTTAGTAATATTTTATTGTATAATATGATGGTTAGTTATCTATACCTCCCTGGAGTCTGAGAAGGTCTTGCCAGTTAACCACAAAATTAAACATGCCTAAGGACTAATTAATCAAGAGCAATAATACAATTAGTTTCAGGTAACTTGATGCCCAGGATCAAATAACCCTGATATTATCCACACATGGTGCACACTTCTTAGTAGGAAAAAAGTAAACATTTAATGAAAGTAACTTAATACCTACCTTTGAAGGATAATAATGTTGCCTTAATTGGTCTATTCTGAGAAAATATCAACAGTCACAGAAATATAGTCTAAACTTAGATTTTAAAAATATATTGAAAGTATCATGAAATATGACAACTTAAAGCTTTCTGTTTAAATGAATGTTTTATCTAATAATATCTTAAATATATTTGAGTTACATCTATCTGAAAAGCTTTATAAATATAAAACTGTCCTAATTGGACATAATTCATATTAAGTTCAATTGGCTATTTTATCAATTTAAAACCTACTCAGGTTTTTTATGGGCCTTTCTTAGGGCACATTCTGGAAAAGTATGTTATCGGTGAGAATCTTAGCGTTTGTGTTCTTGGAAGTTAATGTAGCAGAAGCGCCATGTGTTTGGAATGTTAGAGTACGGTTTCCTACTTTTTCAAATAGACTTCTAGTTTACAGCTGTTGGACTTACCGTAGAATGACTTTTCTGTCTCTTACTAGCTTTTTACAGTGAATAGTTAGGGATGAGCATTGAATTCTTGGCTAGAGTTGGGTGATATTGTTTTCCTCAGTGAAACACCTGTGTATTTTTATCTTTAAATAGTTCAAATGAAAATTTAAGGGAAGGTTTAGCCCACGGTGAAATTCGCCCCCTGAAGGTTTGGGCTCTTTCCTTGTCATGAGACCTCACTGGCTCTTTGCTTTTCTCTCTTCAGCACAGCATAGCTGAGAACAGGATTCTGCCTCTCACGGCCGTCGGCATGCACTTAGCCCAGGCGGCGAAAGCTGGCTACCCCCTGGATATGGAGCGAGCAGGCCTGACTCCAGAGGTTCGGAAGATTATTGCTGATGTTATCCGAAACCCTCCCATCAACTCAGGTGACAAACAGGGCTCCACCCTTCGGCCTTAATGACTTGAGTCACTGAAACCTACATGGAGTAAACAAGCTCTCGTTCACTTAGAGTTTTCATTTTAACAGCATTGGCCCTTTTGCTACTTGGAAAACCTTACTTTTTCATAAGCAAAGACAGTCTTTTAAATTTTTTTATTAACTACTCATAAGAAAGTACTGAGAAATTCTTTTCTGCTCCAGATTAGTTTCCCCACTCGCTCCAAAAAAGAGCACTTTTATCTTTTTCTGATTTCCTTCTTGTTACTTGGAGAAAGAACAGAGATAGTTCTTGGTGCTGAATGAGGTAGTTCATACCTATAATCCCAGAACTCAGGAGGCTGGTGCAGGAGGATTCCAAGTTCCAGTCCAGCCTGGGCTGCTTTGAAGGGTAGCCTGGGCGACGTGGTAAGACCCTGTCTCACCCCCTACCCCCCCAAAAAACAACTAAAAACAAAAACATTTTCCCTTACGTATATTCCCATCAGCTTACTGACTCCTGCTTTCCCCTAAGCCTCGGATTCCTTGGTGGTCGCACTTGAGAGGCCTCTCTAGTACTAGTGAGTAGTTTCAGACACTGCGACCTTGCACAGCTAGGCCAGACTCCATGACCCTTGTAGAAGGACTGCCCTTGTCCCTGAGCTGTACGCCCTCAACTGTGCTCATGCATGTCAAGCTCTGGGGACATTTTTAAGTAGTGATCCATTTTTTGCAGAAGTAACTTGAGTTGTAGTAGAGGATTTTCCAAACTGTTAGGATAAGAGCAGTGCCATACAAGAAGTTTATCTCCAGCCACCTGTGTACCGGTGGCTCACACCTGTAATCCCAGATACTCCAGGGGCTGAGATCTGAGGATTACAGTTTAAAAATCAGCCTTGGCAGGAAAAGTCTTTAAGACTCTTATCTGCAATTAAACACCAGAAAATTGGAAGTGGCTCAAAGTGGTAGAGCACTAGCCTTGAGTGAAAAGGCTCAGAGATAATGCTCAGGCCCTAGATTGAACAAAACAAAACAAAACATGTTTATCTGCAAGTCTGTGTGAATCATTACTTTCTGTTACTCAAATTCTCTTCCATACAGAAACTACTATAAACTCCTTCCCAAGAGTTTGGAATAAAGGGAATAAGAGTGCTTTGTCATAGCACAATTGATTCCATACTTAATTTTATACTTACAGCCAAAATTATTTCTAAGCTTGTGCAAGACTTGATAAAGGTATAAAAAACAAATAACTCCTTCAGTCCCATTGATGTACAGTTGCACACACAGGAAAAGTGGCACAGGCAAGTTTGGTGGGGGTCCTGGTATCAGGATTGGTGGTCAGTGAGATTTCTTCTACATCAGTACCTTTGACACATTATGTAAAGATTGGATTTGAGGTAGATTCTGAAAAAGGGATTCTGTTTCGATGTCAGTTCCTATCTTTCCGATTATAGTTTGATTTCCCATGTATATCCCTCTATAGGGAAACCATGCTCTAGTCCTGTTAATTTGCCTATGTCATAATTGTGCATTCTTAATTTTAAGTTAGTAAATTATTATTATAAATTTTATAATAAAATAAGTTATTTTGTGATCTGATAAACTTAAGCTTCTAAATTTGAAAAGTTGAGGGCCAAATCCTATCTGAGCAGTAAAATTACCAAGCACAGTCAGCTGTCACTCACCTCCTAAGAAAGCTCTCTAACTCTTCTGGTCACATTCCAGTCTTTTAAAAACTCACCAGCAGCTATTTTGTCAGAAACTAAGGCAGTGAGGGGTAGATTATGTCATATAAACCTTTGTCTAGTTTTAGGGAAACCCAAAGAGGGAAAGGTCTTCTTTCTTTAACACTCTGGCATTGTTTTTCCTCCAGTTCCAATGTTTCTTAGGACATGTCATTTGAAAAGATGGTGAGTGTTAAGCAGTACCTTTTAAAAAAAGAATTGTGTGGGTTTTTCCTTTCTTCTTTAAATGTTGGTATTCATGTTTGTTGCCATCTGGCTTAGGTGAAGACAGAAAAATGGGCCCAGGCTGGGAATGTGGCCTAGTGGTAAAGTGCTTGTCTTGTATACGTGAAGCCCTGGGTTCGATTCCTCAAGCACCACATATATAGAAAAAAGCCGGAAGTGGCGCTGTGGCTCAAGAGGTAGAGTGCTAGCCTTGAGCAAAAAGAAGCCAGGGACAGTGCTCAGGCCCTGAGTCCATGCACCAGGACTGGCAACAAAAACATACAAATAATAAAAAAAAAATAATGCTTGGGCTGGGGATATGGCCTAGTGGCAAGAGTGCTTGCCCATCGTATCCATGAGGCCCTGGGTTCAATTCCCCAGCACCACATATACAGAAAACGGCCAGAAGTGGCGCTGTGGCTCAAGTGGCAGAGTGCTAGCCTTGAGCAAAAAGAAGCCAGGAACAGTGGTCAGGCCCTGAGTCTAAGCCCCAGGACTGGCAAAAAAAAAAAAAAAAAGAAAAGAAAAGTGGGCCCAGCCTGATCAAGTCAAAAAAAAAGCAAGGTCTCTTTGAGCAGACATACTTGTGTGAGCTCTTGGCTGCCATTTTGTGGCTATGCGTCTATTGGCTGCTAACTCTTATCTCTTTGAGTTCTACTTTTCTTATCTCTGAAATGGGGAGGGATAATATTGCCCCTTTACAGTTGTGGGAAATAAGCTAGATACTACACAGAAAGCTCTCCTGTGTGGTACGGCCTAAGTAGTGGTATTGGTGAAAAATGATTTTGATTGAGTAGTTGGTCAGATTTTAGAGCATTTTAGAGCATCTTGAAAAATAACCCTTAAAATTTGGGTACTTTTAAACTCTATCATTTTTAGTAGCTAACTAAAATATATGAAGTTAATACGTATGTAGGACAGGAGGTTTCCAAAACCCTCATTGTCCCTCAGTATTTGTAAGTTTTCAGGGTCACTTATGAATTTGAGCATCCCTGAATGCTCAGTGTCTTATACATAATGATGCAATATTTGCATATGAGCTCCACATACCCTCTTGTATGCTTTTGCATATGCATGCATGTGCGTGCGCACACACGCACGTGTATGTGTATGTGTATGTGTGTCTTGGACTCTGGACCTGAGTTGCTGTCTGAGAGCTCAAAATTTTGCTCAAGGCTAGAGCTCTCCCACTTGAGCCACAGCTCCACTTTTGGCTTTTTGGTGGTTAATTGGAGGTAACAGACTTTTCCTGCCTGGGTTGCTTTGGAACCCTGGTCCTCAGTCTCAGTATCCTGAGCAGCTAGGGTGACAGGCATGAGCCACAGGCGCTCACCATTCATTTTTTTTAATTAATTGGTTTGGTCGGAATAAATTTTGCACACTCCCCAATTGAGAAAGTTTCTGTATTTTATTACAACACAGTATTAGGTATCTAAAAATAGAGTATTTGTGAATTGAAATCTTATTTTTATATAATTTTATTTGCCATGTAGTTTTTGGCTGGGTTAACTCATCCTATCATTCTATTCCCTACTATTCTTGTTTTTCTCCATATTTTTATTATTTTAAACTTCTTTTTTATATTCTTTGTTTAGTAATAATAAGCAAGACATTTAATGAGGTATCTAGGTAATATTTTTAATAATTTACTTGTCCCATTCTTTATGTGCATGTAACTGGAAAATTAAGGGTTGCTTCCAAGGGACCTGCCATGAAAGAAAGAGTAACATGATCTCCTTCAAAGCTCTGAAGGAGAACAGCTAATTTTGTCCCTTAATCCTCCAGTAAATATTTTTTTAGCACTTATTTACATACAGTTAGCATTATTCTGTTAACATGATGACATAATTCTTTAAAGATCTTAAAAATAGCTGCTGCTTATTTACATATATAATGTAAAATGGCTCTAACATATAAAGGGTACTTACAAAAAAGTGTACAACTATGAATTTTCTAATTATGACTCAAAGTCCTATTAACTTTAGACATTTATTAGACCATTAACAGTAGCTGGAACCACAGATGGTTGCTTATGTATCATTATTTTATTTAAAAAAGACATTCTAATTTTAGAAATGAAATTATCCAAAATGAATAAAATGCCTTTGTTTTTCTTTAACTGGTTTGCAGCTATTGCATTTATACCATAAAGAACTTAAGGCTATATATTTATCTAAACTTTAATAACCCACACAAGAAAGTGAATATAGTATTGTATAATTGTGTTAATGGATTAAACTGTGGGAAACCTTGGGGTTTTCTTAGAGCAACACTAGCAGTAGAAATATCATGTGACTTGTATATGCAATTTAGAATTTTCTAGTAGTCACATTTAAAGCTAAGCAATACAGTTAACTTTAGTAACAGTAAGATTCGTTGTATTCAAAAATTTATCATTTCAACCTTTAATCAATATAAACATTACTAACAAGATATTTCACACATTCTGTAATTAGCCCTTTAAGTCAGGTATCTTATATTTACAACTTATATTTACCACATGCTAATATTTAATTAGAAATATTTGATTTAGCTTTCCTAAAATGTATGGTTGAACAAGTAGATTAGATAAGCCAAGTTACAAAAACTTAAGTCTTGTACAAGAAATGTATCCAATGCCTAACGTATGAAACTGTAACCTCTCTGTACATCAGTTTGGTAATAAAAATTTGAAAAAAAACACCAAAAACTTAAGTCTTCCAATAAATGAATTAGGATGCACATTCCAGTGCTCAGTAGCAACATGTGGTTGGTTAATGGTTCCTGTATTAGTCCACACAGTCCTAGAGATCTTTGGCAATATAATGAAGCACAATTAAAGGGTATGTCTGCCATTTCTCATATATAGGAATGGAAGTAGGGAAAGGACTAGGCTTTGTGGCTCGAGTGGAAGAATGCTTGAATACCAAGAATCATGCCCTAAGTTCCACTTTCACTATTACCAAAAAGTAAAAGTAAAAATTAGAAATACTGAAAGATAGGATGTTCATGAGAACATTAAAAAAAAGTTGAAGACAGGTGGAAGGCAGTGAACACTAGGTAAGTCCTGATACACATGTAGGACAGACTACTCCTGAGACATTAAGAAATGATTAGTAAAGTTAATGGAGTGTCCATAGTATTTAAGAGGGTAGAATGCTCAAGGAACAATGTTAGTTGCATTACTGATTTTATTATATTGTAGAAGTAACTTCTTTTTTCTTTTTGTTGGTTGTGGGGCTCAGGGCATGGGCATTGATTGTCTCTGAGCTCTTTCGCTCAAAGCTAGCACTCTACCACTGTGAACCACAATGCCGCTTTGAGTTTTTGAGTGGTTAATTATAGATAAGGGTCTGTTTCTGCCCAGGATGGCTTTGAACCACGATTCTCAGATCTCAGCCTCCTGAGTGGCTAGGATTACTGGCGTGAGCCACCGGTGCCTGACTAGAAGTAATTTTCCTTGGACTATGTTTAGCTTTAATCTTGTATTTTGTAACTTTATTTAGGCGACTGTCTTGTTTTCTATCAATGTCATCTTCTTTTCCTCCCTTTACAACAAACAAACCTGCAGGGTTTGGGGAAACTGCTAGACTAGCAAACTAAGATCTTTGAAAGAAAGGAGAACGTGTACCTGAAAATTGTAATAATTTAAAACCACTTTTTCAGGATGGCATTAAAAAATTGAAGTGAATATCAGAAGTAGTTGTGTTTTTATAAATGACAGAAAGATGAGAAAAAGTTTTAACTTGCTGAGTAGGTTATTGGAGATAAGAGTCTCTTGGACTTTTTTTGCCAGGGCTGGCTTCAAACTGTGATTCTCAGATCTCAGTCTCCTGAATAGCTAGGATTAAGAAATCATTTGTAATCACTGTTTGTTTGTTTGTTTTGGCCAGTCCTGGGGCTTGAACTCAGGGCCTGAGCACTGTCCCTGGCTTCTTTTTGCTCAAGGCTAGCACTCTGCCACTTGAGCCACAGTGCCACTTTGGCTGTTTTCTGTATATGTGGTGCTGAGGAATTGAACCCAGGGCTTCATGTATCGGAGGCAAGCACTCTACCACGAGGCCATATTCCCAGCCCTCACTGTTCCCTATAAAGCAGCTCTGTAGGCGTTCTGATTCCCTGAGGAGCTTACATTTTAAGCATAATTTAGCCCCCCATAGCTGAGATGAGAGGCATGAGCTGCACACCCAGGGGAACGGCCTCATCTCTAGCCCTGCTGGGCTGACTTTGGGCTCAGGGTGGAGGCTGCCCAGCAAGGACATGTATCTATTTCCCTTTTGTGGGGCTTTCAAAAAGATGAAAGTTTTCTTAGGCCCCCTTCTTGCCATTTTCAGCACACACATTTGATAAAATGTTCTGTAAAACTTTCTAAATCCATTTTTAATCTCTTACAGATATGTACAATATAAAGCTAATTAGAATGTTGGTTCCTGAAAGCATTGACATGTACCTTATCCACATGGCACTGGAGATCCTGGAGAATGACCATGTCTGCAGACCGTCTCCAAGCCAGTCCTCATGCGATTCCAGGAGGAAGCGGTGCTCCCCCAGCTCCGAAGAGCCCTGCTCAAGTTCCAAGAGGAGCAGGGAGGTACTCACCCATGCCGAGGTGTTTATTATGTGGAGAATTCTCACACAGTCTTAGTTGGCTCTTTGCATGTTTAATACTAGAATGCTGCATTTTGGGGACTGCTATAAATTCTGATACAAGGTTATATCTTTATCTGTGTGATGTGTTTGCTGTGCTTTTCAGAATATGCAAAAAGTAATTTTTTAAAAAGCAGCAAAAGGGTCATATAGTCCACTGATTCATTTTATTGTGGGATGTCAGCTTCACGTTTCCCTGTATTGTGTTTAAGGCCTGGAGAAGTGCACCTTCTTTCAGAGGATTGGCTAGTGGAGTTTAGCATACGACAACTAAATGGTTAATAAAAACAAGCCTAGGTTCTGTTAGAAACATCTTCTCCCCAAATTTGTTGATCTGTTATTCATCGTGAACACTGTTACTATTATATTGAATATGTTAGGGCACAAGGATAGTTATTGCTATGGTACTGAGACTGCTATAGTGTTTTTTGAATAATTAGAGAAAGATTACACATTTTGTATTATTTTAGAAAGTATATTAAAATCAAATGCTTTGAAAAGCATTGCTTAGTGTAGTATATAATTAAAATAGTGACTGGAGAATGACTTTGACAAGGTGACACTTAAATGATTGCCTAAATGTGAAAATTTGATCTTCAGTTTTCTAGGTGGTAAACTTTGTTGAACTTTTAGTAATTCACTAAAAGATAATTTTGGCTTTTAGATGAAAACTTTAGTGTGATCGCATGTGTTTGCTAATGTTGATAGTAGAAGGCTAGGGACTTCACTTTAGTCCTATAGTGATCTCCATAGGACTCCCAACACTTAAATGATTGCTTTAAAAGTGTTTTTAAACTACTTTTTAAAAATCTCTTCTATTTGCGCATTCTATTAGCATTTTTCACATACTTTAATATTCACTTCTTTACAGTTTATTTCCTGAGGTTTTCTCCTTGATTTTATGTTAATTGATAAATGATGATTTTTCTGTTTTGAAAAATTTTCTTAACATTTTTCAGTTTGATTTGAAATGTTACAGTTGTATATTGTATATATCTATAAATATGCCAACAAATGATGCCTGAAATGTGAACCATAGCCCTTTTTTGCTACCCATTTTCATGTGAAATGATTATTTCTGTGAAAATAAGGCATTAGTTAGGATAGAGAGTTTCATATAATTCTGGTTATTTTTGTAACAATGTTACTCTTCCTTCTTCTTCTTCTTTTTTTTTTTTTGTTAGTCCTAGGGCTTGAACTCAGGGCCTGAGCACTGTCCCTGGCTCCTTTTTGCTCAAGGCTAGCACTCTGCCACTTGAGCCACAGCACCACTTCTGGCCTTTTCTATATATGTGGTGCTGAGGAATCGAACCCAAGGCTTCATGTATACGAGGCAAGCACTCTGCCACTAGGCCACATTCCCAGCCCTGTAACAATGTTCAAACTATTGTAAGGTGGTTTGTCAGCTGTACTTGACCATTTCTGTTGGACTTTTTCTCTCCTGGTTGTCGGTTATACCGGTCCTGTTTCATCTCACTTTAACCACGGTAGTTTCTCCTGAGTGTACGGCCTTATCCTGGAACCGGTAGACGTGGCTGTTGAAGGGATCATTCTGACTCCAGTGCTCCTGGGGCGGATGGATGTTCCCCTACTTTTAGATGCCATCTTCTGATTTTGTCCTGTTTCCCATCTGTGTCTGTGGACTGCTTAGGATTCTGTTAGCAGACACCTAGGACTTGCCACTGCGTTTTCCCATATACATGCGTCCACCATGCAGGTGTTAATGGCTTATACTTGGGGGTTCCTGAACACACCTTCAAACTATACTTCCATTGTAAAGTATGAGTTTCAGGCTTTACTGTATATTTCTTCCTGTTTTATTGCTGGGGTTTAGAAATATTAAAACACTGTCGCTGGCACCATCATCTTCCCAGTAAAATATCCTATACCATTTTTTCCCCTTATTTTTCTTGGCCTCTTAAGAGTGTGGGTATTTCTTTTCTTCCCTTTGGCCTTAATTATAAATTGGAATATCTGATGTTATTTGCAAAGATGCCTATAGCTAATACTATTATGATCATGATTGTTAAAACATCATTACTACTTTAGAATCATAATTTTCTTTTCAGCTGTGCTTTTTTATGCATGGATATTTTGTGGTTGGGGAGGGAGGGAAGGTGACTCATAAAATAGAACATGGTATAACTATTTTGTATTCCTTGAAAAATTTAAAGGTTGATGAAACAAATCTTGATGACATGTCACTGGAAGACAAAGGCCACAGGAATTCAATAAGACTAACTTCTTGGAATCAGCCATCCAGCAATCCAGAAATAGAAGATTCATTTTCACATTCTCATTCACAGGTAAAATTGATTTACAAAGCTAGTTTTCATTATAAATAACATCAGGCTTGATAATTAATGTGCTTAGTTTTTTTCTTATAGATGATAGTAAATATATAACATTTATTTGCTTACGTATATATGTGCACATACATTTGGCAAGTGAATGTTTTCTATTCACTAATGGCAATAGCTTGGTGATAGAATTTAGAATGTCAAAAAGAGGCAAATAGTCCCATAACTTTTATTACAATTGCTAAGAATTTTAATGTTCTACGGGTATAGGAAATAAGCACTGAAAGACATAAGGCTTCACAATTAGGTTTTCTTTAGATACCAATACAAAAAACACATTCAGCATATTTCTCCCTTTACTCAATAGAATATGATGAAAAACACTAACAGCCATTGTCTTTAGGAATACCATAGTAAGACTTCAAATTATTATTTTGCAAATGATCTTATTGATCTTCCCATCCTGTGACTTATTTACTATTATTCTCATTTTTTGTATGAAGAACTTGAGATCTAAGTAACATACATAGGGTTCTTATATAATTACCAAGTGACTCAATTAAAACTGAAAGCCTGTTTTTTTTTTCTTGATTTTGAGTTATGCTTATCCCTTGGCATTAGACTACCAAAAGACTTAGGATCTTTCCTCTATTCAGTTTTCGTTTTAATGGCTTGTTTTACTTTTTTGGCCTCATTGTGATTTTCACCTCTTCGTACCACCCAACCCCACCCCGTGCACTCAAACGTTCTGCCTCTACATGTAGCAGTTGTTTATTGCCAAAGGGACATTTGAACTCTGTGTTCCCTGCACGTGTGCTCTGTTTCTGCGCTCTGGGCCCAGTTTGTCCACTTCCCAAATGCCCTTTCTGTGTTCCACTTGCCCCGATGATCCTTACTTCCTTTTATCTGCCACTGTGCAGCATTTCCTCTGTTCTCTTGTTGATCTCTTCTCTCAGAAAGGAACAAAGGTTTCCTTCCATAACCAGTTCTTTTCCTTAGCTTTTGCAAAGTGTGAGTGACTGACTGTTTTTTGCCATAAGGGATTTCTTTACTCAAGCTGAAATAGGTAACAGCTTTTACCTTTTAAATATATGAAGTTCTCAATCTTCTGCCAAGGATCTTTTGCTTTTTTCCTTACTCTTCAAATATTGTAAAGCTGTTTGAAATATTGGAAACATAATAAAGCACAGCAAGCAGTTGTTAAGCAGTGTATAAGTCATCATTGTTGAGATGGGATAAATTGCACTATTCTTGTATCTTAAGCTAAAAGACATGCTAACAAAGGTGAAGCTTCAAATACTTTGAGCGGCTGAGTTAGCTGCTGCATTCCAGGGAGTATGCTATTTTTGTATTTTTTTTTCAGCGTCTAGTAACTCATACTAAATACATTTATGCCAGTGTTTTAAACCATGTGCAGAGTTTTATATGACACCACCTTTGTGTTCTTAACTTTCTGTTTTCAGGGACTTTGAACCTGTGGTTCAGAAGTTCTCTAGAACATGAGCCCCTAAAAGTTGTGTACAAATAGCTGGTGCGTTTATGTTCTTTTTCCCTTTTTTCTGATAATAGGATCCATGTCTGTCAGAAGATTCTGAAAGGAGTCTATGAAGCAAGAAAAAAAATTTTCTATATTGAACAAATGATTTTTGAGCATCTGCTCTATCTTGTGTAAGGTGCTCGTAATGACTGGATCACTCTTGCAGTAATTCTCCCATTGTGGATGTTAGAAGTTGTGTTCTTTCTCACAGTTTTGTGATATAGTGTGTGTGTGCATGCGGGAATGTATGTGTGATCCTCATTCAGAACATTACATTTAACATGTTTGTTAACCCAAAGCAGATATTCACTAGGACATAGATTTGAAATATTAAGGTTTTCTAACCAAATAAGTGTTTGGACTTCAGTCTTTAGGAGTTGATGTTGGTAAGTTAATTGTCTAAAGAAATGGTAGTGTGATTTACTTTTTCTCTCATTTCTCAACTGTTTATTGATAGAAATCAATTTTGATCTACAGAAATACATTCTATAGTTTGGTGCTGTATGTGTGCATGTGTGTGCCACTCAAGAGCATCTGTTACTTTTTTATTGCAACTGATAAATATTTTTAGTAGTACAGATATTTCTTTTTCTTTATATTTCCTGTAGACTTCATCTGAGACCTCAAAGAGAAGATTACCTGACTGGTTTATCAAAGGAAATGAGACCTTAGCTGTTACCAGCAAAAAATCAACAACAAAAACGAAAGGTCTTTTTAGTTAAGATGGCAATTATAAGAACAGCTTTGCGTGTCTCATTGTAGTATAAGAAGAAAACTCCATGTCATTTCTGGAAAGAGTGAAGTGTAATAAAGTATTCTGACTTCAAAGCAAAACTCACCTACTTATTGCAGGACTGGCATTTTAAATTAAGCTACAATTCAGAGCATTGAGGTCTTCTCACAACCTAAATACTTAATAGAACATTTCAGAATCCATACTGTCCTGTGTTCTCATCTCTGCTTGTAGCAATTGTATATTTGGAACATGTAATGTATGGTAATTCATCATTATAGATTACAAATTAGTATTATATTGATTTACATAAAAATTGTCTTATTGATATAAAGACAGCTATTTTACAAGTTATATTTTCTATCTTTTGAAGATGGTTTTACATGCATTATTATATAATATTAGTTGACCAGACTTGTGAAATGAAACATTTGGGTTTCATTTAAGTGGGGGGAAAGAACATATAAAAGATTTAAATTGCACCAGACAACTATGTACTTTCTATTTTTATGCCATTTGTTATTTTTCAGATAATAAAAGTAATATACTCCAAACTAAATATTAAAAAGCCAAATATTTTAAATTTATTTATTTAACTAATAACTCTAGGTGCCTTTAATATTTGAGATGTCAGAATTCCATTCTAGTATTATGTTTTACAAATAACTTAGATATCTGCAGCCCATACTCGGACACAGAGTGGTGTGAACTGTGGTTGTGGTTTATGTCACTTTTCGACAATTATATACAGGTACCATATAGTTCATAATTTCATCCCAATGCCTCTGATTAACTTTTAATAAGTAAAACTTAGTTGTTGAAGAAGAAATACATGCTTATGGTGCATATGGTAGAAGAACTAAAAAAAAATAGGCCCACTAGTAGGCCGTCAGTCCACTCCTTCAATGTGCCTTGCCAGACCTTCTTATTGTCATCTTGTTTTTTAGTTTGTTACAGGAATAATGCACAAGTGAATTTTCATTATATAACATTCAAACTAGACTTAAACATGAAAGTCCCTCATCATCTCATTCGTCCACATCCAATTACCAGCAGGTAGCTTCCATTGGGTTTTATCCTAGCTCTCCACTTGTGTCTTTGGCATTTCTGTGCCCTTGCACGTGTCTCTCAAGTGGCAGGTGTTGTGCAGCGCGCGTGCCAGGGCAGGCCCAGTGGTCATCTCCAGGAAGCGCACTCCTCTGATTGTTGGAGCTAGGAATTAAATTGGCTGCCTCTTTTCTTGGAGTACCATTTGTACTGGTTGGCAGATATAACCACAGTGGCTGGCACTATGGTTGGTTAATCAGATTTGGCTTTTGATCAACATTTTCTTAAGACCGAATACATTCAACTTCTCATCTGAAGAAAAGTAACATGCTATTTGTTGCCAATGCTAAAGTTTATAATGTGAAGCAAAATTTGTAATTTGGGGAAACTTGTGTCATTCACTGGGAACTTGCCAGCCTCAACTTCACTGAAAGACTTTCTAGTGAGTTGGATTATAATATATACATGTGATTTTCTTTTATTTTATTAAGATTTTGCTTATATTTACAGCATCGGTGTAATTCAGTATTTTCTGGATGAGTAATACATGGTGTTACATAATTAGACCTAGATAAAAGATCTGTTGGAAATAGAAAATGGACCAATGGACTCTAATACAACAGTTTTAAGAAGTTGAAGGTGCATTTTCAGGTTACACTCTGCAACCAATCCCTAAGAGATAGCACTTGTTCAGTTTTACTATGCATTCAAAGAAGAATGACCACCATTATCTGAAGAGGCTGTTCAGATAGTCTTCCCTTTTCCATTGGTGCACCCAAAGTCCCATTCTTCCTGGACTTGAGTCAAAACAACATGTCAAGGGTAGATTGAATGCGGAAGAAGTAAATCTAGAATCTAGCTAGTTCAGTTAAGGAGATTTGCAAAAATGAAACAATGCCATTTCTATTGCTGTTTTTTAAATATGGTCTTTTTGTAAAATTCGCACTCCTGGTACCATGTGATGGGATTCCTATTGCTGTTCTTAAACAAATTAATAAATACTTTGAAACATCTCCGTTTTAATGTCTGAAACAGTAAATATGAATAGATGTAACTTACATGAAAGCTCTCAGTACCCTCAATAGAGAAGGTCGTGCAAAGGTAATCTACAAAGAGAGCCAACCTGTGAATATCTGCCTTATACCGAGTGGCTGCCACCTGGGCCTTGAAGCTCTTCCAGACACGTGGGAGCTGTCCTTAGGACGTCTGGCTCACCTCGCTCTCACTCCCCGTCCCTTCTCCATTCTGCTCCAGCCACACTGTGCTGGGGACTGTCTGTGTTACAGTGTTAGTACTGGCTCTTCCATTAATCTTAGCAAACTCCTCATCTTCCAGTCTGTCCAAATGAGCCAGGACTGGGGAGATTGCTCAGGGGTACAACATTTGTCTAGTGTGGTTAAAGTCGTGGTGGGTTCAATTCTCAACAACCAGAACTCTATCTTAACTAATCAACTTAAAACCTCAGTACCTTGCCTTCCTCTCTCTTACGTGTTCTAATTCTATCCACGGTACACATATCTTCTAGAAGGTTAATGTACAACATTGCCAATTAAAATAAAAACTCAGGGGCTGGGGATATAGCCTAGTGGCAAGAGTGCCTGCCTCGGATACACGAGGCCCTAGGTTCGATTCCCCAGCACCACATATACAGAAAACGGCCAGAAGCGGCGCTGTGGCTCAAGTGGTAGAGTGCTAGCCTTGAGTGGGAAGAAGCCAGGGACAGTGCTCAGGCCCTGAGTCCAAGGCCCAGGACTGGCAAAAAAAAAAAAAAAAAAAAAACATACAGGTAGGAGATGTCGTCTCTTTTGTTCACAGCTCTGTCCCTAGCACTTAGAAAAAAGCCTGGCACCGAAAATAAAATAGCTGTTTTATGAGTGAGTCAGTATCCAGGCACTGCAGAAGTCAGGGCAAACGAGAAGCGTGTGCAGCCTTGGTCAGCTCCAAGCCCATCGGGTCCCCCCTTCCAAGTCCTCTTAAGATGTCTAGGTGTGGTACGCACCTGCAATCCCAGCATCCAGGAGGCGGAGGAGAGGGCTTCAAGTTAGAGACCAGGATTAGGTACAGAGTGAGACATAATCTGACTAAGGTTAAATTGTGTGGACCACAAAGCTTCCCTTTCTAACCATCTCTGTCCCCCACCAGTCAGCCACACACTCAATAGAATCCATGGCTATGCCAACGCTGAGTGACTTTGGGAGCAAATCACTTAGACACTCGTAGCCTCATTGCGCTTAGAGGTATTTCCAGGATTAGAAACCAAGTGTGTACACCATCTAGCAGTTGTAGCCCTAGAAATACTGTTAGAAAAGACATAGCTTCAGCAGTTGGTGCCAGAGCGAAGCAGCCTGTCTCCCAGGCATTGCTTGGTGGAGCTACTTGGTAAAATCACAGTGATCTTTCACATGCTTCCATTTCTTTTTGAACAGTGTCGCCCCTTCCCTTGCTCTCGCCCAGCCCTCCCCTCCCCCAAATTGTACACTTCATTTTGAATGTAGTGTAGTCAGTTCCACTGCTGTGTTTGTTCTAGTTGCTGGGGATACAGTAGTGCATCAACAAATAAGTATACACTTCTTAGGTGGAGCTTTGTAGAAGGAAGGGGTGAGGAAGGAGGTAAGGACTGTTTTATATTAGAAAGAGAAGTTCTTTTGAGCATGTAAGAACTGAGCTCTCGAATTAGCCAGAGTGTGAGAGCTTGAAATCACAACCTTGAGCAAATCAGCCCACCGTATCTTTAAAAAAAAAAAAAATCCATAATAAAAGAACCAGGCTTAGAACATTTGAAGAAATAAGTGTTTGGCGCAACCCTTATTGCTAATAAAACATTATAAAATATATAATATATATAAAATAAAATATATGCAATTATATATAAATATATAATAAAATCCTAATAAAACATTAGCTAGTCTCATTCTGGAGGAAAGCTATAAGGAGAACCCTTTTATATCCATAATGCATAGTGGCCTGGTCTTTGAAAGAGAAAACTTGGATAAACTTGCTATTTCACGACCATGGCCTAGATTTCTTGAGGTAGCAAAGTGAGAGCAAAAAAAGCCTGGCTAGGCGATCCGGCCGAGGCCCCTGGCATAGAGCTCCTGCGCCCTTCACCGTGGCCTCGAGCAGTCCTGCACGTGGCCCTGAGATAGCACTTGCGCCGTGAGCAGCTGGCAAGTGAGGCCTTGGCCATGACATCGCGCGCTGACCCTGGGAGACCTGTACGTGAAGAGTGGTCTGATTGGGCTCGGAGGTGTGCATGTGGTCAAGAGGCTAAGAAACGCGTGGAGAGCTCACACAGCCCGTGTGGTTCAGCTTGTTCTGGGGACTGATAGAGCCCACTGCTTGTTCTGGGGACTGATAGAGCCCACGGGCTTTCCAGTCATCTCTTGGAGTCCTGGAGCGCTCTCTTAGAGGCGCCTTACTCACTTCTACAACCCACCCTGGTGGTGCCCTTCCTTGGGGCCTTCCCATCCAGAAGTTTTGCTTATCTCTTATTATCTATTGTCTCTTCAAGGCATCCTTGTCATCTGTGTTTGTGGACTCATTCTTGGACGCCGTGGAGACAAAGGACCTGACCCAGTTGTTGGAATTTTACAATATTCAAAGTAATGCTATGCTGGATGCCAGTGGCTCACACCTGTAATCCTGGCTATACAGGAGGCTGAGATTTGAGGATCGTGGTTCGAAGCCAGCCCAGGCGTCTGTGAGACTTATTTCCACTAATCTACCCAAAAAAACTGGAAGTGGCGCTGTGGCTCAAGTTGTAGAGCACTAGCCTTGAGCAAATACAGTTCAGGGACAGTGCCCAGACCTTGAGTTTCAGCCCAATGACCAGCATATAAAAGTAATGCTTTCATTTCATCAAGAATACAAAGAGATGGGTATTGCAGAGCATTTAATAAACCTACTGGAATATGCACACATTTACATGGAATATACAGATTACCTTTAATTCCTCAGGCTTAGTGTAGCTAAGTAAGTGTAGGAATATGTAAGCAGGAGTGTTGAACAGAGGAAG
Source organism: Perognathus longimembris pacificus (assembly GCF_023159225.1). Lineage (NCBI taxonomy): Eukaryota > Metazoa > Chordata > Mammalia > Rodentia > Heteromyidae > Perognathus > Perognathus longimembris. The sequence continues at coordinate 39,493,081 of NC_063181.1, read as the reverse complement.
GTGTGCACTTTCAGGAGCACTTACAGAAGAATGGGATTTGACATGCTCATTCCCCCTTTTTTTCATTGGGGAGTTGGGGAGGTGTATTATTTTTGCTGGCCCACTTGGATTTTACACACTTTTTAAGCATCCACTGAAATCTCGAGTTATCCTTCCTTGTGACTTTTACACCAGTAGTAATGGAAGCATGTTATTTCAGCAGTTCAACACCGTCATCTGCTGGTCAAATTTGGTAATTTCAGGGTAAAAAACTTTTGTCACTATCAAATCTATTTGTCAAACCATCTTGTTTGGGTTTTGGCTTTGTCAAAACACTTGATCATAGTCACAGATACAAAGCATATGACTATCAAGAGTGTAAGATGTTTACAGAGTGCTTTTTCACAGAGATGATGGGGAACTCAAGCTTTTCTTAAATTATAGTTTTATAACTATAATTTGATAGTTTACAGTTTATAAAACATTCATAGTTGTACAAATGGGTTACAATTTCACATGTCTGAGTACAGTGAATGTTGATCTGTAACACCCATCCCTCCCAACTCTATCCATCCAAGATATATATATTATATATATATATTATATATATATATATATATATATATATATATTGGCCAGTACTGGGATTTAAATTGAGTGCCTCTCACTTGCCCAGCACTTGCTCTACCACTTGAACCATGCATGTGATTAGTTATTTTGGAGATTGAATCTAACAAACTTTCCTGCACAGATTGGCCTCAAACTAGCACAATTGTAGGAATGGGCCACAAACACCTAACAAGAGCTTAACGTTCTAATAATGTATTAAATGATTCAACAGACCTGTTGAGAAACAAAAATGACAACTAGTACAAAGAAAGTGAATCTGAGTTGGCCATTGGTGGCTCTTAGCTCCCATCCTGGTTATATCACAGGCTGAGATCTGAGAACGGAGCTTCAAATACAACCTGGGCAGATCAATCTGAGAGTCTCTTTAACTAACCAGCAAAAAGCCAGAAGTGAAGGTTTGGCTTGGGTAGTAGAGCTCTAGCCATCAGCAGGAAAAGCTGAGGTTGAATGCAAGGCAGGTGTGGACTCTGTCTTGTGATGAGTCTTCTACAAAGAAGGGGCAGACAAAAATCTTTTTTTTTCTTTTGACAACCATGAAAATGCTTTCAATCTCAATTGAGCACAAAGGGTGGGTAAGGAGGGTGTTTTGGGTCTTAGGGCCGCTTCTGGTGAGGAACCCATCTCACCTGGAAGAGCATCACAGATTTCTGCATGAGGAGGCCCGGCCTTGCTGGGAGATGAGTAAGAACTGGACGGGTGGAGAACAGGAAGGACATTTGGAAGGCAGGAAGCAGTCAAGCCAGGGCAGACAGTATGGGAGAGCGAGCGACACGATGGTTGAGTTTGCCAAAGTGCAAAGTGGATGTGTCACCTTGGGACTCGGCGAGCGACCCACCCACTGGGTGCCCTGTGTGTGGGTCAGGAGCTGGGCGTGGACCTTCCAGCCACCCACACGCACACTTGGTTTCCTTTCCCATCATTGCCTCTCCAGAGTCACGTTGGAACCTAATGCTCAGTGCACCAATATTGAGAGGTGGACTTCGTGGGTGACTAGCCCAAATGGGCTCAGGCCTCACACATAAGAAGTTCGGCCTTGAATACGTGAGTTTGCCCATCCAGCTCAGTGGGGTGTGTCCTTTCCCGGGATTCAGCAACAGACATCCTCAAAGAAGCTGAAACTGGGCTGGGGATATAGCCTAGTGGCAAGAGTGCCTGCCTCGGATACACGAGGCCCTAGGTTCGATTCCCCAGCACCACATATACAGAAAACGGCCAGAAGCGGCGCTGTGGCTCAAGTGGCAGAGTGCTAACCTTGAGCGGGAAGAAGCCAGGGACAGTGCTCAGGCCCTGAGTCCAAGGCCCAGGACTGGCCAAAAAAAAAAAAAAAAAAGAAGCTGAAACTGGAGGAAACTGGTCTTTCCGGAACCTGGCTGAGCATTGGTTTGGAAGTATTGTCAGGAAGAGTAAATACAATGCTTCCTCCCCTATTGGCAGATTTATGCTAGAGAATCTCCTAAGGCCATTTCACACCAAGAGGGTTCCTTCTCTGGTAGTGGATTAAAGTAGGGCTATAATTATGAAGATGAAATATCAAGATGAATGTTTGGAACTCTGGGTAGAATTAGTATCTCCTTGCGGTGGGGTAACGATCCCTTTTCATTCTTGAGCAAAATGTTCTTGCTAAATTGCAGGCCTGTGATATCAAAGTGTTGTTCAATTGTCCAGTGATCAGATATTACTGTCTGTGTATCTATCTGTACACGCACATAGGAAAACTGTAGCTTTCTATCCCTCCTCCCTCTCCAGGCTTTTGAGGAATCAAATGCGTAGCTACCTCTGCCTGTGTTACTGTGTCAAGAATTCTAACCCTGACTTTGCTGAGACTCTATTATGATGTTCACATGCACGAATGATACAAGGGAAAGTCAGTTTACTGATTTGTGGGAAAAGAGAAAAATGAATTTATCTTTGTACATGTAGATGTCTGGTGATTTTCCCTTCCTAAAGGCATTGGTAGTACCATATCTATGTAGACATAATTAGGACTATAGTTTCTTTTTTAACCTTAAGAATAACCATCTTAAATGGAAATAAATTTATTTTACTGTTACCATTTTCCAATGGACATTTACAAATTATTGCCAAAAATTACTACATCTGTCTATCTTTCTGTCTGTCTGCCTATATATCTATTATCTATCTAATCTATTTGTAAAGTGTCATATTCTTCAGGTATCAGTGTTTTTCTGGTTGAAGTGGAGAGTAGAAAGTGTACCTCCATTTACGTTTCATTACTCTTTCCTCTTTTAAGATTTTTTTTGTTTTAAATATTTCCTCTATACCAGATGGTGCTATAATTTTCACATTAGCTGTCAAATATAGTTTAAGAAGCTCTTGAGAAGTAGGATAGTCTTATTATTTTTACTTGCTCTGATATTTTTTATTTTCTGAAATTTCAAGTATTCCTTAATCATATTCCATCTGTCTAAAAATTTTCTTTAGCATTTCAAAGGATAAATTTGCTAGAAACAGCAAATCTCAAATTTTCTTCATCTGGCAATATCTTTATTTTTCTTTTCTTTTTTCCCTCTTATTCTCCTTCCTTCTTCTCTTCATTAGTCTCTCCCCTCCTCCTCTCTCCCTTCCTTCACTTTATTTTTTCCTTTCTTTCTGCTGAGCTCCAACCTCACTCCTGTTGAACATTTACTTCATCGCTGAGCGACCTCCGCAGCTCCCCTTAGTTCTTGAACATAGTGTATAGATATAGTTTGTAAGTATTGTTTCCTTTCTCAAGTACAGATACTTGAAGAATGGAATGCCTCTTCACTTCGTCCTTCATAGTTTCAGGAGTGAAACCCACTTTCATTCTAATTGGGATTTCCCCATAAATAATATGCATTTCTTTCTGCTTTCAAGACAATGTCTTCAGTCTTTACAAGTTTAATTATAATGTCTTAGACTTTCTTTGGATTTATCCCACTTGTGATTCACTCGGCTTTATAAGCTGGTAGGTGTACGTATTCCCATTTTCAAGTACCGTTTTAGTCAAATTTCATGCATTAAAACATCTACTTGTATTCTAACAGAAAAAGCACATCACCCACAGAGAGGACATCAGACTGGCCCGTGATGTTCTCTGTGCACCCCAGTATTTAATTCTGGGAGATAATGAAACAATGCCCATAAAACTCTGAGAGAAAAAAAGTCTTTTAGAAAAAAATGTTTTCAATGGACACATAACGACGGCACAGGCGACTGGGGTACGGTATGATATCCTCATGCATGGACACGGTGTACAGCCACCGTTGGATCAGGGCAGCTAGCGTGCCCGTCATCTCATGCATCATTTGTGTTGGGAACACTCAAAATCCCTTCTTGCTCTTTCAAGATGGAAACTTAGTTTTCTCAAGCAATTTCTCTCTTGTGGTGAGGGAGGAAAAGATGAAAGACAGAGAGGGAGGGAGAAAATCTATGAGACGTGAAGGTGGTGAACGAAGAAGCGAGGCAGCAAGCGCCACCCCCGCGCCATGGCTGATCCACTCTGGTGACACCAGCGAGCTTCACGAGGATGGCCGCGACCGACCACTTGCCACGCGGGCCCCTGCGTCTAGGCCCACCACTGTCCACTGCACTGGGAGCCAAGCTTCCGGCAATGAACCTTCGGGAGGCGAGGCAAGGGATCTGAAACTGGCCTCGCAACAGGGGAGACATAAGCCAGGAGAGAGAAGAGGGCAGAAGAACCACACTCTGAGGAGATGGCAGTGGACACTGAAGGGGGGAGAAACGGTAAGATAAAATTATGGGGGATGGGATACCTTGCATCTGGTTTTATGAATAGTGCTAGCTGAGGCATCTTCTAGAAGTTCACAACGGCCAAGTGCACCTGAGCACAACCAGACTAGCCATGGGTGGGTGGCACTAGCTCACCTGTGCATATTTTTCATGCCACTGTCTTTCTAGAATGTTCTCTGTCAAGATCTAATTCTGCCCCACCGGGAAGCCTTCATGAATCTGCTCCAGTGGAAACCTTTGCTCTAAACTGCCAGGTACCTTGGTTATAGGATGGGCTTTGCACAAACCCTGCCCAGGATTTCACCTAAGTCTGTGCTAAGTATACAAGAAACAGTTTGCTAACAGTAAACCAAACCAGTTCTTTCTGTCTGTGCTCATGGGAGAAGTGAAGCAATATCATTTCAAAAGTTGATAGAAAAGAAAATTAAATTTTTAGCCCAAGGGCCTAAAGTCACAAACTGTCATCTCCAGCACACTGACAAGGGCCCACACTCCTGAGAGATTGGCATTTAGAGAGGAGCCATGCCAAGTCACAGTTCTTTATCCTTCCTCCCTCCCTCCCTCCCTCCCTCCCTCCCTTCGTTCGTTCGTTCGTTCCTTCCTTCCTTCCTCCTTTCCTCCCTCCCTCCGTTCGTTCATTCGTTCGTTCGTTCATTCGTTCGTTCGTTCCTTCCTTCCTCCTTTCCTCCCTCCCTCCGTTCGTTCATTCGTTCATTCGTTCGTTCGTTCCTTCCTTCCTCCTTTCCTCCCTCCCTCCCTCCCTCCCTCCCTCCCTCCCTCCCTCCCTCCCTCCCTCCCTCCCTCCCTCCCTCCCTTCGTTCCTTCCTTCCCTTCTTGCCTCCTGGGACAGAAGGCATATACCATTTTTTTCCCTACTCTTTCTATGGAGCCTTGCTCTTCTGTCACATGAAAATAGCCCGTTTTCTCCCATGACAGGTTTATGAATTCTTGATAACTCAGAGCAGTTTGCTTGAGAAGCAGCTGATTCCTATCCAAGTCTGACCTTCGGTGGCTGAGGAGACAGGTTCTGGCTCTCACTCCTCAGTCATTATGAAGGAGACCTGCCTCCTGGCTTTGTCCTCCACCCATTTGCTATGGGAAGGGGATTTGGTTTTAGTGTGTTTCCCTAGATTCCCTGCTGAAAGCCATAGGAAGGGAATGCTGCTGTATTCTCCAGTGGTAGGATGCTGGAACTAGAAGGATGCTTTACTTCCCAGCCATAAAGTTAGTGTTAGTTGATGGGGAAATGACCTTGCAGAAAATGACACACAGAGCCAACTAACTCAGACACGTGGAGATGCAGGAACTAGAGGGCACCTTCCAGCCCACGTCTTTTGTTCAAGTAGGACACTGTGTAAGGAACTTCCCACTTTGTGTGGTACTTTTTCTCTTTCCCTTTTCTCCCCTGCATTCTCTTCCCCTCATGGAACTTTTCAGCCTCTTCCTGTGTTATCGTTTGGATGTGAAATGTCTCCCTAAAGGCCCATGTGTTGAAGGTTTGTCACCAGCCTGTGGAGGTGGGAAGGGAGCTCTAGTGGGAGGAAGCTAGGTCATTGGGGAGGTGCCCCTGGAGGGAATGCTGGAGCCATGCCCCGCCCCTTCCTGTCTCCCACTTCCTGCCTTTCATGTGGGGAGCAGTGTCCTGCACTATGAATGACCACGGTGATCTACTGTTTCTCATGCTGGAAGACAATGGAGCCAAGGGACCATGGCCTGAATCCTCTGAAACAGTGAACCAAATAAAACCCCTTTCTTCCTTTTAGGTCAGTTATCTTAAGTATTTTGTTTTAGTAACAGGAAGTCACATAACCTAGGAAACCTCAGTTCAAGTTTAAGAGAAGGGGTGCTGGCTGAGGGAATCACATGATTGACCCCAGAGTGTGTAGAGAAGCTGCTCTGTAATTAAAGTGCAGACAAGCTACACACAAGCCAAAGGAACTTAACTATTGCCTCATGCTGTAGTCTAATTCTGGTTCAGGAATGAGTCTCAAACACCTGTACTGCTGGCAGAAGAAAATTGCCAAGTTAGTGACGCAAGTGAAGATCAAACAGAGACCCATGTCCCTGGAACAGGCTGGGCCAGAAGCCAAATGGCAGCCTCCCTGCCATTCCTGCCCCCTTTACGGTGGGGTTTGTATTCAGATTGGTTCACTCATCTCCAAAGTTTCAGTGCCAGGACTCAGAGATTGTTTCTCAGGGATCTCACTGCTTCTCTCTTACAGCAGCCAACTATACCACCATCAGCAATGAGCATTTTCAAGGTGGTTAGCTTCTGAGGAGTGGTTTCCTACAGCTTTTGTTTTCTGAGAATGGTATCTTCAGGGCACGCAGCTATTCTCTGTGTGCTCACGTTTGGCAGGGGATGCGAAGGCAGGGGATTCTTGAGGGTGAAGGCGTCAGCTACTGACTCCCTCTGGAAAGCATCCCTAGCTGTTCTTAGGGGCAAGAAAAGACAGGGGCCCCGGTGCAATCCAGGACAACTCTCAAGGTACCTATGCTTCAGGTGCACCGTGGACTCAGCTAAAGTCTTCATCGGAGCCGCACGGCAGCCCACTCTTCACTGCCCCTCCACTCGCGTCTGTCTCCTGCCCTTCACTCCCACGGGGCTGGCTGCCCAAAGCGTCCTTTCATAAATCCTAGGCAGGCCAGTGTTGCTCTAGATTCTCTGTACAGGGAACCTAGCCTGTGCAACTTCTCCATTTCTTCCCAGGGAATTCCTCCATAGTATTCCCAGGGAAGGTGATCACAGATAAAATGAAAACAAAACCAAATCCTCCTGACTTATTGGTATACAAACACATTACACACTATCTTCCTTTAACATGCCAAGGACAAGCTGTCATTCTCTTTGCTTGCAACCCAAGATTGGGTGGGTAGAACCCTAAATGACTGAGAAGAGATTTAAAGCTTCCCAAAAGAAAAAAACACACTTGAGAATGGACTCCGTATCAAGCAACCTTGGCGGCAGCTTCACGCAGGGCAGAGGGCACAGACTCTGTAGAGTGCTTGAGCTTCAATTTTGGTTCATAGGAAGCGGCGCTGTGGCTCAAGTGGTAGAGCGCTAGCCTTGAGCACAAAGAAGCCAGGGACAGTGCTCAGGCCCTGAGTTCAAGCCCCAGGACTGGCAAAAAAAAAAAATGCTAAATTTTAGTTCATAATGAACAATGCCCTTATGCCATCCTTCTCCCATTTGTAAAATGAAAACAATAGTAATTACCCTCTAGGATGGTGAGAGACATGGACAATGGCGAGACCCTCTGTGAAAACAGAAGATGGACCCATGATCTGCAGCAATCAGCACAAAACCAACCATCCTCTCAGCAAGTAGCCTACTGTCTCCAAGTCAGACCTGTAGGAATCACACTGGTGTCTCCAAAGGACAATTTAGAGAGCCGACAACAACCCCTGCGATTAGCTGGGTGCTGCCGCCTCACGCCTGTAATCCTACCTACTCAGGAGGCTTGAGATCTAAGGATTGTACTTGGAAGCCAGCCCAGGCGGGAAAGTCTGAGAGACCCTTATCTCTAGTTACTCTCCACATAGCTGTAAGTGGAGCTGTGGCTATAGTGGTAGAGCTCTATACGTGAGCAGAAATGCTTAGGGACAGCTCAGGCCCCGAATTCAAACCCCAGGACTGGCAAAAAATAACCCGTAAACAAAAACAGAACAGAAATGGTTACTGGCCCTAAGCATTCAGGACTTGACTAACAATTCATCACTTCCTAATTTTTGTCCCTCTTTCCAACGTACTGCCAATCAGAGGAAGTGAACTTCATTCCCTTCCCAATCTCACTGGATGCCCTCCTAGTTTGCCTGTCTGCATCTTCTCCCATTCCAGCCTTCTTCAGAAGCCTTGCCTTTTCTGAACTCTAAAGCTTTCCCCTCCTCGGAGTCTCTGCTACCTGGGAGTGATGATGGCTGATACTCTTGCTATAAGTTCCGAATAAACAGCCTTTGCTTTCCTAATTTAGGTAGTCTTTATTTCCGTAGTGTATTGAAGGAGTGGATGTGTTAGCATTTGTAAATGACTTAGACACCGTGTCTGGCCCATAATAATTTCTATATAAATACCCATTTGATGTGAAACAGCAGTTCATGGCTGAGAGCTTTAATCATTTCCTCTTATATGCTTAGTTTTCGTTTTAAAAATTGTCTTTAAGTCGTTGTATGAAGGGGTTTCAATGCAGCATGTCTGTGTATGAGCACAATGCATCTTGATCAATGTCGCCCCTTCCATCATTCTCCCCGCTCCCCCCATCCTACCCCCCCCAAATCTTTTACACATTGTTGTTTGGCATAATCTATTGTTTATTATAATAACCCATTTTTATATCCAATGATTGTCAAATTTCGGAAGTTCTCAAGTAGAGAAGTCCGCATAGATGGCCTTAGCAGTCGCTAGACTGGACAGTGACCCTTCTCTTGCTGTGTGTGTCTTCTAGGCAGACTTTCTACCATCCCAGGTAGGTTCTAGGGGAGTTTATTTGGTTGATCTGCCACATTCCATTTGTCCTTCTGGAAAGTATTCTTCCTTCATCACATTATTCTGAGGGTTCCGAAAGCCTGCCCTTGTTTATTCAGTACGGTGACACATTTCCATGTCAATTATACTATTTTTGCTGAGCTTGTCTGAAGGGGAAATTTCACCAATAGAATTCTAATATAGAAATCTAATGGATTGTCATATTCTGAGATGTAGGGAAATTTGTTAACTCTTGCTTCTGCTTTCTGATTAAAACAGGCAGAAAGTATATAAAGGGGATCCAAATAGGAAAAGATGAAGTTAAACTTTCTCTCTTCGCAGATGACATGATCCTATACCTAAAGAATCCCATAGACTCTACCCCCAAGCTACTAGAGCTGATACAAAACTTTGGCAAAGTCGCAGGATATAAAATAAACCTTCAAAAATCAACGGCCTTTCTCTATGCTAACAACCCGAAGACCGAGGCTGAAATCAGGAAAGCAACTCCTTTTGCAATAGCCCCCAAAAACATAAAATACCTAGGAATAACCTTAACCAAAGAAGTGAAAGACCTCTTTGAAGAGAACTTTAAAAGCTTGAAAAATGAAATTAAGTCAGAACTAAGAAAATGGAAAAACCTCCCATGCTCCTGGATTGGGAGGATTAATATAATCAAAATGGCAATATTGCCAAAGGCTATCTACAAATTCAATGCAATACCCATTAATATCCCAACACCATTCTTTAATGAAATAGAGGAAGCAATCCAGAAATTCATATGGAACAATAAAAGACCTAGAATAGCAAAAACACTCCTAAACAGAAAGAACAGTGCTGGAGGAATTACAATACCCAACTTCAAGCTGTATTATAAAGCTATAGTAATAAAAACAGCTTGGTATTGGCACCGGAACAGGCCTGAAGACCAATGGAACAGAATTGAAGACCCAGAATTAAACCCACAGAACTATGCCTACTTAATCTTTGATAAAGGAGCTAAAACAATAGTATGGAAGAAAGATAGCCTCTTTAACAAGTGGTGCTGGCAAAACTGGCTCAACACATGCAACAAACTAAAACTAGATCCTTATATATCACCCTGCACCAAAATCAATTCCAAATGGATTAAAGACCTTGAAATCAAAACAGGCACCCTGAAGACACTAAAGGAAGGAGTAGGAGAAACACTTGGGCTCCTTGGCACAGGACAGAACTTCCTTAACAAAGACCCTGAAAGGCTACAAATCAAAGAAAGGTTGGACAAATGGGATTGCATCAAACTCCAGAGCTTCTGCACGGCAAAGGACATAGCTCTCAAGATAAACAGAAAGCCCACAGACTGGGAGAAAATCTTTACCGGACATTCAACAGACAAAGGCCTCATCTCTAAAATATATGCAGAACTAAAAAAATTACCTTCTTCCAAAACAAAACTGCAAAGAACCAACAGCCCCCTCATCAAGTGGGCTAAAGACTTACAAAGAAACTTCTCTGATGAGGAAATGAGAATGGCCAATAGACATATGAAAAAATGCTCTACATCACTGGCCATAAAGGAAATGCAAATCAAAACAACATTGAGATTCCATCTCACCCCAGCAAGAATGTCATATATCAAGAAAACTAATAATAACAATTGTTGGAGGGGATGTGGCCAAAAGGGAACCCTACTTCATTGTTGGTGGGAATGTAAACTGGTTCAGCCACTCTGGCAAGCAGTATGGAGATTCCTCAGAAGGCTCAATATAGAACTCCCCTATGACCCAGCAGCCCCACTGTTGGGTATCTATCCAAAAGACCACAAACAAAATCACAGTAATGCCACCAGCACAACAATGTTCATCGCAGCACAATTTGTCATAGTGAGAAGCTGGAACCAACCCAGATGCCCCTCCATAGATGAATGGATCAGGAAAATGTGGTACATTTACACAATGGAATTTTATGCCTCTATCAGAAAGAATGACATTGTTCCATTTGTAAGGAAATGGAAGGACTTGGAAAAAGTTATACTAAGTGAAGTGAGCCAGACCCAAAGAAACATGGACTCTATGGCCTCCCTTATTGGGAATAATTAGTACAGGTTTAGGCAAGCCATAGCAGAGCATCACAAGGCCCAATAGCTATACCCTTAGGAACACATAAGATGATGCTAAGTGAAATGAACTCCATGATATGGAAACAAGTGATATATCACAGTTATAACTACTTTCAACGTCCTATGTGAATGTGTAGTTTCTATTATTGATGATGTTTTGTATCACCTTCCTATGTTTGTACCTACACTATCTCTGTAATCTTATCTGAGTATATTGGAAACCGTGTTTACTGGTATTGGAAGTAGGAAATTCAAAGGGAATACCAAATTCGAGAGACACGGGGTAAAAAAAGAGAAATAACTACAAAAGCAATACTTGCAAAACTGTTTGGTGTAAGTGAACTGAACAACTGGGCGGGGGGGAGGGAAGGGGGGGAGGGAGGGGGGCATGAGGGACAAGGCAACAAACAGTACAAGAAATGTATCCAACGCCCAACGTATGATACTGTAACCTCTCTGTACGTCAGTTTGAAAATAAAAATTTGAGGAAAAAAAAAAAAAAAAAAAAAAACAGGCAGAAAGTGTGGGCTCAAACTAGTCTTGATGTGAGAGATGTTCCCAGTTAGGGTCAGGATGAAGGCAGTCTTGTCCTTAGCCTCAGAGACGGAAACGTTCTATGTTAGGGAACAGACTTCAGGAAACCATCTGGGTTTCAGGTGGGCCCGGGGCCTCTGATTGTGATTATTTTACCAGCCAGTTCTAACCTGGAGGCCCAAGGGAATGGGATTTAGGACTTGTTCCTGAGGTTTGTTTGTTTTTAACTTGGAATAAGAACAGATTCCAGATGAGTTTGAACGAGTAGCTCTAATTTTTTTCCCACTTGATGTGGCCAGACTGTGTTCAGATATTAGTAGAAACGGTTTCTTGCTTTAATTCCCTTATGGTCTGGGTCGCAGAAAACCCAGCTGAGCTAGAAACAGATACATACTATCGGGAGGCTGCGGGGATGGCAGTGGTGGCAACTGGCCCGGTTTTCACATTATCATGGCTTCTATGCATAGCCGACTGCGGAGTAAAGTGTGCCTGGAATATCCCAAGATAAGCCACTAGAGGCCTCCTAATTTCCCTGTGCCCTAGAGCACTTGGTTCTAATAAATGAGAGCTCAGTTCATGGAGAAGGGTTGCCAGTTCAGGCCCTGAAGTTCAGGCAAGGGTGCCTGACCGCCACATGACACCTGGTAATCCTGAATTATACATGGACCTATTTATTTATTTAAGACAGTCTTACTCTACCGCCCGTGCTTTCCTTTACTGGGCGCTCTTCTTGCTTTTTCCTCCCAGGTCCTGGAGAGGCTCACGTGTGTGGCGCCATACCCAGCTACCCATCAGAAAACAGTCGCCTCGTTGCACTGAACCCAGCCTGTTGCCAACGAACTCAGCTTCCTATTGCTCCTAGAAGTTGCAGGCTACGTTTGGAGTTGGCACTTCCAGTTAGGGTAATGAAAGCAAGCAAGCTCAATGGGTTTAGCTTGTGTGAACTTAATCTCTTGCGTGAGCAGCTTAGCAGCAGGCCAGCTGGCATCCAGCTTGGCATTTGCAGTTGAGGCGTGGGGGGGGATCTGTCCTTCGCTCTCTGTGGTCAGCGGGTGACTAGTCGGGAAAGGGAATGCCATGTTATTGAAGAGAGATTGAGGGAAAGAAGTTTAGTAGTGAGTGAACAGTTGACAATTGAAAGAAAAGCAGGGGAAGGGAACAAGTTCCTAGTGGAAGAGAGCAGAGCTAGCAGAAGGTACTTAGAAGCCACACGGAGGAGGTGATAGTCTGACTTGACATTGCAGACTCAAGGGCCAGGGCCTCACAGCGAGCGAGTCTGGGCTCTGAGAAGCACTGCCATGAGGAGGTGAGCTCTTCCGCACAGAGGCCTGTTAAACCTCTACTCACATCCAATCCGCTTGTAGAATCGACTGCTCAAAGTTCTGCAGCAATTCAAATGGTCATTTTAAGTGGCACTTTGAAGCACAGTTACAGATGGAGGAATACTTAACCTAACTAGTGACTGAGTTCCCCAAAATAAAAAAGAATCATAATGTACAATTGCTAAGAAAGAATTGACTGGTGGGGTTCATTTGCAGAATTAGATGATTACAAACTCCTCTAGTAATAATGATGTTAATAACCTGGAGAATTCACTGACATGAAACCTCACACTTCAATATGATGAATTATTCCAGGGCCAGGAGCATTATTCCACTAAATGAGGTGACAAGGTAAATGATTAGAAGGATTTGGGGCTTTTTTTAAGGTATCTTATGGTTGCTGAGGTTTCCCAGGGATTCTCGTTCAAAAGCCTAGAGAATTGTGAGAGATTACTCACTTCTTTATGCTTCATTTCTTTTCTCTTTATATTTGCTTCTTCCCTGTTTTCAGATCAGCACTTTCTAGGTGAGCATAAACATGGCTTTCCAGATCAAGAACTCATGAAAGGCCTGCCTAGAGTCCTCGTGCCTTTTCCTTCCGATTCTCTCAGAACATAATCTAATTGGCTAATGATAAACCCATGAATTAACTCTTCTTAGGTCACATGTCCTGGCCCAATCAGCTGTGGTCGTAAGAGCAAAATTACTGTAGAAGTTTTACTCATTTCTTTCATAAACAGTCATTGTGCACTAAACAATGAAATGATAGGTGGCTGAGATTCCGTCATTAGTAAAACATACATGTATGTGTGTTGCTGCCACGGGACTAGTGTATAGTGAAGAAGCTATGTATTAGTGAAGTATTTCCACAGAGGTTAAAGGATGCTGAACCGGATGCTGTTTTCCCAGTTTTATTACCAGGGTTCACCCTGGCGATACCAAACATGTTTTATGTTGGGAGGACTCCCAGCTCTTTGGACCAGTGATACTGCTTAGAGCTTCCTGAAGGGGATTTATTGACAGACTAGACCTGACTACTTCCCACAACACCCATCTCTGCTTTGCACATATGAAGGAACCTGGGAAGAAGAAAGAGGATGCTTTATTTTGGAGGAGTGTAGTATTTATGATATGAAATTATTCCAGTCCCTGATTTCCTTAAGGAGGAGGAAATATGGACATTTTTTAAATTCTAAAACAGAGACATGGAAGTCCTCAAGAGAAATCATTAGTAAAAGAAGCACGTTACAGTCTTACCAACAATTGAATCAATAACAAGTTAAATAACTAAGAGTAGGGCAGGTGGCAATTTATTTTCTGATCTGTTTAGCTAGCAGACCTATGGGCTGTTTCTGAATTGGTAGAGAGAAAAGTGTGGTGGCGGCCTATCCAGTGAAACAACGTCAAACTTGTTCTACCTTGAGCTTCAGGCTATGGCTGACTGCAATAATGGGATACTACAAGCTGTCCGAAGAGTTGGGCGTGAGGGAAGAAGAGAGTAGAGAGGCAGAAGAACCCAGGACTGACTGCCTCAGTGTGGAACAAACTGAAGTAGGTGCAAAAGCCAGCAGTGTTCTGTTGAAAGCCATAATCAAATCTCCTTAACAGCAACCAATCATCTAGTCAACAATGAGTTCTCCCTAGTGGGGCTTGCTGGCATGTCTACTCTGTAGCTGAACCCAAAGAGAAAGCTCTAGAAAGATAATGAGGGTCTTTGGGCGAGGACATCAAGTTCATGATTACCTCCCCCCCGCCTGCTTTTTTTTTTGTGTGTGTGTGTGTGTGTGTGTTCAACACCAAAGGAGCAAGCATAAGAAATAGAGAGAAGTTGTGCAAGACCAGATTGCTGCTTAGAGCGCCGTCTACCCCCACACCTTCAACTATTGGAGCCACAGAGGAGAGAAAGAGATTTGGTTGAATATGGACTCCGGTCTTAAGAATAGGATCTTTAGGAAATAGGATGCCGATGTTCTCATAAGTGAGACAGATGTATAATCCACCATTATATTCAGTTGAAACATGATTTGAAATAAATATGGGGCAGAGAGGCTTTCAGAGAGGAAGGCAGAAAGCAGGGAGACATGTTGATTATGTAAGCTCCACTTGGCTAGAAAGCTAGAGAAAAGAAATGAGACTGTGAAATGAATTTCTTCCAAAGGGATGCAGGAATCTGCCATGAACATGAACTGGCAGAAAGATTTTGGTGTGTGGTTAGAAGAACTAGATCACTAGGAGAACTTTCACTTGACAAAGAAGGAAAATAGGCCCAGGAGGAAAGTGGCCTCCCCAATCCCACACAGCGGATAGCTGGAGAATGGCTGATACTGGAACCCAGGATGAGGCTGAATTGTGTGGTCGGTCCTTCAGTTATCCACATCATCCCACAACGGAGTGAGAAACAGAAGGACTACCATTGCACCATTACTCATGGTTGGTCCCCAAGATTTGCTACTATTGCTTAAAATCCTTGCGGCAAAAAATGTCTATTCTCTGATCTGATCATCAAGGTTAATAAGCTAAAATGAGTTTATGCCAAAAGCACTGAGATTGACATGTAGCAGTTTCCTAATCATTTCCTCATGTTTCTGAATATATAAAATAACAAAATGGATTGTAAGTAACACTTATCTGGAGTAAAACCACTTCTACTTTTATGAATCTAACCCACTCATTAATTAATTCATCCATCCGTTCAGCATAAATTGATTAAGTAGCTTGTTGGTGCCAGACTTAGTGATGAATAAAAGTATGGTATATTTACTTCACTGAAAAGTTTGTAGGCAAATAATAGCCAGTAGAATGTGATAGCCTGCTAGATTAGATATAATGAAACCACAAAGGTAGTTAAAAAAGTTATTCAAAGAGATGTAAATCTTGAAGTTGGGGGAAAATGAGAGGTGTCCCAGGAGAACTATTATGATGATAAACATGGACATGTGACCTCACACTGGTTAGCAAACTCTAAGATGTTCTTTTTGTATGTTTTTGGATAAAATATGGGGTTCAAAATTGGAAATGGCAATTCAGATGTGTTCAAAAGGAAGGCTAATCATGTAGTCTCATTACAACAACAATACCTTATGGGGACCCATCCACCCACTGAACAGCTGATCCTTAGTTGCTGAACTGTTTTGCCTTTTTGGAAGCTCTTAAGATCTCTCTATCCTCAGGATTTTGATGCATTTCAGGTGCTTGTTCATTTAGTGGACATTTCAAAACCAAGAAATTCCTATTTTTCCTCTGAAACATTAGAAAACATTTGAAAGATAATACCTTCTCTTTTTTTTGTCAAGTATTCCTCATTTTCTGATTGAGATCAGCATTTGAATCCTGATTGGATTTGGTTCTTTAATTTTATCACCCAGCTTTTATTTCATTGTGTTTTTACTCTCAGCTTCTCTACTGAATCTGTCTCTACATATGCCTGAGGCAAGACAGGTACAATGTTCTTCCTATTACATGAGGGCAATTACCTCTGATTATATTTACTAATAGGAATGGAGAAGGAAAAAAAAAGTGGAAACTGCTGCTAACTGCATACGAATCGTCAGGGGCTGTGTACACTTCCTCCAGTGAAGATAGCCGTGATTGGCATTACCATCTGCCACTCTCTGTGATATCGATAGTCATCTTTGTGTCCCATCTGGCTTTTGCACTGAGAAAACATGTTCAGTTAATGATGCTATGTTAGGAATTATGACCCTTGTCATCCAACTCTTAGGAACAGACAAGCCCAAGAGGAGGAAATCAGGAGTTATCTAATGGATGTAGAATTTTATTTTTGCAAAATGAAAATGTTCTGGAGATCTGTTGCACAACATGAATATATGGACCACTACTGAATTATGTAATTAAAATTGGATAAAGTTGGCAAATTATGTGATATAATGTTTTCATAAGAATATTTTTAAAACAGACTTACCATCACTCCGTTCCTCAAATATCAGGTGGAAGCAGTAATTACTGCAGCATTCCAGAGGTGTGGAGTGTGTTTGGATTGGTCTTGCAAAGGGCAGAGGCAGATCTACTTTACCTTTCCTACTCCGCAGATCAGCAGCCAAAGTGGGGATTTTTTTTCAGCTACCAGATGTATTTTTTCCCCACCTTGGGATTATGGGGACAAGGATAGCTAGGATGGACCTCTGGGGTTGTTGGGCCTATTGGGGAGACCATTTATCGTTTGACCTCTTTAGCTCTTTCTTCTTGGACTAGTGACCATGGTGGGTATTTTGAATTTCTGGAGAATAAGGGCATTTCAAAGCAGAACCCATGAAGTCTAGAAGGTCTGGGTTTTCATTCTCTTCCCTCCCCTTCCTCTATCCAGCTGTTCCCTTATCTGGCTGTAGTCACCTTGGAGAATGCTTGGGGGTCGATTTGGGATAAATGTCTATATTATAGCTGCATAGGAGAACTCTTCCCAGAGTTCTTGATTAGCCCTCAGATCTGGGTCCCTGAACTTACGTAGGTGTGAGGACTAGTTTTGACATTGCGGTTTCCTCACTGTAGCAGCGTGAGTTAAGTCTTCTTAGCAGGCTTACAAGTTTTCCATCTATAAATGCCCAGCAGCACCTTTTGGAACCTGGCCACCTATTTTATTCTCGGTGATTCCCTGATCCATCAGGCAAGTTGACAAGAATCCAGAGCGTTGACACCTGCGGTCGTTGATTCCAGGCGCCCGCAAGGGGCCCTGTGGCAAAGGCTTGTCCCAGCCCAGGGCTCCTGAGAGGCGCCGAGCTCAGGAGGGGAGGCCTGGCCCAGGCCGTGCTGCTCAGGGAGGTACTGGGGCCCCATCCCCTCCACTTTCTGTTGCGTCCTGGTGGCTGATGGCACGAGTGGTCTGCCTGTCCCACACCGAGTGCTCGCTCTGTGCACTTGTGAGTGGCGGTCCCACCTTCTGTGAAGCCGAGGAACAAGCCCCCAAGGGCAGCACCTCCCCTGCGCCATGTCCATGCTGCCCTGCCCTCCCTCCCACCAGTAGTTTGCGCCCTTAGCAAGGAACAATTTAATTACCTCATGTCTTAGTGGAAGGATTGCCCTTGGGTTCTTTTCCAGGGTAGACTAGGTGTGGATGCGAAGGTCCCTTGGAATCTGCTCCAACACCTGCATCTCACTGAGCGCTTAGACTCCTTTCTGTAGCAGCGCCTCCAGCTGAAGTGTTATAATCTCCTTACCTGCTTCCCCTTCTTGAGTCCAGGCGTCAGTGAAGCACGCCAGGAGGCTGTGGATGCTACTTACCTGATGCCAAAGCCAGTTCACTCGAGGCCCGAGGAAGCTTTGCATTTCAGCGTCTCTGGTGTCATGTCCCTCTCCGGGCTCTTAATAATCCTTGCAGCAGATTCTGCACTTCTTTTTGAGGGGCCAGGTCCTGAAGAGAATAAGTATCTATTTTGGAAACAATCTGGTATATACAGATTTTTTTTTCATCCCTTAGATAGAGATTGGTTCCATTTTTAAGAACGGTTCAGAAACATTCAAACATTTAAAGCTGTAGGCCTCATTTCCTGACGGTTTAAACGGCCTGCTTCCAGTCTCTGCTTCTCCCTTCTTCCTCCATAGCCCGTGTCCTTATCTCAGTGAAGAGAACAGACGAGCTGAGCACTTGTTTGGTTCTGTTCTACATTTTCTAAATCAAGCTTGCTTTTGTTTGTCAGCCGTATCTTTCCGTTTCTTTACAGTAAAAGAGGGCTGTTTAAGTTCTGCCTTTGAATTTCCCTGGTGTGCTCTTTGTGTTGGGAGTTGGATGGTTACAAACTCCGATTCCTCCTTTGCCTGTGTAGACTGTCTAGGGAAATCAGAAGATGCCAGTTGGCTCTACAATCTTTCTGAACAACTCTGTAACTTTGATTGGCACTGTTGTTGCCATGGCAACGATATGCCTCAGATTCCTCTCAGCTCCTTGTCTTTCGTTAGTTCCATGTCACCTCTGGGAATTGTGATGCTAACACATACCCTGGATTACTAGACCCTCACTTTCTCTTAGCCAGGTGGGCGTCCGTGGACTCCTCAGTGACATCATAACTTAAGCCAAGAATCCTGGAAATCTCTTTGGGAGGTTTTGTTTCCCCCCAGAACCACTTCAGGCAGCAATTACTGTATCAGTCAGGGTTCTGCCAAGAACCAGATGGCATACTCGAGCTAGTTATTTTAAGAGGACTTAGTAGGATACTATTTATAAAGGTGTGGGTGAGCTTTCAGGAAACGGAGACAATAAAGTAGGACTGTGGGTTTGTAATTGTGGGCAGCTGATAGGAGCCCGGCCTGAAGGAGCAAGGCGGAAAGTCCCAGAACCTCTGTGCAGATGGCTGTCTCCTAGGATCAGTGAGGGGACAGGGCGGGACCTCAGAACAACTCACAGAGGAGGGAGCAGAGGAAGCAAGACCCTGACCTTACTTCTTTCTGGTTTCTTCCTAGTGCTTTCTACTGCCCAAATCCTACCAGAAGCCAAAAAGCAAAGGATTCCACAAAGTCTCTTTGGGTCAATCTCCTAGGGTTCAAGTTGGATTAGAGAAAGATTAAGAGTAAATATAATGGGGTAAATGGAAGGTATGTAGCTTGACAGCTAGGTGTAGTGTGGTCTGACACGTTGTCATTCCTGGCAGGAATCAGTGTGAAATCTCTGCTATGATATATATGTTGTTTTGTACTTTCTGGCTTAGCAGGTATATATGAGCTCCACAAGACCTTTCTTCCTTTCTCCCTTTCTTCCTTTCTCTCTTTCTTCCTTTCTCTCTCTCTCCTTCCTTCCTTCCTTCCTTCCTTCCTTCCTTCCTTCCTTCCTTCCTTCCTTCCTTCCTTCCTTCCTTCCTTCCTTCCTTCCTTCCTTCCTTTCTTTTGAAAGTCCTGGGGCTTTGAACTCGAGCCCTGAGCACTGTCCCTGGCTTCTTTTTGCTCAAGGCTAGTACTCTACAACTTGAGCCACAGCACCACTTCCAGCCTTTTCTGTTTATGTGGTGCTGAGGAATGGAACCCAGGGCTTCATGCATGTAAGGCAAGCACTCTACTGCTAAGCCACGTTCCCAGCCCAATGTTTCAGTTTTTATAACCCAAGGAAGCTTCTTATTAATGAGGTGGTGGCAGTGGAGGGAAAAGTGTTGGAGATGTTCTAGACATTATACAGGCTTTGGGGACTGGATGGGGGGAAAGGCATAGGATGGTGCGTGCTTTCTCTCTTGGGTGATGCGTGAAAGGCTGGGTGTTTGACACCAGGGGTATTGGGGACATTGTAAGATGGGTAAGGGCCTGCTCGCTTGTCCAGGCTGAGTCTGAGGTCTCTGAGACATCTTGATGGCGATGGAGAGGAGGCTGCTTGTGGTTAGGGGTGGGGGGGGGGGGGGAAAGGGGCTTTTGAAATCCAGGAGTGAAGTCCACGCTAGAGAGGGAGATGTAGGCTCGCGGGCCTGCGCTATCCTTGCAAAGTGGGTGGAAATGGTAATTCTGGCAATTGTCCCAAGAAAGAAGACAAACTGGAAGGATCCCATATCTCAAACGAGGGGAGCTACTGTCCCCCATCTGTTCAGGAGCTAGAAGGAACAAGGGAAAGTGAACTTGGGGGAACACCCAGAGGACACTTGGGGTCACAGTCAGACCCCAGGCTAGCCCAGATGGTGGCTTCTGCAGTAATTCAGTTCCAGGGGGCCACAGCTCTGGGTCCAGAGGGTGACTTGCATGTGTGAGTCGAGGCGGGGGGGGGGTGGGGGGGCCAGGCCCCCTGGCCCCCTCCAGGGCTGTAATGAGCAGCTTTTGTGCGGTTTGTCTGTTGAATGTACCTGCCATGGCTTTGCACGTGCTCACTCTGTGAGAGAAATGTGTGACTCGCTTTCCCTTGCCAGGAAGGAACTGGCTTTCTTAAGGGAGCCCAGGGGGGAAAAAACTCCCTTTCGGCTCCAAATGAAATTCATCTTTGTTTCTGAATTTGCTCACTCTTTTCAAATGAGTTCCCACTTTCTGGGAAAAGCAGCCCTCTGCTAGTTTCATGCTTGCTTCCTGGGAGTCTGGTATAGATTTCTCCTATTTGCAGGAACTCTTAAGTAGCTAATGTTCTCTCTGGGCTTGGTAAGTAGCCAACCTCCCCATGTTTCAAAGCCAACCATTTGTTCAATAATCTTCTTGTCTCAATCCAACCAGAGGCTCCTGGACAAAGGTCCACAGAAAGGGAACGAGAGGAGATTGAGTCTGCAGAGCAAATAACTGCTAGAATGCCCACTGGGGTCACCAGAGGCTTCTACTTCCCAGGGGCTTTGGGGTTTTATTTCCTTGGAGCGACACATTAGTTTCTGAATTGATGTGCTAGGAAAGTCTTCAGCAGATGTGAAGCGACGCGGGCCATCTGTTCTAAGGTCGAATGTGTTCCCTGCCTTGCAGAATTGGAATCTGTGATCCCTAACAGCACCCGGCAGCCACTTTGCGTGTTGTTCAGAGAAACAGCCGCAGCAGCAAAAACAATACCTGTGGCCCTTAGGCAACTTCCCTAAAATAGCTAAAAATAATAATATCTCCTGTGCCGGACAACTTTGTAAACAGCTTCTTTTTCAAAGCTCACAGAAGGGAACGAGTTGACGGGGGACCCACAACCTTCCTTCTTTGGGGCTTTTCCTTTTTTAATAGCAACAGGTGGTAGTCTGTTCTTCGTGCCTGTCATGATTTTCCTTTGGCTCAGAGGCTGATCGTTCTTCTTGGGGACTGTTGTTTTCTTAGTACGTTTTCTGTTCCTAATAACCACACCGCAAGACTGGCCAGTGGATATGGAAGAATGGTTTACTTTGGCTCATGATTCTGGCCTAACGTGGAGGGTCTGTACGGGGTGAGGACATTTTTGTTTTCTTTTGCTGGCCGAGTTGTCAGGTGGCTCCAGGGACCCCCCGGGGGGAGACAGTGAGCATGTGTGTGTATCTCATCCGGCTCCCTCTTCAGTGTTCAACCCTGAGCTTCTCCCCGATGACCTTAAATATGCCTGATTGCCTCCCCCCAAAGCCACCTCTCTGAATGTCAGAGGTTAAATTTCTAGCCTCTTTATTCTTCCCAATCGGGACGAACACCAGCCGTAGCAGGTACAGTGATGGCGCTCTTCGGG
The DNA here is from genome assembly GCF_023159225.1 of Perognathus longimembris pacificus. Taxonomy (NCBI): domain Eukaryota; kingdom Metazoa; phylum Chordata; class Mammalia; order Rodentia; family Heteromyidae; genus Perognathus; species Perognathus longimembris. The sequence continues at coordinate 39,471,251 of NC_063181.1, read as the reverse complement.
AAAGTTCTTGTGTTTTCTTACACCTAAAATCCATCACCATTTTCTCTGTGAGGAATAGCAGCTCTGGAGCATGGTAGACATGGATTTTCATTATTTGTTCTTAAGGCGATACAAGCAAAGTTTAACCAAGTATCTTAGCAATAAACATGGGAATTCACCACAGGTGTCACCAGTTAGAGGCATGAGCACGTTACAGATGATAGGTCATCGAGAACATTCCTCTTTGAGACTTCCTAAAATGGGTGAATGACTGGGAATTTGATTTACATGCACTCACGTGTAACTAGCATAGGTGAACAGCTTTCATTTTGTAAAAAAAAAAGATGAAGTTTGTACTTCCAAGTCGAAAGGAAAAAAAGAAGTGGCCAAGCTACTTGTGATTATAAAAGCACCAATATTAAAATTCTAACTTCATTATTTTATGCCCATACGTGTGAAATGCAAAAATGCAAGTTTTATGTTAGCTAGTTCATACATTGTAAGAGGGTCATTTTTCTAGGTTCTTTAGAGAGTAATAGTTGAAACTGCAGGGTTATTTCCACAAATAGACAGGAAAGATCCTGCCTCCAAAGTACACGCCTGCAATCTCGGCCCCTAGGGAGCGGAGAGCATTGCGGGCTGCTCTCGGCAAAGATAAGCTTCCCCCCAATGCACCCGACCTGCACGTGTGTTGGGGTCCATCTTTCTCCCCTGGATGGAAGGGGCTTGAGGCACCTCCCCCAGCTGGGGAATGCGGCCCTTCCACCCTCTCTACATTGGAATCCGGAGAAACCGGTTGGGCAAATAGACCCCCGACTTAGCCGGCAGCCAGCCCAGCGCCTACCAGCCCTGCCTTGGTTCGGCGCGCTCAGAGTGATGGCAGCCCCTTGGGGGTCAAGTGACCAGCCCCTTGGGAGTCACATGACAGCTCATGGCCTATTGGAATCCTGGCCAAACCCCTTCCTTCGGAATCATCTCCCCTTGTCCTTCTCTCAATAAAGTTAGTTCGCTCTCAGAAGCCTACTCCGTGGTCTATGTACGCTAGCTCCCAGGGAAGGATAGCAGCCACATTACCACGCAGGTCGCGCGCACGCCAGGCCGGAGTCATCCCTACGTCCCACCCTAACATACCTGCAGGCCGAGGGTTAGGGGAGAGGACAATACGAGGGTAATAAGAGAGAAAGAAATAAGCCTCTGAGCCGGGTCAGAGAAACAGCCCCAGCATAGTGGCGCCCAGCGTGGGTTGCACGAATCCACGCGAGAAAGCCCGGCTCCCGACCGGCCCTGACGGAAACAGGTTGGAAATCCTGAGACGCGCGATCCTCCCACCCCAGGTAAGAGGATGGGACAAGTCCAGAGTCGGCGAAACAGTTCGCCCCTTAAGATCCTAAAGTTCACCCTCCAAAACGCAGGGATTAATATCTCAGAGCCCTGCGCTATACAAATTTGGGAGGAATTGACCCACAGGGTCCCGTGGCTAACTGGAGCCAACCCACTCTCGTGGGAAACTTGGGACCGACTAGAGCGGGAATTACAAGTGGCAAAATGTGGAGAACTCCCACTGCGAGCCATTAAGACTCTCAAGGCTTGCCTCTCTTGAGACCCAGGCGGGAGTCCCTGGATTCAGGAGAAGGAAGCCGGAGGGAATTTTGATCTGGAGCGGCCCCGATGCCCTACTCCGAGAAGCCCTGGGACGAAAGCTCGTTCGGTACCCAGGAATCCAAGCCGCGGCCGGCAGGAGATGAGCAGAGCAGCCGCAGGCTTGCTACCCCTCCCCCATGGGAGACTCAGCTTGACTCTATACATATGCAGATTTCAGCAGTCCTGAGCCATCGCTTTTCCGAGGCAGCGGCGACGCCCCGCAACAACAACAACAACAAAAAACTGGCCTGGCCACTTTTAAATTCAGAGGCCTTGAAACTACAGATTTTCATGAGTTCAGGAGGATGGTTCTTGAGAGAGGCAGGCCGAACACGTCCTGGACAAAACATCTACTTTACAGCCTGACTTTCAGATTCCCCACCAACCAAGGCAACAAACAGCCTGAGGGCAGTCCCCATTGCCCCCAAGATAAGGCCAGAGACAGTAATCATGATATTTGGAAAAAAGTTCCGATTCTTAATTGATACAGGAGCAGATCGGACCATATGCATTTAATTGGATAACATTATTATTGGATCAGCAGACGCCCAAGTACTAGACTTGGCCTATAGCAAGGCCCAAACACTCCTTCAAAGAGGAGGGCTGCGTATAGCCAGTGACAAGGTTCAGAAAGTATACCCCTTCAAGATCTTGGGGGCAGAGCTTAAACTAGATTCTGTATGCCCACTCAAGCTCCAGTTATCCTTCCAGGCAACTTATACTTTGGTGGAGATGCAAAGACTGTTAGGTGAAATAAATTGGCTAAGACCCTGGCTTCAACTGCCTACAGAGGAGTTACTACCACTCCATGACTCTTTGAAGGGCAAGGCGCCCACTGATGTTATTACAATAACTCCATCACTCCAAACAGCCTTCCAGAAAATCCAATTGGCCTTAAATAAGGCACAGCTGGCACGCTACAAGCCTAAGTGCCCACTTTGCCTTTGGATCCTCCCCGGATCCGAACTCTCTTCAGCTGCAATTACGCAATCAGGTGAGCCCCTTCAATGGGTGCACGCATCAGTGGGAGGAGCTCCCAGAGTTTATTCCCAGTTAGACCAGCTAGTTGACTTGGTAATTAAGGGCAGGGACACTTCCCTGAGACATTATGGAAGAGATCCTGATGTGCTAACTATTCCCTACCGGTTGTCAGATTTTGAATGGGTCAGGAGAAATAATTCACGTGTGTCTAGTGCCCTGGAGGGCTTTATGGGTAAGATAGATTGCCACTATGGCACTTCAAGATGGGTGACCTCATTTTCCAGGCTACAATGGACACCCCCTGTGCTTTTCTCTACCAAGCCTCTTGTCAAGGCTGCCAATGTCTTTACAGATGGTGGGCGAGCTGGCTCTGCCGTAGTGGTGCGCTCCGCCTCGCCCCCTGCTGGTGGGAAAGATAACACCCATTACTTTGAAGCCGTCACTGGCTCTGCACAGTTTAAAGAGCTGTACGCAGTCGCCTTGGCACTGACCCATGTTAAACAGCCAATGAACTTGTTCTCTGATAGTCTGTATGTGGTTAATTTGCTACCCAACCTGGTATGTTCATATATCAAGTTGGATGGAAACCCAATCACTCCTCTGATGATCCAAGTCAGGTCTCTGTTAAAAGAGCGGAGTGAGCCTATTTTTTTACAGCACCTTCGTGGACACCAAGGACTGCCTGGGGACCTGGCACAAGGTAATCGTATGGCTGACCAGCTGGCCACTAATGGAACCATCATAGCTCTGGCCATTGTACAACCTCAAAACCTCCAAATGGCCAAAGGGCTTCATGAGCGTACTCACTTAAATTGGAGAGGGTTACATCAGAGATTTCCTTCAATTCCTATAAAAGACTTAAAAAAGATTATAAGGACTTGCAAATCATGTATGCCTTTCATGCAAGTCCCTCCCTTGCAATCTCCAGGTGTGAATTCAAGAGGTTTAAGACCCAACTTAATTTGGCAGACTGATGTGACCCATTACGCCCCCTTTGGAAGGCTAAAATATATATTTATGTCCATTGACACATGCTCCGGTGCGTGTTGGGCCTCTCTGCATACCGGTGAAAGAGCACGGCATGCTGAAAGCCACTTCTTACAATGTTTTGCTATCCTAGGACTGCCTTTACAGGTTAAAACAGATAATGGACCTTGTTTCACCAGTAAGCCTCTACAGGCATTTTTCCAAATGTGGAATATTAAACATACCACTGGAATACCTTATAACCCAAAGGGTCAAGCCATAATTGAGAGGCATAATAAGACCCTAAAGGATCAATTATTAAAACAAAAAGGGGGGGAAGCCCCCAGGACCAGCTGAGGACAGCGATGTTTACATTGAACATTTTAAATTTCTCTAAGGACCAACCTCTGTCGGCTTTCCAGAGACACTGGTCAAGCCAAACACCCTACTTAAAAGTGGAGGCCCGGTGGAAGGATTCTCTGACAGGGGCGTGGCGTGGACCCGACCCAATTATCAGCGCAGGAAGGGGATTCGCCTGGGTCTTCCCTACTGGGGAACCGAATCCAATCTGGATACCAGCTAGAGATGTAAAATATTGTCCAACAGAATGACCACCCAAGGGCACCTGCCCTTGAGGGATGTCTCCCCTTGTTTCCTCTCAGGAAAGCAAAGACCGAGGTGGAATTTTCTAAGGAGAAACGGGAAAGCCTGCCTGCACCAGCGATGGACCTGGACCCAGTGTCGGCCCTGTTTCTTCCCTGGACCCTGCCTGATGCCCTTTGGAGTAACGTTTGCTGTGGCAGCGTGGCCCACAGCCTTGCACAAGGACCAAAGGGAAATTTTGCACGGTTGTCCCCCCCTTTCGCTCCCCCTTTGCTGCTTATCTCGGGGGTCCCCATTGGGGGGAAATAGGAGCTAAAGGACTTGGACACTTTAATGTTTTATGATAAATGTTTATAATAAGTAAGGTATTGGCACCTTGCTGCAATGTTTACTATGAAGTGTTTACTAACCTCAGTTGTTAAGTTACCAGCATCCTGGCTGCCACATCGCCAGGACCTGAGCCTGCCCCTCTACCTCACCATCGAGGGAAGGAAGAGCCATCTGCGCTGCCTTGAGCGACACCAGACTGGACCAGAATTCCTGTTTTCCGTGGACTGACCCCGATAAGAGACCCTCCATTGCCTTGTGCCTTGTTGTAATTACTCATGTGTTACAGTTGCTCATGTTTGCATTTGCCTTGTATTACGATTGCTTATGCTCATGTCTGCTTTATGCTCCCATTTACCTTATGTTTACATTGGGTCTCTTGTTGTAAGCGATGGGCCAGAGCTGTCTAGGTACCAAGTGGCCTTTGGCCTTTTAGCCATATAAGAACCCCAAGAGGCTCGTCACTCGAACCCCAGGACCCGCTGCTCAGTAAGGTCCGCCGGCACTGGAAATAATTATCAGGCTCTCTTTCGAGTGCCAATCCCACTCTCCCCAAAGCCTCTCATCGGGCCCGCCAGCCCGGCAGGAAGGTCAGCCTGAAGAGCTAGGGTGTTAGCCCAAGACGGGTAAGACTCCCCTTGGGGGGGGGCAACCTAAGACATGGCGCGCTCTCGAGTAGGGCGCCTCCTGCTGTTCGAAAAAAAAATATAAAAGAGGCAGATGTTGGGGTCCATCTTTCTCCCCTGGATGGAAGGGGCTTGAGGCACCTCCCCCAGCTGGGGAATGCGGCCCTTCCATCCTCTCTACATTGGAATCCGGAGAAACCGGTTGGGCAAATAGACCCCCGACTTAGCCGGCAGCCAGCCCAGCGCCTACCAGCCCCGCCCTGGTTTGGCGCGCTCAGAGTGACGTAGCCCCTTGGGAGTCATGTGACAGCTCATGGCCTATCGGAATCCTGGCCAACCCCCTCCCTTCGGAATCATCTCCCCTTGTCCCTCTCTCAATAAAGTTAGTTCGCTCTCAGAAGCCTACTCCGTGGTCTATGTACGCTAGCTCCCAGGGAAGGATAGCGGTCACATTGCCACGCAGGTCGCGCGCACGCCAGGCCGGAGTCACCCCTACGTCCCACCCTAACATACCTGCAGGCCGAGGGTTAGGGGAGAGGACGATACGGAAGGTAATAAGAGAGAAAGAAATAGCATCTGAGCCGGGTCAGAGAAACAGCCCCAGCATAGGTGTGTGGCTTTTATGTATTTGTTGCTTTGCTAGGCTCAGAGTGTCGCGCTCTGCTGTCTGGCAGGGTGAACATCCCCTTGACGGCCCTCATTCGAACAGGTGTCCGTCAGCAACGACCCTGCCTTCCGTAGGTTTGTCTTTCCCATTACAGTCTTAGGAAAACTGAAGAAAATCAAAAGCCCATAGGAATTTCCTTTGGTGGGTTTTCGGGTATGCTAAGACCGCATTTAGGACACTGAGTTGGAGGGATAGTGGCTACATGAGAAACAACTAGTCCAATTTATTGATGCAGAATAGAATACTTGTCAGCGGTGATACACAACTTTTCTGTAAGCACGATCCAGTCACCACTTACTTTTAAAATTTTTATTTAAATTTTTTAGTGTTATTACAAAGGTGATGTACAGAGCAGGTACAGTTACATAAGTCAGGGAAGGACAATGCCACCTTTCCTTTTGGACAATGCCACCCCTTCCCTTGCTCTCTCCCAGTTCTTCCTCCCACCCCCCACCCCCGCCCATGTGGCGTAGTTCATCTTCAACAGTGAGTTCCGTGAGTTCCACGCGTGCACTTGTCACTTACTCGCGTTGATAAGGTGTTAAGGTTGAATTCGGATCCCAGCTATGGAATGAACGTACCGTTAGCCCTGCTGTCTTATGGAATCAGGCCACCGGCCCGAGCCAGTGGGCTCTGCGGGCAGGCGGGCATTTTGAGGGCCAGTGACACCTCGCTCTTTATGGAGGAGAGGATGGGTGCCCCCACCCATTGTGGGAGGATATGGGAGAGCTCAAGGCAGCCTGTGGATACCAGTGTGTGCACTTCTGTGTCCCGGAGAATCCAGCCGTGTGAAGACACCTGCTGCGGCTGAACTCGTGGGGGAAGGGTGGGGATTGGACCCAGAGTAGCAATTGAGTCCAACGAAGTGTCAGAACATAACAGAAAACGACAGCACCTGAAATGTCACCTAAAGCCCCTATGGTAGAGGCTTGGCCTGGGCCTGGTGTGGTTAGACTACGGTAGGGACCAGGGGGAGGCCTGAAGTTATTGGGGACATGCTGCCAAATAAGACTGAGTGGAAACAAACCTTTCTTTAATTAAAAAAAAACTATAGGACAAATTCTCATATATAATCCAGGCTGTCCCCCAAATTTGTAACACTCCTGCCACTGGCTCCCAAGTGCTGGGATTTTAAGTGTGTGCCATGGCACCGGGTAACCTTTTTTTCTTTTAAGTTGACAATCACAGGTATTTCATTGCAGTTGTGGAAGGTTGGCACGAGTGCAGTACTTGAGGTGGTTAGGACACAGGTCGTGCCCCGAGTCATCGAGGTCTTTCCTCGTGTAGGAGTGAGCAGGGGGAGAAATTGATCCTGCTACTAAGCAACGATAGTTAAGATCTGCTTATGACATAAACTGTGGTTCCAGGGCACACGTGTGCACACACACGTGCATACACATGTGCACACATACTCAGGCACACCTATGTAGGTAGACAAAGAGCTACCACTTGAAACTGTGGGTCTTATACAGCCCATACATTTCTCTTAATTTCTATTTTTTAATGTAAAGTATAATTTTTATTCTTTCTTTTATCTTCCCAACATATCATGGTATTTTTATTTAGCATTAAATAATAAAAAATTACAATATTAAAGCATTAGCAGTAATTTTATTAGTCACCTTTATCTCATGCAATACCAGTATTAATACAACTTAAAGACTTCATTATGTGGAAACACCAAAATTTTACAATTCATATTTTGTACCGCAAATATGCTTAAGTACATTGATCATAGAAAGAATGGTAGAAATGCTCCCACAGTGAACTAAACTCTTTTTATGTTCTAATAAAACTCTCTGCTTTTGGTAAATGAAGCTTGAGGAAAGGCTGAGAGGAAAAGACACTGTGGTTTCCCTATCTTTTCCTTTCTTCTGTTATCACTTAATTTCTCCTACTTATTTCAGCATTTTACAGCTAGTTTTATGTCAAATGCTATGAGCTCAAAGGTCGCTGAAGGTCATTGAATTTTCTGGTTACTTCATCTTGGATACTGCATAGAAAGTGACTTCATTGGAATTCCTGTAAGCCTAAACTCAGGAAGAAATGATAGAGCCTGGCCTGGAGTTACAGGTAGCGCCCAGGATCGGGAAACTCGGGAGAAATAAGGTGAGGTCTTAAGAATCGGGGTTTGGACTCAGCCTTTAAAAAGAATACTTGGTAAGTGAAAGAACTGAAGCAAAGGCTGCTGACTGTGCTGGAGGAGGCGAATGAGTTTCTGAAGGAGGAAAGATGAGCTATTCAGGTGAGCCGTGGATGGGTAAGTGGCCCTTGTGCTCCTGTAGGAATGGGGCGTGGAGTGACATCTAGGATTGGGAAGCGATCGTCCTAAGAGGCAGCAGTCTATAAACATCCCTTTGCCTTCACTGAACTTTGAACCAGGAAAGTTTGAATCTCCCAGGAACACAAGGCTAGAAGAAACTGGACTGGGAGAACGCCCTTACAGATTCACGTCGTTTCCTCAGCTGCCGTTCTGGGAGAGGGTGCATGTGCTCAAGTGAAGTGTTTTACCAGAAAAGAGGACGGGTGAAGAATACACAAGACTACATGTTGGATGGCAAATTTCTCCTCGTGTGATTCGGAATTGCTTGCTGCTTCCATTTTTTGGCAGTTCTGGGGACTGAACTCACAGCCTCCTTTGCTAGGCAAGTGTTCTACCACTTGAACCATGGCCCCAGATGTGTTTTTCCTTGTGGTTGGTTTTCAGGCAAGTTCTCATCTGTTTGCCCAGGCTGGCCTTGGACTATGATCCTCTTACTGTTGTCCCCAAGGTAGCTGGGATTACGAGCACACACACGGTGCCCAGCCTTCAGAAATGTTTGAAATACAAAGTTTTGAGAAGATAATTTGCTTGGAGTAAACATGGCGGGTGGTGGCCTCCATGCTTCCTCTATTTGGAGCCAGGCTGTTAGTGTTTAGTGTCTCACTTTCCCATATACTTGGACTCTTTGGGTAGTGGTTTAAGGGAGACATTTGAGTTTGGTTAGTTCAACTCAGGAGTTGCTGAAGGAGTTTATTCTATAAAATTTCATGCGATGGCTGCCAAACAGGGCAAGGCTATCTAAAACGAAACAGGCGTGGTTCAGAATTTGGGGAATAATTTTTCAGCTATAATACGTAAGAAAATTTGATTTCTGGGGTCTCATTTCTCCCAGTACACTTATTTCGGTGCATTTTTTTGTAGTGCTGCTGAAGGATTTGGGGATTTGGAAATGTCCTGTGTGTTCCTTGCACATTTTCTGTGAGGTGTATTAGACAATACCACTGAGCATAATTTGAGATAGGAAATAGGCAGGGAGTGAATGTTGGCTAAGGGTATAGTTTGGTCTCCAAGTTATTTTAGTAAATGTTCGGGTTTGGCCATTTCAGAGTGTTAACAGTCAGAAACACACACACGCACACACACACACAATACACTGGTATGTGGCATCCACTCAGGTTCAGAAGTAGACAGAAGGAATAATAATAATAAGTAAGGATGGAGATGTGTTATGAAAGAGACAGCCAGATTCTTGTGACATGCAGAAAGTGTTTTTTCTTCTGAGAGACATTGTGATTCCAGCTCATGGTGAACTTTAGGGCACTGAGGTAAGAGTAAAGTGTGTGTGTGTGTGTGTGTGTGTGTGTGTGTGTGTGTGTGTGTGTGTGTGCGCGCGCGCGCGCGGTTTGGTAGAAGGGTAGATGGAAGCCTTCTTCATGGTTATTTTTGCTTGATAAAAGGAATTTCTCCTCCATGATGTCTCCTTTCAGGGAGGAGCTCATGTGTGAGTTGAATCATTCTTTTCTGTCAGGAAGGGGTTAAATCTGCCAAAGGTCACTGCTCAGATATGGTATGGTTTCTTGGGCCTGATGTCTACAGACTATCCTGTAAACCTCTGTGCTTCTCGGTTTTGCCTCGATTCCTGGCTTTCTAGCTCTTTCCGTGTTTAGGAGAAAGTGGAGTCAGGTTCTTCCTCTGTGGTGGAGAGGTGATGAGTGGAACTGATGGTTTACACAGGAGGCCTTTCTGGAAAAACACGGCATGGCTGGCTCTACACCTGTGTTTTACCTTTTGTGACTGACTTTTCCTTCAACCTAAAGAGAAAGAGAAGCTTTCTGTCTCTTTGGTTCTCTGAGCAAGACTTGCGATGTTTTATTGCAGAGTTGATTTCTACAAGTGGCAAGAAGAAAAAGGAACATGATTCAGAACTTCCTAAGCCTTTTTTTTTTTTGCTCTCTGTTTAAAGGATTATTCTTCAAGTTATTACTGGAACCTAGAGCAAGCTCAGGCTTTTGTTGTTGTGTTGGGGTCTGAGCTCAGGGTCTTGCTTGTGCTAGACAGGTGCTCTATACCCCGAGCCACATCCCCAGCCTGAGGAAGGTCATTTGTAAGTGACCGAAGTAAGAAAAATAAATAACGATCTCATTCATTACTCTTCTGAACTTGGACAGCCGAGAGGAGGGGGTGATTTCATTTTTGGGTGACTGGAAGCGGTTCTGTTTCTTGTGGATTGAAAAGTATGCAGAACTTCCCTCTGCGCTGGGTGGGTGGGGTGCCCAAGGCCCAGACATGGATGCCTCCCAGTCTCCTGTGGAGAGCTGAGCACGGAAGCTCTTTGGGTTCTGGTAATGCTAATTGCTCAGCGACCACGTGAGTAGATATCAATGATTTGAGTCGAAGATCTTGATTGCTGTCTGGCTTTGAACTTTGTGCTATTCCCCACCCTCCACTGTCATGCACTTATATTTAAGACATATCAAAAGAAAGGATATAGTTCCTGATCTCTGACTAATCAAGTTCCAAAATACTATTGTTATATTCGCTCTGTCTCTGTGTGTCTGTCTCTCTGTGTGTCTGTCTCTCTGTCTGTGTCTCTTTCTCTGTGGTGAGGTCTTGTCCCTGCACATGTATCTATGTGAATTGTGCGTGCACACATACACACATACATACATACCCAGATATCCAAGATATCTTATTCTTGTTGTAAGGAAGGTCCAAGAACGTGCCCACGGATCGCATATTTAACATGTGTGGGGTCGTAACATAGCGGATGGCGTGGAGGGCTGCAGAGGGGACAAGAAGGGGCCCGGGAAGCCAGTCATGCAGGGCCACAGAGGATGAAGACACTGGAAACGCACTCCAGCGTGGCCCGGCCGGCCTCAGGGCTGCTGGATGTAAGCGCTGTGGGCTCTGGTGACTGGGTGATGGTGAGGCCATTTCCTCAGGAAACACGCGCCAGCAAAAGGGAGCTTTTCTTTTTGGGGTAGGGGGGTGGGGGTGGGGATTTGAGTACTGTATGTTTAAAGAAATGGGAAATAGATGGAATGAGAAAAGAGCTCGTTTAGCAGGTCCATGGCGGATGGTGTTACGGTGGAGGCTGGCAGCAGGGGGAAGCCTTTAACCGGCAGGTGTCTGTCTGTACCTTGGTGCTTGGAGACTTGAGAGAAGTCAGGCGGAGGCTGTAACTCAGAGTGGCAGAGCTACGGCCCAGCACGTGTGCTGCCTGGAGTCCAAATCCCATGCAGAGAATCAGGAGGAAGAAGGAGAACGAGGAGGAGGAGGAGGAGGAGGAGGAGGAGGAGGAGGAGGAGGAGGAGGAGGAGGAGGAGGAGGAGGAGGAGGAGGAGGAGGAGGAGGAGGAGGGGGAGGAGGAGGAGGAGGAGGAGGAGGAGGGGGAGGAGGAGGAGGGGGAGGAGGAGGAGGAGGAGGAAGAGAGGGAGGAGGAGGAAGAGGAGGAAGAGAGGGAGGAGGAGGAAGAGGAGGAAGAGAGGGAGGAGGAGGAAGAGGAGGAAGAGGAGGAGGAGGAGGGGGAGGAGGAGGAGGAGGAGAGGGAAGAGGCGGAGGAGGAAGAGAGGGAAGAGGAGGAAGAGGAGGAGGAGGAGGGGGAGGAGGAGGAGGAGGAGAGGGAAGAGGAGGAGGAGGAAGAGAGGGAGGAGGAGGAGGAGGGGGAGGAGGAGGAGGAAGAGAGGGAGGAGGAGGAGGGAGGAAGAGAGGGAGGAAGAGGAAGAGGAGGAAGAGAGGGAGGAGGAGGAAGAGGAGGAAGAGAGGGAGGAGGAGGAGGAGGAGGAGGAGAAGGAGGAGGAGGAGGAGGAGGAAAAAGCAAGGAATGAGAGAAAACTTCTAGGCAGAAGAGATGTAGCAAAGAAGCTAAGGCTGAGCACCAAGCCTTTCCAAGTACAAATGAGTCCTAGCATCTTTTTTTATCTTCCTCCCAAGTAAGAAAGTCAAAGGTAAAATCGTTTGGGGTAAAATCATTTTCAAGTAGCTATTTTCCCAAGAATAGCTTCTTGGCTTGCAGGTGAAAGTAGTTGATAGCAGAGGCCGCCTCTAAGTCCGTCCTGTGTACTGCGCACCTCCCTGAAGTTTCTCTATTAGCCACTAGATGGCAGGCGCGTGTCACAGAAATGCACCGATGAATTGGTCAGACGTTCCTAACACTGTTTAACAAAAGGAGATTAAAAAAAACACCATAGAAGTCTAAATCAGTTTTTATGTAGAAATGAGAGGAAAAAAATTAAAACATTCTTTTATTGAATATTTATTTGGTCCTTTACTATTTTACTTATCTACGGCAAGCTTATTACCTTTTTATTTCCCATTCCTCTAGGACACTTGATTTAAGACAGCAATCAATAAAGATTAGTTTAGGTGATAAATAACCATAATAATCACATCTTGTTTTTTAACTCAACAAGTAATTTTTTTTTTATTCCAAGGTTCCACACATAGCTAAAATATGCCTTAGCTTGGGAGTGAGATGAAGGCAGGCTGTAGACTCCTGAGTCTAAGATTAGTATTACTTCTGAACAACTGATAAGATTCATATTATTTCTGAACAACATATATTGATAAGACTCGTATTATTTCTGAACAACTGATGTACACTCCCAGTATCTTGTGTTCTTTATGTAACATGAAGTTACTAATAATTGGTGAGGTCTGCTGTGTGATGATTCCCGCTATTGTCCGCCTTACGCTGGTACCTGCAGTCCTTAGGCCTGTAATCCTAGCAACTCGGGAGGCTGAAAATGAGAGGACTGCATTTTGTTTTTTTTTTTTTTTTTTTGGTGTTGCAGGGATTTGAACTCAGGGCCTGGTGCTTGTGAAGAAGGCACTCTATCATGGAAGCATGCATCAGGCTTGAGACTTGCCTGTTGAGGGCAGCCGAGGCAGAACATTTCACGAGACCTCCTTCTCCACCATAGCTGAAGGCGCTGGCATCCCCCCCTGTCACCCGGAGCTTGTGTGGAATTCGGAGGATCACGGTGCCAGGCCAGCCCTGAGCAGAAAATTGACTTGGAGACTCCATCTCCAAACTAATCTGAACTAGCAAACCAGCATCTCCAAACTAGCGAAAGCGAGGCTGCAAGCTGATGAGTACCCCCACCCCCCCCATGGTAAACTGCTCCGGCAGTTCTACCGGCTTAGCAAAGAGCGTAGGCCAAGGCTGTAGTGCTGTTCCCATGGACAGAACAACAGGGTTTTGTTTTCATAGAGTTCAGGATTATTTCAGTAAATACTGGAGAGTTGAAGATGGAGGAATAGAAGAATATTTTTGTCATTATACTCAGCTGTCAGCAAAACTTGTCATATGTGCATATTAGCCTGGCTCTGAGCTACTCAGATTGGAAGATTATGCTTTGGAGCCAGCCGGGGCAGGAAAGGCCGTGGGACTCATCTCCAAGAAACTACTCAGAAAAAGCCAGAAGTGGCGCTGTGGCTCAAGTGGTAGAGTGCTAGCCTTGAGTGAAGGAAGCTCAGGGACAGCGCCCAGGCCCAGATCAGGGTCTGTCTGTCTGTCTGCCTATCTACCTACCTACCTATCGTACCATCCATCTATTTTGAGGGTTTGGCTTCTGTGATTTATGGAGGCTGGGTGCTGTTTTCCTGAGTATTTTTGCTTACGGCTAGTGTTCTACCATTTGAACCATAGCTCCACTGCTGGATTTTTGGTGGTTACCTGGAGAAGAGAGTCTCATGGACTGTTCTTGCCTGGGCTGTCTTTGAACTGTGATCCTCAGATCTCAGTCTCCTGAGTAGCTAAGATTATAAGCGTGTGCTACTGGTGTTTGTCTCATTCTCATATTTTGTTCAACAATCTTGTGAATTTATTTTGCTGAATAGGCTGAGGAAAATCAGAGAGAGAACTACTGCTGCCAAGTATGTTGCCTAGAGAGCATCAAGGCTGAGGGGATCTGAGTTTGAGACTTGACTGTACCATTGACTTGTAGGACTAGACAAGGCAGACCCTTGTGTCTGACTTACAATCCCAGCACAGGGAAGGAGAAGGTGAAATAGATGATTTCCAGACCACGCCCCGCACCGGGGTGGAGTTACATGATCCCCTTGGCTTTCCCCCTTCCCTTCAGCAGAGGAACCTTGTTATTAATTGGGGTTCTGAAATAAAATTTCAGGGTATTCCTTAGCAAAAGAAGTACTTAAAAACTAGGAGGTTTAGTAATTTTAAATACTCTTTTTAATTTCTTTAACAAGAAAACAAAAAATCTCAAATTTCATGTCTAGAAGAAAGATGTAAGACTAGGAATTTTATAATAGCACAAGGTACTATGCCCAGATATCCCAAGAATCTGACATCATAAATAAAAAGAAAAAAGTGAGCAAAGAACTTTTGTACATCACAATGTTTATAAAACATTAGTACTGGGTTGATTTTGGAAAGGGTTGTGGTAAGCAGAATTATGATATAGTCCCAAGTTTCCTGGACCACTGCTTCATATATATATATATATATATATATATATATATATATATATATATATATATATATATATATATATATACCTTCTCCCAGTTGTTTAATCAAACTTTAAAGCAGGCACTACTTAGAGATAGTTTCCATATGCAATTAAGGACTTCACCTAGTGGGCTTCACCTAGTAACCTGAGCCTCTGACATCTGGACACAGAACTGAAGCTTGAAGAGGCTTGGATGGATGGGGACTTCTCCATTGCAATGTGGAAGAATCAAGGGAACACACTGTAAGGTGTGCGGGTGGCTTTGCGGGGCTGAGAACATCTCTGGCTGACAGCTATGGAGAGACAGGGGCTTGCTCGTACATTGAAAAGGGACTGCGTTCTGCCACAACTGTCGAAGAGCCTGGAAGATGTCTGCTCCGGCTGCTGTAACAAGATTCGGTGGAGGAGAGCTATTTCACTTCTCACTTCAAGACACCAGCAGGCTGGTTTCTGGTGAGGCCTGTCTTCTAGCTTGTAGTCAGCTGCTTCTTTCTGTATGTGTGTGTGTGTGTGTGTGTGTGTGTGTACATATATATATATATATATATATATATATATATATATGCCCCTCTTCCACCTCCCCCTTTTCTGTGCCACCCGCAAGGCTTGAACTCAGGGCCCTCGATTAGTTTTTCCTTCAAAGCTGGTGCTCTCTCACTTGAGCCATAGCTCTTCTTCTGGGGGGTTGTTTTTGCTGGTTAATTGGAGATAAGAGTTTCACAGGCTTTATTGCGTGGGGTGGCTATGGATTGCAGATCCTCAAATCTCAGCCATCTGAGTAGCTAGGATTACAGACATGAGTAATCAGTGTCCCAATTGTCTTTTTTTTTTTTTTTTGGTGTGGGCCTTGGGGCTTGAATTCAGGGCCTGGGCGCTGTTCATGCCTGATTTTTTTGGTTTTTTTTTTTTTGCCCAGAAGGCTAGAACTCTACCACTTGAGCCACAGCTCCACTCTGGCTTTTTCTTGGTGATTATTTGGAAATAAGAGTCTCACAGACTTTCCTTCCCGCCCCCCGGCCAGGCTCTTGAGTTGCTGGGATTAAGGCATAAGCCAACAGTGCCTGGCTGCCTTCTTCTGTTTTGATAAGGACACTAGTCCTATACAACTAAGTCCTAGATTTATTACCTTATTTATTCTTAATTATCCCTTTAAATGTCATAATTCCAACAACTCTTGCTGGGTGGGGGGGGGAGGGGCTATCGGAAGGACGTAATTCACTCCATAAAGAAGAACACCCTGAAATCTAGACTCGAAGTTCCATCTGGACTGACACGTGGGTGCCATTCCCATGAGATGGAGCACAGCCTCGCCAAGCTTGAACCTGTCATTTCGGATCGGTTCATGACTTTGTTGTGTAGTGACAGAAAACCAAGACCAAGGCGGAAATTCTGGGAATTCTTGTCTACTCCCATTTTGCCCACAAAGGCGGTGACACCTGAGGAAGCACAGAGAGCCAGGTGGCTTGCTGCAGGGAGCCCGGGTCCTCAGTCAGCCCCTCTCCACCAGCCTTCACCTCGGGGCCTCCTGCTGATGCAGCCCGGTAGCTTTGATTCTCCCTTTCACAACCCCCGGCCTTCTGCTCAGCAATCTAGGAAAGCAGGATTCCCATGCCAGTGTCGGATTCACAGGGTGGCCCGTAGCCCTCCAGTCCCTCACCCGGCTGGCTGGCTGGGCAGGGAAGGCAGCGGCCTGTGGGCACCTGGTTCAAGCCCCGGCTGCTCCGCTTGCCTCCTGCCTCCTGCCTCCGCCCGTGCCCTTTCCTCCTGGCCGGCTCCTCAGAGGAGAGCGCGAGCATCTGTTCATCATCTTCTGCATAATCGACCATAGCATCATTGTGATTACCTCACTCCCCCAAGGCCCCGGGCGGGATGGTTTAGCTTCTCATCATTGGAGGGTGTCCAGCCTGAGGAGCCTTAGGTTCTGACCCCAGCACTTGGCCTGTGGTCCCCAGGCTGCCTCCATTTCTTTGTTCCATTTGTTTTGCTTGCTGCAGCCAAACCCCTTTATTATCAAAGAAGAGTGATCACGAGGAAATGCCTTTGTGATCTCCATGGGGAAGACTCCGCTATCCATCATTTGGGGTTAATGCATAAAGAGCCCGGTAGCTTCCTTGTTGAGCACTGTTAATACCAAGGCTTTTATATTTCATGCCGGGGTCAAGGACAGGGACTCCATGTCTCTTGTCTCTTTCTTAGATACTGGGGCCAGGACTGTACATAGTTTGTTAGAAATGAAAGCTACCTCCATGGTCACCTGTGAACTTTAACAAGGAGGCTGGCTTGAAGTTGTACAGGTCTCTTTCTTTGGTTCCCCCTTGGTCACCTCGGTGTGATTGCTCTACAGATTTCAATTTCCTTTGATCAAGATGTGGTGTTGTCTCTTCAGGCACTGTACAGCCCACAAAGTCCATTGGCCAATTGTACCTGTCAATCAGCAAGGCTCTGGGTCTCCTGGATCTGAATGTCACTGGATACTTTGAGTCAACAAGGCTTTTCCTGGAGAGGAAGCATTACTATGAGATACTGGTGTTATTTTAAACATAAAGATGTACACATTTAAAAATGGACTTTGCCAATACTAAAATGGTAGGGTGGGTGATAATCTGGGGGGATATTAAGAAGATATCTAATGTGGAAGCTAGCATTATGGGGTATTTTAGTTCATCTTTATTTATTACTACTTAAAAGGGAATTTTCAGGGCTTGCCAAAAATGTGACCAGCTCCTCTACAGTCCGTGGCATATTTGTCTCAGATTCTGCCTGTTCATTCGGTTGGCTGTTAGAGATTACAGGTCTTAAAGAATGAGGTGAATCCAAGTGCTGGCAAATTCTGTTAGTGAGGCTTTGCAACCCCAGAAAATACAAAATACACTCTAGGCTCTTCATTGCTCAGTGGTACCGACCCCCTACTGCTCAAAGCTCTGCTTGCTCACATCGGCTGCGACTCAGGCAAGCCAAAGAACTTGAGCCACAAGGGACTG
The DNA here is from genome assembly GCF_023159225.1 of Perognathus longimembris pacificus. Classification (NCBI taxonomy): domain Eukaryota; kingdom Metazoa; phylum Chordata; class Mammalia; order Rodentia; family Heteromyidae; genus Perognathus; species Perognathus longimembris. Next base: position 39,453,744 of record NC_063181.1, on the reverse strand, counting down.
GCCAGTGTAGCAAGGGTTGTGATAGGTGAGAGCAGTGATGGGGAGAGGGCAGGCTTGCTTGTGAAGATGCCCCTGCTGGACCAGAGTTCTCTATCTAGTGTGGAGAGATCTATCATTTTAACTGCTTACAATGAATTCAATTTTCAGATGAGTGTGTGTGTGTGTGTGTGTGTGTGTGTGTGAATCAGGATATAGTGGTGGTAAAGTTTGGACTTTCAAGCCACCAAGAAGAACCCTAGGGTTTTTGCTTGTTTGTTTGTTATTGCTGTACAGGGGTTGAAACTTACAGCCTCATGCTTGCTAGGCAAGCACTCCACCACTTGGGGCATGCATGGCTCAAGGTCTTTTTTTTTTTAGTTCTTTTTTAGATAGGGTCTTGCTTTTTCATCTAGGCTGGCCTCAGACCGTGATCCTTCCATCTATTTCTTCTGCATGCAAGGATTACAGATGTCTACCTTCACGCCTGGGTTGTTTGTTAAGATGGAGGTGTTGCTAATAGTTTTTGTGAATGGGCTTGTCTTGAATGATGATCCTCCTGATTTTCACCTCCGAAATGCCTGAGATAATAGGTGTTAGCCACCTGACCTAGAACCCACCTAAAGACTTAAGCAAGGTATATGATATTAAAGCTATCTCCATTCAGTCTGCCAGCCTTGATTGCACTAGTTTCTGGCAGATACAGAAGCATAGGTTGTATTGGTTATGCTAGGTTTGCTTTTGCTAGAACAGATATACACAGCTTCGGATAAAGGGCATTCAGCTGTTGATACTATGGATGTCTGTATGATTTCCATCCTTTCCAAGAGGGAGGTCCAGCAGTGCATGCTATGTGAACTTGGATAATGATATATGCACTTTTGATCTGGTCCCTAGTCTAGGATATCTTTCCTTGAGTCCTAAGATGATCTGAAGGGCCTTGGAGTATCTGGCCATCCTGTAAAACTTCTTATTGGCCTCTTGTATTCGCGAGATCATAGGAATCAGGGTCTCTGTATCTTATCCGAGTACATTGGAAACCGTGTATAGTGGTATTAGAACTAGGAAACTGAAAGGGAATACCAAAATCGAGAGACACAGGGTAAAAAGATAAACGACTACAAAAGCAATACTTGCAAAACTGTTTGGTGTGAATCAACTGAACAACTCATGGGGGGGAGAGGGAAAGGGGGAGGTGGAGGGGGGAAGGAGGGAGGAGGTAACAAACAGTACAAGAAATGTATCCAATGCCTAACATATGAAACTGTAACCTCTCTGTACATCACTTTGACAATAAAAATTTTAAAAAAAGTGGCAAATACATAGGAAGATGTCTGAGTTTCAAGATTAGAAGTAAATTCTGCTTATCTCTGTTGGAAAATAAAACCAATAAAAAGGAGGAGCCCAAAGAAGCACGCTATGCAAATGAAGGGTGGGAGAGACCTGGAGTGAGCCTTCCCTCATCTTGGGTATTTAAATGATGTGTGTGGAGCAATTCTTTCTCAGTAGAGCAGTGGTCTGTAGAGGCTTGACCAGGATGGAGAGTGTGAGGTTGATAATTGCTACTCAGAGTCAAGGAGAGAGGAGAAATACGGTGTCATGTTCTATTGCACAGGAAGATAGTTAACTATAGTTAATAAATAGTTAATACAGTTAATATATAGCTAACATCTATAGTTAACAACAGTTACATATTTTATAAAGAACTAGAAAAGAGGAATTGGAGGTTTCCTCACACTGGGAAATGAATGTTTCAGGGAATAGATATGCTAATTGTCCCAATTTGATTACCACACATGGTATACACATATCAGGTGATCAACCTGTTCCACATAAATGTATATAACTGAAAAATAAATATTGGGGCTGTGGTGTAACTCAGTAGTAAAGCATGCGCCAGATCCTTGCTCACGCCCCGGCACCCCTTCCCAAAGGAGGGGCCACGCACGTGCTTGCTTTCTTCCCTCAAAATCTACTTTGGGGAATACACAATCAAGCATAGTTCTTCCTTTCTCCTCCCTCCCTCTTCTCCTCCCTCCCTCCCTCCCTCCCTCCCTCCCTTCCTCCCTCCCTCCCTCCCTCCCTCCCTTCCTCCATTCCTTCCTTTTTGCAGCAGTTGTGGGGCTTGAACTCAGGGTCTGGGTGCTGTCCTTGAGCCTTTTTTGCTGAAAGCAAGTGCTCTACCAATCGATCCACATCTCCATTCGTGTTTTTTTCATGTGGCTGATTGAAGGTAAGAGTCTCACAGATATTTCTTGCCAGAGCTGGCATTGAACTTCAGTACTCCAATTTCAGCCTTCTGAGTAGCTAGGATTACAGGTATGAGCCATGGGCAAACAGCAAAGCATTGTTCTTTATGCAGATCTAATAGTTTCATTATCATAGACTCAGTACAACTTTGATAGACATTCTTTCTTATCTAATTGTTGGCAAAAATTATTATGTCAGGGGCTGGGAATGTGGCCTAGTGGTGAAGTGCTCACCTTGTATACATGAAGCCCTGGGTTTGATTCCTCAGCACCACATATATAGAAAAAAGCCGGAAGTGGCACTGTGGCTCAAGTGGTAGAGTTGTTAGCCTTGAGCAAAAAGAAGCCAGGGACAGTGCTCAGGCCCTGAGTTCAAGCCCCAGGACTGGCAAACAAACAAACAAAAAATTATTATGTCAGATAAACCATTACAACTAATAATCACTGTTTTAAAATAATTACCCTACATCTGAAAATTTATAACTTAAACAATTAAATAAATCAACATAATTATGTAGGGTATATGAACTGAAACATACAACTCTTCAAGTTAAACATATTATGAATACCCTACAGAGCTTCCTTTGTCTTTATGCCTGTGAACACTTGGTAATACTTGTTTTAAAAGTTTTCTGGGTCAAAATCATTATGGCCAATCTCTATGGCAGCACCTACTTCAGTGACAGTGAAAAAATTCTACAACGAAAAAGATTCTATTTATAACAGCAACAAAAATTGGGAAAATGTCTATGACTAACACTAAAATGAAACATGAGAATATAGAGAAAAATCACAAAATTCAACTGGGAGATATATAGAAATTTGAATAATGAAGAGAAGCATGATAAATGTGAAAATGTCAATTCTCACTAAATTATTTTATTGCTCGTGGTACAATTAATACTAGCATTTGAATATTCTACATATTTAAATCAATACGAACCTTTAAATATACTTGGATCTATCTTTGAGATACTGAAGGAAAGGATAGTATTGAGGGCACGATTCTTGATGAACGTGCCACTCTTCTTCCACTTAGTTCTTCCTTCAGGTCTACCTGTCTCCTTTTCATCTCCACATGCTACGTCAGCTTCTGAAGTTGCACCCATTTTCAGCTAGGACTCAGAAAAGCAACTGGTCGACCAACCTTCCTCCTCTCCCCTCCCCTCCCCTCCCCTCCCCTCCCCTCCCCTCCCCTCCCCTCCCCTCCCCTCCCCTCCCCTCCCCTCCCTTCTCTCCTCTCTCCTCCTCTTTCCCACTGCTCCATTCCTTTCTTCCTTTCTTTATTCTTTCTTTCCTTACTCTCTCTCTTCTTCCCCTCTCTTCATCCCTATCTCCCTCCCTCTCTGCCTCCCTCCCTCCCTCCTGCCCTCCCTTCCCTCCCTCAATGCTGAATTTTAAATGCACAATCTCTGGCTTGCTAGGCCGGCATGGATTCACAATTGCAGCTCTTTTTGCTTTGGTTATTTTTGATAGGTGCTCATTTTTTTGCCCGGGCCAGCCCAAACTATTCTCCTCTTATTTAGTGTACCCTGTGTAGCTGAGGTGTCAGATGTATACCACTGCACCCAACTTTTTCTATTGAGATGGGGGTTCTAGTTAGCTTGTTGTTTTTTTTTAATGTCTGACTTGATGTGGAACTGGAATCCTTCTTGACTCACCCTCCTTCATAGATGGGATTAAAGATGCATATCACATCTCCCAGTTATTGGTTGTGATGGGGTCTCCGGAGCTTTTTGCCTAGGATGGCCTTGTGCTTTTCTCCTGGCAGAGTTCCAGTAAAACTTTATTTATAGAAACAAGTGACAGGCAGGTTTGCCCTGAGGCAGTGGCTTGTCTACTCCCAGCTTAAGCCCAAAGACCTATTCTTTTAGATCATTCAAGTTTCATTGCTCCCTGATGCCCCATGGTCTTAAAACAGAACCCAACAAACAACAACAGCAACAACAACAACAAAACCAGAGGTGTTCCTCAAAGTAGGAATTTGTGACGTTTCTGGCCTCTTAATAGTTCAGGCCCTCTGATGAGTCCAAGTCTCAGTTTTTGAATTATTTAGTTACTTCCAGGGCTGCATTTTCAGTCCCTGAACAGGATTGCTGGAACCAGAGACAAGACATTTCCAGAGAGGACAAAGGCCCCCAAATTGCAGCTACCATCTGGTCAAGCAGAGGGGCAACGGGCTGTCTTCTGAGGGGAAGGTGTGAACACCTGTTCTTTCCTGTAGACCATTGGTGGCATGAGGAGGTTTATTTGCCCACAGCTATGAATATGAAGGCTCACTTTCAAAGCTTGAGCAATCACATCCTCAAGTTGAGCCTTGGTGGGTTGATTTATGACTCAGGAATGCTAAATTCCTACATTGGAATCTGACCAACAGTTACATTGTTCTGGGCGCTGCCTGCTGCTTCCTACACAGATAATTACCACAGGCTAATTTACAGATGCCAGCCGGGACGGAAATGGAGTGAATGGCTGCCCACAGAGGCAGGAATTGGATTTTATCAGGAGTCATGGAGAAGCATATTTGTTCTCAAGGCAAAGAAGGCCAGAAGAGTGACTAGTTGAGAAATATGATAGCAAAACGAATTATCCAAAGGGCACTGCAGCATTAAATTCTACAGCATGTTTTAGAATTAGACAATCTGAATGAAGATCCTTATTTCACTTACTGGGCAGAAAGCCTGGAATGACAACCTCTGTAAGTCAAAATTCCTCTTCTCCTCCTCCTCCTCCTCCTCCTCCTCCTCCTCCTCCTCCTCCTCCTCCTCCTCCTCCTCCTCCTCCTCCTCCTCCTCCTCCTCCTCCTCCTCCTCCTCCTCCTCCTCCTCCTCCTCCTCCTCCTCCTCCTCCTCCTCCTCCTCCTCTCCCTCCTCACCATAATCATCATCATAGTAGACCTTATGAAAACATTGTGATGACCAAATACTGAAGCATTGTCTCTGTCTCAGTATCTGCAAAACAGTAAATGCTCATTATAAACGGTATTATATTCCAATTTGTGACTCCAGTCTAGGGTTTATCCTAATTTTTGTTCCTTAAGAGTAACAATTTTACCTTTATTTTCTCTAAGTTATTAGAGTTTAAATTTCTTATTGTTATTATAAAGGTGATGCACAGAAGGGTTACAGTTACATAAGTAAGGTAAAGAGCACATTTCTTTTTGGACAATGTAGTTATTAGAATTTTGAGGGTTCTTTTTCTTAGTGATATTGGGGTTAAATTTGGGTCATCTGCCGCTTGAGCCATGCCCTCAGCTCTTCTGTTTTAGATTTTTTTTTTTTTTGTCCAGTCCTGGGCTTTGGACTCAGGGCCTGAGCACTGTCCCTGGCTTCTTTTTGCTCAAGGCTAGCACTCTGCCACTTGAGCCACAGCGCCACTTCTGGCCATTTTCCGTATATGTGGTGTTGGGGAATCGAACCGAGGGCTTCATGTATAGGAGGCAAGCGCTCTTGCCACTAGGCCATATCCCCAGCCCTGTTTTAGATATTTTTTGAAAAGGATATTGTAGTTTGCCTAGGCTGGCTTGGATGTTAATTCTCCTTCCTTATTTCTCCCACATAGCTGGGATAGCAGGCAAGCACCCTGTGGCCCAACTTATTGATTGAAATGAGTTCTCCTTAACTTCCTTCCCTTGGGCTGGCCTCCAACCTCAATTCTCCTGCTCTGTACCTGCAAAGGTGAATTTTTGAGAATTTGATTGCTTATCTTACAGAATAGAAAGTGGAAGTTCATGTGTTTTTAAGGGAATTTCTCAAGGTGAGAGACTGATGAAACTAGAATTACAACCCACCCAACTGATCTCCTTATTAAAAAAAGAATTTCCCAAAGTTGAGCTTCTCCAGACCACTCCACTGGCCTTTGGCTTAGCTTAGTTTTCATGTTATCCTGTCAATCATGGCACCCAAAGCCAAAGTCATAAGTGGACTAGCCTTTGGAAAATTACATGCCCCTTGTCTCTGTCATTATTTACAAAACGAACAACTTGCTAGACAAAGATGATCCCTATTCCAATTCTAGAATTGGAAGAAATCTAAAGATTTTTGTGGAGAAGCTTATCACTGAGGTTAACGACTCCGTCATGGAAATAGGTAGGCCATGGATGTCCAGTGACACATCTGTCATGAGGACATCAATGATTAGAAATTAAAAGGGACTCAGGGGGCTGGGGATATAGCCTAGTGGCAAGAGTGCCTGCCTCGGATACATGAGGCCCTAGGTTCGATTCCCCAGGTTCGATTCCCCAGCACCACATATACAGAAAACGGCCAGAAGCGGCGCTGTGGCTCAAGTGGCAGAGTGCTAGCCTTGAGCGGGAAGAAGCCAGGGACAGTGCTCAGGCCCTGGGTCCAAGGCCCAGGACTGGCCAAAACAAAACAAAACAAAACAAAAAAAGGGACTCAGGATCACAGCTCTTACCAAGACCAAGTTCTCTGCCCTATAAAACATTCTTGTTACTTGGAGTTGATGATTGGGAGAAAACACTCTGTCATTTGCCACATGCAATTGACAAGGACCAGGGCCTTTAGAATTTTTAGGAAAAGTTAAAAGTACAGGGCGAATCAGCTGTGCAAGTAATGAAATATGTGAATAAGTTCCTTTTCCCATTTCATAAATTCATAGGCAAAGTTATCTTTATTTGAGAAATTACTAGTCATGTAGGTTCTTAAATTAACAATACAATCTTGTTAACTATTTAGTGAAAGACACACAGTATCTACTCATTTTTCCCGTTACACTTCTCAATGCTCAGGACATTGAAACCGAACAGCTCTGTTTTAGAAAGAGCTTAGTAATGCAGTTGAAGAGATCTATCCAGTTTCCTATATTACTTTAAAAAATAGCACAGAGAAAACAGAACAAATATTTAGCTATGGAGCTGTTTGGAATTGTAATTAGAACTGGCTGTGGTTCATGAATTTAAATCATCACTAAATATTGTAATTTATAACAAGTGCTACTACTGCATTTGAGTAGTTGGTTTATATTTGGAACAAACATTATCCTTGATACACAAATCAGAGCTCTTCTGAGATTTATGATTTTCTCCTTATATAGAGACGAGTAATTATCACAAAAGATGGGCAATTCTCTTCAATGTAAGATACATTATTCTATAGATGTATGAGTTCTCTGGTTTAGGCAGACTGTAGACCCCCTTAGACACAGGCTTCTAGGTCGACGCTCATCACCTTTAGACACCGTAGTGTGTGGTTTGGAACGTGGGCCGTGTAGTTGGAAAGACCTGCACTGCTTTTTGTCTTTACCACTTACACGGCTTGACCAGCGAAGTCCTTGTTCCACCTGGGCCTCACTTTCTCCACCATGAGATGCAGGAAACTTGTCACTAGTTCATGTGAGTTGCTAAGCCCGGTGTTTACCAAATGCTCCGTGTTTTGCCCACTGGCTACTCAGATTTTGAGAGACATATGCCTTCTTTCTCATAGCAGCTTTGATGCAGGGAGGGGAAGAATGCCTTTGGAGTGCGTCTCCCAATTCTGTGGTCTTTGCTGGGTGGAAACCAGGCGAACAATAGGCAGGTGAGCCCCATAAACATGGATGCAGGGCTGTGTGTGTATCTTTGAACTCATTGATATGACCCTTTGAAGGCTGTGTTTTGGTCTGTGATGCCAGTGAAATCTGATATGAATATTATTACCCCACATCTTTCCTTCCTTCCTTCCTTCCTTCCTTCCTTCCTTCCTTCCTTCCTTCCTTCCTTCCTTCCTTCCTTCCTTCCTCCCTTCCTCCCTTCCTCCCTTCCTCCCTTCCTCCCTCCCCTCCCTCCCTCCCTCCCTCCCTCCCTCCCTCCCTCCCTCCCTCCTCCCTCCCTTCCTTCCTTCCTTCCTTCCTTCCTTCCTTCCTTCCTTCCTTCCTTCCTTCCTTCCTCCCTCCTTTCCTCCCTCCCTTTCTTTTCTTCCTTCCTTTCTCTTTCTCTTCCCCCTTCTCTTTGTTGTTGCTGTCCTCCTCCTCCTCCTCTTCCTCCTCCTTCTTCTCTTCCTCTCTCTCTCTCTCTCTCTTTTCTCTCTCTCTCTCTCTGCATAACAGTACTGGGGGTTGAACTCAGGACTATGCATTTGCTGGACAGGCATTCTGTCACTTGAGCCTTTTTGCCCTGGCTGTTTTGAAATAAAATCTTGCTTTTTAAATTTTTTTGACATGGGTTGATCTGAAACTACAATTCCTCCAATCTCTGCCAAGAAACTGGGATTACACCTGTGACCCACTGGTGCCTGGCCCCATTTTCCAGCACATGGGTTTGAACTCTGGGCCTTGAGTTTGCTTAGTTTGCTTGGCTGGCACTCTACCACTCAAGCCCCACCTCCAGCTGGGCTTTTTGTCTGGTAATTTGGAGACAGCGTTTTCAGGCCTTTCTGTCTGTGCTGGCTTTGGATTATGATCCTCCAGCTCTTAGCCTGCTGAATAGTGATGATTATAGGCACAATCCACCTGCTCCCAATTTTTATTCTGTGTGTGTGTGTGTGTGTGTGTGTGTGTGTGTGTGTGTGTGTGTGTGTGTGCTGGTCCTGGGGCTTGAACTCAGGGCCTGTGCACAATCCCCGAGCTTTTATGCTCAAGGCTAGCTCTCTACCACTTGAGCTACATGTTGACTTCTGGCCTTTTGATGGTTAGTTGGAGACAAGAGTATCATGAACCTTGCTGCCTGGCTGGATTTGAACTGTAATCCTCAGGTCTCAGCCTTCTCAGTAGCTGTGGTGAACCACCAACACCTGACCCAATTTTTTATTCTTAACAAAATTCTTGATTTTGATAAGTCTTAAGCACCTCAGTAACAACACAAGGAAATTAAAGAAAGAAATTAAATTCATGATTTTCTCACTAATAGCCCCAACACCACTATTTTTATTCATTTCTGAACTCGATGGATGGCACCATACAGTTGATTGTAGCACAAGCCTTGTAGTCAGTCTTTACCATCTCTCACATCCTATGAGCCGCCAGATACAGATGCTTTTCCCTTTCAAATAGTTAGCTCTGTGGCTCTCTGGCCTCCACCCTCCTGTTGTTGCTAGTATAGCTCTGATTAGTTACCCGTTAGTTCAGGTCAGTGACTCTCAGAAACTAGGGGATATTTGGCAATACCTGAATGTTTTTTAGTTTTATGAACCCTTGTTGGTATTGAGTGGGCAGAGTGCTGCTAAATATCCTGCAATACACAGGCAGTTCTACAGTGGTCTGGCCCACAGGGTGTACAGTACTGCTGAGGAGCAACTGGTGAAGGGATGTGTGTGTGTGTGTGTGTGTGTGTGCGCGCGCGTGCACACATGCCAGTACTGGGACTTGAACTCACTTGGCTTTTGTGCAAAATGTTGGCTTTCTACTACTTGAACCACCTTCCCACTTCTGGCTTTTTACTGGCTAATTGGAGATAAAAGTCTCCTGTGCTTTTCTGCCCAGGCAGGCTTTGAACCACAATTCTTAGATTTCAGCCTCCTGAGTAACTAGGCTGACAGGTGTGAGCCACTAGCACCTAGAAGGACATCCAGGTTTTGAAGATATAATCTTGCTATTATTAAGTTGAACAGAGAGATTGCTTTCTAAGTCAGGTAACGAGTACATTTCTTTTTAGGATAATGTCACCCCTTCCTTTGCTTTCTCCCAGTTTCCCTCTCTGTCCCTGCCCACAACTTATATAGTTCATTTTCCATACAGTGTCTACTGAATACCATAACTACACTTGTTCACCCTTCCTCTGTCCCTTTTTGTCCCCTTCTTCCCCCAAAAGAAATGAAACCCCAAAGCAAAAACAAACACCACCACCATCAACAAGAACAAAACCGTGTTTCCATTTCCTAGAATTTGTTTTGATAAATAGTGTTATAAATATTCAAAGGAGTTACACCCTTGGGTACCTCCCCTAAGAGTACTCTCCTTTAGTCCATGTGTGAATGCTTAAGAGTCCTGTCTAGGTTATCATGACCAGTTATATTTTAGATCTATCTTCCACATGTGAGAGAAAGCACACACCATTTGTCTCTCTGAGCCTGGCTTACCTCACTTAACATAATTTGTTCTAGTTCCATCCATTTCTCTGCCAATGACATAATCATATTCTTTTTAATGGATGAGTAACATTCCATTGTGTTACATACCACGTTTTATTGATCCATTCATCTATTGGATGGCATCTGGGCTGTTTCCATAACTTGGGCATTGTAAATAGTGCAGCAATGAATACGGATGTGCAAGTGTCTTTACCATTTCCTGGTAAGTGCTCAGGAGTGGTATGGCTGGGTCATAGGAAGTTCTATGTTTAGTGCCTTCCAGAGAGGTTGTACTGGTTAATGTTCCCACCAACAATACAATAGGGTTCCTTTTCCCCCACATTGCCACCAGCATTTATGGCTTGAATTCTTGATGGTGTCCAATCTAACAGGAGTGAGATGGAGTCTCTGTGTTGTTTTGATTTGTATTTCCTGTATGGCCGGTGACGCTGAACATTTCCTCATGTGTCTATTTGCTGTCCTGAGAAGTCTCTCCTTAGCTTCTTTGCCCATTTGTTTATTGTTCCATTAATTTTAAGGGTGGTTCATTTTTTGAACTCTTTGTATATTTTGGATATTAGGTCTTTGTGGGATATATTAGTGGTAAAGATCTTCCCCTAGTCTCTTGGCTGTCTCAATAGTTTAGTGCCGATGTCCTTTGCTGTGCAGAACATTTTAATTTTGATGTCATTCCATTTGTCAAGTCTCTCTTTTATTTACTGTTCCCCTGGGACACTTTCAGAAAGTTCCTACTTATGTCTATAAGTTCTATTGTTTCTCCCACTCTAGCTTGCAGTTTCAGGTTTGATGTTGAGGTCTTTGATCCATTTTGAGTTGATCTTGGAGCATGGTGACAAACAAGTATCCACTTTTCGTTTTCTGCTTATGGATGTCCAGTTTTCCCAACACTAATTATTGAGAAAGCTATCGTTTTTTTCCACCATACGTTTTTGGTTCCCTTGTCAGATGTTAGATAACTGTTAGTGTATGGCTCTAGTTCTGAGTTGTCTAGTCTGTTTTTGTCTAAAATTACTTTGACTCTTTGAGATTTTTTGTTGTTCCACATGAATTTTTAGGTTGTTTTCTTTATCTCAGTGATGAATATCATTGGAATTTGATGGGGATTGCGTTCATTTGTAGATTACCTTCTGCAGGACATACACTTTTTTCTGCTATCTTACCTCACCTGATAAGCTTCCTTCAACACTGTTTATAATACTAAGCAACGTTGATAATCTTAAAAATAAACAGGTACAATGGTTACCTTTAAGTAAAACCTATTTCTATGCATCACTGTAATGGTCATCTATTTTATACTAAAATGACAAATTCTAATTCAGTAACCTAGTGATCACAGTCGTTAATGTTTATCTCAAAATGACCTCAGTAGTTAGTATTAGGATAATGTTGGCTATCTTAATATATCGGACTCACTGTTTTCTCTGCAAGAATTACTCTAGATGTGGCTATGAATCTACTCTTGTTAATTTCTTTCATAGCTCTATGCACTACCCAGACTCTCATATGATCTTCATTGTTTACTAATTCAAACTTTTAATAGTCCCTCCAAAATAGCAAATAACATTGCAACCATGATCCCATTCACCAAACAAACTGAAACCATGGAGGAACCGCCAAATGGAATTTTATGCTATTATCATCTCCAGTGCATTATTTCTGTCATTTAAAAGTGATGTAATTAAACATGAAGGGTACCAGGGAGAAGCTGAAGTCGGCAGATCCGGCTCTTCTCTCCCGAGGAGCCGGCCTGCTCCCCCCCCCCCCCCCCCCCACATGGGGAAATGCTGAGGTCGACTTTCTGACGCAGCGCCAGAGTTGGTGTCTCCTAATGAAGATAGGTATTGTGAGGGCATGACTCTATTAAATTTACGTTGCTTTTCTATCAAGCTAACAATAACCTTCATTGTTCCATGGCTCTGCTTGGTATCCTTCAGTGGTTTTCCTTGCCATTTGGATTCAATTCAACTTTTTTGACCAACTGTTGTTGGTCATGGGGATTGAGCCAGGACCAAACTTCTTTGTATGTGTTGAGAACCAGGCTTCTTCATGTACGCGAAGTATTCTGAGCTACACCCTCAGCTTTGCAACTTAGATGTTCCTTTTTGTGAAATTTAAAAATTATCTTTAAGTAGTTGCATAAAGGAGTTTCAATTCAGCATATGCAAACCCAACATCTTGACTAAATTTAAAAATTTATACAAGATCTAACACGTGCTACTCTTGTCTCTCTACAATCCGGCCGTCCTGAATTTCCTTCAGATCCTCGTACATGTAATCCTTATTTATCCTTCTACCTCTGCTACCTCAAGGGTGCTGTTTCCTCTGTTTGGAACATTCCTTCATACTTTCATCCTCATCTCTCTCAATTTTCTTTGTTGGCTTTAACTTACATATTTTGTTGTCTGGTTTTATAGTGTTAAATTTCAAGCTGTTTCATTGAAGATTAGTTAAGTTTCCATATCAAACCTCCTTTCCCCCCAAATGAAATGAACAGTGCTATTAGGAGCACAGTCCTAAGTGTTGTAAGCACTGTGTTGCATCCGCATTGGTTTTGGGGGGTACACTGAGGTGCCCTCATGGACTTTCACTTACAGTTTGACTTTTCTATAGGCAAGTATGCTAATCTATACCCAAATGGAGTCCCTTCAAATGATAATAGCAGTGCAAATGGAACCAATGAGAAATGAAAACAGAAGAAGGGAGAGTCCAGAATAGTGTTCAGACTTCTAGAACATTCCACGTGACACACGTCCTTGTCCTCGGAGATGTCCTTAGAGTAACTTAGGGGTGATCTCATTCAATGTGTGGTACCATATGCCATAATCAAATGAGGCTATTTATACTGTTATCAGCTCAAAATGTATTATTTCTATCTCATTTTCGAAACCAGCTTTTCAGAGATAAAATATAATTTTCATCCTTAGGATAATGCTTTGACCTTCTCTTTAGAAGGAAAAAAATGTCAAAATAATCTCCACACCTCGTGGGTAGGGGCTGTGTGGCCTGCTCACCCTGTGATTCCAGGAAGTCCATTTTGGCTCAGTTTGAGTTCTGGTTTCCAACAGGGCCGTGCCCTTGCTTGGTAAGTCCTCTGAATTTTTAGCCAATGCTTTGAGAGAGTAAAATAAGCTAATATGTCAACCTGTCAGTGAATACTTCCCTTAACTCTAAGAAGAACTTTATGACAAAATGCCAACACGGTGTGAATTTTATTCCATTTGAACAGAAAGTCTGCATTATGCAAAAGACTTGGAGTAATGTCGTTAAATTATGGAATCTATATAGGTGCAGAAACATTGTAGAGGTTAGCGGTTTAAGAACTAAATCTTTTATGTGATACGGAGATGCATCTTCTCTGAGGATGCCGAAAGATGTCAGTATTTGAGAGAAAAAGACTCAGTAGCAGAGACAGTGTACCTAAAGGTGTGGGAGGAAGATGATTATTGGTAATTCTGCCCACCTCTGGGTACATGTTGGGCAGGTCCTGAAGTAAGACATGGATATGGGATTTGACTCGGTGGTAAAAAGAGAGTGAGAGTGTTGGGGGTCTTTTCTGGGCAGTTGCTTTTAGAACTGGAGTGGGGTTACATAAAAGCCCTCTTCCACTGACTAGGGAGTATCTCTCAGTGAAAATGATGGCGTTGTGCTGAATTAATCTTCTTTGGTTTTCAGTCTTGTGATTCGGGAATTATTTGTTGCGGTAGCATAAACAAGACTATTTGATGTGTATGTGGTTATTACCTTACTTAGGTAGAAAAAGGATCAGAATGACAGGGAATAGCCGAGTCTCTGGAATTGCTGCCATCTCTCTTCTTTATTGGCAGCCATGGAGAGGCTTATTTTTCAAATTACTTTTAAATTTATTTTTAAAAATTATCCGTAAGTAGTTGTAGAAAGGGGCTTCAATTCAACATGCCTGCTTGTGAGTATAATGCGTCCTGGTCACTGTTCCCTTCCAATGCTCTCCTCCATTTTCATGGGGGACGTTTCTAAGAGAATAAATGAACATATATAATAGACTTATGATTCTATACGTGACACTTTTAACTGATTAAGTTGAGTAAAGGTAGTTAAGATTAGGTTTTATAAGTTGCTCAGTTAGATAAGTATATTTGTAGTTGCCTAGCATAATTAATGATACATTTACTATTCATTTAAAATATACATATCACGTTCCCATGTATTTAACTCCTAATCCACACCGAAAGCTGTCAGATAATTTGCTTAGAAGTATTCAAATTCTTGGAATATATATTAGTTCTTAGAGAAAGATTACAGGATGACTGGTAGAAATCTTAAAAAAAAATCTGAGTAATTACCAAATTCACTCTAATTTTGAAGCACTTTTGAGTACTTTACACACCCTGACTTACTTTGAAAATGCACCTGAGTTTCCAACCGCACTGTGCATTTATTTGTAGTTTTAGTTTTATTGACTTTTATTTATTTATTTGCAGTGCCAAGGATTAAGTCCAGGGTGTGTGCATGCCAGGCAAGTGTTCTACCATGGAGTCATATTCAAAGCTTTATATTTAAGACTTGGAGTAGTTAAGAGAGGATTTTTTTTTTTTTTTTTTTGGCCAGTCCTGGGCCTTGGACTCAGGGCCTGAGCACTGTCCCTGGCTTCCTTTTTGCTCAAGGCTAGCACTCTGCCACTTGAGCCACAGCGCCACTTCTGGCCGTTTTCTGTGTATGTGGTGCTGGGGAATCGAACCCAGGGCCTCATGTATACGAGGCAAGCTCTCTCGCCACTAGGCCATATCCCCAGCCCAAGAGAGGATTTTAAACCTCTCCATACTCGGAAATGTTTTAAATATTTGCATGTTTGGAATTAAATATATTATCAAGTGATAATATTTATATCATGTGAAAGGTGATTCAAAAACTGCATTAAAATCACTGTCGAGGAACTAAGGATTTGACTTCCTAGCAAGAGCGAGGGATAACACTAATCCACACATAGAGGTGAGATAGCTTGTTGTTGGAAGCTCATTTGAAACAAGCTTTCATTTGATCCTAGAAACACAGTTTTATTTAATAGGGTGATTTCATAAGCTCCGAGGAGCACAATGGTAGCCAAGAAGGCTGGAAAGCTGTCAATGGAGCCTACCAGGATAATTGTCTTTCAATTGTGGCAGTTGTTTAACTCAAAGAGAAAAGAGTACTCAGTGTGAAACAAGATCCTCATATCATTAACTTAACATTAGACAGATGGTAAGCCCAAGAGAAACGCCTTAGTGGTATTGCCTTGTGAAAGAAGCCAAAGAGAATTCTATTCTAATATATTTACTTGTGAATAGCAAGTTGGAGTTGGGTGCCTTATTATTTTATTTTTCCTGCTTTAATTAGATATAACAGACAAATAGTAATTGTATATATTTAGTGCACATATATTAATGTTTTATGCAATATATATACATACATTGTGAAATGATCATTATCACTGGGTAAGTAAGGTATCTACTATTGTATGTTACTCTGTGTGTGTGTGTGTGTGTGTGTGTATGTGTGTGTTGAAAACACTGAAGATCTACACTCTTAGAAAACCTCAAGGATAAAATAGAGTATTGTTAGTTATAGCCACCCAGCTGTACAGTAGATTCTGAACTTCATTCATCTTACATAGTTGAAGCTTAATGCTCTTTGACAAAAATGTCTCCATGCCTGGTAACTTCCACTTTATGCTCTGCTTATATGAGGCTATTTCATATCCTACACAGAAGTGAGATTAAGCAGTCTTTGATTTTTTTTTGGCTTGGTTTATTTCATTTAATATAATGACAATTCCCTCTAGCTCCATCCAGGTTTTTGAAAACAGCAAGATTTGTCTTTTTGAACAACTCTTCAACTCATGGGGGGGAAGAGGGAAATGGGGTGGGAAGAGGTGGGAGAAAATGAAGGAGGAGGTAACAAGTTCGATAAGAAATGTACTCACTGCCTTACATATGAAACTGTAACCCCTCTGTACATCACTTTGATCATAAAGTGAAAACAAAAGGTGGTGTGTGTGTTTGGGAGCATGAGTATAATATTTTTAGTATATTCACCCATCAAACAGTGGTTTTTTGAAATTCTTTTTCCATATCTTGGCTAATGTGAATAGTGTAATAAACACGTGGGTACAGATTTCTTCACATTTTGATTTCATTTCCCTTAGACATATTCCTACAAGTGAGATTAATAGATCATATGGCACTTCTATTTTTAGGTGTTTTTTTTTGAGGAATCTCCATACTGTTTTCTATAATAGCTGTATTAAATTGTATTCTTACTAATTGTGTGCAGTTGTTCCATTTTTGACATCTTTGCTAATATATATTTTGTTGTTTTGGTAACAGTCACTTAAACAAGTGTGTCATTTTTACTTGAATTTACCTAATGATTAGTGATGTCAAGGACCTTTTTTATGTAATTGTTAATTTGTTTATCTTCTTTGGAAAAATGTAAATCTAGGTGCTTTGCTCATTTTAAAAAGTGGGGTTTTTTTTTGCCAATGAGTTATATGAGTTTTGTATATATTTTCGATATTACTCCCTTGTCATTCATTTATATGTGTGTGTGTGTGTGTGTGTGTGTGTGTTTTGAAAGTACCCATTTCACAGACTGTTTCTTCATTCTGCCAACTGTTTCCTTTGATGTGCAAAAACATTTACATTTGGGAAAATCCCACTCTCGCATCTACTTTTGTTTTCTTGCCCATGCTTTTGGTGTCATGCCTAAAAATATCTTTGCTGAGATTTATGTCAAAAATTTCTTCCCTGTTTTGTTCTAGTAGTTTTATGTTTTCAGGCCTCACAGGAAAATCCTTAGTCCCTTTCTGCCTTAGGTTTCATGTATGGTGTAGGTGTAATAGGGAACCAATTTCATCCTTTTGCATGTAGACCTACAGTTTTTCAAACACCATTTACAGAAGAGATTGCTCTCGCCATTGTGTGTTCTTGCCGTGTTGATCCAAGATTAGTTGATGGTAAATGGGTGGATTTATTTCTGGGCTTTCTGTTCTGTTCCACTGATTTAAAGTTCACTCCTATGCACTTGATACTTTAAAAATATTTTCTTTTAACATTGTATACTCTAGTCAGTGAGTTCTCATGTTTATATCATATATTTAAAATTCTAAAGCTTAGTAGGCTTACATGTTTTGGTTAATTTTAAAAAGTATATAGTGATACCATATGCAAACAGGAGCAGCCAATTTTCAGGTAAGTTTATGTTTTAGTCACTGAGTCAGAAAATTTATTGTTATTTAGTATAATCCTTTTAACAAATATAGTACATTTTTATTATGTCACTTAGTGCATATTTATGAAATGCCTACTATTTGCCAAATAATGTTTTAGACAATGAGATAATTACCTCTGTTTGATAATTGAGTAAACTGAGACTCAGAACATTTTAATTTTAATACTACGATATTCTCCTTTTTCTCACAGAGATGCGCATACCCTAATCCCAAGAATCTCTGAATGTGGTCCCTTACTTGACAAGAGGGATTGTAGATGTGAGTAGGGTTAAGGATTTTAAAATGAGGAAATTAACCTTCATCGTCCAGGTAGTTCAATCTGATCATGAGTCATTTGAGAGACAGTTGTCAAGGAAGAAGAAAAGTCAGAAAGCTGATCATCACTGGTTTTGAAAATGGAGGAAGAATGTAGTGGCATCCAGAGCCTGGAAAGGCCACGAAAAGGGGTCTCTTCCAGGAACTCCAAAAAATCAAAGCACCTTGGGGAACAGCACCTTGATAATATGTGAAACTTGTGTTACTTCTGGCCTACAGAACTTCAAGATGATAAATTTATGTGACTGAGTTCTGAGTTTGTATAGTTCTGAGCATTCATTGATAAAACAGAAAACATAACATCCCACAGTTGGATCTATCTATCTATCTATCTATCTATCTATCTATCTATCTATCTATCTATCTATCATCTATCATCAATCTATTTATCTATCATCTATAACTCCAGCCATCCATTTTAGCTTTGGCTTTGGATAATCCAGAAAATATGAAAAAATTTGCAAGGGAAAATGGTGCTAGAATTCACACCATCTGTATAGTACACAAAACTCTAAATTGGACACTTAGTTCATATAGTTCCAGGTCACTAGTATTTCCTATACTTGTTAGAAATAAATATATATCCTTTCTGGAGGACTGTAACATCAATCCAGATTGCCTAGATCATCAAGAATTTCCAAGAAACATGTTTAGAAAAGTCACTCAATAAACTGGGAAGTAAGCCTTCTTTCTTACCAGCAAAAGAGAAAGCTACAGAAATAAACATGTAATGAGTGTAGGTATTACAATTATACAATAATTCTGTTATATATTTTTATAAAAATAAAAGCTTGCATGGAAATGTAATATGGAGCATAATACTATTAGCAAAAAATCAAACAGCACAAAAATATAATAATTGAAGCTAGAAACTTAGTGGCTAGAATTTACAGTACATTAGACATAGCTTAAGAATGAATTAATTAGCAAATGAATCTGAAGAAATTATCCAAATGCAATTGAGGGTTTGAGAATATATAAAGAAAAATGAAGAATAAAATGGCAAGATCCAACAAAAAATATAATTAATTCCACCACAAAACAGAACAGGAGAATGGCAACACAGGAAAGAAATATCGGTCTGGAATTTTCTAGGGTTAAAGGATTTAAATCCTTATATTCAGGGAACCCACAAAATCCAAGCAGTATGAACAGAAGAAAATTCATATCTGGTTACATTATAGTAAACCTGAATTACAGCCCCCCAAATAACAATGGAATACTTGAAAAGCAGGTTAAAAGAATATATTACTTTCAAAGGAAAAACAGGTAAGCTGAAAGCACTGAATGATAACTTCCAAGTAGAATGAAAATGAATCTAGAATTTTCTAGCTATCAACCTATCTCTCCAGAAGAATGGCGAAATAAAGACTAACCATTGGCTCTTATTAGGAGAGCTTCTACGAGACACAGTTCAGTGAAAAGAACCATGATTCCAGAAGACATCCCTGAGACATCAGGCCGCACCTTTGCCTGCGTATCACACGAATCTCACGTCCTCCTCAGGTCCCCTTAACTCCCCTTGTGTTCCCAGCCTTCAGTGGCTTGCTGCACCCAGGGGCTGCTCTGTGCTGTGGCTTTGGCTCTGCTTGGGGATGCCTAATGTCATAGCCTCCTGGGATGTGGTTGTGCCCCTGGGTTAACCAGGTGTGTGCCATGGAGATCTGGCAATTTCTCTCACTTTCAGATTTGGTGGTGCAAAGAGAGACCTGAACCTATAAAAAGATGCTGTCAAGGTCTGCCCCCGGAGGATACCACGCAGACGCTCCTTGCCTGTTTAAGTCTGTGTCACCTAGGTAACTGGCACACCCGGTAAGCTCTCGTTCACTCACCAGGCCAACTTCCTCGCACGCTTTGAATGGGTTGCTGTCTCACGCCATGGGGTGGATATTAGGTTTAACGGGTGCCATCTTGGCACAATGGTGCCACACGTTCCTCTGGGTCCTGTCTCGTGGCTCCTCTCTGGTCACCATGGCACCCCACTTCAGTGGAGTTGGTTTATCAAAATGGGGCTTTTCCATTTTTGTAATCTGAACAACTTTGCTGGCAAGGCTTTTGTTTTTCTAACTGACCACGTGGTTCCAAAATATTGGGCAAAACAATGTCATTTACTGCTAGAATTCCAAAAGTCTACAGCTGAAACTCATTTTTGCATGCTGTAAAACCTATGTGCACAATGTGTATGTGTGTGTGTTACGTGTGTGTACGTCTGTGTCTTTGTAAACTCATTATCTGGCACTGTAAGTCATTGGTTAGTGAAGAAAGCCTTGGAATTATTAAAATTGCCAGGTAACTAAGTTAGCTGTGATTTAAACACTAATGCAAAACCAGCATGTCATTCTTTGTCCATCCAGCAGTAAATCTGCGCTAAAACTCTCATCACATCCACTGAGTTTTGTCATTGCGGAGTTCTGGCAAGCACTTGTTGGTCAATTGTTGAGAAGGTGCAGGTAAGCTCTAGTCCTCTTGGTCTCCTTGTTGCTTTTTTTTTTTTGGCCAGTCCTGGGCCTTGGACTCCGGGCTTGAGCACTGTCCCTGGCTTCTTACCGCTCAAGGCTAGCACTCTGCCACTTGAGCCACAGCGCCACTTCTGGCCGTTTTCTGTATATGTGGTGCTGGGGAATCGAACCTAGGGCCTCGTGTATCCGAGGCAGGCACTCTTGCCACTAGGCTATATCCCCAGCCCTCCTTGTTGCTTTAATTGGGGATAAAAAGGGGTTTTTGTGGCAAGGACTCCTTTGATTGCAGTTCAAAGCCAGCCTGGGCAGAAAAATCCCTCTAAAACTTCATCTCCCAACCAACCAGAAAAGAGTTAGGCTGGAAGCATGGCTCAAAAGACTTATCTTGAATTAACCAGCCAAATGCTGGAAGTGGCACTGTGACTGAAAGTGGTAGCGCATTAGCCTCAAGCAGAAGTGCTCAGGAACAGTGCATAGGCCTTGAGTTCAAAGCCCTGTGAAGGCCAACTGGGGCGAGCCATCCCAGCAACAAGCACCTAGACCCCTGGGACTCAGCCAGTTCAGGGAACAAGGGACCTTGGAGAGGAGTGAGAGGAGAATGATGTCACATCCTAAATGGAGTCGCTTTATACACGACCATTGAAAATTAATCAGAGCCAGAGGATCAAGAGATAGTAGCTTGTCCATCAAATGTTCATATCTGTGTAACGTCTAACTGGACAGGAATTTACACTCTCCAATCCAGCCTTACTCTAGCATACTCTCCCTTACCTAGTTGCCAGATGTCAGAAATAGCCAGGGGCATTTCCCACCAACTCCAAGACAGCCTGGAATGCAGGAGATAAGTATAAGAACTAGCTGAGCTAGCCAAGTCATCCAATCTTTAATTTTCTGCCTTAAACTCTTTCTTTGACCTTTTCTGTGCTCTCTTAATTTTTTTTTTTAATCCAGCCCCTGCCTCATGAGCCTTCCCAGCTTCATTCAAGGACTGACATCTACCACCAAGGGACAGCTGCTGCTCGCCTTCTCCCGGAAAGGCCACAGCTCCACCGTGTACCCCTAATGTTGATGCCCCTTGCCAGCAGGAAGCAGCCAGAGAGAGTCTCCAACCCCTGGGAGGGCGCCATACAGATAACCCCCACCTGTTTAAGTCTGCACCCAGTACCTGTGTTAGCCAGGTAATTGGCACACCTGGAGGCAGTTACGGCCTCCTTCTCTGAGCTCACATCCAATCCACCTGGCCACACCTCCCGCCCCGGCCCTAGAGAAGGCAGGGCTCTTCAGTGGTTCAGCCCTTTTCACAGCCATCCATCTTGGCCACAGGCCAGCAGTTCAGAAATAAACTTTTCTCTCTTGCCTGAATACCATGTGGTGTTCTTCTTTATCGGCTACCTACTCTAGGAAACCTTACAAATACTACCTTTTCTCCATATCTAGGACAACGAATCTGTGTCGGGCAAAGTAGATATTAAAGGCAGGCATAAAGCATTTCATTATATCTCCTACGGAGATATAATGCTACCAAGTGATATAGGTTTGAATGCTACCAATGATATAGGTGTGAAATCTATAAAACAAAAATGTATACACTAGGAAGATAAATAGAAAAACCCTTGGTTAGTTTTTAACCATGCTTCTCTAGCCATGTTAAGATGGGCAGACAGTTGGTGAGTGAATAGAAGACTTGAACATCATAGTTACAGTGTTTGAAGTTACCATTTGAAAAATCATTGCTTCAATCGATTCCTTGTTTAAATAAATAATCTAGGGGCTGGGGATATGGCCTAGTGGCAAGAGTGCTTGCCTCGTATACATGAGGCCCTGGGTTCAATTCCCCAGCACCACATATACAGAAAATGGCCAGAAGTGACGCTGTGGCTCAAGTGGCAGAGTGCTAGCCTTGAGCAAAAAGAAGCCAGGGACAGTGCTCAGGCCCTGAGTCCAAGCCCAGGACTGGCCAAAAAAAAAAAAAATAATAATCTAACAGGGTGTTCCTAGCTGGTGAGAAGGATTGTGGGACAGTTAGGCTCTGTTCATGGTCATGCCGTGCTCCAGACAACAGACGGTCTCAACATGTAAGTTTCAGGATCCCAGTGAGTATCAAACTCTTGCCAGTAGACAAAGGAAGAAAGCTTGAGGATCTCCTGGGGAGTTTCTCAGAGATAGGCTGACAGTGGCTTCTTTCATCTCCATCTGTATTCGTTTGCTACAGCCCAAACATATGGCCATGCCTCACGGTAAGAAGGGTTGAGAAATGCAAGCCAGTCTGGGTATAAGATCAACAGTAAAACAAAGACAATTTCATTTCCATGTAGAACAGTGAAAGAGTTAGAAAATTCATTTAAAATGATGGTACCAGCCAGGCACCAGCGGCTCATGCCTGTAATCCTAGCTACTCAGGAGGCCGAGTCTCTTATCTCCAACTAACCACCAGAAAACTGGAAGTGGCGCTGTGGCTCAAGTGGTAGAGCACCAGCGTTGAGCTGAAGAGCTCAGGGACAGTGCCTAGGCCCACAGTTCAAGACCCATGATTGACAAAAAAAAAAAAAAAATGATGGTACCATTTATAATAGCAACAAGAATGTGAAATACTGAGAGTAATTCCAACACAAATGTACAATTTTGTTGGATGACATATAGAAGACTTGAGTAAATAGAAAGATATATTATGTTTATAGACATCTCAGTTCCCTCTGACTTATGTACAGATTCAAAGCAATTGAATAAAAAAGTTCCCCCTAGGATTTTTTTTTTCCAGAGTTTGACACACTGACTAAAATTTGTATGAAAGACCACAGAGTGAAGAATAGTCAAGATGTTCCTTAGGAAGATGAATTAGATGGTATTGCTGGTGGGGGATGGTAGAAGACAGCGAGAATTGGACTTCCAGAAAGCAAGAAGTATAAAGCCACACTGATTAAAATAGTATGATACTGGCACAGAGCAAACAACAGATTGATGGGAACAGAATTAAAGTCCAGAAGCAAATCTAAGTGTATTTGAAAATGTGATTTATGACAGAGCTGGTACTGCAGATCACATGGCAAAGATGAGCTATTCAATACACGGTGCTGGAAGCGTTCCTCATGAGGATTTCTATACACTGCCACAGAAAATGACCAGTTCTGGATGCATCAGAGGCATAATTGTGAAGTCAAATATTTAAAACATTTAGAAGGAATTGTGGGAAGATAGCTCTGTGAACTCAAAGCAGGAAAGAACTTATTTTTTTATTTTAAGTTTTTATTATCAAACTGAATTACAGAGAGAGGAAAGAACTTATTAAATCAATAAAGAAAAGAGAACAAAACCTTAAGTCTAAATTACATGAAATAATTAGTGAGGCCAAGTCTCTGTTCATCAACAGATACCAAATGGAGTTGAAAATACAAGAGATAAATTAGAAGAAGAAACTTTTGAGACTCAGAACTATTAGTTAATATACATAATGTACAGATCTTGTGTGTAGTTCTATGAAAACGTAAATGATCTGAGAGAAAAACTGGATATTTTTTTCTGATCCATTTAGGAATTTTACAGAAAAGTGAATATAGGCATATAAAACTCCTCCTCTTCCTCCTCCTCCTCTTCCTCCTCCTCCTCCTCTTCCTCCTTCTTTTGTAGTGGTCCTGGGGCTTGAACTCAGGGGTTGGATGCTATCCGTGAGCTCTTTTGCTCATGGCTAGCATTCTAACACTTGAGCCACAGCTCCCCTTCCTGTTTCCTAGTGGTTAATTGGAGATAAGAGTCTCATGGACTTTACTGCCCAGGCTGGCTTTGAACCATGATCCTCAGTAGCTAGGATTATAGGTGAAAACATTTTCTATAGTTTGTACTTCCAAAGTGTAGTTGTAGCTTCGTTTTTGAAACACACACATTTTCTCTTTCACAGTGACATGGTGTCTTCCATTCTGATCAGCTGTCTCCTCGTCTCCCCTACACAGCTGGGGGTGAAAATCTGGTAAGTGAAATGTGATTTAAGTCTCAGATGAGGTTGGCCCCTTTCTTAGGGTACAGTGTTGCTTAAGATACCATTTGGGTCAATTTCCTAATTTTTACCTTTATCTTAGTTGAATGAGTCATGCTTGCCCGTTCAATGGAGCAAAAAAGAGAAAATTGATCACTTTCCTTTGCTTAGAAAATTCCCAAGTTTAATTGTACATCTTGAGTTATCTGGTTTCTAGCAACAGGAAGTTTCTCAGGTTAAGAGAATAATTGGGCTTAGTCTATTGAGTCATGCCTCTGGCCTTTACTACATAAACAGTTATGTTTTCATTTCAGGGAAGGAGTTTCCTGGGATACCATTTGTCATGTTCTAGATGTGAATGGTCAGTTCATGTCTCAAATACTTGAGCCAAGCCATTCTTCCACCCCCAAGGCTTAAGCGTGGGGTCTTGAGCTCCCACTGATGTTTTTATTCCTGGCTAGCACTTGACCACATGAGCCACACCTCTACTTTTGGCTTTTTTGCTGGATATTTTGGGGACTTCGAGTCTTGCCCTGACCTGGCTTCAAACCTTGATCCTCAGATCTCAGCCTCTTGAGTAGTCAAATACTTAAATGTTACACCATGAACCCACTGAGGTCTGGTCGTCAGTAGTAGAAGAAATGACTTCATAAAAATAAGAGATAACATTTTCATATTTGCTTACTCAAGGAAATCAAGTTCACTCCTACTTGTTCAAAAGTCCCTTGCTTCCCAGAGAGATTCATTGTCTCTAGAAAACCCCCGCTGGGTGCCGTCCGAGCAAGGCAATGGGGCCCGAGGAAGCTGGAGAAGGAAAAACCGTGCACACAGGACTTACAGTCCAAAGTGGTCAAAGGCTAGTTTTGCTTTCAATATATGATTTCTACCATGCACAAGTTCTGTGTTTTCCTCTTTTTTTTTTTTTTTCCTGACCATTGATTC
Source organism: Perognathus longimembris pacificus (assembly GCF_023159225.1). Lineage (NCBI taxonomy): Eukaryota > Metazoa > Chordata > Mammalia > Rodentia > Heteromyidae > Perognathus > Perognathus longimembris. The sequence goes on along the minus strand of NC_063181.1, from coordinate 39,428,569 downwards.
ATGTGTTGAATCCCATCTACTGAGCATGGATTACCCATCAGATCTCTTCTGGGTATTTGTGATATGTGAATGAATAAAATGAAGAAAACCTCCTGATTTTCTGATGGGGAAGACTGTTAATAGACAACAAACAATGAACAAGCAGGAAGGAACAGAGCACAAGCAGGGATGGATTGTTGATGGAGTTACAATTGTGAATTGATTTTTCAGGGGTTTAGCCTCCATTTAGGTGACATCTAGAAGAACTTGAAGGAGATGAGCGAGTAGGGCAGGCTGATACCTGGAAAGAGAGTTCTGGAAAGAGGGTATAGTCAGCGCAAAGGCCCCTGGGGCAAGAGCATTACTAGTGTGCTTGAGCGACTCAAGTAGCTGAAGTGGTGTCAGCACAGGAACGAAAGGGGAGGTGAATTCTAAGGCTAAGAGAGGGAGCAGCAGGAGACGAAGGCATGTAAGCATGACATCAGCATTTTGCTTCACGTCAAATGGGTTCATGTTTTGAAAATCGACTGTGAAGGAGGGAGCCAGTGAGCAACAAGGGAGACCAGGTGGGATGCTACTGTACTGCAAAGACAAGCCAGGTTATTGACTTGGGAGAGGTGCTAGCTGAGTGGAAGGACTCAATACGGTGAACAGAGAGATGCAAATCAAGCATAACTTCAAGGATTTGGGGCTGAGCACTGGGAGAATTTACTGAGGACAGACGTGGGGGAGATTGCATTCAGAACAGGTTTAGAGGATAAAGAAAGACCAAGAATTTGAGTACATATTTTGGTGCTGGTTCTGGGGCTCAAACTCAGGGGCTGGGTGCTGTCTCTGAGCTCTTTTTGTTCAGGGATAGCACTGTACCACTTGAGCCACAGCTCCACTTCTGGCTTTTTCTGGTGATTGATAAGAGATTAAGAGTCTCATGAACTTTCCTGCCTGGGCAGGCTTCGAACTGTGATCCTCAGATCTCAGTCTCCCTAGTAGCTTGGATTACAGATGTAAGCCTCTGGTGCTGGGTTGGTTTTAGATAGTTTACACTTGTGCTATCTAACAAAAACACATGTGGAATTACAACTTGAAGAGCTGATATCTCTTGGTTACATTGGAAGTTGTAGGTCTGGTTGAGATTGGCAAGGGAATGATGGGAGATAGAGGCTTTGGAGCTCGCAGGCATTGCAGGGTTGGCTGAAGGAAAGGCAAGAAGCAAAGGAGATGGAGATGAAGGACAGACTCCAAGAGTGAGCAGAAGAGTTCTATCTATTCAAAGGAACATGTGAACAATATCTGAGGTCAAAGTAATTCTGTAATAGGAAGAATAATAGGAACAATGATGGTTCTCTAAAGTTGTCCACCTGCTAATTTCTAGGATGTTGGCTTCGATGGCAAATTGATTTTTTAAAAATCGGCTTCTATCAGTTATACAGAGGGTGGGCAGACAATGCTTTTGCAGAGCTTTGTGAATAAATATTGCTGTCACTGTTAGAAGAAGAGTTTTGGTTTATATTTTTGTTTTGAATGTTATCAAGAAGGGAGAAATAAGTAGAGGTAAGGGGAATAATGAAACAGAGAAGGAAAGGTTGGTGATGGAAGGAGAATTTTTAAGGAACATGGATTCTACTGCCACTTGTCCTCACACTGCATTTTCCCCTCTTCATATTTGGCTGACTTAAACTTTGGAACTTCACCTGTCAGTATTTATGCTTATAAAAGACAAAAAAAAAAATCCAAACTATAAGAAGAGGGATCTGTGGGAAAGATAATGGATGATGTAGTTCAGATTTATTTATTTATTTATTTATTGGCCAGTCCTGGGCCTTGGACTCAGGGTCTGAGCACTGTCCCTGGCTTCTTCCGGCCGCTCAAGGCTTCTTCCCGCTCTGCCACCTGAGCCACAGCGCCCCTTCTGGCCGTTTTCCATATATGTGGTGCTGGGGAATTGAACCGAGAGCTTTATGTGTAGGAGGCAAGCACTCTTGCCACTAGGCCATATTCCCAGCCCGTAATTCAGATTTTAATAGTCAAAAATTAGCTTTAAGAGTCTCTCTCTTTAGATATATTCCTATATATCTAGATATATCTACATCTATATCTATCTATCTATCTATTCATCTATCTATCTATCTAATGCCAGCCCTGGGGCTTGGTCTCAGGGCCTGAACACTATCCCTGGCTTCTTTTTGCTCAAGGCTAGCACTCTGCCACTTGAGCCACAGTGCCACTTCTGGCTTTTCCTATATATGTGGTACTGAGGACTTGAACCCAGGGCTTCATGAATGCGAGGCAAGCACTCTACCACTAGGCCATATTCCAAGCCCCAAGAGTCAATGTTTTTTTAGATTTATTTTACTTACTTATTGTCAGTCCTGGGGCTTGAACTCAGGGCCTGAGCACTGCCCCTGGCTTCTCTTTGCTCAAAGATAGTACTCTGCCAACTTGAGCCACAGTGCCATTTCTGGCTGTTTTCTATATATGTGGTGCTAAGGAATTGAACCTAGGGCTTCATGTATATGAGGCAAGCACTCTTGCCACTAGGCCATATTCCCAGCCCTATTTTTGAGATTTAAAATACATGTACATAATGAATAGAGGACAGGATCAAAGTACCTTATTCACATGTATGAAAATGCCATAACCAACCCCATTATTCTGTTCAATTAATATATACTAACAAAAAGAGAAAAGTATGTGTATTCTTTAAAATGCTGGGGTGGGAAGAAACAGCAAGACTGTTTTCTCATCTGATGCTCTAAGCAGATTTGGAATGACCTGGAAGAACTGACTTTCTGTGGATCGTGGTACAGTACTTTGTTCTAGTGTACAATTCACTTGTAGTCCTGGTAGGTTCTGTGGTCACTGGTTTGCATACACTAAGGCAGAACTGACTCTAAATGTGGAGCCAGAAATGCCTAAAGAATTCTAAAACAGTTCCTGCCCTGCAGCCTCTTCTGCGACCTTCACCAAGTCCCTTAGCCTTCCTGCTGGGTCATCCTCAAGCTTACTCTTGGATGGGAGTGTTCCAAGTATTCATGCAGTTATGGTTTGTTGCACACACTAATGACGCTCCCTGAACTATTGATTAAGGATGATCCCTGAACTACTGACTTGTAATTGTGGCAATATTTAATGTGTAGGAACTCTACTGTTTGCATTATTGGATTACATGTGAAACAAAAATCCTCACAGATATTTTAAGAGCATTCTTGTCTTTTGTAATATGAATTTTCTTCTTCTTCTTCTTCTTCTCCTCATTCTTCTTCTTCTTCTTCTTCTTCTTCTTCTTCTTCTTCTTCTTCTTCTTTCTTCTTCTTCTTCTTCTTCTTCTTCTTCTTCTTCTTCTTCTTCTTCTTCTTCTTCTTCTTCTTCTTCTTCTTCTTCTTCTTCTTCTTCTTCTTCTTCTTCTTTGGCCTTTTATGTTTCCTTCCTTTAAAGGGAAGCAAAGACTATTGCTAAGCGGAGAACTAACTTATGAAACAGTGACTTCTCCGTGGTCATGTACGTAAAAGATGCCTTAAAAAGAAAAAAAATGTCCCAATTTCTACAGTGTTTTAAGTTTAAACATCTTGAAGCCTCAGAGTCTCCAAGTCTCAGAGCGCTAGCTATTTCCTGGTGCCATTTATTGCTAATTAGGAGTGTGCTGCCTGTGTAAGCTTGAGATTAGAAAGTGCTGATTAAAGAGATGAGAAATAAAGAATAGGAAGAAGTAGGAATAAGTCGTACCAATTTAACTATTGCCAACATTTTTTTGTGTTAGATGGTTTTAATGAAGCAATATCTATTCCCCAGTGATTATTTTGCGGTTCAGGTAGGCCTGGAACTATTAGAAACTTTAATAACCTTCGACTCTTACTGATTCAGATGCTGATAATTTGATACAGTGAAATGCATCACCAGAGAACCCAGCAGCTAAACCATAAAACCTTTGATTTACACAACTGGGGCTATGGCAAGTGAAATTGCTTTCCAATTGTGGGTTGGCGCTGTGAAGGAGAGAGTCTTCATCATTGGTAGGAAAGAGATTTGAGCTTTGCCTTTTGCAAGGTAGATCAATTTTCACTTATTAATAATATCTCATTATGTGGTACTTAAGTGGAGAATAAATAATTCTTTTTGTATCATGGGTATTCTACAGTGTTGTAAAATGCTTTTGTTAAGTGCTTTCTCATCTAGTTAGGGAAAAGGAAAATAGCAGTTGGAGAGGCCTCTTTTTAAAATCTGGCTGTAAATTGTTTCCTTATTATTTTGGGGGGCCTAGGCTCAGAGGGAGGGGTGGCTAAGGAAAATGCATTGATACTTTTTTTTTCCCGAGTGAAGAAACACCAGTTACTTAAGAGGGATATACAGAGGATGATGAGCTTCTACAATGATAAAATAAGATGAAATCAATTTAAGAAAAAGAGGAAAAAATTTACTAAACAGCCTAAGGTTGCTATACAAAGTGGCCTTATTCTATTCCTAATGATTTACAAATAGTCAAATAATTCTTAGAAGTTTTCAGTTGTGAGGGGAAGGGTTGCTAGGTTCTAAGGAGAACCGAGCAGAAATGCCTCTTAGTCCCCAGTGCTCTTATAAAAGAAGTCAGAGGGAGACCTGCTGCCTCTCCCGACATAAAAACACACAGCAAAGAAAGCCTGTAATCCGGACCTTTGCCAGACACCAAATATGCCAGAGTGCTCATCCTGGACTTCCCTGCCTTCACAATTGCAACACACAAATTTCTGTTGTTTCTAAGTCACCCAACCAATGGTGTAGTGTGATAGCATCCGAAAGGATTTAGAAGGGGAGAATGAAATAATTCCCATGGTTTCTTGCTCCCTAGAGGTCTAGTGTAAAAAACTACACATATGTAGATAGTATGCCTACCACTTTAGAAATACTTAAAAGTGAATAGAGAACAATTTGGACTTCATCCTTAGGTTATCTAGCTTGTGAGGAATTATGTTTTCTTTCTGTTGCCCTGTGTGGCCCTGGGTTTTATTCAAAGCCGAGGGGGACAACGTGGAGTGATGATTGTGTCTACCCATGTTGGGAACTCTATCGACCTCAGTGAAAGGTTTGGTTGATGTTAGGAGGAAAGAGTAATGGTAACATGGGGTGAATTCATAATAAGCCTCTATACCAGGGCTTGACAAACTTTTATTTAAAAGCCAGAGAGGGGCTTGGAATATGGCCTAGTAGCAAGAGTGCTCGCCTCGTATACGTGAAGCCCTGGGTTCGATTCCCCAGTACCACATATATAGAAAACAGCCAGAAATGGTGCTGTGGCTCAAGTGGCAGAGTGCTAGCCTTGAGCAAAAAGAAGCCAGGGACAGTGCTCAGGCCCTGAGTCCAAGCCCCAGGACTGGCAAAAAAAAAATACCATGTAGTTGAGAAGGAATGTGGGTTCTGCTCACCGGAGGTAGCAGCGTGAAGGAAACGAGTGCTGAGGTGGCCTGTAGGGTTCCAAATGAACATTCATTATGGAGGCACCAGTGCTTCTTGACAAAGGCATTTGATTCAGTCTTTACTCCTTGAACAGACTAGCAGCTCATTCTGAACAATCGGGATAAAATGGTTCCAATGACAACAATGTCTTCTATTATTGTGCCTCCTATCATTCTGCCAAGTCTCATCCACGCAGGCCTGACTTTGACCAGAGTGCCATTGTGAGCATGCTTCCTAGCTAGGAACTTTTAATCCTTCCTTGGTTAAAAGGAAAGGCTCGTTTCCTGCCAAGACAAGCATGCGTGTTGGCTTACCTATACGCCAAGCCAACATATTCTTATTAGAGTCATGCAATGTAGACTCACCCATCGAAGACATCTGCTTCTACAATTTTCTAAACTGCTTGAGATTTCCAAAATTAGAAACGTACTGTATTGCAACTATGCAAAAGGTACAGAAAAAGAACAGGGATAAAAATATGGTGTAAGAGCTAGGTGCGCCAGTTATGAGAGACGTGCCAAGAGCTTTTGAAAGAGAAAGACATTCAATTGCACCGCGGCTCTGATAGTCAGGGTCGTAGCTGCTACGATTTTATTTTTTATTTTTTTCAATATGGCAAGTTCCAAATTCTTATATTACACAGATGTGTACAAAAATGATCATCCTTTATTCGCATATAATTGGAGGTGACAGGGAATAGTTGTAGTATCCTGGTCACCCAGGACTTGAACTCATGACAATCAAATCACCAGCACTCAGTCCATCTGGCGAGGAGTCTTCATTTAGCTATGCACAGCGTCTACTCTCCACCATTGGGATGGTAAAGAAGAGCAGTGAGCCACCGTAGGGCTGGGTTGTTAAAGGTAGAAGCTATGCATTCTCCAGCAGGTGGTCACGTAGCACTGACACAGGGGGTCAACGCAGGGGGTAGAGCAAGTCACAAACGGGTTAAGCAAGCCATTTACAGAAGCAGAATTTCGCGGTCAGGCTGACCTAATATCAACTTTATTTTAACAATTGTTACCATGCTCCCCTAATATCAACTGAGCAAGCATGAGTGGGCTAAATAAAACAATCCAGTACTCAATCATAAGCGGACTAACCTGACAGTCGCCATGGCATTTCTGTAACTACTACTATGGTATTTCTATAATCTATTACTATGATCATTTTTACAATCCATTACTATGGTTGCTACCTAGATACAGAGAGGAACAAGGGCTACATATATTTTTAAATGTCAAACTGTGAGGAACTAGTCTCATGGGTGGGGGTGTAGCCCTCTAGCATGGAGTCACCAAAATGGAGTTATAGAAGCTAAGAGTAAACTCTAAGTACAGTGAAATTTTACAAGCCCTATTGTTCCTAGGAACTCGGGGGCTACACTTTTCCTTGGTTTTCACATAGTCACTAGGATCTTTAGGTTAGCTGCCAGTTGGGGGAAGATCCCTACATCTTAAGATAACAGAGCTCCAGTAGGTTATAAGGCAATTTAAGCACTAATTTCCTTGTCAGGGATGTCCTGCTTTCCAAAAAGTGTCTCCCCCTCTCCTTCAACTCTTCTTTGGCATCTGGTAATGGAGAGGACTTCACTTCCTGTGGGAGGGGACTTCTTGCCCTGAGTATTGTAATTTTCTTCTGGCTCTCGATGATCTGTTCATCTCTAGTGTCTGCATTTTTTAATTTGTCTTTACTTCATTATCTGCTGAAGTGACTGTGGGTGTGTGTGTGTGTGTGTGTGTGTGTGTGTGTGTGTGTGTGTGTGTGTGTGTCCATCTGCCCTGGAAGGCTAGAGCTCTATCACTTGAGCCACAGCTCTACCTCTGGCTCTTTTGTTGGTTATGTGGTGGTAAGAGTCTCATGAACTTTCCTGCCCAGGTTGGCTTGGAACAGCAATCCTTACAGCCTCAGCCTCCTGAGTAGCTAGGATTACATACATGAGCCTCTGGTGACTGGCTGACTTGGCTACTTTTTTCTTGAACTCTGTACTCTCTACATGGTCAGAAACAAACTGAACCAAAGTCCTTACTACAGCTTCAGACTTAGGCTCTTGACCTCCAATGTCACCCCAGGTACCCCATCTCCAGGTCCTGGCTCTCTATAGCACACGTGCCTTTGTGTTTGAATGCAGCTGCTCCAGGATTTCCTTGCACATCTCCCAAGGAACAAGACGGAAAGTAGGGCACAAATTCCACCAAACTCTTTGGAGCTTTGGTGATCTTACCAGTTCTACTTCATCCGGGTGTCGGAGCAAAGGCCCTGGAACCAAGGATACACGATCCTGAGAGAATGTGACAGTCTGAACCCTCACACCCCATCCCTAAACCCCTTTTCCTCTTCTTGCTGATATGATTTCTTCTTTGATTGGCTGTGTAGGTGCTGCTCTAAATCCTTACTCTTGGCTTCGGAGACTTGTGTTGTTCTTGTACTTGATTCTCTCATGCCCCATGGATTGATGGTGGCCAGTTCCCCTGGCTTTCCTGGGATGTTTCTAGTTATAGAACTAGAAGTCCTACATCGCTAAACACTTCGGCCCCAGGAAATCTGTCTGTCCTAAGCAATCCCAGATGGTTGTTGGCTCTACCTGTGCTAAGTTAATGTCTGCTGTTAAGTTGGGGGCCTAAGTGCTGTAGAAGAAGGAAAAATAGATTGCTCTGGAAGAAATCAAATGGGAAAGAAAATATTTTTCTTCACTATAGAAATAATGGAAGGAAGTTTGTTTCTATTGACACCTAGCAACGCATTTGTTGACAAGGAAGCTGGTGTCACTGCAGAATTTGAAACCAGCCAGAGATCGATTTGGGGAAAGTCAAGTGGCAGTCACATTTGTTTTCAGTCCAGAAAGAATCAAAATTCCAAATTTTGAAGCAGCAGGGAGTCATTTAAGGAATATTTGACTGCAAAATAGCTTTTAAACTGAGTTTTGAAACGAGTCTCAAAAAATATAAATAGATAGCTTCATTGTGATAGTACATAAAATAATATCCATTAAGTTCCCATCACAATAAAGTTTTGAAATAGAATTTTCAAGATGAGGAAATATATGAAGGCTATCATTATATTCCCCAAACCACACTTGATTTTGAGCAGTCCAAGGAAGCGCAGCTGCTTCTTATGACTGTACATAGGCTAGTTCTTCACCCTCACAGGGCTTGGCCACCTACTGGGCCAGCGTAGGGACACCCAGTGAGGGTTTGAGAGGCAGGATGATGGACCTCAGACAGCGCGAGGGCCAGCGGATGAGCCTCCTATCCTGTGGGAACTGAGAGGAAGGACCAGCACCCTCAGATCTGCAGTGTCACGACGATCCAGGTTCCTCCTCAGAGTTTCTAGAAGAGGACATCTGTGTTCCACCAGGTGAGTGAGAATAAGTGAAAGGACCTGCGTCCTGAGAAGAAGGACGGCGGGGTCAGTAGGCAGTGATTCACTACCAAGGAGGCTGATTTTAGGGAGCACCGCAGGGTTCAAAACAGGAATTGACCAGTAGGAGCAAGAAGAGATGAAGCACTTTCCTAGAAGCTTGATCCTGGAGTAGGCGTAAGGGAAAGAAAGTGACAGCAACATGAACTTAGCACTGGGGACCCTTATGGTATTCTGGGTAGAGAGCTGCTTACACTGGATAAGAACAGAAGATATAAAGACTTTGCATGCTGGCTTAGTCAGTCGTCAATCAATTAAAAAAAAATACCCGAGGTAATTAACTTAGGAAGTCAGAAGGGTTATTTTGGCTCATAGCTTTGGAGGTTTCAGTGTATGATCAGTTTTTTTACTATTGCTATTGGGCCTGTGGCATAGCTGGAACAGGTGGTAGAGCAAAATCACTCACTTTATGGCCAGTAATAATTTAAAAAAGACAGAAGAGAAAGGTCTCCTGCTCCTGCACTTCCTCTTTGACCCAAGGACCTCGAGACTCCGCTTCATAAAATGTCCAAAAGAACCATCGCTGAGGCCGAAGCCATCACTCCTTCACCATGGAGCCCACCCTCCGTCCTTCCCCTCCCTCCCTCCCTCCCTCCCTCCCTCCCTCCCTCCCTCCCTCCCTCTCTCTCTCCCTCCCTCTCTCTCTCCCTCCCCTCCCTCCCTCCCTCCCTCCCTCATCTTCCTCTCTCCTTCCTTCCTTCCTCCCTTCCTTCCTCCTTCCTTCCTCCCTCCCTCCCTCCCTCCCTCCCCTCCCTCCCTCCTCCTCTTCCTTCCTTCCTTCCTTTCCTTCCTGTCCTTCCTTCCTTCCTTCCTTCCTTCCTTCCTTCCTTCCTTCCTTCTTTCCTCCCTCCCTGTCTCCCTCGCTACCTTCCTTCTTCCCTCCCTCCCTCCCTCCCCTCCCTCCTCCCTCCCCTCCCTCCCTCCCTCCCTCCCTCCCTCCCTCCCTCCCTCCCCTCCCTCCCTCCCTCCCTCCCTCCCTCCCTTCCTTCCTTCCTTCCTTCCTTCCTTCCTTCCTTCCTTCCTTCTTCCTCTTTCTTTTTTTTGGTGCCAGTCCTGGGGCTTGGCTCGGGGCCTGGGCACTCTATTACTTGAGCCATAGCTCCGCTTCGTCATTTTGGGTGCTTGTAGATGAGTCTCACGCACTTTCGTGCCCAGGCTGGCTTCTGCTCACCATCTTCAGATCTCAGCCTCCCAGGTAGGTGGGGTTGTAGGCATGAGCCACTGGTGCCCAGACCAAGATCTTTCCTTACATTGGCCAAAAGGATGCCTATATCCACCTCAGCCTTGTTTCACCAGAATCATATTGATATATGAATATAAGAACTGCAATGAGCCAGTATTTGCATATTTATTTTGATCAATAAACACGAATGAATTCTTCTCTGTCTGTGTTAAGTGTTGGAGATATACTGGTGAAAGAAAATCTCGAGCAGCCTGAAGGAAGGACTTGTCTTCTTGAAAGTCCAGACACGCGTACCGACGCGAGCTGTGGTGACAGGGGGTTGCATGGACTGGGAGACATGGTCCTCTGGCTAATCCTTTGGTCAGGTAAAGCCTGGAAAGCTCTAGATGGGCCCAGTGGCTCTCCCTCCCCCCACCTTGTCTGGACAGTCCCACCTTCTCTCAGGATTTCCAGATAAGCCCGTTCAAGGAACTTCCACTGTGCATGAGAATTCAGATTATAATTATAACTGCTGTTTGCATTGGCGACCTTATTTGTCTTACATAAACTTGAGCACTTCAGGCAGAAGTTTCTTCGTAAGGCCCCTGCCCTGACGGATCCTGACCTCTGTGTAGAGGCCATCCCGGTGTGGAAGTTTCCCTATCTGCCCCAAGTTCTCTGGCTTTTGCTTTCATGGCTCAGGCCATACTTCTTCTCACATCTGCCATGCATTTAACTGAACGTGTGAATGAGCAAAGCAGAGCAAATCCAGAATGTGCATCCGCAATCCAGTCTCATGCTCAGATTGAGAAACAGAAGGTCAGGGCTCCACTTTCCTATGATAACCTCCATTAAGAAATTAAATAGCCTACAGAGCATTGGGGGAAGCGTCCTGGTCATCTAAGCTGAGAAGAGTCAGTGGAAAGATGTACCATTTATTCTCTCAGAACACAAAAGCTATTCAGTGGGGCTTCATGCAGTACTGGAAATAGGAGCCCCATAATTAAATTTCAATTCTGCTGCTCGGAGTTTGAGCAAGTCACTTAACCTTTATAACATCTCTAAAAATGGGCTGAGAAAATAAGTAGGTGAAATTTGTGGTGGTGATGATGAACTAAAAAACAAACACAGTAGCACAACACGGAGCCTGCAAGAGCAGAACATTTCACAAGTGTCGACTAGACCCACCAGTGCTCACAATAGCAAATGCCCAGTAGCAAAGACGCCCCAGACGCACGGCGAAGAGCCTGCCATCAGGAGCTCAATGGTGTGGAACTCAGCGCAGGACATCAGGAAGCAGATTCACAAGTGGCTCAGTGAAAAATTAGCTGTCATAGAGGGGGTAATGAATTCTACACGACTCAGTCACAGGGTGCAGCCATTTGAGGCTGAATCCATAATTTTAGTTTTGCATCAAATTAAAAGCATTTATATATTTTCTCACTTTGAAAGCAATGTAGACACATTGTGGGAAAATATGAGCAAAGCAGAAATGTTTAAAGCCAAACCGACATAAAATTCCTTTCTGGAGATAATCCTTTTATTAGCATGTGAAAAGAAATATATTCTATATTTAGTTTGCCTTTTAAAATATGTGTCTTGTTTCTAATCTACACATGTGGAAAGAAAATTCTCATTGCTTTTTAAATCCTTGGAAAATCATACTTTCAGTAGATATGAACTGCAGCATGTCATTTACAGATATACTTGCAGAGTATTAATTTAATCTCTGGTGTTACAAATGCTTCCGTCCTTCCCTCCCGTCCTCCCTCCCGTCCTCCCTTCCTTCCTCCCTTCCTCCTTTCTCTCTCGGCTTCCTTCCTCTCTCTCTTTCTTTCTTTCTTTCTCTTTCTTTCTTCCTTCTCCTTCCTTCCTTTCTCTCCTTCCTCTTCCTTCCTTCCTTCCTTCTTTCTTCCTTCCTTCTCTTCCTTCCTTCCTTCCATCCTTCCTTCCTCCTTCCTTCCTCCTTCCTTCCTTCCTTCCTTCCTTCCTCTCTCTTTCTCTCTCCCCTTCCTTCCTTCCTTCCTTCCTTCCTTCCTTCCTTCCTTCCTTCCTTCCTTCCTTCCTTCCTCCCTCCCTCCCTCCCTCCCTCCCTCCCTCCCTCCCTCCTTCCCTCTTTCTTCTTTCTTTCTTTCTTTCTTTCTTTCTTTCTTTCTTTCTTTCTTTCTTTCTTTCTTTCTTTCTTTCTTTCTTTCTTTCTTTCTTCTTTCTTTCTTTCTTTCTTTCTTTCTTTCCTTCTTTCTGCAATTGATGTTTCTGAGATTCAATCTTTGCCGGTAGTTGAGATGGACTTCTTACAAATTGAGTCTTAGGGGAGGAATTGCATTACGGGGTCAAAATATATGAACATTTTAAGGTTCATAATATAAATTGCTAAATTACTTTCAAAAAATTTTGCCACTGTAAGTCTTGTTAGGTATAATTTACAAGCAGCCTACCTCAACTACTTCACATAGAAGTACAATGTTATTTTTTTGATTGATTATATGGTAAATGAAAGGTATTTCTAAGTGTCTGTTTTCTTGGTTCTGTATGAGTTTGAAACTATTTTTTCTCTTAGCTTTATTTGCTTCTGCAAATACTAAGGTGGTTGTGCTTTTATTCTTATTTGTGAAAGACATTTTTAGTAGTTGACTGATGTGTGTATTAAAATGATTGCTTTCTTGTTTGCAGGATCTTAATTTTTGTTAGGGCCTGCATCTTAAATGTCCCTCTAAGGTCTAGGGACGAACTGGCTGGTTCCCAGTATGTGGTGTTTGGTTTTCAGGTTGTGGTGTAGGAGGGGGTACCAAGTGAAAGGAAGTTAGGTCATTGTGCATAGGCCCTTGAAGGAGATATTAGGACTGCAGTTGTATCAGATGGGCAGCTTAGCTTCTCCTTGGGCTTTCTGCATGACATACTATTTTCTCCCCTATATAAAGAAAAATAAAGGTTCAAAAAAGACGAATAAAGCTGGACACTGGTTGCTCACACCTGTAATCCTAGCTACTCAGGAGGCTGAGATTTGAGGATCATGGTTTGAAGTCAGCCCAGGTAGAAAAGTCCATGACACTCTTATCTCCAACAAAGTATTCAGAAAAAAATGGAAGTGTTGCTGGGGCTGAAGTGGTAGAGCACTAGCCTTAAGCACAAAGAGGGACAGTGCCCAGGCCAGAGTTCAAGCATCAGGACTGGCAAAAAAAAGAGATGAATATTCATTAACACTTGGTTAAGTATTTTTGAGGGTATGGCAAATAATATGATTATATGACAGTTAGAAAATGTATGACATATAGTTGATGTGGCAGATGATTATATATACTTACATATATTTACTTTTAGGAAAGTAAGATGTAGAGTGAATCTGAATGAGATACTGACACTGGATTCTGTCATTCTACACACATGTACTCTATCTGTTATCTGCCAGGAATTAGTGTAAGTGCTGGTGGGGGAAGAGATGAAACACTGCAAACACAGAGAGTGGATATATCCTTAATCCAGTGTTTTCTTATTTTTTATTATTATCTTTAAGTAGTTGTACAAAGGAGTTGCCATTTAGCCAAGCAGTTTATGAATACAATATATCTTGATCAATGTCACCTCTTTCAACATTCTCACCCATCCTTCCTCTACCAACCCCTTCCTTCTCTCTTCTTAGTTTTGTAGGACATAAATTGGATTCTTGCCCGCATTTTCCTCCTCTTCTTTTCACCCATCCACTCCTTTCTCCTTAACCCCATCCCACATCTATTGACTACCTGTTTCCTGGTATTTTATTTTGCTGAACTTTTTTTGGCTTTTTAAGGAATTACACTACTTGAGATCTCTCTTAAATCTACTGTGTTTCAGTTAATACATGTGAATACAATCCAGGTGTTTTCTGATGCAGAAAGAATAGAAAAAAGTGTGAGTGAGAATCTGAGGTGGGGTTGAGCATTGTGACAGGGCTGATAGATTCCTCTGAGGTACAGTTAGAAAACCAGTGTTACGCAAGACCATGAAAGGTCTTCATTGGATGGTTTTCTAATTTGATCTTAGCATCAAATTGAAGCATTTTTTCTGCTTTGAGAAAGGAGTGAATGAAAGAAAAGTTTAAACTCTTCACCCTCCCTCTGCTATTACCAGGACATGGACTACCAACTATTGAACATTGGTAAGGTTTGCTTTGACTATAGCTTGCTTTTGAAAAATTCCAGTGGATTAGTAAAATTCCATTCCATTATGTATATGTACCGCATTTTAAATTACTATCTTTAAGTAGTTGTGCAAAAGAGTTACCATTAACACAGCAGTTTATGAGTACAATATAATCTCAATCAATGTTGCCCCTTTCAACATTCTCACCCATCCCTCTGTTAACCTATGACTTCCCTCACTCCTGTTATCTTTGTAGTATATACTTGGGATCACTGATTGCATTCTTCCACTCTTCTCCTCTTCATTTGCCTACTCCTTTCTCCTGATCCCACCTTACCCCTTTTGAGTACTTGCTTCTTGATGTTTATTTTGCTGAACTTTGATTTAATGGATACATATTTTTCCTTATATGTGTAAGCTAGAATTAGATTACAAACTCATAAGTACATATGTTGGGTGTTACGCAATACATACAAATGTACTAGCTGAAATTCCATAGGTTCAAGGGAGAATTTGAATAGTGTAATTCCTTAGAAATGTAAAATTGCAGTGTGACTATAGCCTTCTTGATGCTGTTCATCATTGGTGCTTCTATTTCTCCATTGCAAACAATTTTGATGTAGGATGTGTTTTTCCTGAAAAAGAAAAACTTCCACTCTTGTTAACTAACACAGCTTTCTTTGCCAATATTGATTTGTCAATAGCTCCGTATGTCTGATCTTCATTATTCCTTGGGGAGGTTGCAAGTTCTCTGTGAAATGATGGGAGAGAAGTGCAGAGCCAATGGCCTCTGAAAGAGTGGAGCTGGACCTTCCCTCTACAACCTCAGCGTTGGCCCGCTTGGGGGAGTGTGATGGCCTGGATTTCCTGCATTTTCCTTCTTCCACTTAGTTATGCTGGAGAGAAGAATGAAAATGGCTGGTTCATTTCTATATAAAAAGTGCATTATCATTCATGGTGGACTCAGATGGGTAGTTTAAGATCAACGTGTAGTTAGGACGGTGGATACTGCGGGGGTGGACAGTGGTAGAAGTTCCTAAACCGAAGTTTAGAAGAGATGTAACAAAATGAATTGATTGCAAGGATTCTGGCAGGCATGGTGTGATTCTATTCTAGGTCCCACACCGATTCAATGAGTCTGGTGTGGTTCAAGGTTTAGATGATTGAGACAAGATTTTGTAAAATCCTCCAAGTCAAACGAATCATGATTTGTCTGTCAGCCCCCGCCCCGCCAAGCCAGCACTGTTGTCCCAGGTGGTAGCTCGTTCAGGTTGCAACACAATTGCACAAAGCTGGCTGAGAACCACATGTTTAAATATGCAGTCCAAGAGGGCTCTGAGCCCTTCTAATTTGGGCACCCAGGGTATTAAAAAGAGTGTGCTCAAGGGTTGAAATTTAAGGAGATAAAAAACATTGCTTTATCAAGGACATTTCCAAGTTGAGTGGACACTTCGTTTCCTACAGATGCACGCTGATAAAGAATGCAATGACACTCCACCCATTTGGTGTCACTAGCAGCTTGGAGAGCACTAGCAGCTTTATTTACCATTTTTTGTACCCTTAGTGCAAATGCCAACATTATGTAAAAAAAAAACCCAACAACAACAAAGTCTCAGTATTATGAAAATAGTTTTGACCTGTGGACCCTGGAGTCTTTATTTCCTGGGAATCCAGGGGTCTCAGAGCCATACTTGGAGAACTGCTACTTAGTAGGTAAGAGAAGTTGGTTGTTATAGCACACTTGTCCTAAAAATTATATTTGTATTATCTTTTAGTAGTCGTACAAAGGTGTTGCCATTCAACAAATCAGTTTATGGATGCAATACATCTTGTTCAATGTCATCCCTTCGGCCATAAATTTCCATCCCTCTCAACCCAACCCCTCTGCTCCATTTTCTAAAATTTGTAGGATATGCACTGAATATTATTACTACATTCTCCCCACCTTCTTCTCTTTATTCGTCGCGATGCTCTCCTCCAACAAAGCATCCGGTGGACTGGTACTAGAAAATGTAAAGGATTATAGCAAATGAATAAATAATCAGAGTACTGTCAAGGATAATTGCTATCTAAACTCTAAGACATCTTAAAGCCTAAGAATAGAACTGGATAGAGTTGGAGAAAAAGGCAATCTTATTGTTTTACTTATGTTGTTTAAATTCACACTGCTAACAACAGGGCTTTATTTGTCTACTTATGTGGTGTGGGGTTTTGAACCCCTGACCTTGTTTCTGCTAAGAACTTGCCCTGCCATTGAGCTTTCCCTGCTCACCTCCCCTGAGAAGGCTCTGGAGAGAGGCCGCAACAGCAGTGTAGTGCATTCCTTAGAGAAAACTGTCAAATGTGTGGGGAGGAGGAACTCTATTTAAAAGAATCATTTATTTTGCTGTATGTGATTGAATCAAGACTGTGAGAATGGTCATTTCTTGTTGTGTTTAAAAACAAAAGATCCTTGAAGTGACATTTACCCCATGAAAACAATCAAATTTATCTTCAGATCACCCCCCGCAACACGAAGTTGAGCATCCATAAAAAGTTATCTCTACTCTCACTCTAAAAAATAGAAGATATTTTTGAATAAGTCTTTTTTTTCGTTAAGAATCTTTATTTAGAGTTTTGATGAGATTTTTATTTTTCAAATTTTTATTATCAAACTGATCTACAGAGAGGTTACAGTTTCAAACGTTAGGCATTGGATACATTTCTTTTTTTTTTTTTTTTTTTTTTTTTTTTTTTTTTTGGCCAGTCCTGGGCCTTGAACTCAGGGCCTGAGCACTGTCCCTGGCTTCTTCCCGCTCAAGGCTAGCACTCTGCCACTTGAGCCACAGCGCCGCTTCTGGCCGTTTTCTGTATATGTGGTGCTGGGGAATCGAACCTAGGGCCTCGTGTATACGAGGCAGGCACTCTTGCCACTAGGCTATATCCCCAGCCCTGGATACATTTCTTATACTGTTTGTTACCTTGTCTCTCCTTCCCTCCACCTCCCCCTTCCCTTTCCCCCCATGAGGTGTTCAGTTCACTTACACCAAACAGTTTTGCAAGTATTGCTTTTGGAGTTGTTTGTCTTTTTTTACCCTGTGTCTCTCAATTTTGGTATTCCCTTTCAATTTCCTAGTTCTAATATCAGTATACACGGTTTCCAATATACTCAGATAAGATTACAGAGATAGTGTATATATAATCACAGGAAGGTGATACAAGAACATCATCAATAATAGAAGCTACAGATAGACAATATTTTCTTTGAGAATACTCTAGCCTAAATTTTCATTTGCTTAATTATAAAGAGCAACTTTCTAATAATTTTCCAGTATAACCTTGTAAAAATTTCCTATCCAAAACTACTGCCACAATCCATGGTGATTTTAGTATCACCCTAGTAGAGATAATGATACACATTAAAATCATTCAAAACGGGCTGGGGAGATAGCCTAGTGGCAAGAGTGCCTGCCTCGGATACACGAGGCCCTAGGTTCGATTCCCCAGCACCACATATACAGAAAAAACGGCCAGAAGCGGCGCTGTGGCTCAAGTGGCGGAGTGCTAGCCTTGAGCGGGAAGAAGCCAGGGACAGTGCTCAGGCCCTGAGTCCAAGGCCCAGGACTGGCCAAAAAAAAAAAAAAAATCATTCAAAAGAATGATGTAGAGGGCTGGGGATATAGCCTAGTGGCAAGAGTGCCTGCCTCGGATACACGAGGCCCTAGGTTCGATTCCCCAGCACCACATATACAGAAAACGGCCAGAAGTGGCGCTGTGGCTCAAGTGGCAGAGTGCTAGCCTTGAGCGGGAAGAAGCCAGGGACAGTGCTCAGGCCCTGAGTCCAAGGCCCAGGACTGGCCAAAAAAAAAAAAAAAAAAAAAAAGAATGATGTAGAATATAATTGTAGACTGTTAAGTGAAAAATTGCATGCATTTTTCACTTTAAAATTATCTATCTATCTATCTATCTATCTATATATCTATCTATATATATATGTGGGCTAGGAATATGGCCTAGTGGCAAGAGTGCTTGCTTCATATACATGAAGCCCTGGGTTCGATTCCCCAGCACCACACATATAGAAAATGGCCAGAAGTGGCGCTGTGGCCCAAGTGGTAGAGTGCTAGCCTTGAGCGAAAAGAAGCCAGGGACAGTGCTCAGGCCCTGAGTTCAAGGCCCAGGACTGGCAAAAAAAAATTATATATATGTAAGTAATATGTTTATATGTAGACATTATATTCCAAATGATAGTGGTGATTATTATGGTTTGGCTCACATTTTGAAGTTTTAGGGGCTAGCTGGTAGCCTAAAGGAGCTGATGTCACTGAGGTCATAACTGTGTAGGCTTTGGAGAGGGGACTTTGTTAGAGGAAGTAGGTCTCTGGTGATGTGATTTGAAGGGCATGTTTTGTCCCTGGCTCCTTTCCCTTATCTATTTGTGGTGTGATGTGGTGTGAGCAGTATTCCTTTGCCATACCTTCCTCCATGATATTTTTGCCTTGCAACCAGTCTATAAGCGATACAACCAGTTGGCCATGTCTAAAACCTCAATTCTCCCTTCTGTTGGTTATCTCAGGTATTTTGTCACATCAGCCAGAAAGATATCTGACATGGTGATTTCCTCTGAGAGTTAACAGAGGAAGTGATGATTATAGGCAACTTGTATTTTTTACTCTTTTATTTAGGTGGCTTTTTTTTTTTTTTTTTTTTTTTGGCCAGTCCTGAGGCTTGGACTCAGGGCCTGAGCACTGTCCCTGGCTTCTTCTTGCTCAAGGCTAGCACTCTGCCACTTGAGCCACAGCGCCACTTCTGGCCATTTTCTGTATATGTGGTGCTGGGGAATCGAACCCAGGGCCTCATGTATATGAGGCAAGCACTCTTGCCTCTAGGCCATATCCCCAGCCCCAGTTTTTATTTATTTATTTGTTTGTTTGTTTGTTTATTTATTTATTTATTTATTTTTTGGCCAGTCCTGGGCCTTGGACTCAGGGCCTGAGCACCATCCCTGGCTTCTTCCCGCTCAAGGCTAGCACTCGCCCCTTCTGGCCGTTTTCCATATATGTGGTGCTGGGGAACCGAACCGAGAGCCTCATGTGTAGGAATCAAGCACTCTTGATACTAGGCCATATTCCCAGCCCCCCGTTTTTTTTTTTTTTTTTTTAACAAGTAGATATTCCTTTAAAATTCAGGGAAACTTACATATAGATAAAAATAAACATTGCATTTTTGGGGTTTGAGGATTTAGCTCAGTGGAAGAGCAGTTGCCTGGCAAGGGAAGGCTGAGTTTGGTCCTCAGCTCTGGAAAAATAAAAAAAGAAAGACATTTGGGAGGCAACCACTTTTGGGTATCTATCCAAAAGACCACAAACAAAATGCAGACTAAAGCCACCAGCACAACAATGTTCATCGCAGCACAATTTGTCATAGCTAGAATCTGGAACCAACCCAGATGCCCCTCAGTAGACGAATGGATCAGGAAAATGTGGTACATATACACAATGGAATTTTATACCTCTATCAGAAAGAATGACATTGCCCCATTCGTAAGGAAATGGAAGGACTTGGAAAAAATTATACTAAGTGAAGTGAGCCAGACCCAAAGAAACATGGACTCTATGGTCTCCCTTACAGGGAATAATTAGCACAGGTTTAGGCAAGTCACAGCAGAGGATCATAAGAGCCCAATAGCTATACCCTTATGAACACATAAGATGATGCTAAGTGAAATGAACTCCATGTTATGAAAACAATTGTTATATCACAGTTATAACTACTTTCAAAGTGCTATGTGTAACTGTAGCTTCTATTACTGATGATCTTCTTGTATCTGCTTCATGTGGTTGTACCTACACTATCTCTGTATCTTATCTGAGTATATTGGAAACTCTGTATACTGGTATTAGAACTAGGAAATTGAAAGGGAATACCAAATTCGAGAGACACAGGGTTAAAAAAAAAGACAAACAGCTACAAAAGCAATACTTGCAAAACTGTTTGGTGTAAATGAACTGAACAACTCATGGTGGGGAAAAGGGAAAGGGGTAGGGGGGAGGGGGAACGAGGGACAAGATAACAAACAGTACAAGAAATGTATCCAATGCCTAAGGTATGAAACTGTAACCTCCCTGTAATTCAGTTTGATAATAATAATAATACATACATACATACATACATACATACATAAATAAATAAAAAGAAATTTGGGAGGCAAGAGAGTCAGTAAAAAACTCTTCATCAAGTTAGCAAGTGAAAACATTAAAAAATAAAAATACTTTTATTAGTATTCTATTGACATATTTTCACATTGGAAAGTATTTGTAATTATAATAGAAATAGCTGGGTGCTGGAAGCTCACATTTGTAATCCTAGTGACTCAGAAGGCTGAGATCTGAGTATTGCCAGTCAAAGCCAGCCAGGCCAGGAAAATCTGAGACTTATCCCTCATTAACCGCCAGAAAACTAGAAGTGGAGCCGTGGCTCAAAGTGGTAGAGCTCTAGCCTTGAGCTAAAACAAGCTCAGGGATAGTACCCAGACCCTGAGTTCAAGCCCTATGACTGACCAAAAAAAGGGGGGAAAATAGTAGAAATAATATTATGCTACCTTGGAATCATGATTGCAAGGATAAAGTCTACTCTGTGTCTGCTTGTTGTCTTTATAAATGAATAAAAGTGGTGAATTTCCCATTTATCCTCCTGATAAACTTATTGAAAGGGAAATCCAGTGTAAATTTCGTTGGGTTGGAGGCCCCCACCCACTGTCATCTAGACAGAAATGGTCAGTTTCTCTTGGTTTTGTGGAACAATGCCATTTTCATCAGTGCAGGCGGGAGACCTGAGGCTAGGTAGGACCCAGGTGGGGACGATATATACTCTGAAAGCCTTAGTCTACAGAGAAGTAAGAGGAGAATGGGCCAATGGACATTGTTAAGTGGTTTTAGCATAGATCCCCACAGGACAGTGGTCTGGTCTTCTCCCAAATTGAAGGAAGGTGGAAACATAACAGAATAGAACATTTGGAAGACCCTGGGTGTAACCTGAGAGACTGTTCATTAGAGAAGCAGATTTTCAAAGGCTGTAAGGAAGAGACTCTAATGTCATCTATTTCATCTATGATTGGGGTGACCATACATTCTAATTTCTTTCTGGTCCCAGTTAGCCCTATTTCCTTCATTTAAGTCTTTTTCTTCATACTCCCTTCTTTTTTTTTTTTCCAATAGAATTCTTTTATTGCATCACTGAAGTATCACAAACTGGTTGTCAGGATCCTGGATGGTGTTTCTGAAGATGCGTTAACTTAGATCTTATTCATCAGCCTGTTGAACTGTTCCTTTTTCAGAAACATAGATTCCATCCAAAAATTTTCTGATATCCTTGTTTTTAACTGTTGTTGCTTGCTGAATCAAAGCAGCTGAATTTGAGACAAGCTCAATATCATTTCCTTCAAGGATTAATTCATCTTTCTGGGCTTGAGATACAGAACAAGCAACACCTGTCCTCATCCGAACTCTTCGGATGTATTTCTCACCCAGGAAGTTTCAGATTTCAACTAGAGACCCATTCTCCTGAATAGCAACGTGGATGGGGAAGTGAGCGTACTCAGACCTCATCTTGTAGCGGAAGCCCAGTGTAACACCCTTGACCATGTTCTGTACATGACTACAGATAGTGCGAACGGTGGCCAGTTCCTTTCTGTTTCCCCACCATTTGTCAACCCGGAGCCTCTTCTTTTTTTTTCCAAGGAGACTGAGTTCTACGTTGATGTGGTTGAACTCCCTCCGCAGGGTTCCGCGGGGGCCTTCACCATCACCGTGAGTCCCTTCAGAGTGATGTCAACATTGTCTCCTTGCTGAGAATGGTCTTCATTCTCGCAGTAGATGGGGCAAAGAGAGCTCATACTCCCTTCTTTACCCTCAGAAGTATCCAGTAAGATAAATTATTTGGTATTCTTGTTACAGTTGAACAATAGAAAAAAAAAGTTTCATCTTGGAAGTGGCAGAATTGATGAGTTGGTGAGTTGGCAAAGCAGTCCTTTCCCAGCTCTTCTCTCTTTTACTACTTTGCATCAACGCAGTCAGGAAAGAAAATACGTGTGCAGCCAACCTTGTAGTTAGGGTTGGCGATAGTATGTCTGGAGTTGCAGCAGTGACCATGAAACTAACTGAAAGACTAAGGAGAGCCTCACAGACCCCAGTGTTCAAAGTATGGGGCTGCTGCCCTTACACCTGCCATTAGAAGTGCTAGAAGTGATTACAATGCCAGGGGTCTAAGTTTCTCTTAGACTTAAAGAGCTAAAAACAGGCCCAGTTTATGCAATGGGTTATTTTCTTTTCTTGCTTCAGAGCATTGCCTTAAGCCTTGCCTCAACCTCTTGAGTGACTTTAAGTCACTCCTTTTACTATTCCCCCATTCAACTTACCTAAGACACCAAGAGGAGTGGATGGGAAACAAGGAAACTGGAGAGAAACAAATTCATCTTTTAAAAAAAGATTATACTTTTCTTATCTTTACGTCAACAAATAGGTTTATGAATACAATGCATCTTGGTTGCTGTCACCTCTTTCATCATTCTCCCCTTCCCTCCCAATGCAAGGCAGGCCTTCCACTCAGTTTTCTCAGTTTCGTAGGCTATGCATTGAATATCATGGCTGCCTCTCCCCCTCTTTAGATAGTTCTTATTTTTGGGAACACAGCATCCATTTGCTGAGGACTCCAAGGATTGCATATTTGGCAAGGGCTGTTCATTTTTCATCCCCTTCACTAATGTCTTTAGGGAGGGAAGAGATAAATCAGAGTGTCATGAGGATACATATGGAGCTGATGGCTACAGTTACTAATTAAGTTCTTTCCAAACACCAATTCCGACGCTTCGATATAGGGGAAAAAAGAGACTACCCAATGATAGCTTTATTTTCTAGGGGTCAAAGAACCTCAAAATATCTTTCCTTAACAAGAATGCTATGAGAGAGTTAAGGTACTTCTACAGTCCCACCATGGAGCTGGCTTCCTAGCTCCTCGATAATTACTACTTTAAGGGGATGGAGGTTTTTATTGTAATACCACTGAGAAAACAGAATTCCAATCATAGCAAGCCCTGAAGCAATTTAAGTGTTGCAAACCAACCCC
The DNA here is from genome assembly GCF_023159225.1 of Perognathus longimembris pacificus. Classification (NCBI taxonomy): domain Eukaryota; kingdom Metazoa; phylum Chordata; class Mammalia; order Rodentia; family Heteromyidae; genus Perognathus; species Perognathus longimembris. The sequence goes on along the minus strand of NC_063181.1, from coordinate 39,405,360 downwards.
AAATAGAATTCACTTGAACCTTGCCAGAAATAGGAAATTCATTTTCTTGAAGCTTAAAGGGAGAAAAGTAATTTGGGAAACGGACAGTGCTTTGACAACTTCTCCTTCGCCTTCCTGGAGTTCATATTTCCAGAGGCCATCAGTGGAACAATTAAAAAAGAATCTGTTTTACTCTGTTTCCTTAAAATGTTCCCTTCCCTCCTTTTCTACTTCCTCTTAACCCACATTGAAACTCTGACAAGGACTTCCCAGGGCTTTTCCAGAGTCTAACTTGGACATGATTTGTCAAAATCATATCATAATAATTCCAGAATTTGTAAGACTAAACACATGCATCTTTTGATTCACAATGCAGACAGCTGGATTCTAGCTTTCATAGCAAAACCAAATTTGCATCTTAAAATCTGAAAACAGGATGGATACTAGTAAATATGGTCTTATATTTTAGAAGTAGAGATAAAACATTTTAATTAAGATCCATGTATTATTTCCCCTGAGAGAGGAAAAACCAGCCATCAAATGGCCTACTTTGCCATGAAACTGATTCTAGAAGCTGACTTGCAAGTAACCAATGTGTTTTCAGATCTGGTCCTAGAAGATGAAGCTCATTTAGCTCCAAGTTTCTCTTAACCCACCATCCACAAAGCTAATCATTTCAGGAAAAGAATTGTCGAGGGTGATTCACCAACCAAACCAACACATTCCCATGAGAATCTGCTTTTCTCCTTGATTAAAATAGAATAAAATGTTCACATGCTCTCTGAAGGTGGTAGAATTACTCTACATTGGTGACTGCTGGCTGAAGGTTAGAAATGAAGTTCACTTGTCGGCATGTGACCAAATACCAGCGTAGAGCAGGCCCGTCTTGATTATTAAATCACGTCCGTCCTATACCAGATCAAATAGAGACAAGGAAGTAAATCATTCCGGTTTTGCTTCAGGATAGGTGCAAACATTTGTTTCATTGAATTTTGCAGCAAGAAAATTGTCTCAGTCTCGACAGTCCACTTCTGACGTTTGTTACATGTCTAGACATGACTCTAATCATTGCAAGGTAATTATCCCTTGAACAGCAGATGGAATTCTGTTAGGCTATCATTGTGACATCAGTAAATAAGGACATAATTTCTCAATAAAAACAATTCATTTGGTTACGTTTCCAAGACATCTATATTATTGCTCTCTGAAGACTTGGAATCTTTTTTCCAGTTTGCTCATATCAGACTTAATTTCCATTATTGGCATCCCCTTTAAATTGTAGTTACAGAGATAAGCAATGTTAAGTTGCAACTAAAATTCATTTGAATCGTATCTATCTTAACTCTTCTAGGCAGTTAGCTTCTAAAGTGTTTGCCTTTATTTCTCCGCCCTTGCCTTCTGAATTCCTATAGGAAATTAGGAGTAGGAAGAAGACTGAAGTGAGTTGCTTAGTGAGGATAGAAATTAGGCTCAAATGGTTGAAGGAGTGGGAATGGAGCAGTGCCCACTAACCACTAACGGTTAGAAATCCCAACAGCTGCCAGTACTGACGGTGGAAGAGCCCCGAAGACACTCATTGTCCAGATAAGGAACGTGTTGGTGGGCTTACATGGGAATCATGGAGAAGGCAGAAGTTCTGTAGATTGGCCAGACAGTAGGAGATGCCATCATAAAACTGGGTGCCTGAGAAGAGTGGGTGATACAAATCAGAAATATTAGACTAAGCCTTGTTCACCTGTGTGGTATCGGGCTGGGATCATCTCACTATGTGCCCCCAGATGTTCCTACCTAATGTGACCAGAATAAATTCCCACTAACTTCCTGCTTAGAAGAATTTCCAACTCCAGCTGACACATTGCCTTGATATCAGTTCTTAGCTTCATAAGTAGCCATTTGATATGTTTTTAAATTGATTTATTTATTGTCAAAGTGATGTACAGAGGGGTTACAGTTTCATACTTAGGGCAGTGAGTACATTTCTTATCCAACTTGTTACCTCCTCCCTCATTTCCCCCACCTTCTCTTGCCCCAACTCCCCCTGCCCCGAGTTGTACAGTTGGTTTACAGCATGTAGTTTTGTAAGTGTTGCTGTTGCATTGGTTCACCTTTTACCCTTTGTCTCTCCATTTTGAGGTTCCCCTTCCCTTCCCTACTTCTGATAAACATATATACAATACCCAGGGTACCAAAATCAGTTACAGTGACATCAGAGGTAAAAACCATAGGGAAGAAAGACAAAATAAAAAGGCATAATTTCACATGGTATGTTGAACATAACAACAACGATAAACCACTTATTTCCATAACTTGGAGTTCATTTCACTTAGCATCATCTTATGTGATCACATGTATATAGCTATTGAGCTATTGTGATCTTCTGCTAGGATTATCCTAGACATGTACTAATGATTCCCAATGAGGGAAACCATAGAGTCCATGTTCCTTTGAGTCTGGCTCACTTCACTTAGTATGATTTTTTTTTCCCAAGTCTTTCATTTCCTTACGAATGGGGCAGTGTCATTCTTTTTGACAGAGGCATAGAATTCCTATCCCAAAGATAATCATTAAGAGTAGATTATAATGAATTGCCCTTCACCTATGAGTCTTGGAGCAATGAGGAAGAAGCAGGAGGTTGGGGGAAAACATTACGATGTTCGTGATTCCATCAAACAACGGCATGCATACACACAGAGAAAGCAAGCGCTACCATGTTTTCTACCCCCCGCCTACCTCAGTGCCCTCCCAGTCTCTGCTTCTTCACAGTGGATCAACATTAGCATCTGGTGTCAGTTACCCTGAAGATGAGAAGCAAAATGTGGCTGAAGCTTCCTCACAGAAGGGGGAACAGGAAGGGATGGAGAACGCTCTTCCCCAAACCTCCAGTGAGTCCTCACACAGCAAGTGGACTGAATACCACATTCCAAAGGAGTTCACTCTGCATTCACTCACCTGGAAGCTCCTGCTGTCCACTCCTCCTTCCACTCTCCTCTTTTCCTTCTTCTTCTACCCCTCCCTTCTTCCTCTTCCTCTCATCTCCCCTCCTTTCTTTTCCCTTCCCCTCCCCTCTCTTCATCCCTAAGCTTTCTTCCCCCTCAAGGCTAGTGCTCTACCACACACACAGACACATGCACACACACACACACACACACATGCACACACACGCACACACACACGCCCACACACACAGACACTATTCATATCCCATTTTATTTGATAACTTGGGCTAGTCCAGATTTTTTCTGGGTATATTGAGGATTTTTTTTTTGTCAGTCCTGTGACTTGAACTCATGGCCTGGGTATTCTCCTTGAGCCATAGCATTACATCTGGCTTTTTCTGAGTAGCTTATTGGAGATAAGAGTCTCACGGACTTTCTTGCCCAGGCTGCCTTCCAACCATACTCTTCAGATCTCAGCCTCTTGAGGATTACAGGTGTGAGCCACCAGTGCCCAGCTGGCTTATTGAGGTTTAATTTTAGAAAGGTGCTTCTAAACAAGTGAAGAATTTGGGTACAACAACATGGGGAAGCGAAGACAGACATGCTGGCTTGTTGCTTGAGTGTGAAGCAGTACGTGCTCCTAGGAAGCTATGGTCTTAGACTGAGTTTGTGCTGTGAACCTTTTGTTGAGATTTATATAAACTCCCGAAACTTGAGTCACACTGACTATCTTGTGTCTGGGGCCTATTCTTGCTCAAAGGCAGAAATATTCTATTTGCAAATGGAAGACAGAAAATATTTTATGTTTAGGCTCTAAAAATAATTTTGTCTTGAGGCAAGCAAGGCAGCAAATCCATACCAACTAGCTCGATTCCATCACCAGGGAGTTATAAAGTCTGGCCTTTATGCAAATATCTTTAAGGAAATTATTATTTTCTCATGTTTTGATCATCTGTGATGCAACATTCATCATTCTCTGAGGTTTTTCTTTTCTTTCTTTCTTTTTTTGTTTTGGCCAGTATTGGAGCTTGAACTCAGGACCTTGGCTTGTTTTTGCTCTAGGCTAGTGCTTTCCCGCCCAAGCCACTCTCCACTTCTAAGGTTTTATTCCAAGCCTCTTACACTAATTTTGGGGCTTGTCATCATGTCTTCATGGTGGGAAGGAATTATCTGTTAAGTGGAAGTTTCACAAATATCAGTATTGAAAGATTTTGCTCACATAATGAAAGTAAAGCCAGTATTAAGTCTCACTTCTGACTCATTATAAAGTCCTTTCCCTAATTCTGGTATAAATAGTAGTTGATACAGTAGTTTATATATTTACGCTCTGTCAAATCCTTAAACACACCCATCTCTTCACCATCGTGTGCATATGAAGTGGGACTGGCCACTCTGTTCTTCAGATGAGGAGTTCAGACTTCAGAGAGGTTAATAAAATCAATCAAGGTCACATCGCAATAAGTGGCTGAGCTTAGATTTAAACTTAGATCTGACGTCAAAGGCTGCACACTTCTTTACAATAGGAAATGTTATTCCTTAAGTCACTACGGTATAAATTTTATTACAAGTCTATGAGTCACCACATCAATGACAAAAGTGATAGATTCTGTGAACTTGGCTTCTCTTCCTCCTGAAACATGGTCGGTCTACATTTTTAAACCTTGGCAGCAATTTTTTTATGGACAAGAAATAAGTGTTCTGACAGACTATGCAGAGAGAAATTATATGTATAATTTTCAGGCTTGATTCATAAACCTCTGCACACGATTCTCTGTACTTTCTTCTCCCAATTCCAAGGTATAACAATTGGAGGGAAATCTTGGAAGCCATGCAAGTCATATGTGGAAGTTGCTGCAGCCTCTTGTTTAGCTGAGCTCAGAATGACCGCATGGCGTAGAATTCTCTCTGGTAACAGATGGAGTGAGAAACAGGCTTTTCGTGGTGAGTTTTCATGGTGAATTTGTTAGAGTAGTGTCAATCCATATTCTGTTACTGCAACCAAATGCTCAAGATCCAATAACTTATCAAGTATCGAAGGTTATGTGGCTCATGTTTCTGGAGGCTGGCAAGCCCAAAGGTGTAATCTAGTATCTGACAAGGGTCTTCTCTCTGTATTGTAACATTTTGGAAGGTACTGCATGATAGATAAAATGAGAATAAGAGCCTTGATCTCTCTTTGTCTTCTTATAAAGCCCCCAATGCTATCATGAAGGTCTCACTTTTATTCATTCACCTAATTATTTGTGTGTGTGTGTGTGCACACACACGTGCGCATGCGTGCATATGCTGGTACCAGGGTTTGAACTCAGGGCCTCACACTTTTCCTTGGCTGTATTGCTCGAGGCTGGTGCTGTCCCACTTGAGTCATACATAAATCCAAGCTCCACCTTTTGCTGGTTAAGTGGAGTTAGAGTCTCACAGACTTTTTTGCCTGGGCTAGTTCTGAACTTCGATCCCTCTAGGTTTCTGTCTCTTAAGTAGCTAGGATTACAGGGACCCACAGTGCCTGACCTTAATTACGCACCAAAGGCTCTGTCTCCAAATACCATTATAATGAGTTTAGGAACTAAATTTTCAACATGTGATCATTTTGGAGCACTGAAAGCAATAGTGTTGATTTTGAGGTGCTGATTCCTATATAATTTAAATAGTGTGCTGTTGTAGTCTCAAATATATGACACTGGCTTAGCAGTTGAGTGCTGAGAAACTGATGTGACAGGTAGAAAAACGGGAGTTGCATATTTTTCAGTGATAATATTTTTAGTAAAACCACTAAGCCCCCCAAAACCTTGCAATCAGTCTTATATTACTGTGCTGATAGCTCCAGTGTAGAAGACTGGAAAGCAGTTTATCGGGAGGGTACATTGGTTGTTACTAGCAGATGTTGCAAGAAAGAGATGAGCTCAGAGAAGAATTGGTTGATTTGCAAAGAGATAGAAAAAATGGACAAAGTACAGTGATCTAAGACAGAGGACTGAAAAATTTTTACTCTGCTAGTGAAAGATAAGACAGAAATGTTTGGAGTGACCGAGAGCCATTACAATTCAGCCTTAGGTTAAAAAGTTCTTTCAATAACAGCCATCATTCGTATATCTAAAAACTCACTAATGTGCTATACTAAATAATGAAATTGGCTATTAGCCCTGAGTTACCTTTAATGTTATAAAGAAGCATCAGAGCTATGAAATTTGAATTTTATGAATACATGTCCTGAATCAATTTCCTAGGCAGACTCCAGTCTAACTACAGCAAGCCATAGTAGTGTCAGGAGACTGTCACAGTGAAGATGGCGTGCCCTACTTGAAGAAAATGAAGGCACGAGTTAATTACCCAATTATTGAGCACTTACTACAAGCACAGTACCATGGGGTGTGAGCTCTAGGAGGATTGAATGCAGGGTACAAAACTAGAAGTTAAGCATCAAGAGAAAAAGCACAAAGTAAAGCATTAAAAACTGCTAGAACAGCAACAGATCGTATCACAGCATTCCAAAAGAGACTGCCAGGTCAAATGTTCATGGGAAGAAGTGGCACTGTGGCTCAAAGTGGTACAGCACTAACCTGTAGCGAAAACACTTAGGGACAGCACCCAGGCCCTGAGTTCAAGCCCTACAACCGACAAAAAAAAAATCACAAAATGTTTATGGGAGACTTCATGGCCGAGGAAAGCAGCTGATTTAGGACTAGGAGGCCCAGAGACAGAGGTGGGCGAGGAGATTGTGAAAGAAAGGTGAAAACTGTCAGAATAAAAATGGACTCACTATGAAACTGTGACCCTTTTGTACACCACTATGACAATAAATAGATAAATTTAAAAAATGGAGTCATGTGTTATCCCTAAAAAATGCAAATAAAGCCAGGAGCCTATGCAGGAACGATTCTTAGGTTTGATTTACTAATAGTAACGGTCACAAGAGACTTTGAAGGAACCACAAAATTGTATGGAGTCCATTGTAACCTTACACGAAGGAAAAATACTTCCATTAAGGACATCTGCCAGTAACTGTGTGCTCAGCCCCGGACTGATGCCACTCTTGTTATTAATCATTGTGGTCAAAGGTGATTGTTCTGAAATATTTGTTTTTGTCTTAAAGAATTCCCCCTTGCCTCAACTTCTTTGAATGTGATAGCTGGCTATGCTAAGTGTACTCTCATTGTAGTTGCCTTCTATTTCCAAATAAATACCATTTACTTTGGAGAGTCCCTCTCTCTGATTGTTTAATTTAGACTGACGATTGGTAGGGGCGTGGAAAGGCAGAGTTAAAGCATTCTTTTGGTATTTAGGTAAGATTATGTAAGTAAGCATGACTCTTAGGTATTTAGGTAAGTTAAGGTCTACAAGTTAAGCTAATCATTTGAGGACCTTTGATTTGACACTAGACTAAGGATAACAGCGAATGGGAGTAAACGTCCAAATACTAGTAGCATCATATGTATATGGTATCAAGGTGTGATATAAAGAATAAAATAGAGAATAAAATGGAGAAAGAAGTTAACTTTCAGATCATCACAATATGCTCACAGTAATCTTGCAGGAAGATGGGAATAACGGGATAGAAATATTGCAGAAGAAACAGTGGAATAAGGGTACTTTCTGAATGGGAGGCAATGGATAGGTTCAAGATTTAGAAAAATGAGGGAGGAGGTAACACATTGGGTAAGTGATGTACTCGCCTTGCATATGAAACTGTAGCCCCTCTGTACCTCACTTTGACAATAAAGGAAAAAAAATTTAGGTCTTCATTTATTTGTATATCCATAGTTATGGAAGTGAAAGAATGCATTGGGGTTGGTTTTTTGGGGGGTGTGGGGTGTGGGCGCTGTCCCTGAGCTCTTCAGTGCAAGGCTAGCTCTCTACCACTTGAGCCACAGCACCATGTACGGTTTGTTGGTAATTGGAGATAAGAGTCTCACAAACTTTCCTGCCCGGTCTGGCTTTGAACTGGTGATCTTCAGATCTCATCCTTCCAAGTAGCTAGGATTACAGGTGTGAGCTACTGGTGCCTGGCTGCATTGTATTTTTTTTTTTTTGCCAGTCCTCAGGACTGCACTCAGGGCCTGAGCACTGTCCCTGGCTTCTTTTTGCCCACGGCTAGCACTCTGCCTCTTGAGCACACTCTACACTAGGCCATATTCCCAGCCCTGGGATTTTTGAATTCATAAAATTCTTTAAAAAGGCAATGCAGGGGCTGGGAATATGGCCTAGTGGCAAGAGTGCTCGCCTCCTATACATGAAGCCCTGGGTTCGATTCCTCAGCACCACATATATACAAAATGGCTGGAAGTGGCGCTGTGGCTCAAGTGGCAGAGTGCTAACCTTGAGCAAAAAGAAGCCAGGGACAGTGCTCAGGCCCTGAGTTTAAGGCCCAGGACTGGCAAAAAAAAAAAAAAAATCCCAAATCAAACATGACATTTCAGTTAAAATAAAGAATAAGATGGTTTAAATTATTTAAAACTTATTGTATATAAAGATTCCAGGCATAGCAGGGATCTTCTGAAATTAAACCAAGCTTATTTTACTGTCCTGGTCTAAAACTCACCAATTTTAATACTGCTTAAGATCCAGACTAGTTATTGGTCCCTGTGGGTTCTAGTGGCAGAGAAAGAAAAACAGAGCATAAGTAATGTCTCACTATTATCCTAAAGAAAAAGAATGTGCATAATTCAATATTCTTCTCATCTTCCTGGTAAAAAGTTAGTCACACGGTCATATCTAATTGGAAAATGTGATCTGAGAACAGTAGCTTGCTGGGAAAATCTCCAATTCTGTGTTTAGTGATATCATTCTATTGGTGTCTTGACATTGGCAAATGCTACAAACCAAGGCTCCTCTAACCCAAGGGCAAGTTGTTAAACACTTGCCAGCTCTCTAATTTTGTACCTCAGCCGCCATGGTCCTGTCTCCAAATTTAGTACCATAGATGTGGATGAGAATTAGTATATTTTGGTGCTTCTGCTACAGTAAGCAACTGGAATTTTTCTAACAATACAAGGATGGATAACTATTTTAAATATGTTCATGTAATGGGGTAAATTATGACACTACATTGGATATAATCTTCTAAAAATGTAACACGTGTAAGGTAAATTCAACTGGTAATCCAGGACAAAGGCTTTTTTTGTGTACGGTACTGTGACCTGAATTTAAGCCTTGCCTTGTACTTGTAGGCAAGTGCTTGACAACCGTTAGTCCTTTTTCCCCTTTTCAAATAGTGTCTTGCACTGTTGACCCAGGTGATTTTGGGCATGATCTTCATGGCTTCATCTTGTGAGTAGATGGGGTTTAAACTGTGTACCATCAAGCTGGGTACCTGTGGCTCATGCCTGTAATCTTAGCTACTCAGGAGGCTGAGATCTGAGGATTGAGGGTTGAAGCCAGCCTGGGCAGGAAAGTCTGAGAGACTCTTATCTCCACGAAACCACCCAGAAAACTGGAATTAGTGTTGTGGCTCAAAGTGGTAGAGCTCTAGCCTTGAGCAAAAGAGCTCAGGGACAGCACCCAGACTCTGTTAAAGAAAAAAAAATTCCCTTGCCCCCTCCCCAAATTATGTATCACTATACCTGACAGGACAAGGTTCTTTCTAGGGAGTTATTTATCCAAAAACCTATGGCAACCATACACATTTTAAAGCATTGTGTAAAGGAGGCTTGGCCTAAAAAAGGCACATCCTACTTCTATTTGCAGCCCATTCTAGCCCATTCAAATCACATGGCTAAACCTACTGCAAGGAAGATCCATGATGCTATTTTTCAGATGCCCAGAATGGAGAGGAGAACATGGATGCAGGTAAATAGCTTGCCATCACTGGGATTTCTCCTTTCCTTGCTTTAGTTCTCTCTGTGGCACTTACAACCAGCCACCACGCATACTCACTTGTTTACATATAGGTACTTAGTTGTTTACTGTGGGTATTGTTTCTTGTATGTGCCATTCATGTGGGTATATCCATAAGGATGGGTGCATCATTGCTCTTGCAGTCTAAGTAGCATACCTGGAATATAGTACGTACTCAGGTAATTATTGGTTGAACTAATCATGAATGATGTTAACAAATATATTCTCAAAAATGAATGTAAAACACTATCCATCTGCAGAGAAAACTCATGGATTTGATCTCAGCTGAGAGAATGCCAGTGCGAGGAAAAACACAGGGAAGAATAAGCAAATTGATTTTTTAAATGAACATTGAATACATAGTCTAGTATTCCAAATGTGTGTCTTACAGGCATTTGCAGAATTAAGAAGCTAGGAGTCAATTTGTAGCAATTGTCAATATCTAATCCATTGTAATAGGTAAAGTTCTCAGAAAGAACGAGATTGTTAAGGAGAAAATACTCAAGGAGAAGTCAAAGGACAAAAATAAAACTAGTGCCCAAATCATCTATCAAGTTTCAAGGTACTCTGACAACTGTGAAGATATCATGATTTCCAACTCTCTAAAGGGTATGAGAGTTCTAACAAAGTTTCTTACAGTGTCAGTGATATAACTTTGCTTTCCATTGTGGTATCTGTTTTTCTGTATCTTGATCAGAAGCCATGAGAAAACAACCATTACCGTATGTTCTATATAATGTCAGTGTAGAGATCCGTTTGTTTTTGGTTGGTCATGGGGCTTGAACTCAGGGCCTAGATACTGTCCCTGAACTTCTGTGCTCAAGGCTAGTACTCTACCACTTTGAGCCACATTACTACTTCCAGTTTTCTGGTGGTTAATTGGAATCTCATGGACTTTTCTGCCTGGGCTGGCTTTGAACTGGGATCCTCAGATCTCAGCCTCCTGAGTAGCTAGGATTGCTAGCATGAGCCACTGGTGCCTGCCAGAATATTGCTTCCCCCCCTTTCTTTCTTCATCAATAGAAAAACCTGAGTAGGTGTGTGTGTGTGTGTGTGTGTGTGTGTGTGTGTGTGTGTGTGTGTGTGCGCGCGCGCCAGATTTAAGAATTGTTATCTTGGCAAGTTCCTTCACCTCTGGAAGCCTCAGTTTCCTCATATCTGCAAGTGAGTCATCCTATGTTCCTTGAAGAGGACACTCTCAGCTGCAAGGCACGATCACTGCCTTTACTGCTGTTGCTTCTCCACTGCTACTGTGTTGCCATTTGTGTTCCTTGGTAGAGAAAGCATGTGGAAATGTTCTAGATGGAGCTCTTTGCCCTTTGGGGTACTTGAAGGCAATAGGAATGCAATAATGCATCATCAAAGATGAGATTAATCCCTTCGTAATGAATGCCCACATCTGTGTTTAGTCAACACAGTTAGCAAGTCATTTCCTATCTGTGGGTTCCGGTGGTAAAAGGAGAGACGTTTAGTATGATTTCCAAGGTCTTTTGTAGCTTTAATTTTCAATGACTGTCTTTGCTGGAGTACCTGCTCCAGATCTGTGGGAATCTGACTATTTTACTTGCCATTTCCCCTTAAACCTAGCACTGTGCTCAGCAGCTAAAACATCCATAAATATTTGTTGCCCATAGCTGCAGTAACATTCATTTAATGAAAGGACTTATAATCTGTGTTTTTATTTTTCTACGAAGTGGCTTTTTATGTGCTTTTTTGGTTTATGCCTTATGAGTTTGCTCATCCTCTTTTTTATAATCAAAGGGAAGAATGTAACTGTGGAGAATATAACATTGCAGAGCAGTCATCAGGAGAGAATGAATTAATCCATCAGTATTGAATCTTTGGCATAAATGTTAGATCAAGGTCAATAGCAATCGTGTAGCAATTTCCAGATGATGCTTATGGGATTAACGACGATGGTGTTTGCAAATGAGAACGTATCTGCAAATACTTCTAAGTGTAAAATTTGAACTGAAGATCATTACACAATAGCCCGTGTTAAGCAGTGCTTGTGGCAGTATCATGCACGGGTAGAGGGTGAAGACTACAGGGACAGGCATTACAAGTACTGGAACTTAGGAAGCAGGAAGGGGTTAAGTGGAAGCTTGGGGGTGACAATCAGGAGAAGGGCCAGCATGCACGCGGCAGCAAAGGAATCGGAAGTCCTCTCCACAAGACAGTCCTCGACATTCTTAGCAATACTTGTTGTGGCTCTGTTATTCCAGTAGCCACAGTGCAATCTGTACTCGCTACAACCTTCAGTCATTTTATTTGAATGGTCTTTGAGTTGAGATGTAATTTTTCAGTGCTCATCAATGTACAGCTAGGGAAGGCCCTTGTAGATTAGCAGAATAACCAGAGAAAAATAAGCAGCTTATTCATGTCTGTTGTACAATCCCTTGGAAGAAACCCCAAAGGAAAGTAATTCAAGCCAATGATTGGAAACTGGGTTATATGGGATCTTCTGTAGATTTTAGAGACATGGTGGAAAGGCTTCTGGGAGGTTAATACCAAGGCAAATGAGTGGTAGCTAAGGGCTTCTGTGCAGGCTCCTAGAGTGCTGTCTCTGAGCTGACAAGATCCGCCTCCAGCAAAGCAGAAGCAATCTTTGCCCTTGAGGTGGAAAACAGGAGTATAGAAATAGCCCTTCCACTATGTAGTGCATTTCAATTGCCTTTAGTGCAAAGATCATAATGTCAAAGAGGTATAATTGGGGGTGATACATTCTACTGTCCCTCAGTAGCAATATAGTAAGTGATTCCCAAGGCTGGAGGACATGATACATATAAACCTATGGTATTTATCCATGACAATTAATACAGCAAGCCTTCACTTATGAACAGCTACCATCATTTAAATACTAATGCTGCAAGTCAGGCCTTACTATATCCGTTTAATGGTGAAACTATTGTAATTCTTGAAATATTTAGTTTAATCTAAAAGAGCCAAGGGGATATAGGGGGAAAGAAGTATTTATACACAGATGATAGGAACATAAATGAGTCAAGTCACTATGGAAGTATTGAGGTTCTTCAAAAAACAATGGAAACTGCTGTATGATTCTGTTATAACTCCTGGGTATATGCACTAGAGTATTCAAAATCAACATATGAAAAAAAGTCACCATATGACAGATACACCTGCACAACCATGCTTATTGTAACAGTTTAGAAGAGCCAAGTAATGGAATCTAATGGATAGGTAAATAAAACACAGTATACATACACAGTAGAGTATTACTTAGCTGTAAAAGAGAATAAATTATGTAGCTTGCAGAAAATAAATATAACCAGAGACCATCATGTTAAATGAAGTAAGCCAGAACAGAAAGACAAATACACGTGTTTTCTCTCAGATGCAGAATCTAGATTTAAAAATACATAAAAGAAGGAAGTCAATTGGGCAGGGAAGTCGGAAGAAAGAGAAAAATGGACCAAAGCACAATAGGAGTATGAATATGATCTAAATACATAACATGCAAGTATGAAAATACCGTAATGAAACCCACTATTCTGTAAAATTGATTAAAAATATATCTTCTAAACTCTGGTTGTCAGGAAAGGCAGACACCTAACGGATGCTAATGCAGCACATGTGGATATAGCATGGTTCAGTGAGAACACTGATCTGGTTCTAATCCTGATGTTACCTCTATCTACGAGGCCCCAGAAGATCTAGGGATAGTTAAACGTGAAATGCCACCAAGTATCCTGGGACTAGCAATAGCACAGACACTCCCATTACTAACAGAAAAGGAGAGGGAAGGGAGCAGTAATGAGCAACCAGAGAGCGCTGTGGTTCTGTAACTGTTAGCAAGTGCTTTGTGGCAGGAAGCTGGGTTCTTTACTTTCTGCCTGCACTTCCCACCTCCTGGAGAGGAAAACAGCCACTGTCACCTGTGGCAGAGCAGGCAGGAGCCAGGTAATAAACATTCTTCTTCTGCCTTGCAATTTCCTGTTGCCTCTCATTGACCCAATCTGCTAGAGGACAAAGAAAGATCAGTTTATGTGGTCCAGGGAAGCTGGCCTGCGTGAGTGCACTGCTAGGTGGAAAACTGTGACGAATGGATTGGGAAGGTGATGGACATATCAAGAATAGCCACTGAGTAGCTACAGGGAAGTGAGTCACTCCCATGGATATTTGCTCTTCCTAGCTGTGTAATTATAAAATCTAAGGATGCCAATATCATAGTGGAGGTGCTCAAGAGATAAAATCAAGGATTAAAAAAGTCTGATTTTTATTATCTCTAAGTAGTTGTACAAAGGAGATTCGATTTAGCACAGCAGTTTATGAGTCCAGTACATCTTATTTATTGACGTATGTATGTATGTATGTATGTATGTATGTATGTATGTATGTATATATGTATGTAAGTACATATTGTCAAAGTGATGTACAGAGGGGTTATAGACTATCTTCAAGAGCTTCAAACACTGAAACACATTGGTATCACTACTGCCATACATAGAATCGGCTTAGCTATGTTATGGGGCCCTACGAGACGCTGTACATGCAGCTTGCCTCTTATACCGATTAGGTCATAATGATTCTCATTTTCTTCTTAAGCCAAGGGGGAAGTAGCTTCTTTTGTCAATCTATGTTGTTAGAAACGATTTGGAAAGTAACATTTGGAATAGGTGAATTGCCTTGTATTGCCAATTACCTGGACTGTGCCACTTGCTGTGGCCTGCGAGGGTGCCAGGCACTCTCCCAGGGACCATGCTGACTCTCTCGCTTGCTCCATGTTCCCTCTGGGCCAGCAGGTGCCCCAGAACCCAGGGTGGGGCGCTGCAAGGGAGGAGGGGCGGGTCGGAGGGAGTGGAGCGCGCACACGTGACTTGGGTCTGCGCTCGTGAACAATGTGACTCTTCAAAGTTAGGGACTTCTTGGTCAGTTTTATTTTGGTCAGCTTAATTTTTTAAAACCATTTTACAGGGTATCAAATATCTCTGAAAATGTACTTTCTGAATTTTGACTATAGACGACATTAAATTGAGTTGAATCCTATTTAAATAGCTTTCTTTTCTTTCTCTCTCTCTTTCTTTCTTTCCCTCTCTCTTTCTCTCTCTCTTTCCCTCCTTCCCTTCCTCCCTTTCTTTTTTATTTTTGCTGCCCTAACATACCACTTCTCTTCCATTAACTATAGTAAGTCATTTCAGCTCACTGTTTCCTGACCAAGGGGTGACTTTTATTCAAGTAGTTTAGTAGATAGTCTTTATTAAGAATAAGCTGTGCTATTTAACTTTCAGAATTTTCTCAAGAAAATTAGAGCTGCCAATAGACACTAGTTCTTTGAAATTATTATTTTTTAAAAAGTGTTCATTTACATTATTATTTCAGTTGCTCAAATAGTACAATGTGATAATGTAATGTAAATGGGCAGTATGTAATGATCAAATTGAGGTAATTAAACTTTCCATCTCACTTAAAGTTTTGGATTTACTTGTGAAATTGTACATATTTATGATATTTCAACACAAGTTCACAATACATGCTGATTAAGTTAGGACAATTAAATGTTTTCATCTCCTTGTCATTATTTTGTGTTTGGACCCTTCAAACTTGTCTCTGCTAGTGAGCTGTAACCTACACAATAGGTTACTGTGAGTTATAGTTAAACCATTGTTTTGAACTTTTTTTTTCCATGCTTGTGTTGGTGTCTGTGTTACCCAGCTATGCAAGTCCCGGGTGTACATGCAAAGAACTGCTAGCTGCATTTCCAAGAGAAATCGGCATGCCTGTGCTTTTGCTGCATTATTCACAGTAGGTGAGATATGGAATCAACCTAGATGCTGCCTATGGATGGATGAAAACACGATAAATATCCACTCTAGAAGATTATTCACCCATGAAAAAGAACAAAATCCTACCATTAGGAGCAAAATGGATGGAACTACAGGACATTAAGTGAAATAAATCAGATACACGGACACCGTATGTTCTCGTATGTGAATGTTTCATAAAGTCAGTTGGAATGTGTGACAGTGATTACAGTGGTGGGGAGGGGGGCTAGTGAAAGCTCCAACAGTGAGCACACCAAGCAGTTCTTGAATGTTGTCCCAGGTGGTGGAATTAGCCATAAAGCCACAGACTAGAACAGGTTTAAAAGGTACGATATAATGTTTTAGTGCTGCAGCCAAACCCTGATATTTGAATTCTTTTTACAAATGCTTGTAGTCCATTTCATGGACCAATGATATAAAACATTGCTCACTGTGAGGCGTGTCAGGGAAAAATGGCCTTTCCCTGTGTTCTCTCTTGCATTGGGCCTTCTCTGGAAGTTCCCACCAGTACCTGTAACCCAGGTAACTGGCACACCTAGGGGCAGTGGGAGGTACCCCAGGCTCTGAGGTCACTTCCTCATCCTCTGAGGTCACTTCCTTCCTCATCCACCCTGGTCATGCCTCCAACAGTGAGAGGTACCTCAGGCTCTGAGGCCAGTTCCTCGTCTGCTCCAGTTACACCTCCTCCTCACCCTCCCCTAAACAATCTGTCTCCACCATTAGTTCTTGCTCTGTACATCTCCATCTGGTATGGGCTGGAGCTTTGGTTCTAACAAACTCTCTTCTGCCTGAACCACATGGAGCTTTCCTTTCTCAACTCCTTACACTCACAGCATAGAGTTGCACAGGAAAGCAGTGGCAACAGCTCTCTCCTGATCTTCTGACATCAACAAATTTAAACTCTCTTAAGCTCTCTTACAAGTAGCATTCTGACTCAAAAATGTCTGTTGGCAAATATTTGTAAATAATCCAACTTTGTTTTTCTTTTCTTTTTTTTTTTTTCAAATTTTTATTATCAAACTGATGTACAGAGAGGTTACAGTTTCATACGTTAGGCAATGGATACATTTCTTGTACTGTTTGTTACCTTGTCCCTCATACCCCCTCCCTCCTCCCCCTTTCCCTTTCCCCCCCGAGGTGTTCAGTTCACTTACACCAAACAATTTTGCAAGTATTGCTTTTCTAGTTGTTTGTCTTTTTTTACCCTGTGTCTCTCAATTTTGGTATTCCCTTTCAATTTCCTAGTTCTAATACCAGTATACACGGTTTCCAATACACTCAGATAAGATTACAGAGATAGTGTAGGTACAACCACAGGAAGGTGATACAAGAACATCATCAATAATAGAAGCTACGGATACACATGGGACATTGAAAGTAGTTACAACTGTGATATAACAATTGTCTCCATAACATGGAGTTCATTTCACTTAGCATCATCTTATGTGTTCATAAGGGTATAGCTATTGGGCTCTTGTGATGCTCTGCTATGAATTGCCTAAACCTGTACTAATTATTCTCAATAAGGGAGACCATAGAGTCCATGTTTCTTTGGGTCTGGCTCACTTCACTTAGTATAATTTTTTCCAAGTCCTTCCATTTCCTTACAATGGGGCAATGTCATTCTTTCTGATAGTGGCATAAAATTCCATTGTGTACATGTACCACATTTTCCTGATCCATTCGTCCACTGAGGGTCATCTGGGTTGGTTCCAGATTCTCACTATGACAAATTGTGCTGCGATGAACATTGTTGTGCTGATGGCATTACTGTGATTTTGTTTGTGGTCTTTTGGATAGATACCCAAAAGTGGGGCTGCTGGGTCATAGGGGAGTTCTATATTTAGCCTTGTGAGGAATCTCCATACTGCTTGCCAGAGTGGCTGAACCAGTTTACATTCCCACCAACAATGAAGTAGGGTTCCCTTTTGGCCACATCCCCTCCAACAATTGTTATTGTTAGTTTTCTTGCTATATGACATTCTTACTGGGGGTGAGATGGAATCTCAATGTTGTTTTGATTTGCATTTCTTTTATGGCCAGTGATGTAGAGCACTTTTTCATATGTCTCTTGGCCATTCTCATTTCCTCATCAGAGAAGTCTCTTTTAAGTCTTTAGCCCACTTGATGAGGGGGCTATTGGTTCTTTGCAGTTTTGTTTTGGAAGAAGGTAATTTTTTTAGTTCTGCATATATTTTAGAGATGAGGCCTTTGTCTGTTGAATGTCCGGTAAAGATCTTCTCCCAGTCTGTGGGCTTTCTGTTTATCTTGCGAGCTATGTCCTTTGCCCTGCAGAAGCTCTGCAGTTTGATGCAGTCCCATTTGTCCAACCTTTCTTTGATTTGTCGCCTTTCTGGGTCATTGTTAAGGAAGTTCCGTCCTGCGCCAAGGAGCCCAAGTGTTTCTCCTACTCCTTCCTTTAGTGTTTTCAGGGTGTCTGTTTTGATTTCGAGGTCTTTAGTCCATTTGGAATTGATTTTGGTGCAGGGTGATATATAAGGATCTAGTTTTAGTTTGTTGCATGTCCAACTTTTTCTTTCCTCAAAGAAAATCATAAAGGATATTTAAAACTACAGAGATTGCATAGTGAGAAATAGTTCAGGTGTGTATCTATTTTTTCCTAAGACCTCAGAAATATCAGTTTAATATATTTACTTATGAAGTTATTGAACCCCCACAAGGTATCAAACACTCACAATGCCAGCCCTCTTAGGAACAGGCTCAGTCTATTGGATCAGCAATTTGTGCCAGGAAAGAAAACAGCCCCTGACAAACTGGGTAGCTGAACTGCTTGTTATGTTGCTTCGTTTTCTCTTTCAACCCTCTTATCTCCAAAGTCTGAGCCCGGGCCTTTAGATGTATCTGGATAGAATTTATGTGACCACATGGTTCCTTCTCCTTTCCAGTCTTTAGTAGTGTTTGGAGAAGAATAATTGATTGGAAGGTTCTAATTTTTCCTCTTTTCTAGATATCCATGTTTAAAGAAGAAGGTAGCTTATTTGAGAGTTGCTACTATTCGTATGGGTTTAATTTTTACCCAGATGTCTCTTGCTTTAGAATATTGCCCAATTCAGGATTGTTCTAATCTTTGTACCAGGATTTACTTGAATGAGTGACTGAAAACCATGAAAGAAGGATGGATTTCTTAGACTCATATCTGGGTGAGGAAGATTCCCCGTGAAAACAGCATTGGAGCATTCCCAGGGGGAACTGGCGATGGGTTGAGAAGCAGGATTGGGAAGAGAAGTTTCACGTGAAAGTGTGGTCAGATCAAGTCCCATGAAGCCAGCTTTGGCTCAATTTACAAGAGGATTTTGGAGAACAACGGAAGTCATACCCACTGTCAAGAGACTCTGAGAGACTTGCAGCATCCAAATGTGGGCTTCAAGGTTCAGCCAGTTGCTTCCATTCGAAATGTCAGGATTGTACTCTCATATGGAAAGGCCTACACAAGATTGACTTTGACTGATGTCATTCAGCATCTCATAAGCTCAATTATGTTCTTAATTTTCAACAGTATGACCCCTGATGCTACAAGATATAAAAGGATTACTTAGAGCTGCCACAAGAAGTTGGTTCACAGACATGAAATGTGTCAGTCAGTTAAAGGAACTGAGCTCATTTTTCTTTTCTTTAAGAGGTGCAGTTTACTGGGGCTCATCTGTCCCTCACTAAAGATATGGTGCTAGACCTTTGTAGCAATCACTATGTCAAGTACTAAAGTCATTAAGCCTTCATCACAAGCAATGGGTCATGTGGTTAACTGTGCTGTCTCTTGTGGCACAGGCTATTAGTATCTTGTTTCCTTCTAACAAGTAGCTTATCATTGTGCTCAAGTTCAAGTCTATAACTAGTACTCGAATCCCATCTTTAAAGATCTGTCTCTTGGGACTGTATCAGTCATGGCTCCGTCTGCAAAAAGAAACCACAAAGTAATTGGAACAGGGAAGATTCTACAAAAATAGCAATTTATTATGAAAACCCTCTCCCCTTTACCTAAATTTTTATTTTACATGGCTTTGGTTATCTATGTCATTCTGAAATGTTGCTGATGAAGTCATTATATAGGCATTCATGGTGAGACTCCTTTGTACAATGAATATATGTTGAAGAAAAAAGAATCAGAGGAAAGTAAATCCAGCTATATTAGAGAGTGGGTACCAACAGAGAAGATGGATGAAGGTGAGAATGATTGACATATTTTATGTGCATGAATGAGAAGAGAACAGTGAAACCTGTTGAACTTGTTTAAAGAAGAGAGAAAAGGGGATAAGAGAGAGAGATAGCAGCAGAGAATTTGAGAGAGCTACATGTCCTAGTGAAGTATCTCCTCTGTACAACTGATGTAGGCTCATAAAATATTAAGAAATAAAATTCTAGAAATAAACAATTTATAAATTTTGAATCATATTTTGAGGCATGTGGCAAAACATCTCAGTCATGTTCTATCTCCTTGTCCAGAATATCATACTTAGTATCCATCTTGCATACATGATCTATTGCAGAATATCAGTGCTTGTGTTCAAATTATTTTAGTTAATGAGGGCACCTAAAATGTAAGAGTAGTATAAGAGTAGTATAATAGTGGGAATTCAGATATGCTGTCAAATGCATCCTTTAAATGAAAAAGTGAAAAAATCCTTGACCAAATAAGGAAAGAATAATTGTACATAGAGTTTGCTAAGCTCTACAGTAAGTTGCCTAATTTATGCTACCATTTATCATAGTTATGTAAGTATGAGGGACATGTACTTGTGTATGGCATATGTATGGTTTGGGCATATTCGTGGCCTTGGGCATCCACTAAGGAGGGGTCTTGGGCTATCTCCTGCAGATAAATTAGATTGCCTACTAAGGGGCAAAGAGTACCCAAAGGAGTATGATAATAGCATATAAAAGGACCAACTGCATCCCTGGGGCTGAAGCAGAACACCCAAGGTAAGAAGAAATCTCCTTCTCACCCTGACCCCCAAGCTGAGGATCCAGACCTCAGTGGAGAGGGTGTGGTGTGGTCAGTGGAAACCACAGAAATGTTCCCAGATATATGTAGGCTGAAATGATGGGGAAGCTGCTCTCTGTGGCGCTGGCTTCTCTTTGGAAAGAAGCTGTGCTGGCTCTACTTGCTATGAAACCTGTCCTCTACTTGGCCTAGGGGACCATTCCCAGGAAGATGCTGTACAGAGGAACTTGCACAAAAGCTGCTTACGGGGATTGTGTAAGGAAAATTGGCTCTGTAGTTCTTCAGTGAGAGATGTCATTGAACCTTGCAGGTGGCAAACCCTTCTTCTGGATGCCTCACAGTATAGATACAAGCCTAGAAGAACCTATCGGTTCCTTCCCTCTTTCCCTACCTCCTTTTTCTTCCCTCCTATCCCATCTCCTCCTCTTCCTTCCCTTCCTCTGTCTTTTCTTGATCTCCTCTTACTCAAAACATTTCTTCAGAAGGCCCAGAGCATTTCTCATGAGTCTTGTCATTGAAATTTGTCTATTAGAAAATTGAATATATTGAAAACATCAGTTCAATAATGAAAAGTAGTACTGGCTTGTAGTTTGCCCTTATACTATACTGGCAGATAGGACTAAAAAAAAACCCAACAGACTAATATTTTTCATTAGGAGATTATCTTGTGTCTGTTGCATGTGTTTTACACAAGGTGTTTATTGGAAGTTGCATATAAAAATAGAACTTCTCCATTGAGGCTTACATAAATGAGAAGCATGTGAAGTAGGAGACACCTTACCTTGTGCTGTCACAAAATGGCATCACAAAATGGCAAATAACGTTTCCTTTCCTTAGGACCTCAGGGTTTATCTCTTCCTAACGGATATAACTATAACTGCCTCTCATTCACTTTATTTTATTAATCCTTTCAGTGAACAGTTTTTTCTGAATTTACTTTTTTCTTGGGGTCGTGGTTGTGGGGCTTGAACTTAGGGCTTGGGTGTTTTGCTCTTTTGCTCAAGGCTAGTGCTTTGCGCTTTGAGCCACAGCTCCACTTCCGGTTTTCTGTTTTTTATTTGGAGCTAAGAGCCTCACCAACTTTCTTTCCCTGGCTAGTTTTAGATCTTGATCCTCAGATCTCAGCCTCCTCAGCAGCTAGGATTATAGGTGTGAGCTTACCAATGCCAGGCAAGACTACATTTCTTTTTAAAATTTAAATGTAGGTCCTGTTGCTCCTGTTGGTGTGATGAATTACATCAATTGGCTTCCATGCGAAGAACCACCTTTGTGTTCCTGGAATGAATCCCTTAGATCAGTGTATATGATTTGTTTGGTTAGTTGTTGAAGTCAGTTAGCTAGAATACTATTGAGAAATTTTGCATTGATGTTCATCAGAGAGATGGGTCTATAGTTCTCTTTCTTTGATGAGGGTTTTTGGGATTCGGGTTATGCTGGCTTCATAGGATGAGTTTGGTAGTGATCTTTCACTTCCAACGTCATTGAAGAATTTGAGGAGTATTGGAATGAGTTCTCCTCTGAAGGTCTTATAGGATTCGGCTGTGAATCTATCTGGTTCTGGGCTTTTCTTGGATGGGAGGTCTTTTATTGCCATTTATATTTCATTACTTGATATGGGTCTATTTGGTTGGTTTAAATTTTCTTGGTTTAGTTTGGGTCTATCAATATTTGCTAGGAATTCTTTCACTTCTTCCAGATTCTCCAGTATGTTAGAATGAAGGTTTGCTAAATATTCCCTTATGATGTTTGGGATCTTGCTTCTTTCTGTCATGATGTTCCCATTCTCATCTCTAATTTTATGTATTTGGGTGTGTTCTCTCCTTCTTTTGGTCAGATTTGCTAAGGGCCTGTCAATTTTTTCAAAGAACCAACTCTTTGTTTTGTTGATTCTGTTTTTCCACCTCGAGTTCATATATTTCTGATTTAATTTTGATTATTTGTTTCCATCTACTGGTTTGGGGTTTTGCTAGTTCCTCTTTTTCAAGTGGCTTAAGGTACATCATTAAATTGTTGATTTGAGATTTCTCCAATTTGTTGATGTAGGCACTCAGAAGCATACATTCTCCTCTGCCTTTGCTGTGGCCCATAAGAGCTGGCATTTTGTGTGTTCATTGCTCTTAAATTCCATAAATGCTTGAATTTCCATTCTGATCTCTTCAGTGACCTACTAGTGATTCAACAATGTTTTGTTGAGTCTCCATGGGCTAGAGAATTTTCTATGGTAGCTTTTAGTGTTGAGTTCTAATTTTATTCCTTCGTGGTCTGACAGAATGCAGGAAATAATTTCAATATTTCTGACTTTGCACATATTTGCTTTGCAGCCTAAAATATGATGATCTATTTTGGAAAATGTCCCATGTGCTGCTGAGAATATCTATTCTGATGCTTCTGGGTGAAATGTTCTGTACATGTCTGTTAAGCCTAGTTGGTCAGTGAAATTATTTAGTTCTGAGGTTTCTCAGTTGAGTTTTTGCTGGTTTGATCTATCTAGAGGCAATAGTGATGTGTTAAAGTCACCAACAATCAATGTGTTCAGATTTATGTTTGTTTTTAGGTTAGTAGTATTTGTTTGATGAAGTTGGGTGCTCCAGCATTTAGTGTATAGACATTTAGAATTGTTATATTCTTCTGTAGGAGAAATTCCTTTATTCATATGTAATGCCTTTCTTTGTCTCTTCTCACTAATTTTAATTAGTTTGAAGTCTATTTTATGTGATGCTAGTATTGCAACTCTGGCCTGTTTATGTGGGCTGTTTGCTTGATAGATTTTTATTCCAGCCTTTTACTTTCAGAATATGTTTGCTTTTTTGGGCACAATGTGGCACAATGTGTGGCACAGTGTGGGCACAATTTGAGGACAGCAGGTAGATGGACCTTGCTTTTTGATCTAACTAGTCAGTCTATGTCATTTAATTGGAGAGTTAAGTCCATTAAGTCCATTAACATTGAGAGTGAGGACTGAAAAGTGTTTCGTAGTTCCTGCCATGTTGTCTACCTTCTGACAGGCTGTGCCTTGTCAACTCTTATATGTTTATCTGGTTCTCTGGACAATCCAGTTTCTCTGCTAACATTCTGTTCTTGTTGGTTTTCTACATGTAGAATGTCTTTTAGTACTTTATTTAATTCTGGTTTTTGTGTAGAAAACTTGTTTCAATTTTTCCTTGTTGTGGAAGGTTTGTATTTGTCCTTCCGTTAGGAAGAAGAGCTTTGCTGGGTAAATTATTCTTGGTTGGTAGTTGCTTGTCTTTTTTTTTTTTTTTTGGCCAGTCCTGGGCCTTGGACTCAGGGCCTGAGCACTGTCCCTGGCTTCCTTTTTGCTCAAGGCTAGCGCTCTGCCACTTGAGCCACAGCGCCACTTCTGGCCATTTTCTGTATATGTGGTGCTGGGGAATCGAACTCAGGGCCTCATGTATAAGAGGCAAGCTCTCTTGCCACTAGGCCATATCCCCAGCCCCAATAGTTGCTTGTCTTTAAGGAGTGGCATAGCTCCTTCCAGGTTCTCTGTGTTTTCATGGTATCTGATGAGAAATCTGTAGGATTGGTTTTAGTTTATAAGTAATTGATCTTTTCTCCCTGATAGGCTTAAGGATCCTTTCTTTGTTCTCTATTGATCATGTACAGATTGCAGTGTGGCGGTTGGATGCTCTGTTCTGTTCTTGTCTGTTTGGGGTTCTAAAGGCTTGGATCTGAATTGGGCCTATTGTTTTGGAGGTTTGGGATGTTCTCTGCTGGAATTCTGTAAAATATATTTCCTATCCTTTTAGCTTCCTTCTCTTAATCCTTGTCTTCTGTTTGAGTTCTGAAGCTCCTGTAAGGACATTTCTTGTTTCTTGGATTCGTTCTTTCTCTATAATAGTTTGTAAATCATTGATTCCAGAGAATCTTCCTTCTACACTGTCTGATCTGCTGTGAAGATTTTCTACTTTGTTTATTTTACTGCCTCTAACTGATTGGTTTTGATTGCTTCAGTCTCGTTATTGAAGCTTTGTTTTAGGTCTTGTATGGACTTCTTTACTTCCTTGATTTGATTTTCTGTGTCTTCTCTCATGTCCTTTAGATGAGAGACTATCGTGTGCAGATTTTCTATCTTTTCACTTAGCATATTTATCAACTGTGTTTTAGAGCATTTTGAGAATTATCTTCTAGATCTTTCATTGCCTGGTTATTTTGTGGGGGAGTTGAGGTTCCTTGACTTGCCATTCTTCTTGTTTTTATGGTTTGTTCTTCCCATTTGTAAACAAAAGCAAATTGAAAACCACAACAGAACACAATTTAAAGTAAAAAACCAACCCAGAGTCCTGAAATTGAACAGACTTTAGATGTTCAAAATCATAGGGATTCCCCTATCTAAATACTCATTTTTGGGGGTGGGGGAAGGGGTATTGTGGTTCAGGAATGAAGATTTGCTATGTAGTTGCAGCCAGTGAGCAATCTGTTGTTAGCACTAAAACAATCTGAATTGAAATGATAACAGGATGAGGCAATTAGACAGAGTCAAAATGGAAACAAATAGCTTACAGTCTAACTCATAAACAATCAGAGATCAATGGACTAAAAAGGAAAAAGGAGCAGAAAGGAAGGAAAACAAGTTAGAGTGAAATTAAAAGAAATATAAAGAGATATAATGAAAAACAAAGGAAGGAGCAACCAAGAAAAGAGGAATAAAGAAAAGGAAAACAGCAGAAGGGATAAAACTAAGACTTAAAATCAAAGAACAAAAGTTAAAAAGAATTATATCTATGGATAATAAAACAAAAAACTTAAAAGTAAAAAATAGGGAAATAGAAAATTGAGCAATCAAGAATATCACCAGAATTAAGTATGATCATAGTTAAGGAGGAAGCCTTGTAGACTGTGTATCTAAGAATAAACAGAACAGTAATGAAAAAAGGAAAAAACACAAGACCTAAGAAGAACAACAAAAGACTGGTTCTCCAATTTGTTTGGGGGACCTTGTGTTTGCTATCCCGTATTTTAGTGAGGTCTTTGATTTTTTCCCCTGTGGCTAGCTTTCCTTGTGGCCAAGGTCTAGGTGGTGGTGGTGGTGGGGGGGGGTTCCTTATTTCACATGTAGGGAGCTCCTGTGATGTTTGTAATTTGGCATCCACACGGTTTACCTGTATAGGGCTGGGCCAGTAGCTGGATTCAGAAGCCTTCTCTGTATGGGGGTGTGGCTGCTACCTAAACTGCCCCACTCAGGCTTGTTTGAATCTTACTTAAAACTCAAAATGAACAGCTGAATTCTCTAAATCAGTTTGTGTGGATGGCCAGAATAAGTATTTTCTTAAAAACTTGGAGTCTTTGCAGGCCTCCTCCCAACCTAGCCTAAGCTGCAGTGGAAGGAGGGAGTTGTTTGGCTAACATCAGAAGGAGATGGCTGTTTTCTGCTGCCTAAAATCTCTGCAGGGCGCTTGGATGTGGGCAGGTCTATGGCATACCTGGAATCAGTAGTGTTGGTGGACGGGAGATGGTTAGTTCCAGAGGGGTTAGTTTCTTTGGGGGTTAAGCCCAGCCTGAAATTGCCCTCAGCTTGTACAACCTGTCCAGCTTTTCTTCTTCTTCTTCTTCTTTTTTTTTTTTCAGTGAGCATTTAAAGACTTTTGGTTTTGTAATCGCAAGGTGCTTGTCTGGCAGCAACAAGTGCTGGGAGCTTGTCCTTGCTCACTGGGGAGGAGTGGGGTTTGCCAGAGAGGACGGTGCAAGGAGTTCAGATCCCTTTACCCTTTTCAAAAATGGTGCCACTTCCCTGGCCAGTGTTTCCAGGCAGGTGCCCGGGCAGGCTCTTTGCCACTTTCAAAAATGGAGTTCTTTTCAGGTAGGGGCAGGGGATCCCTTCCAGACGCTGCTCTCTGGGAGAGAGGGGTGATGTCTTTTGTGGGGTACTCACGCATTCCCTTGGTGTCTCAGACCATCCGCGATGGGGTGATTGTTTCTCTGGGTCCGTCTGTGCCCGGCTGGGGTGTGAGCTTCCCTTCCTGGTCTTCAAATGCATGCTGAAGGTGGGGGGAAAGCCTGTGGGCTGAGCCCCCTGCACTGAACTCTGTCTGCTTCTGCAGGCCGCTCATAGTTTTCTTCTTTGGTATAATTCTCTCTAATTATAGCTCACTAGGGGTGACTCTCTAGACGCAGATAGATTGATGGGACCCTAAAACCCTGGCTCTTCAGAGTTGGCTCTTCAGTTGGTGCCCTGTTATCTTTTTGCCATCTTCTCCGAACCCCTAGACTACACTTCTAAACAACCATCACCACCCTGGGATGACAATTGACTTGTGTATTTTTATGGGTTTGGAACTGAGAGGAAGAGTGTAAGCGATTCCGGGAAGAGCTGAGAATTTGTATTCGTAAAGACTGCTGTCCATAAATTGACAACCATTCAAAGTAACCTGCGAAGTGAATTGCTGTGCCCGACACGGATGCTTTGGGCATCGTGCAGTTATGTTCTTGAGCAGATGAGGTCTTCCTCTTATTGGTTTATGAGTCACAGGGCAAGCATGGATGGTGCATTATGAATGCCAAATCAGGATCAAGAGCTGGAGTTGCTTCTGGCCTTGGAAAAATACCCACCTTTTTGGTACATCTGTTTTTTTTTTTTTTTTTTTTGGCCAGTCCTGGGCCTTGGACTCAGGGCCTGAGCACTGTCCCTGGCTTCTTCCCGCTCAAGGCTAGCACTCTGCCACTTGAGCCACAGCGCCGCTTCTGGCCGTTTTTCTGTATATGTGGTGCTGGGGAATCGAACCTAGGGCCTTTTGCCACTAGGCTATATCCCCAGCCCCGGTACATCTGTTTTTGTTGTTTCTTGTGAACAAAAGCATTCTTTATTGCTGCTCAGAGTACAACCAATCTCTACAATACTTTCATCCTGGGCTTTTGGTGAACTGCTCCCTTTTATCTTTGATCTTGCGATTTTTAGATTTTCTAGAGTTAGCTCTTTCCTCCTCCCTTTCCCCTCCCCTCTCCTCTCCCTTTCCTTTTCCTTTTCCCATCTCTCTCTTTCCTTTCCATTTCCCCTTTTCCCCTTCCCTTCCCTTTCTTTTTTCCTCCATTCTCTTCACCTCCCCTTTCTCTCCGCCTCCCCTTTCTCTCTCTTTTTAAAAAATTTTAATTAATTAATTTAAAAATATATTGCAAAGGTGATTTAAGGGGAGTTACAGTTACAGGAGTCAGGTAATGAGTACATTTTTTTTTTGAGCCATGTCATCCCTCCCTTTCTCTTTTTCTTTTCTCCACTCCCATCTCAT
Organism: Perognathus longimembris pacificus; assembly: GCF_023159225.1. NCBI lineage: Eukaryota > Metazoa > Chordata > Mammalia > Rodentia > Heteromyidae > Perognathus > Perognathus longimembris. Next base: position 39,377,630 of record NC_063181.1, on the reverse strand, counting down.
TTTCCAAACCTCATCAGTACTCTGGGCAGAGGATTGCATTATCCTTACCCCAGGCTACCTGGTGCTTTTGAGTGCTCGGTCGTTGCCTGTGTCCTTTCTAGGTCCTTCAACCAAGGAGAAGAGTGACAGATTGCCAATTGAGTGTCAGAGTGGCTCATGGCTAATGAATATGATTGCTATAAATTCTGATAGTAACAATAGCAACCATAAATAACATAAAACAATAGCACTGCAGCAGCTGGTATTCATGATTAGATCCTTATTTGGAGAATTAAAAAAAAAATCAGAGAACGCATAGAAGAATTTGAGGTCACATGATACCACCTGACCACAAAGCCGAGAGGTGGGATAAAGTAGTGTATTTCTTGAAGGACAGACAGAAAGACAGAGAAGGTTTTCCTGGGAGTTATCTATCTTGTATCAGAAGCCAGTGAGTGAGGAATTGTGTGTGTCAGGCCACTGAGATTTGGCGTTTTATTGTATTAGAGTATAAGCTATATGTAATCACTCATGTGTCTACTGTAATTATTTGTTTTCATAAGCAAAGCATTAGAGGCCCCACAGCCAACTGAGCTTTAGCTACATTTGTCATTCATTCTTTGTTGCATGGATATAAAATCTGGGTTCTTGACAGTGAACAGCAGAAACCCTGTTTGCACCTGCTTGGGTGGACCTATCTCTTGTTGTGGCCATTGAAGGTGGGAGGAAGGGTTCCATCCTTTCTCTCTCAGAGATGGGACAGGGCACTGTTTCCTTCCAAGTCTACACATAGTGAGAGATTTCTCTGAAATTACAGAAGAGATGCCAACCGGCACAGTTAGACAAAAGTGACCAACAAATGTCCATTCCTCTTAGCAAATTAGAACAGAGTCCTTTGAACAGCAAAGGAAATCTGGTTCATGTAACAGAGAAATTTGTATGGTATAAAATTGCAGATGAAAAACACAAATATGGAAACATCACTAGTGCAGGATCATTTCTTCCTAAGGTGAGCATCACTCAATGAACTATAGCATCACAACATGAGATAGTGTTTCCCAATGTGATGTGACTATGGGATTTTATTTTTCCTAAACAAAACCATTTCTGGAACTCTGATGCTTCAAAAAGAGTTTTTCTGGGGAAGCCGGTATAAAATCCAGAGTTCTGATGTCCTTTCCAGGATGTCAGTGGTCAGGAGAGGCCTTGTCCTATCCTGGCTTCAGGATCATTGTTTGAAAAGTTCTTATCAGAAGCTGGGAACTAGTGGCTCATACCTACAACCCTAGTTACTCAGGAGGCTGAGACCTGAGGATAAGGTTTGAAGCTAGCCTTAGAAAACACATTGGTGAGACTCTTGTCTCCAATTACCTAGAGATTGAAAGTGTGGCTCCAGTGATACAGCGTGGGACACAAAAAATGGAGTGAGAGTACAAGTACCTGAGTTCAAGAACGTACTTATCAGAAACTGGACATGCCTACAATCCCGGCTATTAAGGATCCAGAGAGGATCATGGTCTCAATGTGGCCCCTGAGAAATCAGATAAAGCAAAAAGGGTTGGGGGTGGCTCACTGGCAGAGCATTTGCCTAGCCGAGTTCACACCCCAGTACTGCCAAAACCCCCCAAAACCAAAAAGCAAGCTCTCACCAGAATGTCCTGCTTTGAATCAGAGTTTGAAATTTTGATTTACAGAGTAGCTCAATTTCCTCCATATCCCAATACTAAATAATAGGAATCATTTCCATAAAATAAGCGAAATCAGAACCTTTATTGTCATTTATTCAGAATTTGGGGCCCCCATAACAATAAAAGAATCAATCCTCAGCAAAAGCAACTTTCCATGGAGTTTACAAGTAAGACAGTGCCTTCTGTTTTGCATGTTAATTGAAATGAGGATTTATGATCTGTGATATGATAATCCATCAGTCTTACTGCGTTCTGCAGATAGTAGCAGCTGTGGCTATGGGTGCTGGGCTTGGCGTTGTCCAGAGATTATGTCATTTCTGGCAAATTCCACTCGGATGTGCTTTGAATGATCGGGTTGTTCTTTTCTTTGCCAGGCCAACGTGTACTGAACCTGAGGCATGAATCACGGTCAAGTCATGCATCCACTTAGCAAGCAGCAGCCTTTACAACCGTGAAAGTTAAAGAGATTCTCAGTCCCTTCACTCTTCCTGATTGTATTTTTCTGGAGGCTGAACAAAAAGTAAGAGGAGAAGGCCAGGGGACAAGAGAGAGAAGAGAAAGAGCCGCTGTTGGCTTAAGGAGGAGATGTGGAATCTGGCATTCTCTTAGGTGTCCCCAAACACCAGAGGACGGTGCTGTGGTTTGGATACAGCCCAACTCAAGTAGAAGAATTAGTTCCTCAATGTAGTTTCATTGCATGTGATGGGACCTTTAATTTATTTATGTCCTGGAGGAGGCTCCACGCTCATGAAGGAATTAATGTGGCTACCACAAGTATGGGTTAGTTATCTGGAGAAGGGCTAGTTATAAATTGATCCTGGTATTCCCTCACCCCCACTTGCATATGCGTTCATCTTCTGTGGGAACCCACTTGTGAGTCTGCTTTTCCACCATGGGTTGAAACAATACCATGTGAGTCTGATCTTGATCTTCTCAGTTGCCACAGTCATGGGCCTGGTAAATCTCTTTTTCTTGTTACTCCATCTAAGATTTTCTGTTGCAGTGATAGAAAATTAACTAAGATAAATGGTTACCCACAATTCTAAGCTACATTTAAGATCTTCTTCCTGCCCTAGAATCCTCATTCCGTTAATGACCTGTCACTAGAGGACAAATGGCTTCGGGGTTGCCAGCAAGCATTCCCAGAGTAGGACAGGCAATGTGAGATTGCTGCTTACCCACAGGGCCCAGGGACTTCGCAGCACCCAGGGCTCTGCCAGTCCCGCTAGGCATGGCTCTCAGGCTGTTTCCTTCTCTACTCTGCAAGCTCAGACCAGGACTTGGGTGTAAGTAAATGAGTTGCAAGACAATGCCAAAAACCCATGGGAGCAGACAAGACAGAAATGCTGATAGCAGAATGTTATAATGGGTATCACCACAATTAGGAAAATGAGGGTTCAGAATCTCCGAGGCCCTCACGGAACAGTGAGTTCCACCAGAAGTCATGGAAACCGCAGCATTTGTCCACCTACTTCTGTCTGTCTGGTGAAGATTGCTGCACATGGTGTTAACCCTATCCTACCGGTTATAATTGGGTACAGAAGAGCAAGTTCAAAGCCCTTGAGTTCAGACGAATCAAAACCAAGCAAATAACAAAGGGGGAAAAAAGAGCAAGAATCAGGAAAGTGTCGGGGACGCTGACATTGTGAGTGCTTCCCACCTTAGCCTCTCCAGTCACTTATATGTGGAGGAATATTTTATATACAGGCTTGATTTCTATCCCAGCTAGAGGACCCAGGGGGACTAAGCAAAAGTCATTGTCCTTACTTTAGGACGTAATCTCTCTCTCTCTCTCTCTCTCTCTCTCTCTCTCTCTTTCTCTCTGTAACTACCTACCTACTTACCATCTATCTAGCTTATCTATCTATCCATCGATCCATTCATTTATTTGTGCCCACCCTGGGACTTGAACTCAGGACCTGGGTGCTGTCCTTGAGCTGTTTTGCTCAAGGCTGGTGGTCTACCCCTTGAGCCACAACTCCACTTCCAGATTTTTTTTAGTGTTTAATTGCAGCTAAGAGTATCATGAACTTTCCTACTACGACTGGCTTTGAACTGTGATCCTCAGATTTCAGTCTTCCGAATAAATAGGATTACAGCTATGAGTCACAGTTGTTTGGCTTAAAAGGAATTTTTAAGAAATAAAAGACAAACTCTTCAAATTTGGCTACAGTAGAATAAATCTAAAGAGTTTACCTAACTTCTGCTTGGACAGTAACAATATTATGAAACATCATGAACATGGAGGTGGGTTTGATTTCTTAATTTTAAACCACAGGGACTGATTTCTTTGTGCCTGCCTTCCTCCTCCTCCTCCTCCTCCTCCTCCTCCTCCTCCTTCTCCTCCTCCTCCTCCTCCTCCTCCTCCTCCTCTTCTTCTTCTTCCTCTCTCTCTGTCTCTCTCTCTGTCTCTCTCTGTGTCTCTCTGTCTCTCTCTGTCTCTGTCTCTGTCTCTGTCTCTGTCTCTGTCTCTCTCTCTCTCTCTCTCTCTCTCTCTCTCTCTCTCTCTCTCTCTCTCTCCAGTCCTGGGTTTGTACTCAGGGCCTGGGCACTATCTCTGGCTTCTTTTTGCTCAAGGCTAGCACTCTACCTCTTGAGCCACAGCGCCACTTCTGGCTTTTTCTGTTTATGTGGTACTGGGGAATCAAACCCAGGGCTTCGTGCATGGCAGGCAAGCAATCTACCACCAAGCCACATTCCCAGCCCCTTCAGGGACTGATTTCATTGGCACAATGTACTGTGATCCTAGAAAAGCAATAGTTTGAAAGTCTGGGCTTGAAATCAATGGGAGCCAGTGAAGACCAAGAGACCCAGGCAGCAGGAGGAGTTTCAGAGATCTCACTATTCCTGGGCTGAATCAGCTCCTAGCACTTTGGCATTTTTTCCCGGCCTCTGCAGAACTTTCCGCAAACTACAAAGTCTGACAGAGGCTCTCTGGCCTCACTGAGGCCATGATCAGTGGATTAGCATGAAATATCTTGAATGACACTTCTCCAAAGACTGAATGAAATGACTGAGGGATAATCCCTCCAAACAACAGGTGAGCTCTATCTCTGGAGAGAAAGGAAACAGATGTCATGGAAGCCCAAGTGCTACCTGGCTACTGGTCTCTATCTGCACCTAATACAGTCGCCACGAGCTACACACAGCCATAGCATAATGGTAGAGCAGTAGAACCATAGCAGTACTTCCTGGAAAGCACATATATGGACTGTTCCTACTGCTATAGAAAGGTCTTTTGAATTGCACTGGCATATTTAGTACTCATAACACTTTTTCTTAGATTTAAAAAATTGTCCAAATACTTCTTGAGTTTTTTCACATGTATTTTACATATATCCTCACTTTTGTTGTATTATGTAATTCATGTTTGCCTTGTGGTGCAGACATAGTGTATATCAGTACTTTCACTGTGTAGCTGGAGAAACTGAGGCCAAGATAGATTAAGAAAGTGGTACCAAAGATCATAATTACAAAGATCATCACCACAATGACATAATAGGATAGAGGCTATTTGCCACTCAGTACAGAGTCTCTCATACCAAAGCAAACATGGAAGTCCAGCTAATGCATGATTTTGTTGCTGACAACAACAACCAAAAACTCAACTATTTTGTTGTCACAGTTTGAGTCCTTATAAACTCCTCCATCAATGAAATATCCATGCACACCTTTAGCAAATTATCTTTTATGGAGCTTTTACAGGTTACTTTGCCAATGGGAGCTATAACCCATGACATGAAGATGGATTGATAGAGAGGAAACACTCTATCACAGGCTACAGAAAAAATTGGAGAAAGAAATTCTCGCAGGTCGCTCTTGCAAAAGTGATATGAATCTTGGAATTAAGTTTCCCTGCACCAATACCTGTCTTCTTACAGATGGGTTTGGTGATTGGTAGGAACATGAGGTACGTTTCCTAGGGATATAATTTAAGGGGAGGCATATAGTTGTGTTTTTTTTAAATCATCAAACTATAGTCTTTACAATGAAATTATACAGAAGTTAGATTTGTTTCTGTGAGCTACAGTTAATTCTGGTCTATCTCCATATTTGTGGGATCTAGTGCATGAGTAGAAGTGGATTCTCATATATTTAAATACTTCTAAGTTTTCTTTTCTCTTTTTTTGGTCTCCTGTCAGTACTGGGGCTTGAACTCAGGGTTTGGATGCTACTCCTTACCTTTTTTGCTCAGGGCTGTCGCTCTACCATTTTTGGCTTTTTGCTGGTTAATTGGCGGTGAGTCTCACAGACTTTTCTGGCTGGCTTTGAACCCTGATCATCGAGGATTACAGACACAAGTCACCCATGCCTGTAGCAAAGTTGTAAACTAAGTCAAGGCCTTGGCCCAAGCAAGCCATGTTTTCTCTGGGCTCCGCATGGACCTCTGGGAGCCTGAGGACTTTCTTAGTTTGGTGGACCAGGGGAGGTGATGGTCCAGCCTGGAATGTTCGCTGATTGAGTCAAAAGCCACAAAGAGCCAGAGAAGTCAAGTTCTCTTTTCTTTCCCCCTTTGTCACTAAGGACTTCCAGACAGTCTAAGTAGCTCTCAAACCACACACCAGAAATGACTTCATCCACTCCTTCTCAGACTCCCGAGGGTGGTGGGGTTGTCTTGTTTTTGCCCCTAAACCCAATGCACAAGCCTCAGGTCTCAGGCCGGCGTCTTCCAGCCTACTGACCGGGTTTGGCTTGTCCCATGTTCCTTTCCTCTCCCATGAATTCCTTACTCAACAAATTATTGAGCTTCCAATGCTTTTCCTTATAAGACAACAAAAAGCAAAACGAAGCAAGCAACAATGAACTAGTAGTGTTCTAGACTCCGTTGCAGTAGCGGCTGCCCTAGAGGGACCACGATGATGGGCCTCATCAGGCCTTATTACAAACATCGTCATTATTTTATGATCGCACTGCAGGGCATTTTATTCCATCTACAGCTTGTGGTTTGTAGTAAATTCTGTTTAAAGTTAGTGTTAACATATCCAGTTAGTTGTTTTTGTTAAAATGGAGCTGTATCTTTACCTGAGGGAAATGATTCCCACTTCACAATAAACTACAGGGTGGGGAAAATAACCAGTGCACCCTGACTGCTCTGAGTAGTTGGGCTAACTGTTAGACGAGGTGGTGAGGAGGGGAGGCGGGGTGTGGCTGAAGGCGGAGGCTGGCAGTCAACCCCTAGGTCTGGTGGGTGTTGGCATGGCCCTGGGCACCATCATGTCTGATTCAGGATTATTTCGAGTCAAGTCACTTAGATAGGCCCAATTTTTTTTTTTTTTTGCCAGTCCTGGGGCTTGGACTCAGGGCCTGAGCACTGTCCCTGGCTTCTTTTCGCTCAAGGCTAGCACTCTGCCTCTTGAGTCACAACACCACTCTGGCCTTTTCTGTTTCTGTGGTGCTGAAGAATCAAACCCAGGGCTTCGTGCATGCAAAGTGAGCACTCTACCACGAAGCCACATTCCCAGCCCCGATAGGCTTGATTTTTGAGAGCAGGTTATGTTTTGTTCTACTTTCCAGATGAAGTCAGTGAAGCCTCAAGGTTGCTCAATATGCTAGTGGCAATTTGAACTCTGTGTCAGATATTCTGATACCAGGCACTCTTGTAATTCAGAATACCATATTAGGACATCAAAGACTGGGTTAAAAATTATTTATTCCTCAGAGAGGAAGTGCAAGGTCACGGTGCCCAAATGTCAGCATGGCGGGGTTCTGGTGGACGTCCTTCTCTTGGCTTGCAAATGGCTGCTTTCCTGTGTTCTCAATGATGGAGCGATCTCTTTCTTTCCTTATAAAGACTCAATTCTATCCTAAGAACCCAACTGCCATGCTCTCCTCTGACTCTAATTACCTCATGAAGGCCCACCTCTACTTGCTATTATAGTGGGGGCTGGGGCTTAACAGATAAAGTTTTGGATCCATAATGCTGAATCATTATTCATTCTAGTTCAACACAAGGTTGGACATTCCTCAATATACTTTAAGCAATAGCTTCTGCTCATGAACTTTATAATTTGAAAGACTTTATAATTTAATCACAAATGTAAGACATACATATAGTAGTTGATAAGGGACATTAAAAAAAACTTGCCCATAATTCTGCCAGTCTAACAATTGTTTTTACTTCAGAATACATAGATTTGTATAACTGCATAATACATATATCTACAACTATATTTTTAAATTTTAATTTTATTGTCAAGGTAAGGTACAGAGGGGTTACAGTCACATATGTAAGGTAGTGAGTACATTTCTTGTCAAACTTATTACCTTGCTCCCATTTTTCTCCCCTATTCCTTCCTCCCCAACTCCCCTCCCAAAAGTTGTACAGTTAGTTTATAACATATTGTCTTGCAAATATGGCTGTTGCATTGGTTTGCCTTTTATCCTTTGTCTCGCCATTTTGATGTTCCCCTTCCCTTCCCTAATTCACATAAACATATATACAATACCTAAGATACCCAAATCACATATAGTGACAACAGGTGGTAAACCATAGGGAAGAAAAATGCAAGAAAAAAAGACTAATTTCACATAGTACAATAAAACTAACAGCAACGAGAAACCACTTGTTTCCATATCTTGGAGTTCATTTCACTTAGCATCATCTTATATGATCATATGTACATAGTCATTGAGCTATTGTAATCCTCTGCAAGGACTGTCCTAGACATATACCAATTATTGCCAATAAGGGAAAACAGAATCTATGTTTCTTTGGGTCTAGCTCACTTCACTTAGTCTGATTTTTTCCAAGTTTTTCCATTTCCTTACGAATGAAGCAATGACATTCTTTCTGGTAGCAGCATAGAATTCCATTGTGTATATATACCACATTTTCTTAATCCATTCATCTACTGAAGGTTGGTTCCATATTTTAGCGATGGTAATGCTTCAATGAACATGGTTGTGCTGGTAACTTTAGTATGTCCTTGTTTGTGATCCTTTGGGTAAATGCCCAGAAGTGGGGCTGCTGGGTCATGGGGGATATCTCTGTGTTTAGTTTTTTGAGGAATCTCCATACTGCTTTCCAGAGTGGTTGAACAAGTTTACACTCCCACCAATAGTGTAGTAGTGTTTCCTACTGGCCACATCCCCTCCATGATTTGTTATTATTAGTTTTATTGACAATGGCCATTCTTACTCGGGGGAGGCAGAATCTCAGTGTTGTTTTGATTTGCATTTCTTTTATGGCCAGTGATATAGAGCACTTCTTCATGTGCCTCTTGGCCATTTTCATTTCCTCTTCAGAGAAGTCTCTGAGTCTGTAGTCCATTTATGAAGGGGGAAGTTGTTTCTTTGAAGATTTGTTTTGGGGAACTTAATTTTTTGAGTTCTAAGTATATATTAGATATGAGGCCCTTGTCTGTTGTATGGCTAGTGAAGATCTTCTATCAATTTGTGGGCTGTCTATCTTGCTAGCTATGTCCTTTGCCATGCAGAAGCTCTGCAGTTTGATGCAATCCCATTTGTCCAAGCTTTTTTTTTAATTTTTATGTTTATTAAGAAAGGTTTGACCTGTGCCAAAGAGCCCTTGTGTTTCTCATATTACTTCCTGCAATGGTTTCAGGTATATGCTTTTACCTCGAGGTCTTTGATCCATTTGGAATTGATTCTGGTACAGGGTGATATATAAGGATCTAACTTTAGTTTGTTAGTTGTGTAACTAGTTTTGCCAGCACCAATTGTTGAAGAAGCTATCTTTCTTTCATCCTATTTTTTTTGCTTCCTTATCAAAGATTAAGTAGCCATATGTCTGCTGGTTTGTTTCTGGGTCTTCAATTCTATTCCATTGGTCCTCAGGCCTTGTTTTTATGCCAATACCAAGCTGTTTGTTTTTGTTTTTTTGTTACTATAGTTTTGTAATAGAGTTTGAAGTTTGGTATCCCTCCAGCACTGTTCTTCCTGCTAAGGATTATGCTATTTGGGGTCTTCTATTGTTCCATATGAATTTTTGGATTGCTTCTTCTATTTCATTAAATGATGTTGGGATATTGATGGGTATTGCACTGAATTTATAGGTAGCCTTTGGCAATATTGCCATTTTGACAATGTTAATCCTCCCAATCCAGGAGCATGGGAGGTTTTCCCATTTCCTTAGTTCTGCTTTAATTTCCTTTTTCAGGTTTTTAAAGTTCTCATCATAGAGGTCTTTCACTTGTTTGGTTAAGGTTATTCCTAGGTATTTATTTATTTATTTGTTTGTTTGTTTGTTTATTTATTTATTTATCTTTTGACGCTATTGCAAAAGGAGTTGCTTTCCTGATTTCAGCCTTAGTCTTCTCATTGTGGGCATACAGAAAGGCCATTGATTTTTTTCCAGTCTTGGGGCTTGAACTCAGGGCCTGGGCACTGTCCCTGAGCTTCTTTTGCTCAAGGTTGGCACTCTACCACCTGAGCCACAGTGCCCATATCAAGGATGGCATTCTTCTCTGGTAGCGGGGAAAGTGCTACCTTCCACATGCTATTGCATGAACAGGAATGAGAATGTCTTTTGTGGGGTACTCACGCTTGCCTTGGTTTTTCAGGCTGTCTGTGATCTGCATTTGTCGGTGACCAGCAGGCTGAAGGTTCCTGCTCCTAGTCACGGATGTGTGCTGGAAGTGAGCAGAAAGCTACATGCACTTTGTCTCCACTGCCCTTAGCCTGGTTTGTCTGCTGCTGTGGTGGCAGCCAGGTCACTGCCGCTACCCATGCTGCCACCAGCCTGAGCTCAAATCTGACTTCTTGAGCAGGATGCCTGGATATTTCCTCTCTGGCCCAAATCTCTGTACTATGATGGCTCGCTTGGTGTGGTTCTCTAGCTGAGGACTTTCCACTGGAACACTAACACTTGGTTCTTGTAGAGAGCTCAGTTAGTGCCCCGCCATCCTCCTCTTCCCTTCCTCCAAACAGTTTTCAAAACAGTATTTCATCTGTATTGCAGTTAAATATCTTACCACTTCCTTATATAAGGAAGCCTTTCCCCATCTTAAAATGTTTAACTTCTTTACTTTTTAATATTTCTGGCTACTTATATCTATATTTGTACCTTTTATTATTTTAGAGGTTTATATTTTCTTTAATTTTTATTAATTTTTTAACATCCCAATTCTTAACTTAGTTTCACAATAGATTTTAGAAACTGTCATTTTTCTACTTATCAAGTCATGAGAGAAGTACTGCCTTTTCAAATGTATGTGTTTCAGCTGAAGAACTTTTTATACTTCTCCATTCATTAAACACTCCTCTATGACAAAACTTCCTATTTGAAGCATTGAAGATATAGGGACACAAGAAATTACTGTGCATGTAAACCAGGAATTCTGTCACAAAAGATTTAAGTTGTAATTTTTCTATGTTGGAGTCAACAATTTTCACATGGCAGAAGGCCAGCAAGTCTGGGATCCTGATCCCAAGCATTCTCAATACAAATTTTTCCCTTATTGGACCAAAGTTATACAGTCAAAAACCCATGGAGAATCTCAGCTCTAGCTCAGACTACCCAGAGTTTGAGCTCTAGTTTGTCCCTGGTCCCAGACTATATTTGGAACACTCTTCTTTAGTTTTGATTCTAGGTTACCACCACACAAAGATTCATCCTTTAGGAAGCTTACCAAAGAAGGAGCAACCCCAAGTCATTACTTTCTCCCTGGCTCTACATTTGCTTCTGCTTGAACAGAGGCAATAAGTTTAGAACAGCAATTCTTCAAGCCATATGCAGCATGACACTGTGGCAATATGAGCCTTCCACTCAACTTTGCTACAGCTGTAGATGAATCCTGTCTCTTAGAAACAACATTGAAGTAAGGTCATGTAAAAGGCTGTAGAGGAGTGGGAACTGGCAAGCTAAAGGACAGCACCAAAGCAGGTATCTCACAGCAATTAGGTATTAAATGGAAATGGAGAGGACTTTGCCAACTGTCTGGGGCATCCTGGGTACAAAGAAGCAATAGTCTTAAAAAAAAAAGCAGAAAGAGTGAAGATGCAATACCTAGACACTTTCAAAGATTGAGAGATACTTATTTTCTAGTAGTTTTTGTGTTGTAAATATTCCTGGCTTGTTTACTGTTGGGTTTTTTTTTTTTTGAGTGCCTGAAATTATAGGTTAAAAAGAAGTGCCACAAAAACAAGTAGAGCACTGCTAATCTGGAACCTTTCTACTGTGATTGGAGAGCCAGCCAGAACTTCCTATTGTCTAAAGAATAGGACGGACACGCAAATCTAAAAGGAAGAAAAGAAAACCACCAGAAATACTTTATGGATTTGCTTTGTTTTCATTCTAGTCAATACATGCCAGGTGTTTTTGTTCCATTGCCTTTAAACACTGCAGGTAGAACTCTCCTATCAATGGGTTGGTTGGGATACTAAAGTTTCCATACTCGGGGAAAAAATTCATTTGCCTTCTATATAAACTTGCTTTTTTTGTTGAGTTCATGATGGAGAACTATAAGCATAAAGTTTTTTTTTTTTTCTGAGAAGATCTTTCTTCTTTTACTGGCAACCTCATGTAGTTTAAGCATCCTAATTTACTGTTTTTAGATGCTATTAACCCCTGGGTTCTCAGATCCCTAATTTTTAGATAATTAAAGGTCTTTCTGGGGAGATAGAAATGTGTGTGTGTGTGTGTGTGTGTGTGTGTGTGTCTGTGTGTGTGTGTGACTGTGCAGGTCCTGGGGCTTGAACTCAGGGTTTCTGTGGGGAACTTGAACATTTTTTTTCCTCAAAGCTTGTGCTCTACCACTTGAGCCACAGCTCCATTTCCTGCTTTTTGGCCTTTAATTGGAGATAAGAATTCCTATACACTTTCTTGACTGGGCTGGCTTTGAAATGGGAGCCTTAGATCTCAGCCTCCTGACTAGGAGTCACCTGTGCCTGGCTTAGGGAGATAGATTTATCTCTCACAAAAATAGCAGAGTGCTCATGTTTACTGTGACTTTGCAATTCCAAATTTCAAAATTTCTTCCTATTTCTCTGTGTCACCAGACTGACAAAGTTACAAGGTGTTCTTTGTGTATCTCAGGAACATGCCTCTAAGGGTATAAAAAAGAGGTGATTTATATTCTGTTCTCTCTCAAACTTGGCTCTTCCTTCTCCAAAGCCCTTATCCCTTAGCTTAGGTTTATTCTCTGATAGCTAGCCACTCTTATTTACACAAGAAACACTTATCATCATTCTCTTAGCTCCATATTAGAAACAGATTGCAGGGGGAGACATATCTAGAGTATCGACCACTAAAAGGATGCCAGACTTTATTAGGTAACAAAGCAAAACAAAACAAACAAAGAAACAAAACCCTTGCTCACCCAAACTCTGGTCCTGACAAGTTCACATACTTCCCTGCAATCTGTTCTTGCTGATTTCCAAAAGAGTTTGCTGCGGGGTCCTGGGGCAGATGTTTTTGGCTCTTCTTGGAATGACATTGATCAGCCATAGTTTATGCATCTCAATTCCTTTTCACTGGGATGAGAACTAGTAAAAGCGTTCCTTTTAAGTTGTCGAGTTATAACAATTCCTTTTGCTGTCTATGTTGTTCACTTTGATGTCTGAACAAGACTGTCTCAGAGTTACAATGCCTTTTTCCTTTTTAAAAAAGAGGCAACTTGTAAGTAAGCAGGAAAGCCAGCAAGTGTGACCCACCTGACATTTTCATCTGACATCTAATCTTGCTGCTTTCAAATTCTTCCACTTCAAAGCACTCTTCCAAGTGAATCACTGTTGTTAAGTGGACCTTTGATTGAAAGACATTTAGACAACTATGCTTAAAACAATCAAGACATGCTGGGTATTTGGGAACCAGTACAAAATCAAATAAAACAACCTTTTTCATCATTAAGTATATTTTCCAGAGCTAGAAAATTGGAAAATAACTGTAGAACTCATTTATCTAGGTACTTTGACAACTATTTCATCAGCACAAGTAGCATGAATGAGCGAATAATGACCAGATGCATTTTAAATCTTACTTTCTCTGAAGACACTGCAAGAAATTACTCTTTTCTTCAGTCCTGGATCTGAAATAATTTCTACACTGAATAAAGTCTATAGAAATGATTAGAATACATAATTTCTCATCAAAGTACAGCAGTTTATCTTCAATTGCTCATTGGTAAAGGGAAACAGAGTCAATAAAACCTCAATAATTTAGAGACCAATTTTAGACAAAAATAGAAATCTTTTTCTTTTCCAGAGCTGTCTTAAAAGCTGTCTACTGCTAGGAAATGAATCTTTGTTCTGCTTTCTGGTCTCTTTGGGGTCTGCTAATGAACAGTGAAATAGACCAAGTGTAAATATCAGAAATATGATAGATGTAGATTCAGAGATAAAAAGAAATCTCTCCTTTTCTCTGTGTGTGTATGTGTTCGTGTGTGTGACATCAGAGGTTTCCTCATGATGCCCAATAAATGTTTGTCTAATTAAACATACAGTCTGAATATTCAGAATATGAGTCTTGCTATTTTTGACTCACTTCAAACGCGAGACCTTCCTGTTAGAAAATGGGGCGGGTTAGAAAAAATGGCGTTAAGTCATTTTGTTGTTTATAACTGGAGGCTTGCACAAAAAGCTTCACAATCGATGGAAGGAAGGGAAGAGGTGAAGGAGAGTGAAGGGCAGAGGGGGAGGCCGTGGGCTTGAAGATCAAGCCTGAATCAACCACAGGTTGGAGAATGCAGTAGTAATTAAACAAGTCAGCCAACCAGTGGCCACCTTGGCTGGAGAAGAAACAGGCTTCAAGTAGACAGATTATCTTCTTGAGGTGGCCTTCCACCCTCTTTATAGCTTGTTGGTTGGTATGTAGCAAGTAGCTGTGGATGTAAGGCCCCATCTGGGAGGAGGGACCTAGTTTGTGATAGTGGCCTGCTGGGGATTGGGTACCACCATCCAGGAGGTGGGACCAGGGTAGTTAGCTTTGTGCATGGAAACCTTGACCCAAAGGAAATGGGAGACAAAAGTCCTTCCTTCTTTCCTCCAAAGACTGCAACATCATCAAGTTTCCCCTTTGCATATTTTCTTGAGAAGTCTGATGAACTGGACAAATATGGCTGCTTCCTGCTGTGCTCAAGAGTTTTTGGACAATATCAACTATGCTACCCTGTGAGAAAATGTTATCCAAGAAGCAAGAGAAAAAAAAATTACATTATATGATGGTTAGGTTTTTTTGTCTCTCTCTCTCTTTCTCTTTCTCTCTCTTCCCCTCCCTCCCTCCCTCCCTCCCTCCCTTCCTTCCTCCCTCCCTCCCTTCCTTCCTTCTTTCTTTCCTCCCTCCCTTCCTTCCTTCCTTCCTTCCTCCCTCCCTCCCTCCCTCCCTCCCTCCCTCCCTCTCTCTCCTTCCTTTTATTTTTCTTTCCTTCCTTTTTTTGTGTGTGAGTGCTGATATTGGGGTTAGAACTAGGGCCTAGGTACTGTCCCTGAGCATTTTTGCTCAAGGTTAGCACACTACTACTTGATAAAGAGTCTCATGAATTTTAATGCCCAGGCAGATCTCAGACTCTTGAGTAGCTTGGATTTCAGGTGTGAGCCACCAGTGCCCAGATATGACTAGAATTTTCTCAGATTAGGTACTGAAGATAATTATCAGAGAATAACAAGGAAAAATATAACAACCATTTACCCAAATATACACATGGAGTGGTACCATATTTGGACTGCTGAAAATCAAAGATAAAAACCGTAAAAATATCAAGAAAAAGAAACATTACTTGGAAAGAAACAAAGACACAGAGCAACAGAAAGATCACAGACATAGGAGTAATGTCTTCAAAGTGTAGAAAGAAAAATATCTACTGATCAAGAGTTCTACACTTACAAGAATACTTTTCCAAAATGATATAAGAAAACATTTTTCATAGACAAACAAAAACAGGAAATTATTATTATTTTTTCTTTTTGTTCCAGTCCTGGAGCTTGAACTTCAGGGCCTGGACACTGTTCTTGAGCTTTTTTTTTGCTCAAGGCTACAGCCACATTTCCACTTCTGGCTTTATGGTGGTTAATTGGAGATATGAGTCACATACACTTACCTGACCAAGCTGGCTTGAACTGAAATCCTCAGCTATCAGCCACCTGAGAAGCTAGGATTACAGGTGTGAGCCACTGTTGCCTGGCTGCAATTCAATTTTTTTTTGTTTTTTTTTTTTTTTGCCAGTCCTGGGCCTTGAACTCACAGCCTGAGCACTGTCCGTGGCTTCTTCTTCTTCTTTTTTTTTTTTTTTGCTCAAGGCTAACACTCTGCCACTTGAGCCACAGTACCGCTTCTGGCCGTTTTCTATATATGTGGTTCTGAGGAATCGAACCCAGGGCTTCATGTATATAAGGCACGCATTCTTGCCACTAGGCCATATTCCCAGCCCCTGGAATTCATTTTTTAAAAGAACTACTTTACCAGAAATATTCACAAATAATCTTCAGGCAGGAAGAATGTGACATCAACTCCCAATCTGGAAATATGAAAACATAGGAAGCTTGTAATTTGAAATGAAACTTAAATGTATTATTATTATCTATAATTGCTCAAAACCAGTGATTCTCAACCCAAGGGAAGACTTCTCCCTTACCATTCTTTCTTCTAGAAGCACTGGAAACATCTGGAGTCCTTTTTTGTTTTCCTAGCTGCACTGGCGCTACTCAACCATTATCTGGTGGGTCTAGCTGCTGTGCACATCCTACCATGCAAGGATTATCCATCTCCAAATATTAATATTGATGAGGTTCAGAAACACTACTCTAAAATAATAGCATCTAAAGAAAAGAAAAGGCTAGACGCAGTGGCTCAAGGGTATAACTACCCAGGGGGCAAAGCTTGGGAGGATTGTGGTTTCAGGTCCAGGCCCAGAGAAAAAGTTAAGGAGACTCATAGCTCATCAAATAAGACACGTATAACTGTACTGTGCATGTACAGTATGTGCAAACACAAAGGGTGTGACAGTACTATTGCTTGGATTCCCCCCCCCCCCAAAAATGCTCATATTAAAATTTAGTTGTGTGTCTAGTATTGGGAGGTGGAGTTTTAAAATTAAATGTTTTAAAAATGGTGATTATAAAGATGGCAGGCAGAGGGGTTACTGTTTCCTAAGTGAGGTAATGTGTACATTTCTTTCTGGACAATGTGACCTCTTCCCTCCCTCTCTCCGTTTTTCCCTCCCATCCCCACCTGCAAGTTGTGTGTCTACGGTGCCACTGCTGCATTTGTTCACCCTTTGTCCCTCCATTTCTGTCTTCCCCTTAACACCCCCACCCCAAGACAGATAAGCAAACAAACAAGACAAAAAGAAAAGCCACTCTTGTGTCCATTTCCTGGAGTTCATTTTGATAAATATTATTTTATATGGTCAGAAGCACAGCAGCACTGTGCGCCTTTGGGTTCCCCTCCCAAGAGCATCCTCCTTCGGTCTCTGTGTGTGTGGATGCCCAGAGTCCTGTATAATTTACCATGTCTCTCCTATGCTTCCACACAGGGGAGAAAACATGCACATTTGTCTTTCTGAGCGTGGCTTACCTCACGTCACATGATCTGTTCTAGTTCCATGCATTTCCCTGCACATAATATTGTTCTTGCTAATGTCTGTTTAAAATTCCATCATGTATAGGTACCACATTTTTTTTTCATCCTTTCATCTGTTGTAGGGCATCTGAGTTGTTTCCATAACTTGGTTATCGTGAATAGTGCAGCAATGAACGTGAATGTGCAAGTGTCTTTATGGTATCCTGGCTTGTGATGTTCTGGGCAGATGCCCAGGAATGGTAGGGCTGGGTCATAGGGAAGATTCGTGATTAGTTTTTTGAGGAACCTCCAGACCGCGGTCCAGAGTGAATGTACTAGTTTACATTCCCACCAACAGTGCAATAGGGGTTTTTCCTCCTCAGTTTCCATCAGCTTGTTCAAATTCACAATGGCGGCCAATCTAAATGGGGTGAGATGGAATCTCAGAATTGTTTTGATTTGCATTTCCATTTGGCCAGGGATACTGAGCATTTCCTCATATGTTTTTTTGGCAGTCTCACCTCTACTTTGGAGAAGTCTCTCCTGAGCTCCTTTTCCCATTTAGTGACTGGTTTATTAGCTTTGGGAGGGGTTACTTTCTTGAACTCTTGTATATTTTGGATATTAGGCCACTGTCTGATGTTTTGCTGGTAATGATCTTCTCCCAGTCTGTTGGCTGTCTGTCTAGTTTAGTTACCATGTTCTTTGCTGTGCAGAAACTTTTTATTTTGATGTAATCTCATTTTTTTAAGTCTCTTTCCTATCTGCTGTGCCCCTGTGACTCTTCAAAAAGTCTCTTCCTATGCCTATAAGTTCTAGTGTTTCTCCAACTCTCTCTTGCAGTGATTTCAGTGTTTGCGGTCTGGCATTGAGGTCTTTGATCCACATCCACTTTGAGTTGATAATAGTGCACAGTGACAAATGGGTCCACTTTTAGTTTTCTCATATGGATGCCTAGTTCAACACCAGTGATTGAAGAGGCTATTTTCCACCATATGTCTTGAGATCTCTTATCACATATCAGAGAAGTATGTGGTTTCTATTTCTGGGTCTTCTAGTCTGTTCAATTGATCTTCAGGCCTAGTTTTGTGCCAATACCAAGCTGTGTTATTATTATAGTTCTGTATTAGAGCTTGATGTCTGGGATTGTGATATAGTCCTCATTGCCTTTTTTTAAAAAATTTTTTTTGGCCTATAATTGCTTTGGCTATTCAAGGTCTTTTGTTGTTCCATATGAATTTTTCAATTGTTTTCTCTATCTTTGTAAAGATTTTGAGGGAGATTGCTTTAAATTTGTAGATCCTTTCTGGAAATATGGCCATTCTCACAATTTTAGTTGTATATAACCACGAACATGGAAATTCTTTCCATTTCCTGATGTTGTCTTCTATTCCTTTCTTGGAATTTTTGTACGTTTCACTATAAAGGTCTTTTGCTTCCTTGGTTAGGTTTATTTCCCAGAGTGTTTTTTTTTTTTTTTTTTTTTTTGAGGCTATTGGAAATGGAGTTGTTCCCGATTTTCCCCTATGCTTGTACATTGTCGGTATACAGAAAGTCTATTGATTTTGAGGGTTCATTTTGTGTTCTACTACTTTGATCAGCTCTACAAGGTTGAGGATGGAGTCTTTTGAGGGATCCTTTAGATATAAGGCCATGCCATTTGCAAATAGGCATAGTTTGATTTTTTCTTTCTCTTTATGAATGTCTTTCACACCTTTTTTTTTGCCTTATGGCTCTGTCTAGAAATTCCAGAGCTATATTGAAGAGGAGTGGAGCAAGTGGACATCCTTGCCTCGTTCCTGATTTTAGGAGAAATGGTTTTAGTTTTTCAGTGTTCAGTATGATGTTGCCGTTGGTCTGTCATATATAGCTTTTATTATTTTGTGGTATGTTCCTTTGATTCCTAGCTTCTTCAGAGCTTCTAACATGAGTGGATGCTGAATTTTGTTGAAGGCCTTTTCTGTGTCTATTGAGATGATCATGTGGTTCTTGTCTTTAACTCTGTTAATGTGATAGATTATGTTTATTGATTTACATATGCTAAACCAGATGCATCTCTGGGATAAAACCTACTTGATCATACTGTATGATTTAAAAAAAAATTAATTGTTGAATTCTGTTGGGCAGTATTTTATTGAAGATATTTTTGTTTATGTTCATCAGAGAGATTGTTCTATAGTTCTCTTTGTTGTATTCTTACCTGGTTTGGGAATGAGTGCTGGCTTCATCATATGAGGTGGGAATCAATCCTTGTCTTTCTGTTTCATGGAAAAGTTTAAGGAGTACTGGGGTTAGTTCAACTTTTAGAGAATTACAGAATTCAACCTGGGCCTTTTCCTGTTGGAAGACTATTATTTCCTTAATCTCTTGTGTGTTATGGGCTCATGTCAGTGGTTTTTGTCTTCTTAGGTCAGCTTAGACAGTTTGCATGTCTCCACAAATTTACCAATTTCAACTAGATTTTTCCCTCTTATTTGAGTATAGGTTTTGGGTAATCTTTCATAATCTTTTGGATTTCTTGGATGTTTGTTGTAATGTTTCCTTTGGCATCTCTAATTTTGTTGATTTGAATCTCTCCTTTTCTTCATCAATTTAGCTAGTGGTCTGTCAAATTTATTCATTTCTTTTTTTCAGAGGACCAGATTTTTGTTTTGTTGATGTGTATACACACACACACACACACACACACATACACACACACACGTATACATATTTAAATCTCCAGTTCATTGATTTCTGCTCCAATCTTTGTTGTTGTTGTTGTTGTTGTGGGGCTTAAAACTCAGGGTCTGGGCACTGTCCCTGAGCTTTTCTGCTCAAGGCTAGTGTTCATTCTACCACTTTGAGTCACAGTACTACTTCCCGTTTTCTGGCAGTTAATTGGAGATAAGAGTCTCACGGACTCTCCTTCCAGGGCTGGCTTCAAGTTGTGGTCCTCAGAACTCACCTCAGTAGCTAGGGTTACAGGCATGAGCCACTGAACCTGGCCATCTGGTTAGTTTTGGGTTTGTTTGCTCCTGGTTTTCTAGCATCTTTTGTGGCATTGTGAAGTTGTTTGCTTGAGCTATTTCTGTTTTCTTTCTGTACTGTCTGGGCATCACCCCAGGTGCTGTGGACACAGAACCCAGCTTCCCCCAGCACTGTAGGAGGTTGGTGGCATCCCACCTGGAAATGCCATTGTGGGTTTGGGGGCCTGGCTGAGCACAGACCCCAGGTACTGAGGGTATCCGGCAGCATCACTCAGAGGGTAATAAGGCTAGGCTTGGCTGGGCTCAGGCCTCTTCCCTGTGCTATGGTTGCCAAGAGGCTTCCCTATTGGAGATGCAAAGGCAGGTTAAGCTGGGGCAGGCCTCAGGGCGTTGGGGGGGTGGTACTGGCAGAATCCTGAATGAGTATACTTTTAGAAGCCTCCATATCCATCCTCCACTTGTCCTGCATTTAAAATCCCACTGAGGCTGTTCCCAGGTAGATTGGCCCTGCCTGGAAATTTCTGTAGTTATCTTGTGGAGTTACTTTGTCTCTGAAAGATGGCATTCCTGGAGTATGCTATTGTATCTGCCTTATCTAGTACCAAGATTCAGGTATGTTGTTGCTGTCTGCTGGTGAGGTTGGGTGGCTGGAGGGTAGCAAGGGGAAAAAAAGGAAAAAAGGAGTGGGGGGGGAAGGAGAAGAAAAAGAAAAAAACATTGGGATGGCTCTGTGTCTGCAGTGAAACCACACTGGGCACTTGCCTGGGAGGAAAGTCCATGAGACTCTTGTCTCCAATTGACCACCAAAAAGCCAGAAATGGAGGTGTGGCTCAAGTAGTAGAGTGCTAGCCCAAGGTGCAGGACTGAACACATGTCTCTCTCTGACCATCCCACGGGCACTGCCCATCTCCTCTCCAGGCCAAAGCCAAACTCTGTCAACCTAACCCAGGCCTGCTTGCGGCACCCCTGCGCCTCCGCCCCCCCCACACCCCCCCCACCCCCCCTCCTGCCCCAGTCTCATCTCCCATCTTCCACTCTGTGCTCCACTGGCTGTTCAGCTGCACCAGACTGCAATAGTTCCAAAAACGGTGACAGCTCGCTGGGCCCGAGTGCCCCTCCCCAGGCCCATGGCCCTCAAGTCAACTTCGGTTAGACCTCCTACAGACCCGCAGAGCCTAGCACAGTGCATGGCGGGGTATGTGTGTAATTTGCTAAAACGCCCAATAATTTGATTATGTACGGCGCACAAGAGGTAACCGGCAGCACCAAAGTCCTTCAGAGCCCCTTGGAACTCTCCCTGCATGAGATTTTCCTGTTCAGCTGTTCAATAACATAACCGCCCCCCCCCCCCCACACGCACACACATACACACAAAGCAACCTTACCATTGTCAGGGGGGCGGACAGGAGGAGGCTAACTCATGCCATAAAACCAGGCAGCTGGACCTACAGGCATCTTAGCCTTTATTTGCATGCGACAGGGGGGTGACTTGGCTCCTCCATCACCAAGGCTCTGCAGGTTTTCCCTGTGAACCTCTTTAAACCCAAGTCCCTGAGTACCTTCATCGCAGGGGCCCTAAGGTCTGCTAAACTCCAGTGTTCCTGGAGTAGAGGAAGTCCCTAACTTACTTCCCATTTGGAGGCCCCTCCCCACTCCCCCAGGAGTTCCCTCTGCACGAAGAGGGAACCCAGACCCCGCCCAGGACTGGTCGGTAGCAACCAAACGGATTATTTCTTGTTTGGTGTGGTGCTGAAGTGGCTTTGGTGCTAAAGGCCCTGTTTCTCTGCTCAGAGGGAGGTCAAGTTAATTTATTATTACTCTGCCATCTTGATTAACATATCCTGCAGGTAGAGTCTTTAGGAGACAAGATTAATTCTCAGGGAAATTAATGCATTATTTCCAGCATGGGCTGTTATAAAATAGGTCTGCTCCCTTCTCTCCTCCCCGTATCAGTTACACACCTTTGTTTCCTGGAGGCAGGGGAAGCTGTCCTTTGACCTTGGGCTTCCAATCTCCAGAAAAGTGAGATATACAAACCTTCTTTTTTTTTTTTTTTTTAAATAAATTTACCTGTGTCAGAAGTTTAACCGAAAATGGACCAAAACACAAATAGGACAAATGATGGGAGAGAGGAATTGGGACCACACTTTTGTAATAACTTACATAATGCAGGAAATAATATATTGAAGGAAAGATGTTTGTTTTAGATATATGCCTTAAACATTGCTGGAAATAATAGAGATAAATAAGAAATAAACTACTAAAATAATAAAGGTAAGATAAAAGATAAATCCCTAAAGATACAGATAGAAGGGGATAATTAAATACATTTAAATAGCAAAACAGGAAGTCGAGTAAAAAAGTAAAAAGTAAAAAAAAAAAAAGTAGAGTATAAACTGAAGAACAAATGTTATCAGTATAAAACAGCCAGCAAATGCTCAGTTTTAATTCAACCACTTAAATAATCACATAAAATCCACTTTATGAAATCTACCTTACCTTAATGCCAAATTTGAAGAGCCATGCCAAGAAATTTTTTAAAAATCATGCCAATCTCTCATGAATATTAATGTAACTATCCTCAAAAAATGATTGGCAAATTAAATCGAGCAATATAAAAAAATTACTACAGAATGAGTTGATGCTCATCTAGGCATGTGATACTATTTCAAACTAAAAAACAAAACAAAACAACCCATAAAGCTACTTCACCCATCTGTTAATGATTTAAGGAAGAAGATCCACATGGTCATATCAATAGAGAAGAAAAAGCATTTGATAAAAATTCACTATCCATCGATGATCAAACATTTCAGCAGCTGAGCATCAGTGGCTCACACCCGTAATCGTAGTTACAAAGGAGGCTGAGATACTGACAATTACAGTTAAAGGTCATGTAGACAGAAAATTCTGTGGGATTCCATCTTGCAAATAACAAGCCAAAATCTCAAGTGGTAGTGCACCAGTTGAGCAAGAAAGTGGAGTGAGCTCCAGGTTCCTGAGTTCAAGACCTGGTACTGGCAAAATAACATCAACAACAAGCCTCCAAATAAACCAAAACCACCATCAGTAGCCTACTAATAGAAGGGACTCTGACACAGGGTAGCTAAGAACCTTAGAGCTATTATTATTTTCAATGATGAGAGATTGAACTCTTACCCAATGAAATAAAAAAAAATGAAGCAGCTCACCACTCCTATAATTTATGGCAATACAAGACACTACTATTTGTCTAAACCAGAGCAATAAGTCAATAAAAAAATTAAAGGCATGAGCTGAAGGAAGAAAGAAAACTATTTCTATTTGCAGACACCACAATTATCTATGGAAACTACAAGGAATTTACAAAAAGAAACTAGAATAAATAAGTAGGTTTATCAGAATTGCAGAATAATACAAAGTTACCACATAGAAATAAACTATATTTCTATACACTAGCAACAGTTAATTAGATACTATATATTAAAATGATATCATTTACTATGGCTCCAAAAAACTGAAATACTTAGCTACACATCTAAAAAATCATGTCAGATTTCTATGTTGAAACTTTTCTGCTGATACTGATTAGGATTTAGACAGGGGAGAGATAGATTGTGCTCCATCTTCTGGTTCAAAAGAGGATTTCTCTTGGAATCTTTTCTGTCACTGCTGCATATATCCTGGGTATGTACTGCCTAAGATCTGAGGTGGGGATGTGGAATGATAGGAAATTCACTGTCATCTGGGTGGTTCTTAGGATTTGGTTTTCCTCCAAACATACTTGCTATTATTTACTCATCAAAGCCCCCAGATGCTGCTTTATGTGTCTTTTCCAAAGATTCCTGTAATTTGACAGAATGAGAGTGTGGACATTGCTTGTACCAATGTAGCAGAACTGGAGCCACTCGGGAGTACAACCTGCCCATCCCCAACTATTTGACTAAAGGAGCCAATTTCTTTGGGCTGCTGATTGGTTTGAAGTGGGAACACCACTAAGCTCTAGCCAACAAGACAGAAGGGACATATGCCTGAGGCTTCTGGGTGAAATATTTCTCCCTGATAGAGAGCTCCATGGAAAAACCCACCCTTATGTTGCCCATGGATGGCACTGTGTGAGAACATTGTACTTGGAGCTGAGCCTGCCATTTTGCTTTGCTGGTGGAGGGGAGTCAGAAAATTAGACAGAAGCGAAATAAGGGTGGGATACTTAAAGAAAATATCTAAGTCATTCTCAATGATAAATTAGTATTATTCCATTTTCTAATTTAGGGATTCATCCACCCATAAAAATACGTCTGATGGAGTTCACGAATATCTCTTAACAGTCTTTTCTTTTTCTCACAATTTTTTGTATAGTCTTGGCTGGCATCAAACTCACTATGCAGTCCAGAGTGGCCTTGAACTTGAAATTCTCCTGACCCAGTTTTCCAGAGTGCTGAGAGTACAGGAATAAGTTATCATGCTAACATTTTCAACAATCATTAAATTATATTTTAAACATGATTTTTAGTTGGTTTCTTCACATGGATTATAATACAAAAATTACATATATAGACTTAAATATGAATTAGAATAGATCATTCTTTTGACTTGGAGATATGTTCTAATTCTGTTTTTTATTTCCCTGTTTTGGGCCAGTACTGGGGCTTGACCTCAGGGCCTGGGCACTATCCTTTATTTTTTTCATTCAAGGCCAGCACTACCATGTGAGCTAAAATCTGCTTTTGGATTTTGGGGGGTTAATTGGGCTGTTTTGGGGGGTTAATCTGGGCTGTTTTCAAACCTCTGCCTTCTGATTAGCTAGCATTACAGGCCAATGGTACCTAGATATAATTTTATTTTTGCATTCCTTCATATACCATTAAAATACTGATTAGGTATTAGGCATATTCTGGATATTTAGGATACTAAAATGAGCTATAAATGTTTGCTATTCTTCATGAGCTTGCAGTATAGAGACATATAAACAAATGCTATAGTTACAATTTGGAGTGATACAAGATAATATGTATATGAAGTATTATAGGAAGAAGAAGGGAAAGATTATTTGGAGTGATGTTTTTTTTCCTATGATAATGTATTTATTTTTCTTGTGAGTACAGTACATTTCATTTGGCTAAAGGTGATCAGGGAGTACGATGTATTTCAATTCTCAGAATGTAAGGAATATTTGTTTTTTATAGAAATAAGCCAAATGGAACACCTCCACCCTCTATTGTTTGCTTTTTTACAGAATCACTATCTCAAAGCCTGCCAGCACCAAATGCCAATTCTTACATAATTATTTTAATTTTCATAAAATAAATGTATTTTAAGGCAGTCACATACTACCTGCTTTATGTATTTGGCAAAACTACGTGTGCTAGACTATGTGAGGTAGCTATTAAAAAACAAATGGTGGCTACGTTTGGAGCTCTGATGGGATGCCTCTCCTCAGCTGCTGAGCGGTATCACTTGGACCAACAGATTCCCTCTCCTCTAGAACAAGTGTCGCCCCTCCCCAGCCTCTGCAGGTCTTCTGGGGGGACTGTTCTTATCCTGTAACTATCTCCAGCAGAATGTTACAATGTCCAATAATTAGGTTCTAGAGGATCTCTCAAAGCTTGAACCCACCACAGTTCTCTGCTACCAATTTTCTTTGTTTGTTTTTAAGGATGCACATGCTTAAATGTTTCTTTCTTGTGTGCTCTCTGGGTGAATTCTCTCCTCTTTCCTTCCAGTCTGGCCAAAGCCTCTGGAGTGAGCCCTTCCCTAACACCCTTCTGGAGTTGCAACATTTGTCCTTCCTTCCTCAAAGCAGACATTTTTCTTCCTCTTCCTCTGTTTTTCCTTATCCTTTATGGCTGATTATTTCCTAACCTGTTATTCACTTGTTTCATTTATGCTTATTGCTTACTAAAGAAAACTGTTTATGAGAATATAATTTCTTCCAAATTTGAAGACATGGCTTCACTGTCTGGTCACTTTCAGGGTTGCTGATGTCAAATCAAGGTAAGGATATGTACAGTGTGCAGCCTTATGAGGCTCTTTTGTAGCCGTTAGTTTTGTCTTTCTATCCAGGGAGCTCTGAACTGCATTCGATTTTTTTTTTGTTTGTTTTTTCTGTCAATTGTGGGGCTTGAAAGTTGTTTTTTTTTTTTTTTTTTTTTTTTTTTTTTTTTTGTGCCAGTCCTGGGCCTTGGACTCAGGGCCTGAACACTGTCCCTGGCTTCTACCCGCTCAAGGCTAGCACTCTGCCACCTGAGCCACAGCGCCCCTTCTGGCCGTTTTCCATATATGTGGTGCTGGGGAATCGAACCGAGAGCTTCATGTGTAGGTGGCAAGCACTCTTGCCACGAGGCCATATTCCCAGCCCTTGAAAGTATTTTAATAGGTAGGAATTTTGTTCTTTATTCCTATTTGGAGCAAACAAATAGGCAACAAATATTTCATCCAGAATACATATACCTGTGTATCTACATCTGTGTGTGTATGTATATATGTATGTATGTATGTATGTATGTATCTATAGATATAGACACAGTCAAAAGTCTGTATAAGCGTTATACACAATGTCTAATGCTTTTAATACACATGACATACTGAACATCAGAGCTCCACACAGTACATGGTAGGATGTTGGTCTTTCATCTTCCTGACCACTTGGAACATCATATGCATCACATCATGTATTGGTGGGCTGGGGATATAGCCTAGTGGCAAGAGTGCCTGCCTCGGATACACGAGGCCCTAGGTTCGATTCCCCAGCACCACATATACAGAAAACGGCCAGAAGTGGCGCTGTGGATCAAGTGGCAGAG
Organism: Perognathus longimembris pacificus; assembly: GCF_023159225.1. Lineage (NCBI taxonomy): Eukaryota > Metazoa > Chordata > Mammalia > Rodentia > Heteromyidae > Perognathus > Perognathus longimembris. Next base: position 39,350,758 of record NC_063181.1, on the reverse strand, counting down.
TGCTAGCCTTGAGCGGGAAGAAGCCAGGGACAGTGCTCAGGCCCTGAGTCCAAGGCCCAGGACTGGCCAAAAAAAAAAAAAAAAAAGAAAACATCATGTATTGGTAGCCAGAAAAGATCGAGTTTCAAATTCTGAAGTATAATTTCTACTTAGTACGTATGCATTCACAACATCATACAGTTAAAAATAGGGTGAAGGAACCGTTTGTAAAGTAGGGACTGTTAGTCTTCTGTGTGTAGTGTATTTATTTTCTCTCTGTAATTGCAGAAGTTATATTTTTCATATAACTTAAGTTTTATTTCACACGTAACACCTCTTTTGGTTGGTTGGGGTTTTTTTTAGTGCTTTGTGGGAGAATTTTTAGTCCAATTTCATCCTAACCTCTCCTTTGTGTTCTTTTGTTTTGTTTTGTTTTTTTGGCCAGTCCTAGGCCGTGAACTCAGGGCCTGAGCACTGTCCCTGGCTTCTTTTTTGCTCAAGGCTAGCACTCTGCCACTTGAGCCACAGCGCCACTTCTGGCCATTTTCTGTATATGTGGTGCTGAGGAATCGAACCCAGGGCCTCATGCATACGAGGCAAGCACTCTTGCCACTAGGCCATATTCCCAGCCCCCTCCTTTGTGTTCTTAGCACATTATTTTTTATTTATTTTTGGTGAAGTTTCTCTTTCTGTTCTTTCTCACTTTGCTATCAATGATATTCCCTTTTTCAAGAGTATTCAAATTTCCTGGCTCACTCTTTTCAGCACAGTTGCAATTTTTTTTTTTTGGCCAGTCCTGGGCCTTGAACTCAGGGCCTGAGCACTGTCCCTGGCTTCTTCTTGCTCAAGGCTAGCACTCTGCCACTTGAGCCACAGTGCCACTTCCAGCCATTTTCTGTATATGTGGTGCTTGGGAATCGAACCCAGAGCTTCAAGTATACGAGGCAAGCGCTCTTGCCACTAGGCCATATCCCCAGCCCGATTTTTTTTTTTTTTTTGGCCAGTCCTGGGCCTTGGACTCAGGGCCTGAGCACTGTCCCTGGCTTCTTCCCGCTCAAGGCTAGCACTCTGCCACTTGAGCCACAGCACCGCTTCTGGCCGTTTTCTGTATATGTGGTGCTGGGGAATCGAACCTAGGGCCTCGTGTATCCGAGGCAGGCGCTCTTGCCACTAGGCTATATCCCCAGCCCCCCCGATTTTTTTTTTAACTATGTGTTTTTCTTGTTCTTTCACTGGGTTCGAGGAGGACAGCATGAAAACATTTGTGTGCTTATACCACCACTTTTGTTCCCTCCTCCATGTCGTCTATCTCTAATAGGTCTATAAAATGTGGAAAGAGATGCTTTACAATCTCTCAGAAATCCTATTTTTGTCTTACCTAATTTGAAACTTTTATAGGAAGCATAAAGGTTCATGGCTATTATAAATTTTATGTGTATTTTATCTTTTATGAACGGCCTTCTTTCCCATGGAAACCTTTTCACTTTGTAGTAAATAGTAAACTTGTTTGAAATAGAAAAAGGTTCCCATTTCCTCATTAAAAAATTAATTTATCTGATAAGCCCTTGCTTATCCTTTAACATTTCTTATAAACGCTGTTTCTTTAAGTTTAAAAAGCTTTTAATCTACATTAAAGAAAGTCTTCCTTTAAGTGGGGCGTTGAAGTAATTTAAATTTATTATCATAAACTTATACACTTGGGCCAATCTCTCTTTTCCTCTCTTCCATTTTTAGATTTTATACGGCCTGGTTGGTTTCTGGTTTATGTCTTCTACTTTGCCTATCGTGTATTGTTTGCCTTTTTATTTATTTTTCTTTGTTGCAATTCTTTGAAAGGTAAACGCCTCCCCTAAAACTTTAGTCATTCAAGTTCAGAAAATGATACTTACCATATTAGTCATTGGGTTAGTCAGAGTTTTGTTTGCAACCCATAGAAAGTGAATCTGGCTAACTAAAGCGGAAAGGGTGTTTGTGAAGGATGGAGGCTGAGCGAGGAGGAATGCAGTGCAGGTGCTCAGGGAGACTCACAGGCTGCCAGGTGACCTGGCCGACCTCCCTGAGCAGCCACTCCCAGAATGCTCTGCGGCCTCCCCAGTCTCTCTGTACCCTGCCTTGAGACACTGCTCCATCACCTGGCCAGCTACCACTCTGTATGCTAGGCTCCAGCATTATCACTGGTTAATCTCTGCTTTGGGGAGTTGATGGGCTTCCCATAGGATCCCAAAGAGGGGCACACAATGGGATAAACCCAGGTCTCCAGCTCATGGTAGGGCCACAAGTTCTCTTGCCTATCCCGCAGGATCTTGCTGGCGCCATTCCTCGAGTCTCTCATGGCTGCTCAATATTTTTCCCATCTCTAGTTTCATTGTAATCCCTCCTCAGTATTTTATAACAGTAACAAGACTAAAAACTCAGTTACCATCCATCAACTCTAGGCTGCAGACAATGAAGGAATAAAGAGAGAGGGAGGGAAAGGAAAGGTATTGAAATTATGCTCATGGCAAGCAAAGAAGTATGGTTACAGGTTATGATCTTTGTTTCTCTCCTGTTGGGGTGGGGCTATAGGTTATTACTGCTCAGTAGAAGTTTCTGAAATAATGAGGACAGTCTACATCTCCACCGTCCAATGAAGAAGCCACTAAGTGAATAGAATACGGCCAGAAAAACTGAGGAACTAATATTTTAGTTGCATTTAATTTCAACTAATTTAAGTTTAGGCAGTTGTTCATAGTGGGCAGGCCAGATGTAAACAGATGGTCTTGTTTTCCCAGCCTTCATACTTAAAACAGCCAAAGAGGTTTTCTGGTCCAGTTGTTTGCTTAGCTTCAGGATGAACCTGAGACTTGGCTCATTTTGCTTCTATGTAGAGCTTTAGTAGTCATCTGCTTAAAACTCATCACTGAACATTTTGAGGAAGTCTCAAATCATGCTTCTCTGCCATTCTGCAAAAAGAATAACCTTATATCCTCTGGATTCATGTCAGCTAATAGATAATATAGTTAACACCTCATTTTTATCTATTTTCCCACTAGTATTAGTAGCACAAATAGCCCTGTAGGAATTCAATTCGACGGTTATCAAACTCCTTTGATGTGAGAAAAACTTTAAAACTATTGGATAGCAGTTATGATACTGTATAGAGAGTTTTCAAATATATTAATGTTGATTCTCTGAAATATTATCCTACTCACGGGTTTATCATATTGTAGCTCATTACAGTGTTCACCAAGTCCAGTTGCTTTTAGTGATGGACACACGATGAAAAAAGCAGTTGTTTGATTATTTTTTCTTTACCATAAAGTGAGTTCCTTAGTTAAAGACAATATTCTTTGGGATACATGCCTGTGTATAGCAGTTCAGGGACTGCTCAAAAAATGAGTGACTCTCAAAAAAAACAAGAGGAAACAAATTCAAACAAGTGAGGATGGTGTGGTGTGGCCTTTCTGTTGGAAGGAAGGTTTCCAGGAGAACCAACCTGTGAGCGATCTGCATGCTAAGTAGCTATCTCCCTCAAGTATGGTATTGTATTTGGCACTCCACAGTGATGATTTAGCAGGAAGGCTGAGCAGCATCGATGACAAATTAGCAAATTAGTCAGTTTCATGAAACAATACAATACCCAAGGCAATGAACTAATAGGTGAAAAAGGTTATGCAACTCGTGGTCCTCGTGCTTCCAGACCAAGATAGGGTAGCCTTACTACTTTGAGCCTCTAATAAGGTCACCAGATGACATGAAGCATATGTTGGAATAAATCATTATATCATGAGCCAGTAAGCAGAGAGAAGAGTCAGACCAGGGACCCACGTTCATCTTCAAAAGCATGCCCTCAGTGATCTACATAAGGCCCCATCTTTTAAAAGTCCAGAGTTCCTGCAAATAGCATCACCTTGGGGGTCAAGCCTTTAGTGTAAGAATCTTTGGGAGATACTACACAGAATCAAACCACTGTTCTTGGTCAAGTGGGAAGACTATAATGGCGAAGCCATACATCACCATAAACTGTAGACCTGGGACATGGAGAAAGGATTGGTCCAAAAAAGGTCGTTACGGGGCTGGGGATATAGCCTAGTGGCAAGAGCGCTTGCTTCATATACATGAAGCCCTGGGTTCGATTCCCCAGCACCACATATGCAGAAAATGGCCAGAAGTGGCACTGTGACTCAAGTGGCAGAGTGCTAGCCTTGAGCAAAAAAAGAAGCCAGGTACAGTGCTCAGGCCCTGAGTCCAAGCACCAGGACTGGGGAAAAAAAAAAAAAAAGGTCATAACGTATCTTGGTATTAACAGCATCCTTGACTGTGTTTGTTCACGCTGAATCGCAACGGCCTTTCTTTCTGGATCTTTTTCTGAGATCTCTCTAGAATAATAGTTGACAGTAGAGTGATAAGAGGGTCAATCTCTGAGGAATTCAATTATCAAAAATGTCCCATCGGTTCTGAGGAAATTTTTACCAGTATCTATTTAAATTGGTACTTAACAACTCAATTTCCTTTTGTTTTCATTTGCAGACTTCGCTTACTAGTTCATTAGGTCTTTTCCCCAAGCCCCAAATATCCTGATTGCTTTTTTCATGTTTTCCATTCTCTGTCTCATTGCTTATTTTTTTCAAGTGCTAGATCTTATATTAGCTCTTAATTATAGATATCATGTCTCTTAGTTCTAGTATTTTCATTTGATCCTTTATCCATAGCTTTGAATATATTGATAAAGTCAAATATTCCCAACTTTTAAAATTTACATTTATCTATTCTCATATTAATGGAACGTTATTATAAAATTATGTGGTTTTTTTGTTTTGTTTTGTTTTGTTATGGTGCCTGTCTTAGGGCTTGAACTCAGAGCCTGGGTGCTGTCCTTGAGCTTTTTAAGCTTAAGGCTAGCACTCTACCACTTGCGCTACAGCTCCCCTTCTGGATTTTTGTGGCTAATGGGAGATGAAGAGTCTCAGGGACTTTCCTCCCTGGGCAGGCTTTAAACCTCGATCTCACCTCCTGAGTAGGATTATAGGTGTGAGCCACTTGTGTCCAGCCTGAAAATTAAGTTATATTAAGCAAATTGTTAGATAACTCTAAAATTGGAATCACCTATTGATCTGTTTCTATCATTCATTTTTTTCCCTTGTTACTTTTTGTCTTACAAAGAAATATTTGAATGCATGGCAGCCACTGTTTATTTATTTGTTTTTAAAGAAAATTCTCTGTATCTTTGGGGAGAGTACTCGCCTTCCATTCTGGGCAGAGTGGTAGTCAGTTGCCTTAATACAATAAAGAAATCTTTTGATTCTGGCTGCTTAATGGGTCGGAATACCTCTGGCTTAAGCTTGTTGTTTCCTATTTTCATCAAGAACTTTTAAGTGTTTATGGGGCCATTCTATTTGATAGGTTCCATGTCCTCAACCTTGTGTAGAACTGCCTCTTGCTAGCTTTCTTCACTGTACCAAATATCCTAGGTAGATCAACTTCTAAGTAAGAATGATTTATTTTGGCCCCTGGTTTTGGAGGTTTTGGCTCATGGTTGGCTGGTTCTACTGCTTTTGGGCTTATGGCTGGGAGCATGTAGTGGGGAAGCAAAACCACTTACATCGTGGCATAGAGAGAAGGTTCTGGATCCCAACAACCCCTTCAAAAGAATGACTTCAATGACTTACCTTTATCCCATTAGGTCCCTCATCCTAGATGTTCCCTTGCCTCTCAATGATATCTGTAACCTTCAGGCCACATTCAATTCCTACAGCACGACTGCCTGTTTCTGCCTGTCAAAGGCTTCCCAGTTTACTTTAGCATTCTTACATACATTGTATCAGGTCAGATATTTTTTTCCCAGGGATGGCAAACCTGCCACATGCTGGAAACCTTTGAAGCCTTCACCAAAAACTCTACTGATTACTTTCTTCTCTTGTATCAGCCATCCTCCAAGAGCCGTTCTGGGCTTGGCTCTCAGTTCTCAGCCTCTTGTCCTTGTTCATCTCCATCAGACATCCTGGGGAGTAGAAGCACATAAGGAGTTCACTTCTCTACTTTGTCTCTTCTATGAGTTATTAGTTCATTTAGTTCTTATTGCCTTAGAACTACTCTCGTGCTTTCAGAAGATGACGATTATATGCCTTCTGACTTTCTAGATGGATACAGGAGCACTGGTCTTCAGGGAAGTACCGCACCCTGCTTGGGAACTAAAGAGTTTTTGCATAATACATATTTTAGTCTATTTTCCTGCTTATTCATGCATGATTTTCTATTTAGCTGATTTCAGTATTTGTGGGACATAGTGTGTTTTTTCTCCAAACTGTAAACATAATAGTTCACTGCCTTTTTGGCATTTAGTGTTTGATAAGAGTCTGATTTTCATTTTTTCTGCAGGTCAATTTAAAAATGGTCTCAGAGTTTGTAAATTCACATTCTTTATCTCTTTGTTGAAAATAATATTTTCCCCCAGGTATGTCTTTTGGTGGGCTCTTTTCCATTGAGTCTGAGGCTTATGCTAAGCTCCCTTGCAGTTTATAAATTGAGCTTTATGTGAGTGTTTGCCTTTTCTCTAGTGGTAGCATCTTTCCAAGCATACCTGCAACTCTCAGATTCAATTTTTGTTTCCTTTATTCTTATCTGTCAATGTTTCATCAATTTTTTAAATCACTGGATTGTTGTACTGCATTGTGTAAAATCTATCAAGTTATTTCATTTCTGCTTGACAAGATTTTTCCAAGCTTAATCTTAGGCTTCATTGAATCAATTTGCATTTCAATCCTAACGTTGTGCTTTTTACTTTCCTTAAAATTATTATGGCTTTTGCCTCTTTCTCTTTCCTACTCATGTTGATCAGTTATTTACCATCTTCTCTATCTTGGCTTTCTTAAAGGTGTTTGTTAAAAAGCCATGTAAGTATAGCAAACCAATGGAAACTTCTCTCGCCTCTAGCAAATCATTTTTAAAGATTTGTTATCCTTGTATATTTTTAGGGTGCGGGTTTCTTTGACTTCCACTGTAGCACCTTTTAACATCAATTTTAGTGAAGTATAATTTACACTTATTAAAAGACACTCAGTTTTAAGTGAACACTGATGGCTTTAGTCTATTGTATATCCCCACATTTACCACCTTAATCAAGAAATGGAATATTTTTATTTCCTTTAAAAGTTCCTGGTGTTCTTTTTATAGCTAATTCCCCCAACATCTGTCTCATGCAACCACAGATTGGATTTCTATCATTATAGATTAGTTTTGTCTAGTCAAGAACTTCATAAAAATAGAACCATCTGCTATGCATTTCTCTTTCTAGCTTTTTTCACTCAGCTTAACATTTTAAAAATTCAGTATCATTGTTATGCATAGAAGTAGAGTGCTCCCTTTTGTCTCAAAGAGGTGTTCCATTCTATGAACACAATATGTTTCCCCACTTTCATTATGGACTAAGTGTTTGTGTCCCCCAAATTCACTCTTCGAAACCCTAATTCCCAGTGTGTTGGCATTAAATGGAGTCTTTGGGAGGTGGGTTTAGAAGAAGTCATGAGGGTGAAAGCTCTGTGGTTGGATTAATGTGGTTATGAGGAAAGGAGAAGCCACAGCTATCTCTTTCCGGCCCCTACAGTGGGAGGATGCAGTGAAAAGGGGTCTGTCTACAAGCCAGTGGAAAGACCCTCGTCAAGAAACCAATCTTGTTATCCCTCCTACCCTCCCCCACAATCTTAAACTTCCCAGCCTTTAAAACTGTAAGATGTAAATATCTCTTGTTTAAGATAAGTCATCTAAGGTATTGTTATCATAGTAGGAGTAGATAGACTAAGATAATTTGTTATAATAGTAGGAGTAGATAGACTAAGATAATGTATTGGACTTAGGTTACTTCCAAACCACAGCCATTATGAATAAAATTGCTGTTGACCATTCATAGTTCAACTTCCTTTTGTTTAAGTGTTTGTGTCTAATAACCTTAACAAAGTCCCTGCCTGCTATTTCCATCATTGTGGTCTATTCATTGGCTACTTCAACTAGCTGATTTTTTCTACTGGATGCTTGTGACATTTTCCTGCTCTTTCATCGTAATCTTTGTTCCATGGCTGAGGGGGCTGGGTCACCTGTTTGCCACTCCCCAAAGATTTTGGAATGTTTTTATTTGGTCATGCTAACTTATTTCCTAGACTAGACTTCTGAGAATTCTTTTCTTGTTTCTTTAGGTTGGATCCAGAGTCATCTTTACTCCATGACTATTTTAGCCTTAATCCCAAATCATATTTTTTTAATAAGTGTCTGTAGTGCTCGAAAGTGTTCAGAAGTATTTGTCCACTCTAGGCATGTACTGCCTTAGGGGTTCAGCTTTTGGCTTCCCACTAGCTGCTTTTCTCTGGAGGCCGTTCTTTGCTTAGCCTCCAGTATGCTTGATCATCGGGAACAACACATTATGGGTTCAGAGACTCAAGGAGGCCTGCAAGTTTTCATAGCTCCCTCTCTGTGCAGCTGTTTCCTCCTCAGCACTCTACCACAAGTAGTGATTGTCTCATTCTTCATGAGCGCTCTCTCTCTCTCTCTCTGGCCTTGAGGTTAGAGAGACAACTGCCCTGCTTGGTTTCTCCAGAGAAATAGCCCCACTTGTAATCACTGGTTTCACCTGGTTTATTTGCTTCCCACACTTCGGAGATCACAAACCTGTGCTGCTAGTTCCCGAATGTCTGGAAATAGTAGTGTTTTATCTATACTTCTGGATGACTATTGCAGGAAGCCTAGTCTAATGCTTCAGCAGGGCTGGAAGCAAATGCCTTACTGAAGTGCTTTCAAGAGGAACGTTCAAGTTAACCATTTGGTATTCAATTATTTAAAAACGAGAAGAAATAATCCAAATCTGGTATTTTCCCAGAGTCCAGCAAATGGTTTGCTGTGCTCCATCCTTTGTCTTTTGGAGAATGGTTGACATTTTGTGTGTGTGTGTGTGTGTGTGTGTGTGTGTGTGTGTGTGTGTGTGTGTGTTTAGCTAAGAAACTAATTTTGCTAGATTGACCACATGGGGGACCCCAGTCCACCAGACCTTTGACTCTGAATTAATCTGGTATGATACCCTGTGACTCCTAATGTGTCCTAAAGTCAGGGGTCTTCCTATTTTTGCTCAGAGGGATAATTTCATTTTTCTTCTGTGAGAGGTAGGAGATAAGGTTCTTTCTGGATATTGTGGTCTGAAGATGTTACATCCAATATTGGGTCAGCAAATTTGGCTCCATGGTAGAAGGTAAAATGAGAGTAGTAATAGTAGGAAATAAAATACGACTTGATTTGTACAAAACTACTTATATAACACCTATTGTATGCCATATTCTTCCTCAAGCTAGGACATTAAACCATTGCAGTCATCTTCTTTTCACGTTTAATTTTAATTTAATTTAAATTTTTTTTTTTTTGGTGCCAGTACTAGGGCTTCATCTCAGGGCCTTGTACTCTTGCTTAGCCTTTTTCCTTCAATGCCAGAGCTCTATGACTTGAGCCACAACTTCCAGAGTTTTGATGGTTAATTGGAGGTAAGTTTTTCCTATTAGTAATATCCTAGAGTGGTTTAAGATAATTTGATTAATATGTATTCTCTTTTCAAAGGTTGATTGCCATGTTTGTACTTCTCTTTCATAGCTGGCGTGAAGTCAGCTTGATTAACAGTTCCAAAACTACCCACCATGGCCATAGTATTGGTATTAAACTAACAATTTTGCTCCTAAACCATTTATTGGTTATAGAGAGAACATTTTTATCTTTATCTTTGGCTATTAGAAAGCCAGAGTTAGAGTGAAATAGACTCAACATAAATAAAAGTGAATACAAAGTTAATATTGATTTTTCCTTTCCATGTCTGTCTTTTCAAATTTTTTCCCCACTTTTTTTTTCTTGTACATCTTTTCTCCCTGCTTATGCAAGGCACTGTCTCTTGCTCTAGGCTTTTCACTGTTTTGAAGCATAAGAGGAAACATCAAAGCTTTCCAGCATGTGGGTTTGGGATCGAACTCCACGTTGGCAATCTCGAGGGGCTCATCCTCCTCCCAAGCCTATGAGTAGACTTCAACAATGCCTTGCATTGGCGTGTCTTGTCTGAACTTTAGAAGATGGTAGTTTAGTAACTCTATGGCCATCTTTGGAGTCAGAAAAATCAGAGAAAGCATCTGTTCTTGTGGTATTTTATTCTCCTTCTTACCAAAAAAGGTACTTTTTTTGTTGGCCTGTCATGAGGCTTGAACTCAGGGCCTGGGAGCTGTCCCTGAGCTCTTCAGCTCAAGGCTAGTGTTCTACCATGTTGAGCCACAGCACCACTTCCAGTTTTTGAGTGGTTAATAGGAGATTAGAGTCTCATGGGAACTTTGCTGCTAATGTACTTTTTGAAGTATACACTGCCTAGGAATGTAGACCGTACTGAGGAAATAGAAATGAAACATGGCCAGATACATTTACCTTGCTCTTTTACATGAGATATGCCACAGATTGTTTCTTAAAGGTAGAAGTAAGTTGGTCAAAATATAGCTTTATTTTAGGAGATGTCTGGAAGGCTTATATAGCTTTTTACTTTGTTTCAAATTGTTGGGAATTAAAAATTAAGATATCATTGTTGAAAAGAAAAATTATCAGAGAAGCCACATAGTGAAGGATGGAATCTTGGAGTCTTTATTAGAATGCTAGCAGTCTACAGGCAGCCAGTTACAAAGGCCTGCAGCCTGCAAATATTCTTTTGTTTTGTTTTGCTTTTTGCCAGTCCAGGGCCTTAAACTCAGGGCCTGAGCACTGTCCCTGGCTTCTTTTTGCTCAAGGCTAGCACTCTGCCACTTGAGCCACAGCGCCACTTCCGGCTTTTTTCTATATATGTGATGTTGAGAAATCGAACCCAGGGCTTCATGTATACGAGGCAAGCACTTTACCACTAGGCCATATTCCCAGCCTTGCAAATATTCTTCTTTTTGGGGGGGGGGCAGTCCTGGGGCTTGGACTCAGGGCCTGAGCACTGTCCCTGGCTTTTTGCTCAAGGCTAGCACTCTGCCACTTGAGCCACAGCGCCACTTCTGGCCATTTTCTGTATATATGGTGCTAGGGAATTGAACCCAGGGCCTCATGTGTACAAGGCAAGCACTCTTGCCACTAGGCCATATCCCCAGCCAGCCTTGCAAATATTCTTAACACTGTCAGGAAACAGGCCAGAGAGGAAAGATAGAACCAAAACCATGCCAACAAACCAATTGGGCTCCAATGGAGGGCTGAAGTGGGACACCATGGTGACTGGAGATGAGGAGACCGGAGACAGGACAGAGGAGACCGGAGACAGGACAGAGGACACAAACATGGAGACATTTGGCATAGCATAATGGTGCATGAGCTAGTCTTACCCTAAATAGGATCGGGTCAGGGAGCAGGGTCATAGGAAGCTCCCAGTCCCAGACACTGGACTGACAGGTTCAGTAACCTATAGGCCAAGTGCCTGTCTCCAGGGATTCAGGAACACCCATCACCTGGAGGTGGGACTTCCCTTCCTCTAGGAATTCAGGCACACCCATGAAGACAAGATTCCAGAGCCAACAATTCACTTATGGCCAAGATGGCACCAGCCAGACCTGACCTCCTTACTTGACTATCATCCAGTATCTAGCTTTAGGAACTACTTTTTTTTTTTTCTTTTACATCCCAGTCAATTAATCTATTATTGACTGTTCATGTATTTAAGAATTTAAAACTTAAAAACTATTGTAAGAAACCACATAAAACATTGATTTGAATGTCATTACACATCTAGAATCTAGGCCTGGCATTTCACAAGATAAATCTTAAATCAAAATAACAACAGATTATACATTCCCAGCTAATGTTAATTATTTATTGTTCCTCTTAAAGACTGAAATTTTCCCCTGCTTAGAGTGTAACTTATGTTCTCATACATGTACAGTTAGGAAAATTAGTGTCCCTATGAACACTCTGGATTTTGAATATTTGCTAGAACAACTCGTAGAGCTTACTGAAATGACTTATATTTATGGTAACCATCTATTACAATAAAAGAATAAGCAGCCGAAGATGAGAAAGATGGGAAGAACACCAGAGCTGAAACGTTGAGATGGCTAGGTGTGATGGTACACACCTACAATCTCAGCCCTTGGGAGGCGAAGGCAGAAGGCTAGCAAAAGTCTACATAGAAAGAAAGAAGAAAGAAGGAAGGGAAGGGAAGGAAGGAAGGAAGGGAAGGAAAGAAGGAAGAAAGGGAAGAAGAGAAAAAGAAAGAAAAATCCGTGAGTTTCTAGTTATCTTCCCACAACTTGGTCATGGACAGCATTAACTATGCCTAGCAGGATCCTCAACAGCAGTGTCAAATGTGTATAAGTATGTGTGCATGGTAACATTGAGTCCCAGTGACCAAGGCACAGAGATGTAGTTGGTTAAGCTCAGTCTAGTCTTTCTGAAGGTTGACTTAATATCGAGTGATCCAAAGCTTCTATGCTAAGTCATCTTGCTAAGATGATCTGGCAAGACTATGACATTCCTATTGAAAGGACAATCCAGAGCCAGCAAGATTACCTCTAAGGATCCATGAGGAAATGTAAAAGCTCTTTTTGGAATGATTGGAAATTGTTAACTCTCGCTGATAGTTGCAAATGGATGGATAGTGGAGGATATGTTCATTATATCTTAGGTAGGACAATGATTCATCATCTTAGGAAACCTACAGAGGCATGAAGTAATGTGTCAGTGAAACAGCATCTGTTTGGACTTGCAGGCAGTTCTGCTGAGACCACTTGTAGAAAACATTTAGCCTTTGTCAAATATATTATATTACCATCAGGCATCAACAACATACAACATGCTTACATTTTATAAAGCAAAAAACTCTCATCTATACTTGGAGCATGTTCGAGGGAATTGATTCTGTGCTTGGAGAAGTGTATTTACTTAACAGATTAAGTAAGACACAGTGTTCTTTATATATTCTGCTCAAGTACACTTCCATTTTCTTGAGCAAACCTTGCTATTATTTAGTTAGCAGCTGACGTTTTTGAGTGAGCAGTGAAGGAACAGAAAGACAAGTATCATTTTGAAAGTTTTTATGGGTAGAATTCTGTAAGAGAGACTTGCTGCCAACTGTCTCTTCCGCAGAGACTGTCTCCTCTCCTAGAGTTGCCTCCTCTTTCCTGTTAAGTGAGAAGATTCTCACTATGACATCTGCGGTCTGTTTCATGTTGGCTAGGTATAGGTGCACTCTTCTTCTTGTTCAGAAAACAAAAATCATTTAGACATCTATATTAGTTATTGCTTCACAGCATCAAATTGCCTCCCACTTAGTGACTTGAAACAGCATCCATTATTTAGCTCTTAGCTCTGTAGGTCAGAAGAAGTTCTATAGGGCATAGCATATCTGGATTCTCTACTTAGGGTCTCACAAGGTCAAAGTCAAGTTGTCTATCAGGTGTATTCTTGTCTAGAGTTGGAGGTTTCTTCTAAGAATTTGTTCCTTGTGGTTATTAGGACCAAATTCCTCATTTTCTTGCTGGGTGTGGGCCTGAGTTGACTCTTAATGGTTAGTTATACAGACTTGTTACCACATGGCTAGCTTATTTCTTGGATTCAGGACCATGATCTTTCTCTAGTCTGCTGAGATGTTTAATGTAACATCACATAGTCACTGGAGTTATTGTTGCTTTATTGTCCTGCCCTCAATAAAGAGGGGACAACAGAACTGAGGACCTCTCAAAGTCTCCTTACCCCCACCTAATTGTACTGTACTATATACTTAATAAAATGGTAATACATTGCTTTTGTAATCGAAGAACTCTTGGGAGGACTAAAATTTAAAAACAAAGTAACAAAACAGAGACTTTAAACACCCAAATAAGTGGAGGGAAGGGGAGAAAAATTGAAGTGTAGCACATCAGAAAGTTGGAGAAATAGAAAAAGAGAAGTGAAGAGGTGGCATGGTTAGGAAATAAAATAACACAGTAGAAATAAAATTGAATTTATCAATAAAACAATAGATGTTAAGTAATTTAATCTGCTATCCATAGGAAGAGATTCTTTGACTGGATGAAAAATATAGTCTAGTTCCATGTCATTTAAAGAGTAATGATATATAACAGTTTTCCCATTAATTCAGTCAACTGATGCCAGTTTGGTTTCTAAGAACTCTTCAATGAGAAAAATCAAAGTTTGCCCCCCCCTAAAGCTCACATTATTGTGTGGGATGTTGAAAATAAATAATAAATATAGGTCATTTAATATGGTAAGGGTCCCTCAGTAGGAAGCAAAATAGGGATAGAGTAGTTTGTTGGGTAGGATAAGCTGCTCAGGAATCTATTATTGAGAGACAGAAGTCTATGTGGATTGAAGGAATGAACCACCTGGATATTTGTATGAAAAAGTAGTCCGAGGAGGAAGGGCAGCAATGGGGAAGAGGAGGTGGGGAGGGGGGACAGATCAGATAGGGAGCTATAAATCAACATGGTAAAGAAAACAAGCCCGGCACTGAAAGACAAATGCTATATAATCCCATTTGTACATGGAATGTAAATGAAATTAACCTCCTAGAAGGAAAGAGCACACTGGTGTCAAGGGCCCAAGAAGATGGGAATGGGAGAGGATGGTCTAGAAGGGAAGTGGGTATTGATAAACGTGTTAATTTCATTGTGGTAACTATTATAGTTATGAATACATATGTCAAATCATCACACTGTGCACCTGGAATATATTCAGTGTTTGTCAATTAAATGTTCTAAATTGAGAGATCTTTTAAATATCTTTATTAGGCACTTTGCACCATGTTGGTGCCCAGTTTGGGGAATACAAAGCAGACTACAGACATGGTCATTGGGCTCTTGGCTCTTACAACACATCAACTTCCCTTTGGAAATAATCACTTTGGGCCACGGAAAAAGGCTCCACTCAGTCTTCCAAATCCCAACCTTGGGTGCTGTTGGGGGTGAGCTCCTAGGTAACCATGGTAACAAGCATCTTGCTGAAGTCAGTTGAGTAAGAATTTCAGGGAATGCTGGATCATTCAGTGTATACAATGGAATTCCTTAGCTTCACTTAGAAGACTTACAACATACAAGAGTAATAGATGTCTGGGCAATCTTTGATCATTGTAGGCTGCTTTCAGGAAGAAACCTGCCAAGTTGGTTTAGCCAGAATTCCTCCTTACCCCTGATGTTTCCTCCTAGTGATATTGACCTCACACTTTACCTTGACTCTAAATCCCTCCTTTTCTTTGTTTTTTTGAATTGAGCCTAGTTCTACATCAAGACCTGTCTTCTCCTGTTGCAAGAGATCCCGAATAAAGTCTGTTTTTAATTACTGATTGAATTACTAGTCGCTTTGGTGCTCTGATAATTACAAAAACATAAATAATGACAACTTCATTTCCTTGACATTTGAGGGGTCACATACTCAGGCTTCTTCGAGTGATAAGACTACTTCTTTAATTATTTTTCCCCCTTTCCCTCTGTCTTCTTTATGATCTTTTGTTTTCTTTTTAAACAAGTCAAATTTAGAATATTACATGGCTGGGCAAAGTGTGATCTATCTGTTGGTGAATGAATCACTGATTATTCAACCAGACTACTTTTGGCAATGTTGTGTTACCCAGCAGCAAGCGTTTGCCAAATAGCACTTTGCCTGGCAAGCCACATTTTTATCTTTCCATACTCAAGCCTTCCAATTAATCTCTAGAAAACATTTATCCTATCACAAGGGCTCCAAATGTTTGTATCAGTTTTGGGGGGGACAGGAGAGGGGGAGAATATTGGCTTGGAGGGTAATAGGATTGCTTGTTTTCCCTTCTCATTTTCCATGCGTTTCACTCCATTAAGTCTAGGATTATGAGGTTTAGGAAAGGATTTATTTTTTCACATTTCAGCTACAAACAGAACACTCCTTTGTGAGCTTTTTAAAAAATGTATAGCAATCCGTCAGTGCTCCATTTGGCTATGTCAAATCCCACAGCTTTCAGAGTTTTGCTAGGTGTGGTCAAGAGAAGGCCTCCTTTTTATTAATGAACATATGAAACTCATGAGGAAAAAAAAAAGGAAGTTCTGGAAAGGAGGTTCTCTGAGGTGGGTGAGAGGAAGTTATTTTATGCTCTTCACCCTATTATTTCATAAAATATGTTGAATGGTGTTTGCAAATGGGAAAAACAAGCTGGCTCTTTTTCTCTTTGAGAGAGAGAGAGAGGCAGAGACAGAGAGAGAGACAAAGACAGAGTATGTGTGTGTGTGTGTGTGTGTGTGTGTGTGTGTATCTTTTTGTCTGCCTGTCTGTCCCTCTCTCTCTCTCTCTCTCTCTCTCTATCTGCTTCCTTTCCTTTCTTTTTCATGTATTCATAATTTATTAATTAGGACAAATGTGTCATATTAACATAACATTTCAATTTTTACTGTTATTGTAAAGGTGATATATAGAGGAGTTACATAAGTCAGGTAGAGTACATTTCTTTTCATATACAGTCTCCCCTTCCCTCCCTCTCTCCCATCTTTTCTCCCATCCCCACCCACAAGCTATATAGTTCATTTTCAACATAGTATCTAGTGAGTACCACTGCTGCATTTGTTTCTGCTTATTTTCTTAGAAAAGCTTTTTGGCAGGAAACATTTCTCATTCTTCCTCCTGGTAACAATAGAAGAGAATGCTTCTTTTCACATTTTGAAGTTTAGGGTTTTTTCCCCCCCTTTTTCTGAAAAGAGTGTGTCTAGGTTAATTCTGCCCTTTCCTCCTTTGCTTTGATGATTTCCTAGTGTAGGATCTAATAAGCATATTAGACTCATTGTAATTAGGTTAATTGTGCATACAGCTTTCCATTCACCATCCTCTTGAGAGACAGGTACCCCCAGAAGAGAAATACTCCCCTCTGCTCCTTCTGTCTGTGGGGATATGACTGTCTTCTCCAGATCAGAAGTGGGGCTGATACTGGGATTCAGTGAACATGTCTCCCTGTACTGCTGTTGATAATTGAGTTGATAACAGCATTATGCCTATTAGCCAGTTCCTCAGATGAAAGGGGGGGCAAACACAATTTCTAGGTAGATAACCTTGTAAACAAGAAAGGGTATATCCATAAACTGGAATATTTTTAAGCCATAAAAATGATGTAAACATAAATGGAAGAAGCCAGTCACAAAAGTCCACATATTATATGATAACAGAGACATGGAATGCTCAGGGAAGGGGAGACATCTGGTGGGTTAGAATGGGTTAAAGAAGTGAGTAAATAAATTTTGACTCCAAATATGTGTTTCGTGTGTGTGTGTGTGTGTGTGTGTTGTGTGTGTGTGTGTGTGTGTGTGTGTGTGTGTTACCAAGGAATTGAACCCAAGGCCTCATGAATGCTAGGCAAACACTCTACCACTAAGCCATATTCCCAGCCCAGCACATGTGTCCTTTGCTCTGAATCTTCACGGTGGTGGCAGACTGACAGTCCTGAGGATGATACAATGTCATCTCTCCTGCACTTTCCTGATAAGAAGGTTGGCTGGCTTTTCCAGTTCTGTGAATCCTGTTCACACAGTTTTTGCTATTCTTTCTGTGGATTCTGTTTTCTTTTTCATGCCAGTACGAGGGCTTAAACTGGGGGTCTGGGACCCTTAGCTTTTTTGCTCAAAGCGGGTACTCTGACACTTAAGAATTCCAAGTGTCTACTTCCAGCCTTTCCTTGCTTAATTGGAGGTAAGAGACTCACAAACTTCCCTACTAGGGTTGGCTTTCGATTGCAATCCTCAGACCTCAGCCTTCCGGGTAGCTAGCATTACAGGCAGGGGCACTGGAAACTGCAGAAGATCATTTCTGACCAAATTGTTGCAGCATTTGGAGGCCCCCAACTGGGACCTTAGGGTATTCCTAGTTCCTTAGAACTGCCCTTGTTTTCAGATGCGTGAGGGTTTATACAGATGTTTCAAGTCAAAATTCTGGGCTGGAGTTTTTATATGAATGTGTTAAATTTACACTTTCAGTTAATTTCCCCTATATATAATAGTCTCAGAATAATGATAGTCTGTGTTTTATATTAATTTTAATGAAACCTATTTAATATTTTTGCATATTTACAAAGTTGATTTTTCTAATTCTAAAGAAAAATATGTTTAGTAAGGAAAAGATGTAAAACAGAAAGATCATAAAATAAAAATTATTTGTTATTCATACATGATTAATGGCCATGTTTTAAAATAATTGTCATTTTGAAAAATGACTTAGATAGTAAACTTTTAATACAGTGAGCTTGTAGTTCATTATTTTAAGTGCAAAAATAGTGTTTTCTGTCCACAAAAAGGCCTCAACCATTTCCTGTAATATTACTAAAATGTTCCTATATATAGCTATAGAACTTCTGCTGCAAATGTTAAGGTATTTAAAACACTTAACTACCTTGATGAAGTCACAAATGGTTCTATTTGTACACATCATGGAAACAAACCACTACATAAGTGTTAGAAATCAGTATTTTCTTCGACATCCTGAGGGACATGTACTGTAACATAATCAAACCATTAAATATGTTACAAAAAGCTGGAGCATGCCAACAATATTTAGAAACATGAAATAAATCAACAAGTTTATTATTATTATTATTATTATTATTATTATTATTATTATTATTATTGTACCTACTTGTCAGTAAAGTAGCTACCTGCATGTGGTTGATGGAGAAGGTGCAATCACCAGGATTCCCATTTGGAGGTAAAGAATGGGTTGGGAAGGGTTGATGGGTTTGACAGTGACCTGGAGACAGGATGGTCAGTAAACACACAAGGACTGTGGATATTTACGCGGGAGCAACTTGGTGCCATCTTCGCTTGCTGAACTCAGAGAACACTGGGAGTTGGTGTCTATTTTCCACAGTTTGTTGAAGAAGAATGCTGCAACCGTATGTGTGCTTTTAATGTTTTCATACCCCAGAGTACTTGTTCCCTTGATGGAGACACACACTAATGACTTCTTTTCATTCTATGAAATTAGAGTCAGCAGGGTGGCCTCTGGGACTTATTTGACTCCCACTCCAGTGGGATTCATGGAAATATATGCCTTGGTTTTCAGGTTTTACAATACAGATGTTGGCTAGTTAAACTTGCCTGTAAATAATAAACTCCAGCATATTCTGTTTAAAAACACACCGTGAGGAGATAATTAGTAGTCTAGTTCAAATCTTAACATGTATTAACTGCAGGATGGTTCTCAATTTTTATTCTGATCAGAGTTTTGTCTGTTTTTATGGCTTGGTTCAATTAAGTACAGGTAAGAGGAAATTATATATGCCTTATAAAAATGGATATTCAGAAAGAGTTCTGATTTGCTTTAAACAACTCTTCTGGTCAAAAACATGTTCCAAACAATTCTTACAATATTGGGATGCAAAATAAATGGATACATATCCAAAACAAATGTAAATATTTGAATTCCTCTTAACTCTGGGGTTGGTGTCCTCTAAAACTGACGCGTGACCTTGACACAGCTGGGAAGGAACAGGTGCAGCGAGAGCTTTGGCTAGGCGGGGCGGTTCTTCCTCTTGTTACAGAAGCATGCCCTTAGGACTGGGATCCGGGTCTGCTAACCTAATCACCACGTCCAATCTGTGAGAAGAACAGAGGCTGTTAGTTTTTATTTTTATTTTTTTGTCACAGTGATTAGTTTAAGCTCTCACACTCCTGGTTGCCAAGATCTAGTGTCTGTTTCCATAGAAACAGCAGTGGCAGGCAGCTGCTCAGTTGTCACACACACCTAATCACCTGGGGAAGCCCCCAGCCTCTTTGGTCATGTCATCACCAGAACACCTGTATGCAGGTAGTTGAGATACTTGAGTTAGTGAAAAATATCTCACACACGTATGTAATTTGCATACTACCTGTATGTATAACTGCATTCACATATTACATATCTTCACAATTATATATACATATGTAAACATCTACGTGTTATACGTGCATATAAATCTTCATATACTATATGCTATTATCTATAATATAAACTATACTATGTCATATACTATATATTGTAAATATATAGCATTATGTTGTATATTATATCTTGTCTACCTGTATTATCTCTAGATCTCTATATAATATCTATTACATATATTAAATAAGTGTAATATATATTAAATAGGTATAATATCCATTATATATATAATAAATAGGTATAATATATCCCTATTTAGGGGGAAAGCACTAAGAGGTAATATGTAAAGAGAAAGCACTTTAAAGAATGCCACAGAATATAGACAGAACTCCTGTCTTGAAGAAATTTCAGTCTATTTGCATAACCAGGGCTCTTGTATCACGTGCTAAAACTTCAGGGCCATAAAATATACAGGGAATATTCTAACTAAATAAATGCACATTCATTGTTTCTGACCTTAGCTTCAGTTTTGAGTCCTTGCCTCTTTCCTTTGCTGTGAACGGGGATGGATAAGCTAGAAGAAAGAAATGTAGGTGCCTCTGCCTTTTATATTTTGTGTCTCAAATCTGGAATATTTGAGTTACTAAATGTTTGCTGTGTCTCCTCAGGTTCTCTTCACTCCCAAGCATCTCCTCCTTGTCTCTTCCTCCTCCTTCTCTGATCTCTCCCTACACATGTTTTAAACCAGCAGCTGGCACATCCAAAGGCTTTCTAGCTGGACCCTCTTTTATCTCCTGGGCATGGAAATGTGGTGTCCAGGCTGTCCTGGCTCGGTGGTTCAGGTCATGGACTGGGAACTCATCTGATGGTCCCTGGCAGGTGCACAGCAATGTAAGCCTTCAACCGCATTTCATGGTTGAAGTTCCTGCATGAGCTGGAGCAGGGATTACCTCCGCCTGGAAGATAGCCAATACTTTTGCACTTGTCCACAATGATTAACAATTTATGCTAGGTGAGGCAGAAATAATTTTGACCTCATTTCCTTTGTTGCTTGTGAATCATAGTGGACTTTTTTGTTTAAATAATTTTGCTGGTGGGTATTTTTATGTTTTTCACAAGGCTGCATGAACGGGCACATTTCAAATATTGGTAGAGTTAATGAATTAATCATTGTCTGCTTCTAAAAGTTACATTTCTATTAGAATTAGTTATAGGAGACACATAACTAATGAATTTAGATATGTAATATTGCAGTTTGGGAAAATGTCATTTCCTCTCGCTGGATGCACGCATTGAATCATTCATTATGAGCATCAGCGTTAATCATGTGCACACACTACATTTATGGGTATACGGCGGAGGAGATGAATTTGTTCAATGTACATTGTGTATACACACCATGGAAATACCAAAAATGAAACCTCTTCACATTACAAATGTATTTTAACATATATAAATATATACACATATGGTGCATATAATGTATATATGCATATTATATATGTGTGTATATTATTATCAATGCTAGCAAGTTAATAGCAATTGCAGTACCAGCAGATTGATTTCAGAGGAAGATATGTGTACTAGCTGCATTTTAGGGGGTCAAATATTTACATATTTCCTTGCCCTACCTCACTTCATTTTTATGTTGAAGCCTTAAACCCTTAATGTAGCTGAATTTAGAAGTAGGAACTCTAAAACAGTAAACTCAGATTTATAAGGCTAAATAAAATCACCAGGGTGGGGTCCTGGTCCAACAGCATTAGTGACTTTCCATGAAGCGATGCCAGAGTGTTTTCTTTCTCCCTTTCTGCACAGATGGAAGGTAGAGTAAGAAGACAGCTCACCTGAAACCTAATTTGCTTGTGAAAAGATAAGTTTTTGTTAAGTCACCAGCCTGTGGTATTCCATTAAGTCAGCAGTGAAACTTATGAGGAAGTTGGGGGAGAGGAGGAGATGACCTTTGGGGCAGAAGGAGAATTACACGTAACATGTCAGAGACAAATGCAGATGTTCTTTCACTGTTTCACGAAGTCAGAACTCATCAGGGAATGGGCCTTCCCTAAGGGTTTTAGTGGAGAGAACTGTCTTTCCAGGGGCTTAGAGGGCGAATGGACAGAAAGGAGACAACTAGATAGGCTGGAATTAGAGACTGCAGATGGAAGGGTGGTATAAAGACAATGTGAGCAACAGTCCAGATGAAGACCAGACAAGGGTGCAGTTGAAGAGGGGCCTATTGCGTCTTTTTCTTTTTTTCTGAATTCTATACTAATAGTTTAGCGATGATTCCTCATTGATATTCATGAGGGATGTAGTTTGTCATTTCACTTCTTGTCAGATTTTTGTCTCAGATTTTTACTAATTTTATAAAATAAATTGGGAAATGAGAGTTTTCTGTTGAAAGGCATTATTAGTATTAGTATTAGTATTTTATTTTGCTGGTGCTGGGACTTGAACTCCAGACCTGGGCACTGTTCCTGAGCTTTTGTGCTCAAAGTTAGTGCTTTACCACTCGAGACACAGTTCTACATCCTGCCTTTGGTGGCTAATTGGAGATAAGAAGAGTTTCTTGGCCTTTCCTGCCCAGGCTGGCTTCAAACCATGGTCCTCAGATCTCAGCCTCTTGGGAACAAGTTATGAGCCACCAGCACCTGGTCATTGTTTTTTTCTTTAAATGTATAACAGGGTTGAGTGGTCTAAGTGTGAATGTCTTTATGGAAAAGTTTCTGATTGTTATCTCAAGTTTTTTTTTAAAATAGATCTAGATCTAATAGCTTGTTTTTCTATCTTCTTGAATAAAATTTGATGAATATTTATTTCAAGGAATTTGCCTCCTTAATCTGGGTTGTCGAATGTATTGGCATGCGTTCCCTGGCTTCGTGGCATTTCTGGGAGTTTGGGTTTCGTCAGCACTGATGTGCTAAGGGTATTCAGTCGTGACCTTTGCGGCTTTGGGTTACAGCTCTCCCCCTACTCAGCTGCAGAATCTGGGAAACATTTTAAAGTGAGGTAGGTCATAAATACCATAGTGTGGCATTTTATACCTCCAATCCGCGATATGGGGACGATTTCACGGTGCCTTTCCATCCTAGCCCCTCCAGCCTCCCAGGCTGCCCTAAGAAGTCGAGAAGTGACCCATGAGGAGAACTGACACCCAGCCACCTGGGGCCCCCAGAGGCCTGGGAAAGCCAGCAGCTGGGACACTGCGAAGTCACCGCCGCTTTGCCCTCTTCTCAGTGGGGGCCCTCAGCAGGTGGCAGCTGCGGAATCGCTAAATGAGCTAAACAGCTGGTGACTGGCATCCCCTCTGGGACATGGTCTTCTTGCGGACCTCACCCACTCCAGAGCTCTCAGACGCCTTGAAACACACAATCTTTTTTTTTTTTTTTCAAGTTTATTGACCTACTATTTTTTTCCCCTCGCTATAATACAAAATCCATGGCAGGCTAACGTGATAAAGAAACAGGTTTATTTAGCTATTGTTTTGGAGGCAACAGTCCCAACACCGTTGTACAGACTCTGGTGATGACTCATGGCTAATGGCAAGAGCCTGTGGGAGGAAAGAAAAATCACGTTTCTGAAACAGGAACCCAGAAAGCTGGGTGCACCAGCTCAGGCTTTGAATAGCAACTCTCTAGTGAGAATTATCAAGGCAGGCCACACAAGAAATGCCTTCATCCCTTCCAAAGCAGAACGCTCCCTTGACCTAAGGGACTCCCCACGAGGCTCCACCTCTTTTTTAAGAGGTGGACCTCCAGTACCTTCACAGGAGCCGCTTGGAGTGAAACTCAAAACAGATCCAAACAATCCACTCACAAAACCCAACTTTTTCTTTCTGTTAAAGAGTAAGAGCAAAGTGAATTCCGAAACAGCACAGGTGGTATATAAAGTAATAACTTTATTGTTAAATACTTAGATAGCGCCATAAACTTAATTTATAAAGCTAAGGGTGGGTTTATAAAGATAATTTCTCTCTATAAATCAAAAAGTCATCTGTCAGATGTTTTATGATGTGCTTATTGTCAGGATGAAGACACGTGACCTCAGTCCTCATACGTTGAGACAGATTTACAGGACAAAAGGACCTCACAATATGGCTTTTAAAAGGAACCCTTTGAATAGGAAGAAATGCATCTACGAACACTCACAAGCACATCTCCCAGGGTAGGGGATAGATTTTAATCAATGAATTTGATGAAGACAAGGAAAGATAGAGCATGGAAAGTTGGAGAGAATGCTGGTGAATTGAGAGATGGAATAAAACATATTTTTAGCTTGCCTCTGCTAGCTACAAGAATGACTATTTTAGGTAAACCTGTGGGCTCTCAGTTTTGTCTTGAAAGTAAAATGAAGACACGTGCCATGTCAGGATCCTTATATGATTAAAGGAAAACGATTCAGGCAATGCTCTTGTCATGGCTAGTACACGTGAAGTACTGCTGAGACACGGGAAGGAAAGGGAAGCGCTATGTCTTACATTGGTCATGGTGGGGGTCAGCCACTAGGAAACCAACCCCACCTTCAAAAGTCATACCTAATGCCTGAAATGTGGATGCTAGGAAGGACTTAATCTGATGTCATCCTTTTTTTTTTTTTTTTTTTTTTGGCCAGTCCTAGGGCTTGGACTCAGGGCCTGAGCACTGTCCCTGGCTTCTTTTTGCTCAAGGATAGCACTCTACCACTTGAGCCACAGCGCCACTTCTGGCCGTTTTCTGTATATGTGGTGCTGGGGAATTGAACCCAGGGCCTCATGTATAGGAGAAAAGCATTCTTGCCACTAGGCCATATCCCCAGCCCCTGATGTCATCCTTAAGAGACTAGCAAAAAGGAATGCGAGAAGATTCTAGATGTCATTTTTAGACACCTAAAGGCAGATCTTCTACCTGGATGAACTAATACGAATCTGCTAGATGTTAATTCATGGGTTCCTTCTAGGTCAGCAATTTTTACTAAGTGGCACACATATACACATGCACTAAAATTGTAAATGCACAATTTCTTTGACTCAGTGAGTCTCAACTATTCTACATACATGCCAGAAAAACTTACATGTATAAACAGGGAAGTAAATGGACTTTGAAATAGCTCATCTAAATGTACACCAAGTGAATAAAGAATAAATTATGTTTCTATTCATGGGTGTATACATGCATACATATACATATATATATATGCATAGAACATGATTCTAATTATGGGATTATGTAGGAGGATGAGGTGAAGGGGGAGAGGGAAAAAGCAAGATGGATGGTGAATAATTGCAAAATATACTGCAGCTTTGTACAAAGGTGGCATACAGCATCTCTACAAAAGTTGCTGGGAGGATGGGGGAAAGCAAACAACAGAAAGGACTATGCTGACAACAGATAACATATGCATGTCTTAAATACCATAGCATATCCCTTAGTGCAATTACTACACACTAAAGCAAAAAAGATAGAAAATGAAAACAGGCTCAGATGGAGAGGATGGGTACCAGTGGAAGTGGAGAAGTCTGAAAAAGAGGCTGACGGAAAATGAGGATGGTTGACAGTAGAAAAAGAAACCTGTTGAAATTGTTTGAAAGGGGGTGTGTGTGAGAGAGGGGATGAGGTTGATCAGGATAACTTGTATCCCCATGCATGGTGGAAATGTTAAAATAAAAATCCTCCCTTGAGCCTGACTGGTGGCTCATGCCTGTAATCCTAGCTACTCAGAAGACTGAGAACTGAGCATCATGGTTCGATGCCAGCCAGGCAGGAAAGGCTGTGGCCCAATTAACCACCTGAAAGTGGAGCTGTAGCTCAAAGTGTTAGAGCGCTACTAGCCTTGAGCAAAATAGCTCAAGAAAAGTGCCAAGGCCCTGAGTACAAGCCCCAGGACTGACCAAAACAAAACAAAACACCATCCTCCCTTGTGAGGAAGAGTGAACAAATGCAGTCAGGGTATTCAGTCTACACTAAGTAAAAAATGAACTCTGCAGTTGGTGGTCAGAGATATAGGGGAGAAGGGGTAACATTGTCCAAGAAGAATTGTACTCATTACTTGACCCACAGAATGATAATGCCTTTGTACAACTCCTTAAAATAACAATAAAATTATATTTTAGCCTTAAATAAAATTATATTTTAGCCTAAAATTATATATTAGCCTTTCTTGTGAAACTAATGTATGCTAATGAAAAAGAATAAGTTATGTTCCATTTATCGGGTTGAATGCTATGTCACTATTAGAATGAATACATTAGAGATATAGCTATGACCACTGATGCATATAAAAATATAGTGTTTAATGTTATATAAAAGAATCCTGAAGACTGAAAAATAAGCCCAAATAACTCACTCAAACCATTATAAATAGTAAATTCAGTGAAGATTCTGGGTATAAAAAAGCAATACACAAAAATAATTTCTACATGTTAACTATAGCCTGTCTTATGTAGACAACCTGTCTACACATTAACTACAACCTGTGTACTGAAAACAAGCCCACTTCAGCAGTGTCAAAGACACTTTGGAATAAAGCTAGCCAAAGGAGTAAAAGTTCTGACCCTGAAAACTAGGTTATTGGTAAACAGAATTGAAGACAAAGATAAATGAAGATATTTCTCATTTGTATTGACTGGAATAAAATAATTACTCGTAATGACATACAGATTCAGTGCAATATTTCTAGCAAAATTCAAGAGGTATTTACAGACATAGAAAAATTAACATAGAAATGTTTATAGAATCACAAAAGACCCAAATAGCTCAAGCAATCTCAAGCAGGAATTATAAGATAGAAAGTATTAGACGTAATACTGCCTAATCTTAAAATCTGCTACAAAACTGTAGTTGTCAAAACAGTATGGTACTGGCACCTAAATGTACAGGTCAGTGAAGCAGAACAGAGAGCCTAGAAATGAATCTACTCATATGGTCAACTGATTTCCAACCAAGGTAGCAATAATACACACTTAGGAAAGAATGGTGATGGGAAAATCCAGAATCTATCTGCAAAAGAATGAAATTGGACTCTTGCACAACATATAAGAATGGCCTTAAAATGGTTTAAAAATGTAAGACATAAAACTAGTATTAAATAGAAATGTAAAACTAATAGGAAAAAAAACAGAGGAGGGGCTGGGAATATGGCCTAGTGGCAAGAGTGCTCGCCTCGTATACATGAAGCCCTGGGTTCGATTCCTCAGCACCACATATATAGAAAACAGCCAGAAGTGGCGCTATGGCTCAAGTGGCAGAGTGCTAGCCTTGAGCGGGAAGAAGCCAGGGACAGTGCTCAGGCCCTGAGTCCAAGCTCCAGGACTGGCAAAAAACAAACAAACAAACAAACAAACAAAAAACAGAGGAAAGTTGTCTTGCCATTGGTCCTGACTGTGATGTCTTTTATCTATAGGACACCAAAAGCACAGGCAACAAAAGCAAAAATATACAAACTGGATTGAATCAAACTAAAAATCAAACTGCTCCACATAATTAATGATTAGAGGGAAGTAATACACGTGGCATTAAAGAAGGAATGGATTTCATATGAAATGCCTGAAGACTTAAACCAGCAATGTTACATCTTGGCTCAGAGTTGTGAAGTTGTAACTCCCCCAGGAAATTCAACTACCCAAACACGTTAGAAGTACACTTGCTTAGTGCCCAGGTTGTGACACTCTCTCTCTCTCTCTCTCTCTCTCTCTCTCTCTCTCTCTCTCTCTCTCTCCTGCTTCACGTGCTGGAGGAAGTGGGCAGCCAATGCCATGAGTGGATTCCCAGCGTGCAGAGACTGAGGTTATAATTAGATTTCTCCTTCCTGCTTCTAGTGAGCAATGCTCACATTTCACTGTTCTTGGAGAGAAGAAAGTTGCATAATGAACAGGAAATTGCCCCAGTTGGGATGTTTAGAACGTTTTTGCCTTTGAGCAATGAGTCTTCAGGGCTTGTGATAAGACTATCTTGTAACATAAATACAATATAGATTCATAAAAATGCTGTGAAAAGAATACAACTTTACTGACACTAGTGCTAGGCAAAGAAGTTAGAGAATTTAAGACAGAATTGAGACACTTTAAAGTTTTGATCCCTTCCCCCACCCTATTTGTGTAGGACATGAATTTTAAGTACAAGAGTAAATTGTAATAGGCCAGGTGTTGCTGGCCTATTCCTGTAATCCTAGCCACTCAGGAGGCTGAGATCTGAGGATCACAGTTCAAAGCCAGTCCAGGCAGGAAAACCCACGAGACTCTTAGCACCAATAAACTATCAACAAAAAAGCTGGAAGTAGAGCTGTAGCTCAAGTGGTAGAGCGCTAGCCTTGTGCAGAAGACGCTCAGGCATAGTGCCCAAGCCCTGAGTTCAAGCTTCGGGACTGGCACAAACAACAAAACCAAACAGAAGGAGTGACTGAGGCAGTTGGCTGGAGAGTGAAGAGATTGCTCCAGAAGGACAGCAGATGAGGACCGGGCAGGGGAGGGCTCCTTCGCGTCCCCATCCACAGAGGTTTATGACATGAAGTCTCCACTAGGCCTTTTCTTTTTCACTTCAAGGAAACTCTCATGGTTCGTTGTTTAGCCTGTACTGCCTCCTCCTGGATGCTCTTCAACTAGCAGCTAAGACAAAACAAAGGTAAACCTTGTGAGAAGGAAGCCAAGCACACCCCAGAGGAGGCTGCCGGATGGCGGGCCGCCTCCTCCCTTTCCCCAGTGCTAGTCATGTCTGCAGGTGCTTGTGGGCTGGCTTAACACCATGGGGGTCTTTTTCATGACCCCTGCTGTTATGAGTTCAGGCATACTTTAATAAAATGTCTAATGAGAAAACGTACTCCAAAATTGAACAAGGCTCGTGTGTCTAGACCGAAGTGCTTGCGCGCTGCTTGCTTCTAAGAGGGAGGTTATGCAATATTCACACAGATATGCATATATTTGCATATGTGCATATATTCAGTGGTAATTGAGTGAATTTGGGGCCTCATGCTTGCTAGGCAAGCGTTTCACCATAGCTCCATCTGTACAAAACTTTGTCTAGTAACACAGTTACAACTATACAGTCTATAGTGAAGGGCCATTTCTTTCAGACCTTCAGAACTGAGGTTATTTAATAATTTTTCTTCCAAGGCATGGAGTAGTGGAGAAGTTAAAACTGTACTTCCCAGAATCACAGACTCACCTGAGTTCAAAGAAAAGTTAATTGCTCTTTCCTCAGTGAGAACTTCTTGCTTAATAGTCATGGGAATCTTGACATTCAGAAAACCTGTCTGTAACAGATTTAAAGAAAGGAAGACAGAAAAAACTTACAAAATGACTGGGTTTTAATCAAGCAAAATCAAACATCTTCCCTTCCCTTCCTTCCTTCCTTTCTTCCTTTTTTCCTTCCTTCCTTCCTTCTTTCCTTCCTTCCTTCCTCTCCCCCTTTCTCCTTTCCTATCTATCTATCTATCTATCTATCTATCTATCTATCTATCTATCTATCTATCTATCTATCTTCTATCTATCTATCATCTGTCATTTATCTATCTATGTATCTATCTATCATCTACCTACCTATCCATCCATCCACCTGTCTTCATTGTCATCATCATCTACTTTCTACCTGTGATATTTCTACCACACAGAATACTGTATAATGTAGAAAAATCTATCTGGAAGGAACTTAAAAATATGAGAAAGGACCAGGAACCAGCAATACAAACCCCTTGTGTTAGGATAAGAAACAGAGCATGCCTACCGAAGCGTTGGAAAAGAGGCTCGCTCACACGGCAGGGTTGTAACTTAGACTCTGTCCAAATGGTGGAAATAGGGATGCTGAATCAAATCAGGAGTTAAAAGCAGCTTGAGGGCAAGTGCAAACCAAGACAGAATAGGAACTATGGAAAACACAGGAAAACCAGGACTAGAAGTCAGATAGCCAATGTGCTATCCTTTAGGGAGAAGCTGAGAGCAGTAGGGGAGCCAATATTGGTTAAGTCTGGAGTACATGAAGACGCAACGGTAGTAAAAGTTGTTGCATGCCTGGGGCTGGGATAGAATTCAGCCTGATAGGACTGTTTTGCTTTGTATTTTCATTTCTGATCATTCCATGCAGAAGTATGAATCATGTGGAGCCTACAAGTAGCTGTGATTTCTTAAAAAGTATCTAGAAAGGCATCTGGTCTCTTACAGAAGAGAGAGTATCAGCAGATACATGCCTAATACATATAAATGTGTCTGTATTTGTGTGAAACCAGTATGTCCAACTCAAAGGTTGTTTAACTACCTACTTGGTTTTGTTTTAAATATTTTGTTTGCTAGGCCTTAGGAAAGAACTCCATTCATATACTTTTATTTTTTTGGTGCCGGTCCTGGGGCTTGAACTCAGGACCTAGGATCTGTCTCTGAGAATTTTGTTCAAGGCTAGTATTTTAGAACTCGAACCACAGTTCCACTTTCTGTTTTAGTGGTTAATTGGAGGTAAGCGTCTCATGGACTTTCCTTCCCAGATTGGCTTCCAACTGAGGTCCTCAGATCTCAGCCTCCAGAGTAGCTAGGATGACAGGTGTGAGCCACTGGCTCCCAAGCCATTCATATGCTTTTAATTTTTTATTTTTTATTATAAAGGTGATATACAGAGAGGGTATAGAGTTATATAAGTCAAGTAAGAAAGTACAGTTTTTGACAAAGTCACCTTTCCCTCACTCTCTCCCAGTTTTTTCCTCCTGTTCCCAGCCACAACTTGTGTAGTTCATTTTCAACATAGTAGCTAGCACACCGCTGCTGCATTTGTTCACTCTTTGTCCTTCCATTTCAATTCACAAACTTTTAAACCAGCAAAAGACTGACCGAGGTAAAGTGGAACTGTTCAGGCCTAATCAAATGTAAGGTCCCAAGAGGAATCCTTAAACTTGCTGGTCCACTAATTAGGTATCTTTGCTAAGGAATTAATTTGGATCAAGGGCTATTTCCGTTTAGTAAACTATGAGGGCCAAAATATCACAATGACATTATAAAGTGACCCGATAGTTATTTGTTTATTTATTTATTTCTAGAATGTTGTTGGGCACTAATGGCTCACATCAGTAATCATAGCTACTCAGGGGGCTGAGATTTGAAGATAGCCCAAGCAGTGAGATTTTAATTTCCAATCAGCCAAAAAAAAGTTGAGGTATAGCTCAAGTGGCAGAGCACTAGCCTTGAGAAAAAAAGCCAAGCAAAAGCCCTGAGTTCAAGCCTTACTACCAGCACACAGACAAACATGAAAAAGAATGTAAGACTGTGTGGAGGGGTTGTCTCTCACTTCATACAATAGTGTCTAGAACTAAATAAACATTCTTTGGTGGTAATAACATGAGCACCTTAAAATTGCTCCAGAGATTAAAACCCAAATCTACAGCTTTTCTTAGAGATCAAGTAAGATCTAAAGTAACTGATTCCTAAATGCATGAACTTCTATCAAAGTGAATATCAGGAAGCAGAAATATGTCTGATGTCAGTAATGGAGTGCACACAAATGTGAATGGAGGGGTGAGAAAATTCAGTCATTGCCTTCGATATAAATTATGTAAAAATTGAATTACTTAACTTGAGGGTAGGGATGGGACGGGGAGAGATGGAGGAGAACAATGGAAGGGGAGCTCATAACCTAACTTATGTGTAACTTCATTGCACAACTACTTAATAATAAAAGTACCATGCCCAGCAAAACAAATGCCAAGATAAACCCTGATGTATGTAACCAGGCAGGTTGCTGGTATTGGTGGGTATATATTGAGAGTTAGGGGAGAGATGAAAATGTAACATCAGTAATTGTCATTCTCTTCATAGTTAAGATATCAGAAACCAATGAGCTATTCCATAACTTGTGAAAGCACAGCCAATTTATTTTACTTTAATTGGAGAGGTGAGAAAGACTTGGGATTGTTATTTTAAATGCCTTTTGCTATTAAACTGTGGTTAGGAAATGTGCTCAGCCAAAATGATGCTAAAAGAGCATTAAGTTTATGAGTCACGAAAACCAGAATGATTCCAATTAGTTTCCTGTGCTTTAGTGCACTAGAAGTCTTTAAATATGCAATGGCACACTGCTTTAGAATTGATACCAGACAGGTGATCAGATGCTTGGCTTTCTTCCCATTTGATTATTTACCAAGCAAAGAATGGGTGAACCACTGTGCTGATGAAGTTCAAAGATTCTTCTTTTCTAGAGCAGGGCTAAAGAGGGGTCTACACACAGAGTAGGTCTCTTCTCAGTGAAGCCAGAGAGGGAATCAGTCCCTTCCTTTCCTCCCTTCATTCCTCTCCTCATTTCCTGAATTTTCTATCACTAGCTCTCTGCCTCTTCCTTCTTTCCTTCCTTCCTTCCTTCCTTCCTTCCTTCCTTCCTTCCTTCCTTCCTTCCTTCCTTCCTTCCTTCCTTCCTTCCTTCCTCCTTCCCTCCCTCCCTCCCTCCCTCCCTTCTTCCCTTCCTTCCTTCCTCCTTCCCTCCCTCCCTCCCTCCCTCCCTCCCTCCCTCCCTCCCTCCCTCCCTCCCTTCTTCCCTTCCTTCCTTCCTTCTTCCCATCCTTTTTTCATTTTAATCTTTCAAAATTGCTCAGTTCAATGTAATCAAATCCCATCTGGTCCAAATATTCTGAACAGGAAATGGCAAGGTAGGCTATGGAAGGCTCTTGCCTTGGAGATTTATTTGCATGGTAAACTATCAGTGCGTGTGAATTGCTGAGAGGTCATTGACAGTTTGTGTGATGGTAGTCACACGCGTTTTCAGCATTTTCCACCTCACCTATTGTTCCCCCAAACTCAGAACTGTTTAATGAGGTACATCACTCAGATGTCAAGAAGAATATGAGGCTGACAGACCAGATCAGTGATAGATTATTTCTAGCAGAAAGTTTATGAGGGAAAAAGGCGAAGGGCTTCCTGCATCTTTGCCTTCCGAGTAGGAGAAAGACAGATGTGATTTCTACTGTGCTCTCCCCCCAACTGTAAGAGCAGTAGGAAGCCTGTAAAATGCTAATACAGAAAGGCAAAAAAGGACAACTGTGACTCAGATACCCTAGGTCTTACATTGTGTTTTTGCTGTCTTTTTTAGATGTGTTTTTGTGTTTTAGGTACAATCGTAATACAGCAGAGATAGTTAGGTACCTTGCTTTTCTTCTTTTCTCTCTCTCTCTCCAGCTTTCCTTTTCTTTCCTTTCTTTTCATTTCCTCTTCTTTTCCCCTTTCCTTCTTTTCCTTCCTTTGGTGCCACTCCTAGGGCTTGAGCTCAGGACCGCATGCTTTTCTTTGTCTTGCTTGCTCACACCTGGTACTCTACTGTGTGTGTCACACTTTCAGCAAGGCATTTTGCTGGTTAATTAGAGATGAAGTCTCAGACTTTTCTGCCTAGGGTTGGCTTAGAACTACTGTTCTCCAGATCTATGTCTCCTGAATAGCTAGAATTATACATGTAAGCCCACTGGTGTTTGCTGGTGGTAATTTGCTTCTTTTCATGTGTTATCACAAATATCTTCCCAGTTATTAAAATTCATCAGAAAACTTTATTTCCTAAGGCAGTAAAGAGTTTCATCATGGGATGGAACACAACTTATTTAATCGTGTTCTACTTGCTTTCACATTGACACTATAAACAATAAAACTAAAAAGCATATTCTCCCTGTGTGTGATGTTATTTAAATTCCAGAATCTGAGCCTTACTGAATCAGCGTTGGTACCTCTGAAGGCTTGATGAATGTTGCCTAAGTCCTCTTGAGAGGCTAGAAGGATTTACCCCTCCAACATCTGTTTCCAGAAAGTCTGTGTTACTGGGGCATGTGTTTTAATTTACAGCTTTAGTATTTGTAAAGCTGAATGTATGTTTTCTGTTTTCATGTATTTAATAGCTGTTTTCATTTCCTCTTTTGTGAATTACCTACTCATATCTCTGCCCTACTTTCCACTGGGTATTCAACTTATTCTCAACAAATTTTCTATGAATATTTTACATATCAGAGACAATGTAGTCACTTATGATACACACCTTGTTGACCTGTTCCTTACTTTATAAGCTTACTGAGAACATTTTAGTATATTCTTCAATTGCCTGTGAGCAAGCAAGGCTGGCTTGCTCTACTTATGCTTACTTAACTGCTTAGAGAGCTCTTCTTTTTGTTGCTCATATATATATATATATATATATGTGTGTGTGTGTGTGTGTGTATACAGATATATACACACACACATACATTTTTCTTCAGATATCTAAGGACCACTTACCATAGAATAGCAAAAGTATACACTCAACCCTATGATGATTGGGTACACATACTTTGATTAAAATTCTTCTTTTGCACTATCTAGATGGCAAAAACTAAAATTCATTTTAGTTCATTTCTTTATTGTTAAAGTGATGTATAGAGGGGTTACATTTCATACATAAGGCAGTGAGTACATTCCTTATCCAACTTGTTACCTTCTCCCTCATTTTTCTCCCGCCTTCCCCCTCCTCATTTCCCTCTCCCCTCTTTGAGTTGTACAGTTGGTTTATACCATATAGTTTTGTAAGTATTGCTGTTGCAT
The DNA here is from genome assembly GCF_023159225.1 of Perognathus longimembris pacificus. NCBI lineage: Eukaryota > Metazoa > Chordata > Mammalia > Rodentia > Heteromyidae > Perognathus > Perognathus longimembris. The sequence continues at coordinate 39,316,476 of NC_063181.1, read as the reverse complement.
TGGTTTGTCTTTTTATCCGTTGTCTCTCAATTTTGGTATTCCCTATCCCTTCCCTAGTTCTTATACACGTATACACAATATCTAGGATATCTGGGGTAAAACCATGGGAAAGAACAGCAAAAGAAAAAGGGCATAATTTCACATGGTATGTTGAAAATAACAACAATGATATACCATTTGTTTCCATAACTTGGAGTTCATTTGACTCAGCATCATCTTAGGTGTTCAAATGGACATAGCTAATGAGCTATTGTGATCATCTGCTAGGACTGTCTTAGGTGTGTACCAACTATTCCCAATGAGAGAAACCAGAGTCTAAATGTTTCTTTGGGTCTGGAGAACCCTTCTTTAATTTTTTTTATTGTAAAGGTGATGTACAGAGGGGTTACAGTTACATAGTGAGTACATTTCCTGTGGAACAATCTTACTCCATTCCTCATTCTCTCTGTTTTCCCCTCTCTGTTTCCAATTTGTATAGTTCACATCCAACACAGTGTTTAGAGTTTCACTGCTGAATTGGTTCACCCTATGTCCTACTGGTTCTGTGCTTCTCCTTCCCCGCTGCAAATCAGATAAACTTATAAATAAGACAAAGGGTACAGAAACCAGGGGGAAAAGGAACGAAAAGAACCACCAACAGTACAATAAAAAAACCTCTTGCTTCCGTTTCCTGGAGTTCATTTCAGTAAGCATCATTTTATATGGTCAGATGCATATAGCTACTGAGCCCTTGTGATTCTCTCCTAGGAATATGCTCCTTTGTTCTTACTGTATCAATGTTTAGAGTGCTGTTTAATTAATCATGTTCAAGTGTAATTATTTATCTTTTACCATCCATTGGGTTTACTTGTAGATTTATAAGCACATTATTACAAATTATTATAAATGAGGGAAATCATGTAGCCTATGTTTCTTTGGGTCTGTCTCATGGAGACACTGGTTCTTTCTTTTCTTTTTTGAACTTTTTCCCTTCCTTCCTTCCTTCCTTCCTTCCTTCCTTCCTTCCTTCCTTCCTTCCTTCCTTCCTTCCTTCCTTCCTCCCTCCCTCCTTTTCCTCCTCCTCCTCCTCCTTTTCCTCCTCCTCCTCCTCCTCCTCCCACTCCTCCTCCTCCTCCTCCCCTCCCCTCCTCCTCCTCCTCTTCCTCTTCCTCCTCTTCTTCTTCCAGGTCCTGGGCCTTGAACTCTGGGCCTGGGTGCTGTCCCTAAATTCCTTTTGCTCAAGGTTAATGCTCTACTACTTGATCTACAGTACCACTCCCTAGGGTGCCCTTCTTTATCTTGTGTTATCCGACATTGAATTCTACAGCCTATCTTAAATTTATTTACATGAAAAGTGTGAAGTCAGACCCTTTCACTTGATTTTTCAAATGGTCAATTATTAAAATATTAGTGACTAATAATGTGTTTAAATCATTGATCAATATTATTAATAGGATGATCACCCCTATAATTGCCTATAAGTAATAACATATAGTTTATTAGCAGTGACACATAAACATGTATATTATTTGTCATTTTTAATTATATCCCCAAATTTACAACTACATTTTTTCTCTACTTTTGATTACATTTGTTCAATCTTTAGACTCACAACATTTATGAATGACTCAAAGATATTACATTTTAAAGTGTTATTTTAAATTCTGTATGGAGAGGTTTTACTTGCCATCTTTTCATTTTATATGAAAGTGTGCATATAGTTTAATAAATTATTATTTCTAATATACTTCAGATGCATCTTTCAAATTTTCCAAGCAATGGCCCTTTCCCTCTAAGCTTTCTTATTGTTCTTTTTGTTGTTGTTGTTTTGGGGTACTAAGGATTAAATCGAGGATGTTGCGTGTGCTCAGTATACACCCTCCTACTGTGTTACACCGTTAGACTTCTTTGAAATCATTTATTAATTCAGGTTGAATTTAGGGCTTCGAAATACTATCTTTCCTCCACGTTTTCTTACTTATTTACCTTTATGAGCATCTTACAGTTTTTCAGATGAACCTTAAATCTTTTAATTTAATTTCTAGAGAGTTTATTTTAATGTTGCTCTTGTGGAAAGGATCACTTTGATGTTGCATTTTAAGTTTGTAAGAAATATATTCATCACTTCACTGATATAGACAGTGAAATGTATATATATATATAAATGTTTCACATACATAGAGCATAGCTAGCTAAACTTATCACTTCATTAATTAATTATTGAGGTTTTTCAGATGATGAAAAAAATGTCCAAGTAGCCAATTATGTGTTATTCAAAGATAGTTTTTCTCCTGTAACTCTTAGATACCATAGTTATCTAAGCAAAATATATGTTCTCTGTTTATGTGTGTGTGTTTGTGTGGTGTGTGTGTGTGTGTGTGTGTGTGTGTGTGTGTGTGTGTGTACTTGGTCTATATCATTCCTTTCTTTCTTACTGTCTCAATTATCCTGGTTGGAAGTTTGGATATTTTGTCAGTATTTTTTGATAAACTGCATTTAGATTTTATCAATTTTATTAGCTACTATATCTTGTGTCTCTTCTTCTGTCTTTGGTAATATTCTTCCTACTTCATTTTGTTAATTTCCTAGTGTCTTGAGTTGAATGTGTAGCTTATTTTATGCAGTATTGTAGTTTTCAGAATACTTTGGAAACATAAGTGCATTTTCTTCTTTTCTCTTTTTTTCCTTCTTTATTGTCAAAGTGAAGTTTCATACGTAAGGCAGTGAGTACACGTCTTATCCAATTTGTTACCTCCTCCCTCATTTTTCCTCCGCCTCACCCCTCCCCCTTTTTCTCTCCCCCCATGTGTTGTACAGTTTGTTTATACCAAATGGTTTTGTAAGTATTTGCCTTTGGAATCATTTGTCTTTTTATCCTTTGTCTCTCAAATTTGGTATTCCTTTTCCCTTCCCTAGTTCTAATACATCTATATACAGTATCCAGGGTACCAAGATCAGATACAGTGATAGCAGGGGTAAAACCACAGGAAGGGAATCCAAGAGAAAAAAAAAACAAAAGAAAACAAACGGTATGGTTTCACATGGCATGTTGAAAATAATTACAACAAGGATAAACCACTTGTTTCCATAACATGGAGTTCATTTCGCTTAGCATCATCTTAGGTGTTCATATGGGCATAGCTATTGGGCTATTGTGATCTTCTGCTATGACTAACCTAAACATGCACTAATTATTCCCTATGAGGGAAACCATAGAGTCCATGTTTCCTTGGGTCTGGCTCACTTCACTTAGTATGATTTTTTTCCAAGTCCTTCACAGTGTCATTCTTTCTGATAGAGGCATAGAATTCCATTGTATCACATTTTCCTGATTTACTCATCTACTGAGGGGCATCTGGGTTGGTTCCATATTTTAGCAATGACAAATTGTACTGTGATGAACATAGTTGTGCTGGTGGCTTTAGTGTGTTCTTGTTTGTAATCTTTTGGGTAGATGCCTCCAAAACAAATCCTCAAAGAACCAATGGCCCCCTCAACAAATGGGCTAAAGGCCTAAAAAGAGACTTCTCTGATGAGGAAATGAGAATGGCCAAGAGACACATGAAGAAGTGCTACATCACCAGCCATAAAAGAAATGCAAATCAAAACAACACTGAGATTCTACCTCACCCCAGTAAGAATGGCCATTATCAAAAAAACTAACAATAACAAATGATGGAGGGGATGTGGCCACTGCTGGTGGGAGTGTAAACTTGTCCAACCACCCTGGAAAGTGGTATGGAGGTTCACCAGAAGGCTAAAGATAGAGCTCCCCTACCACCTAGCAGCCCCACTTTTGGGCATCTACTCCAAACATTACAAGCATTTTCTGTTTTTATTAGCATGTATTAATTGTTCAAAGGGCTTTCATTCTGAAATTCCCATACATGTATATAATGCACTTTGATCAAATTCACCCCTTCTATTACTAGTTACAAGTCCACCACCATACTCTTTAAAAACAATTTTAATCGGTCTCATTATTCTATTTTCATGCATGACTATTAAGTACACATAGTCACCCTTCCTCCTCTCCCCTCATGCCGTGCCTTCCCTCAAACAGATCCCTTTTTGTTTCCCTGTTGCATAGGAGACAACTTGCAGTGCTTGTCTTCTGTAGTCTGTTTTATTTTACTTAGCACAATGATTTTTAATCTTATATATTTTCCTGCAAATGACTTAATTTGGTTCTTCTTTCTGTATGAATAATGTGTGTGTGTGTGTGTTTGGGTGTGTAAATAGATGATAAAAATCTATTCATCAGTTGATGGAGACTTTGGCTATTGTGAAAAGTGAAGAATTACAACCAGGGGCATGCAAGAATTTCTATTGTGCACAGACTTACATTCCATTGGATATACACTCGGGAACAGTACAGCAGGATAATAAGGTAGTTTTACTTTTAGTTTTTTGGGGGACCTCCAGATTGATTTCCATAGTTTTGGCATTTAATTTACATTCCCACCCAAAATGAATAAGGGTCCTTTTCACCCTCCACGTCCTCACCAACATCGGAATGCATTTTAGCAGTATTCTCTATTGTTCTACAGCTCTTGTCACGAGATCTTACTTATTAATCTGTGGGGCTGAAGATTGAACTAAGGCCCTCTGTACACTAGGCAAATGCTCTACTACTGAATAGTATCCTCAGCTCCCATTGAAAGTTGTATTTTGTTTCAGGTTTTATTTCCTCTTTTTCTTGAGAGTAAAATAGGAGAGAATTCCAAAATGTCAGAGTTTTTTCATTTTTAATATATCATACTTGGGGATTCTTGAATAGGTGTTTTTTTTTATTATGATGTGCTAGGTTGAATGCCCATCCTCCACCAATTATATCCACCCCAAACACCAAACTGTGACATTATTTAGAGATAAAATCTTTGCAGATGTAATTAGTTAAGACAAGGTCATATTAAATTGGGGTGGGTAATAATAATTATAAGTACCCTTGTAATTAAGATAGTGAACACAAACAGAGAGACACAAAAGCACTTACAGGTTTGAACAGGATTTACAGGTAGACGAAGAGATTGGAATAATGTGAGTACAAGCTGGAGAATAACAGGACTTATAGCAATTGTGTTATTATTAAAATTGTTTTCGTTTTATTACAATAATGAATTGATTTATTTCACATTATGTGCACTTACAAGGAATATAATTAATGTTTGATAATAGTAGTTTTATTTCACCCAATCCCCCTCTACCTATTATTCTTTTACTTCACATTTTTTATTAGCATCAGTTAGTTGCATAAGGGGTTTCAGATTCACCCCTTCTGGCATTCACTGTCTTCCTTCTCTCTTTCCCAAATCCATCTCAACAACCTTCATTGTTCCATTTTTACACATATACGTAGAGTATTTTTACTATATCCCCCATGTGTTGACCTTTTCTCTCCTGCCTCCCTCACCATTGTTGTTGTTTTTGGTGTTTGGTTTGAGCCTTGAACTCAGGGTCTGGGTGCCGTCTTTGAGCTTTTTTAGCTCAAGGTTAGCACTGTACAATGGGAATCACAGCTCCCATTCTGCCTTTTTGGTGGTTAATTGGAGACGAGAATCTCAAGGACTTTCCTGCTTTGATTGGCTTCAAACCTTGATCTTCAGATCTCAGCCTCTTGAGCAGCTAGGATTGCGGGTGTGTGCCACCAGCATCAGGCTTCTCCCTTTTCTCTTATTCTCTTCTCTCCCAGCCTTAATCATTTCCTGGGTGAAACCTGTTTTACATTTCTGTCATTCATTTTCTTGCTCCCTCTTTCATAGCCAAATAGGATTAGACTCTTGGATGGGAAATATATTAAGTACCTGTTGGTCTAGTATGAAGAATGAAGCTCATAATCTAGCATCATTATAGCTAAATATGTGGATGTATGGAAATACCCCAATAAAACCCCTCATGTTCACTTAACATGCACCAATAAACAATCCTTTAAAAATAATTTTCAGGGGCTAGGGATATAGCCTAGTGGCAAGAGTGCCTGCCTCGGATACACGAGGCCCTAGGTTCGATTCCCCAGCACCACATATGCAGAAAATGGCCAGAAGTGGCGCTGTGGCTCAAGTGGTAGAGTGCTAGCCTTGAGCAAAAAGAAGTCAGGGACAGTGCTCAGGCCCTGAGTCCAAGCCCCAGGACTGGCAAAAAAAAAAAATTAAAAAAATAAAAAAAAATAAAAAAAAATAATTTTCAGCTCGGCACAGTGGCTCACCTGTATTGGCTCACTAGAGATTGGGAGGATGGTGGTTCAATTCCAGCATGGACAGCTTCATTTCAGCCAATAAAATCTGGGCATGGTGGCACACACAGGTCATCCCAGGTATGCCCAAGATGTAAATAAGAAGATCATGGCCCAAACTGACTCAGGCATAAACATGAGATCCTATCTGGGAAAAAAAAAAAAATCACTGAAGCCTAAGGGGCTGAGAGCATGGCTTACACAGTAAAGTGCCTTCCTCGCAAACAGAAGCCCATGAATTCAAACTCAAGTACTCCCCTGCTCAACAAATTAAAAAACACACATTTCAGTATGAATTTTGGAAGGCCAGAGATGCAAACCATAGCAGCCAACGTGCACTATTATGGGTTCCCTCCCGCATATGACCGCCTTCTGAATGGGATGGAGACATCTCAGAAAGCTCTTGCTCTTTATTTCTGTTCATCTGTTCTCCTGACTTCATAGGACGTTCTTCCATGTGGACAAAAAAAAAAAAGATATGGTATTAAATGAAAATGCAATACACTCATTGTCCAACACAATAGCCTGGGTTCCAGCTGGAATTGATTTTGTCCTTGAGTAGGGAGACATTCGTAACAGTTTTCAACCTGTTTGCATTCATGTAATGACATTCATATAAGGATCTCCTCCTCCTCCTCTTCCTCTTCCTCCTTTTCCTTTCTTCTTCTTCTTTTTCCTCCTTTTCCTCCTCCTTCTTCATTTACTATCTGTGTGTGTGTGTCTGTGTGTGTGTGTGTGTGTGTGTGTGTATTTTTTCTGGCACTGGGGTTTGAATATGGGGTCCTAAAGTTGTTCATTTTGATTATATGGCTGGTACTTTAATACTTGAGACATGCCTCTCGTCTGGCATTTTGCTGGTTATTTTGGAGATGGACTCTCATTTTTCTGCATCAGCAGGCTTCCAATTGTAATCCTTTGCACTTCAGTCTTTTGAGTATCTAGGATTCTGGGCCTGAGCCTCCCATGCCTGGCTATTGCTGCTATCTTATAATTGACTGTTTTTCCTTCGTGTGGGCTTCCAATCATCTGTCCATGTTGGCTTTTGGTCTTGGAAAGCTTCCATTCTTTTCCTGTGTGTACCTTTGCATTTAATAGTTGGTTGGAGACTGGCAACCGGATACCATTTTGGATTGCAAGGGTCGGTTCTGATTCCAAATGCTATTTTAACATTCTCAATCTCAAGTGTTTGCTTTTCTTCCTTGGTTGTTGAGGAAAATATGTTCAAGAAATTTACTTGGAATGATACTATTAGTGTTTATTGTAGAATTCTTTCATGTGTCAGAACAACTTTTTGCTGCATTTGCATAGCAATGATCACTAAAATTTATACAGAACTTTTTGGTTTTCATAGTATTCACTGAGATTCCAGAAATGTTATTTCTGTGTCTCTGACATTTCATTTAAAGGAACTGAATCTTGAACAGGGTGATCATTATTCCTTTGTGAGCAATGTGATACTTTTCAGAATGCTTGTGAAATTGGAGAATCGTTCTTTGTGGCTTTTATATTTTACTTTATTATTTTCCTTTCTTTATCTTCTACCTCTAATTCAGGGAAAATTTCTTGAGCCTACCTTCTTTATCATTTTTTCCTTCCTTCCTTCCTTCCTTCCTTCCTTCCTTCCTTCCTTCTTTCCTTCCTTCCTTCCTTCCTTCCTTCCTTCCTTCCTTCCTTCCTTCCTTCCTTCCTTCCTTCCCTCCCTCCCTCCCTCCCTCCCTCCCTCCTTCCCTCCCTCCCTCCCTCCTTTCCTCCCTTCCTCCCCCTCCCTCCCTTTCTTTGCAATATTTTGTATGTTATTTGTGGCCCTCATCCAGCTTTGTCAGTTTCACTTCGTCTTTCCTGATTCCCTTAAGTAATTACATCTCTAGCTTCTTGGATGCTATGGGCTCCTTGAATCATTTTGAGAAGATAGAGATAATTCTGGAATAAGTCAAGGCATCCTATTGTGTAGCCATTTCATTATTTAGATAGAAGAAGATCTTATGTATTCAATTCTACTATAGCTTCCAAATAAAAGAAGTGATGATAAAGGTAAGGATAGACATAATGACTATAAATACAATACACTCGTTGAATGCTTATTAGGTGATATCGAAAACTGCTAACTTACTGCCTATTAGTCATTATGCTTTACCTATTTGATCCTAGGAAATCATTGTAATTTTATACAATCAGTGGACTACAAGGGATTTTGGTGTTCATCTAACACTCCTATTTTTTCAAAAGCAAAATGGCCTCAAGTGAAAATGTAATTTATCAAAAGTCAAAACCAAACCAAACCAAAAAAAAAGGAGACTTGGGATGTAATGAACTGGAGACTTTTTGAATTGAAAGAGAAGTGTTAGGGATATGTTATAATTTTTTTTTTTCAAATGGGAAACTTTGCAACCACTCTAGCAATCATTTTTAGATTTTTCCTTGTGAAAGTTTTGGCTGCGCTCAAGGCAGAGTATTCAATTTCTGGAATATTTTAATTGTTAGGCAGACATTGTTTATAACGAATCTGACCCTGAGTTCCTGAGACTTTTATACCTGGACTATCACAAGTGGCGTTCCCCAGAATGTTGATGCTTACAATAGATATTACTGCAGGCGGTCATTATTAAAACAGGCAATCAGGGGCTGGGGATATAGCCTAGTGGCAAGAGTGCCTGCCTCGGATACACGAGGCCCTAGGTTTGATTCCCCAGCACCACATATACAGAAAATGGCCAGAAGGGGCGCTGTGGCTCAAGTGGCAGAGTGCTAGCCTTGAGCAAAAAGAAGCCAGGGACAGTGCTCAGGCCCTGAGTCCAAGCCCCAGGACTGGCCAAAAAAAAAAAAAAAAAGAAAACAGGCAATCATTATACATAGACCGGTTTGGGAATCAACTCAGTGTACAGAGGAGGAAACAACACAGGAGTTTTCAGAGAAAGAAGTAATTCTGGAGTGGCTCAGTCGAGCCTCAGCGAGGGCTGTGGCGACCCAGAGGCCGGGTTGACGATTAGCTGCTTGTTGGTGGGATTTGAGGGCCACACCTTTAAATCTCCATGCCTGTTACTGACTGCGGGCAGCCCTTGGGCGCATTGCCTTGGTATAGCAGCTTTCCTCTTCTGAAGCAACTTTCAATCAGACGGACGATCCCTGGGTGCTCCTTGCATGTGGCTAAAGGTTGATTACTTTTATTTCTAAAAAGGGATCCGAGGATGCGCTGACATCCTAACCTCTACCACCACCAACGAATTGTAGAGTTGGTTGGCAAGTTCCATTCAAAAACCTCTGCTGCCTTTCACTGGGCTTTGTGTTGTATCAATACATTGTATATAAGTTCGATACATATGGGAAAAGAGATTGCACTAGAATCAGTGGTCATTAAGTGGCCATTACGCTGCTAATTGGCAGAGTCATCAGCTCTCCGTTATTCACTGATAGCCATGGGACTAACTCTTGCTTAGTTCTGTTGTGTCTGTGAACCCGGGGGTGGGGGTGGGGGGGTTGGGACTCTATTGCAGGTGGAGCCCTGTCCTGTTTTATCTTCTGTGGCCCTAAACAGAGTTTCTGTAAGTGCCTTTCACGTGCAGGTCTGCCGGCATTAGGAGGACAGTAACTTCTCGTACTAGCAGATGCCGTCACGCATGCCTCCTCCACCCCATCCAGTGTGCTCTGCGTGTGCACAGATGCTGTGGGTAGTTCTGAAGCAATGGCTGTTTGACCCTCTGAGAGTGTGCAGAAGTAGCCAGACTAGCACAACCCATTTCGGTGGGGCAAGGCACAGGATGTTGAATCTCAGGTACATTTATCCGTGAGTATTTGGTGTGGGTTTTTGGCACAAGTTTAAGTGACATATTTAAATTTTCATCGAATTATTCATTGCTATTGTATAGAACAACAATGGCTGATTTTCACAGATCGATCTTGTATTTTGACACCATGCCAAGGTTGCTCACAACAATAGGTTTTAGTAAATCCCTTAGACTTTAATGAGTCCATGGTCACATTGACTATGAATCATGACAGTTTTACTTTCTTTGTATCCAATCTGTATTTCCTCTTGTTGGCATATTGGAATGGCTGAGGCCTGCACTACAAGACACAAATGATCTGCCGGGGACAGACATCCTTTTTTTGTTCCTATTCTGACTGAACAGGATTCATTCTTTTATGAACTATAAGGTTAGTCAACTCTATTAGGTGACTTAAAATTCTAGAGTAGCAACATGGAAATGTGTGCCTTCAGGATGAGTTTCTTAGTGAAAGCCACAGAATCATGGATGGTGAATGTCCTTTTCCTCAATGACACACTACATATACAGCATTGGTATCATAAGCTGATGTCCTGATGCTCTGGCTGAAAGTTGAATTCAGTCCTGGCTCCACATGAACCACGCCTCCAGTCCTTTTGCTTTGCTTGGTTTTCAGATAGGACCTCAGCTGGCTTCCAAGGGTGATTCTCCTATCTCTGCCTCCCAAGTAGCTCAGACCACATGCGTGGACCACCATATCTAGATTCTTTTTGACACAAGGCGCCACTAATTTTACCCAGGCTGGCCTTGGATGATTATCTTCCTACTTCCACTTCCTAAGTAGCTGAGATTACAGGCATAGTCTGCCATGGCTTCTATATAGAACAGTTTCTACTTCACAAAGTAGACTTCTCACATTCATTAAAATCTAGCACATTGGTTTTCAGGAACAAGTATTTGCTCATCATAATTAAGCACATAAATACTTAAGCCTAAAAATGAACAGTGGACATTGGTCCTAAATGCAGTTTGGCTGATTATATTACCTATAATGTGTAATGATGAATTGAATCCTTCAATTGAAATTTCCAATCAAAACTGACATCTACTCTCTATGTACACTCTAAGATGTACACTGAAAGGTTGACACAGGCCTAAACATTTATAAACACGGATGTGTCTATGATTTGCCATTTACTTCCATCACTAATGCCACGGAAGGCATTGAGATGATGACTGAGAGCATTAGTACCTTGTAAATATCAGGAATAGTGATATCATGTTTTGTTCCTGAATCTTGCACTTGCAGGCACAGGCCAATATTTTCCCCTACATCATTTTTACTAGACTGGAATAACAAAAGCTGAAACAAAGAAGCCATCTCCTCATTTAATATTTCTTAAATAAACTTGCTCTTACAACTTATTACAGCCAGGAGTATGTGTAATGCCTTCTTCTTAAGAGATTTTCATTTCTGAGACAATTGCCTGAAATCCTTTGCTCATTTATTGAGCTGGAAGGTTTGGACAATATAGCTGTTATTTAAAAAATATTATTATTATTTTTAGTTTGTTTCAACTCTGAAAATTTAATGAGAGCATCTGGTTTATGACACACATATATCACACAAAGTGTCTATGATCTATAGCTATATCTCCTTCTTCCACAAAGTTGGGATGACAAATGCAAAAGATTTAATTTGCCATTGCTTTGCTACCTCGATGAATGGTTTTAAATCTCCTCCTTCAATCTGCCACTGAGTTCTATGAAAAAAAAAATAAAGGAGAAATCAACATCCTAAAACAACCTGAACAGGAGTTTGGTTAATGGCAGGATGGAGCTGCATCTCACGATTTAAAAAAAAAAAAGCGATTTATTAACTCTGGAGAAAATGAAAGCCTCATCTGGTGAGCACTCCGCCATGGAGCTTGAGAAGGACTCTCCCCCCCGCCCCCTCCATGCTTGTCTGTGGATATTTCCACACCCAGAAAAGCTGCCCCTGTCCAGATCAGATGGCGATGGCCTGCTTATTTCCTGTCTCGCTCTCACTAACATTTTGGTCCTCATTTCATATTTCTTGATTGGTTTCATATCCTCCTCTCTCTTGCCTTCCTGTTAAAATTGGAGCCATTTTTCAAGGACTAACTCAGGATTATCCTCTGAGATCTTCTCACATGTTCCCCGCTTGATTTAATCTCTCCTTCCGCTTTCCTCCCAATGGCACTTCTAATCTGTATCTGCCATTTGGCCCTTCATCATGTGCTACTTTATATACTTGATTGCGCTTTCAGGACCACTTGATCTTCTCAGTTGGATCACAAAGTTTTCCGAGCAGGAAAAAGGTTGTTATTTTGTGCTGTATGACCAGTGCCTAGCATTGGGGCAGCTATGATGTGAAAACTGTAATAGAAGATCTGGAACCAAAGACACATTAAATCTTTTCGTTGACGGCCTGGCTTCATCAAGGCATATAGCATGCATCCTTGAGTTCTGCCTTGATTCTTGGCCTCATACATAGGGCCTCAGAATCAGATAAACCCCTAGCTCTAATCTTAACTCCACCACTTGTGAAATGTGACTTTGGGCAAGTTTCTGACTTTATGTATCATTTTGCACATCTGGAATAGAGGGTATAACAAGAGGCCTTTGAGCATGAAATCAGGAAATGCCTAGCAAGTGTCTTTGCATGGTTACGGACATCGAATTAGCACTAAGCAATGATAAGTATTATTGCTATTGGTGGTGAATCATGGTGGCTGCTTTGTGGTCCTAGCCCGTGGAGTCATAGGGTAGTGGAGCCAGCCAATCAGCAGACAAAGTCCCACTGTTAGATACAAAGAGAGGGATGCGGGGTACCGGGTAAATGAGGGCCATGCCAGCGGATGCCCCAGCAGCCATAATTTGAGAAGTTAGGCAGCTAACAAGCGGTGGTTTGGGCCCAGCATTTTGGTGTGAATGATGACATTGCACAACATCTGGAATTTCTGAAAACAGGATGGCTTATCCAAATGGTCAAGAGAGGAATAGGCAGAGTTCAGGTATATAGTCAAGCAGATAAAAACTTGGAGTATTATTTACGAGTTATGATTTTTCTTCCAGCAGCTACTCCAAGTCCCCCTCTCTCTTCTTATTTTGTACAGTTCTCTACATTCATCATTACTGTTTCTTCACCTCTAAGCTCTTAGAAAGTCAATGCAAGGGGGTTTATTTCCCAACAGGCATACCCAAATCACCTAATTAGCAACTTTTTTATTCCTATGTTAGAGAACTCATAGACTATTCTCTATTTCTGAACTTTTCTAGTTCTTGTTGCTATCAGACCAATTATACTCTTCAGGTACTATTTTTTTTTGTCTTCTCTCATTGTTTTGTTCCTTCCCAGAGTCCTCTTCCTCACATCTTTCTTGAAAACACACATGAATTATTTGTTGTTTACCTGAAGTTGAAATGTGAATGCCTTGCTATTGTTTCATTTGGGCTTTGATTTTAGGTTCTAAGGATTGAACTCAGGGCTCCATGCAGAGGGCAGGCACTTTACCACTTGAGCCACAACTTCAGTCTTGTCTTTCTTACATTTTCTAAGTGTTGGTATTCTTTAAAATTCTGTCATAATCCCTCATTTCTTCTAACTATACCTATTCTGTATAGTTGGCATCTCTCATTCTATTGATTAATTGTTCATGAGGTCAATGGTTTCTTTTACACTGAGCAAGTGTCAGTCCAGCTTTTCTTTCTGAACTCAACCCCACAAGTCCAAGTAAATGCTGGATTTCTCAAAGATTATTAAAACACAGCAATATTTACCTTCCTGATCTCTCCAAATTTGTTCTTTCTTTTTCTATGTTCCCAACAGCACATCTGTTGGTGTTATTCAAATAAAACAGATGCACACTCTTTTTGACATCTCATTTTTCTGACCCAATTAATCACCAAATTTGTATCCTTACTTCCTGAGCCTGCTTCTTTTGGGTAGGTCTATCTTGTTTTGTATTCCATCTGCAAACAAATGGACTAGCAAGCTTACTCCAAACTACTCCCTTGATCTTCTTTCTATCTACCTGTTTCTTCATAGCGTCACCAATGCCATTATATCCCTTATGACTCTCAGTGTTCTCAGTCTACATGTATTCTCAGTGTTCTCAAACTTCAGAATCAGTGGATCAAATACTGTTTGTTAATAATGGTGACTATTATCCACAAAAACCAGGGCATTTTTCTTCTTTTCCCCCCCCCTATTTCTTTATTGTTAAAGTGATGTGCAGAAGGGTTACAGTTTCATAGTAAGGCAGTGAATACATTTCTTATCCAACTTATTACCTCCTCCCTCGTTTTCCACCCCCCTCCCACCACCCTGGCCCCCCCCCCCACACACACGAGTTGTACAGTTGGTTTACACTATATAGTTTTGTAAGTATAAGCAGGGCATTTTTCACTTATAGAAACAGAAGCGCATGCTTGTAATGGGGTCTTCCTAAAAACCTAGTTATCACCAGCTTGCAGTGCAGCTTACATGTATACAGAAATTGCCTTTTCCTCACTGTTTCTCTCTTGTCCCTCCACTAAGTACTTGGAAATTTAAAATTAACATTCTTTAAGCCAGACTAGGTAATGTCATCTCTTAGCTCTCTCTCTGACCACAGGGGAAAAAATTACTTCTGTTAAATAAGACAGTTTATTGGGAGATAAATAAATAAACTGGAAGTTAAGAAGAAGCAAGACTGCCATCTGGCTTGGAGGCCTGTCTTCTAGCAAAGTAGGCGGGAACCGAGCTCCCGAGTTTAGAAGCTGGACTTTTCCCATTAGAGGGAGGACAAGACCCCTTGAGACCTGCCTGACCCACTGTCTCCACATTTGTCTGACATATTAATGAGCTTCCGTTTTCTTTTTCCTCAACCCCTGTTATTTGTAAGTCAGCACTGAGTGTAGGGGCTGAGGGCTGGGTTACGTGTTGATTAGAATCCCAGTTGCAATGGAGCAAATCCCAGCTGTCTTTGCAGTGCTACTACTGGAAATAATGCTCCCAGTAAGTTTCATGACTGTTGAACTGGTAAATGGACACATTTAGCAAGTCAGACAGCGCTACAAAGCAGCTTATAATAAAAACAATACTCCCAAAGGTTTCACACCCCCCCCCCCCGCCCCCAAACCTGCTGTTTTGCCTCCTGGAGACCACAACTTCCAGCTCCACCAACTGAGCTTCCAAAGCCTTTGAGTTTCACATCCACATTCCAAAATAAATGACCCTATCATGGCTTTCTGTTTTAAACTTTCAAAATTACTCACTTTCTAATAGCTCACATTGCTACCCTCTGTATCCTTCTAATATGGTGATATCTCGATCTATGTTTAAGTGCTTAGAATTTTAAAAATTATGACAATGGTCACAGTTTATCCCTATAGGGGACTCATTTGCATTTTCTTTGTAATTTTCTTCTGTAGTCAAAATATCCTCATGCTTATTTCTCTGCATCTATTACTGAATCAGTCATCTTTGCACAAGCACTATAAAGTTCAGGCTATCCTATTTTTATTTTATCTCATTTTTTAAAAAGAACTCTCCCAGGGCTGGGGATATGGCCTAGTGGCAAGAGTGCTTGCCTCGTACACATGAGGCCCTGGGTTCAATTCCCCAGCACCACATATACAGAAAATGGCCAGAAGTGGCGCTGTGGCTCAAGTGGCAGAGTGCTAGCCTTGAGCAAGAAGAAGCCAGGGACAGTGCTCAGGCCCTGAGTCCAAGCCCCAGGACTGGCCAAAAAAAAAAAAAAAAACCAAACCAAAAACAAACAAACAAAAAAATAACTCTCCCTGGAAACTATCTGAATCTTAACTTGGTTGCATTCTAAGCCTCCTTCACGCTTGTGAATTTGTGGTTATTTCTGGGAATTCCTGTCACTGTTCTCCTTCATTCCTAGCAGGACTACTCAATTTCTTGAGTACTGTCTTCTAAAGTTAACTTCATTTGGTGGTGGAGATTCATCGATCATTTGCTTAGAAAAGTGTTAAGATAAATACTATTGGGAGGGACTCGAATGCCTGAAACTGTATTATTATATTATCACATAAGATTAGTGTTTAAAAAATTATTGTTAAGTAGTTGTACATTTAACAAAGCAGTATAGGACTACACTGCATCTTGATTAATGTCACCCTGTTTTCACCCAGCTCTCCCAACCCCTCTCTTTCCTCCCTTGTCTTAATGTTGTAGGAAATAAATCAAATTCTTAACTGCTTCCTCCCCCTCTTCTTCATTTAACTACATCTCTGCCCGTTCAAGTACTACTTCCTGGTGTTTATTTCGTTGAACTTTGGCTTTTCCTTTCTAAGGAATGATACTATATTTGAGCCTGTCCTCGAATCTACCATGATTCAGTTAATTCATTTGTTTACACTTGCACTTCACCCAATGTATTTACTAATTAATTTATAAGCTAATTCTAGCTTTCACATCTGAGGTCAAACATGTAGTCTTTGTCTCTCTGGGCCTGACTTCACTTAACATAATGGCCTTCCCATTTCTTTGCAAATAACATAATATCATTCTTTCTAATGGATGAGCAAAATTCCATTGTGTATAGGTACCCCATTTTCTTGATTCATTCGTCCATTGAGGAACACCTGGAGTGATACCATGGCTTGGGTATGAGCAGTGCTACCATGAACATGATTGTGCTCGTGGCTTTATGGTGTCCTGGTACGTAATTTTTTGGATAAATTCCCAGGAATGGAATAACTGAATCAACTATATATTAAATATTAAGTATTTTCCCCCTCTTTTTAAAAATTCAAACTTTCCATTGTTTTCTATTGCCAGTGTTCCTACTGAGAGTCCAATGACTCTTAGGTTCCTAATTTTTTTGTGTGATTTTTATTCCTCTCTGAAGTTTTGGATATTTCTTTTCGATAATCTGAGTTTGTCTTTGAATTTCATCATAACAAAGTATAACTTGTGTCTTTCTCAATTATTTTTATAGACCCTCCTAGGGCTACTTAATTTTGAAGTTCATACCTTTCATTAGGGAAATATTATTTTATTATTTCTTCTATAATTTATTTTTTAATTTTCTTCTTATGATCTTTTAGTCTATTTCCTGAGTGATTTCTTCAATTTTAACTGTCAACCCATTCTGTTTTGCTTTGGTTTTTGTCAGTCATGGGTCTTGAACTCTGGGTCTGGGCACTGTCCCTGAGCTCTTCAGCTCAAGGCTAGTATGCTACTACTTGAGCCACAGCTCCAATTCCAGTTTTCTCGTGGTTAATTGGAGATAAGAGTCTCAGGGACTTTCCTGCCAGGGCTGGCTTTGAACTGAGATCCTTAGATCTCAGCCTCCTGAGTAGCTAGAATCACAGATGTGAGCCACTGATGCCCAACTCAACCCATCTTTTACATTTTTATATTTGTGATCATGTTTTTAATTTCAAAACTTTATTTATTTATTTAATCAACATCATTTATTGAATGCCTATGAAAAGCCCTTCATAGTCATGATATTGCTATATTTTGGGGCTGGAGATAGACACATATTCTTGTCCTTGGGGATCTATAAACTGTTTTGCTCAAGGCTAGTGCTCTACCATTTGAGTCATAGCTCCACTTTCAGCTTTCTAGTGATTAGAGATAAGAATCTCGCAGTATTACCTGCCTGTGCTGGTTTCAAATTGTGTTCCTCAGATCTCAGCCTCCTTAGTAGCTGGGATTATAGCTATAAACCACTGGTCCCCAGCTTGGCATTACATGTTTAAAAGGAGAGTCAGGGTAGGGTTCATTGAAGATGTTTTATGGTAATTGATTACCCATCATGTTTATAAATTAAGAAATGAGGTATGAATAAACCAATTGAAATCATTGTGTATATCTGTTGGGTTTACTGTAGATTAAATGGGCACTTAATTATTTCTTTGGACCCTTTTTCTTGCATTAGCTGATTTATCCCCAAATAACTTTCTTCTCCTGTCTCACATATATCTTCCTTACTGCCAACTCTCTGGGGTCCAGCCAGTGAGTAGATGCTCACAGAGTCACTGTTTCTGGTGGGAAGTCTATGCCTACCTTCAACTGAAACTACAATCCTTGAGTCAAGTCCTTCAAGTCTCTCTCTCTCCTAAGATAGAATTTGCTGTTTTCTTCTAGCCTAGAGAAGGATCTGGTTTTGCCCTTGTGGATTTAGGAAGAGGATTCAGGCATGCAGCTGACTTGTAACCAGTAGCTGACTTTTTAGGCAGTCCTCTTATTATCAGCTCCAACCTATGTCCATCAGGAGAGATACAGTGCAGTCCTCTGATGGTTCCATGTTCTGACCCATGATGGACTTCGCCTGCCTTCAACAACCACCATCACACAGTAGGACTTCAGCTTTCTCTTCTTGGGGAAATTACTTGCCACTAATCCTTTCACACTTTCTTCACGTTACACAATGATAGCTATGTCTTTTTTCAGCAAATTAAAACTTTTATTTTAGTGGAATTTGGAGCACAAAGAGATAAATCTTCCCAATTAATAAGGCTTAATTTGTCCTATTTAACTAGAGATCACAATAAATTAGCCTAAATTACTGGTAAGTCTTCTTGAATACATTAAATAAAAATTTCCCATATGAGACAAGAAGAGTTCTTTTGTTTTTTTTTTTATGATTTCTCCAAATAATTTAGGGATTCATGAAGTGGATTGAAGGTTTGCCACAGGCATGGTGGCTGGCTTCACACCGTTGCGGAGGAATGGAAAACTTAAGATAGGCGGAGCTACTAGGAGGTCTTTGGATTATTGGACATGTGTTCTCAAAGGTGATTATAGACTCTATCTTTTTCTCTCGCTCACTGTTTGTGTGGCTCCAACATAGACTCTGGCTATAATGGAGTATCTTACCAAAGTCCAGAGGACAGGACCAACTGTCCATGGCCCAGAACCTCCAACACTGAGGCAGAATAAACCTTTTCTTTTGGTTGTATTTCAGATATTTTTCATAGTAACAAAGAAATGGCTAGCATAGTATATAAAAATTTCCTTAATTTTTCACAAGACTTTTGTTTGAATGTTATGGTAATAAGTTAATATTTTAGTAGGATAATCACACATGAATTGGTGCCTTATGTTTTGTTTCCATGTTCTAAGAAATGTAGTTTTCTTTTATTAGTCTTTTGAATATTCTGATAAAATGAATTTTGTGACTCCTAAGCCTAACATTAAAAAATAATCAAAGCATACTTATCTTGAAGTCTTATCAGAATTACTTAGATATTAAAAATGTCTAAGCATCTGCTCTTAGCCTAGCAATATACTTGATTCAATGGGCCATAAAGTATTGGGCAGATCATATTTTTGTCTTCAATTGTAAAGGTGACATACAAAGAGGTTACAGTTGCATAACTCAGGTAGTGAGTACATTTCTTGTAGAACATTGTTACCCCGCTTTGTCTTTCCCCACTTTCCCTCTCCCCCCCACTCAACTCTCCCCAAGTTCTAATTCATTTTGTAAGACAAAAAAAAATCATAAATTTACAATTTGTGATGATGTTACTCTCTATTTGCTCAAGACTAGTCCTAGTCATAGGATTCAGAAGCCTAGCAAGACTCGAATTCTTACAGAGTACCTCAAGGATTCACCATATGAAATTTTTGAGTTATTTTAAGTAGAAATGAAGAAAATTGATGTCATAATAATGTAACCTGAACTGCACAAAATGAGACACACTGTAGATATTGAGCTAACTTGGTAAGGACAAGTAGAAAAAGTTACAATTTTTGAGTTGATAAAACCAAAATGATATTCAAATAAATTTGTTACAGTGGGTTTATGTATTATTTATTCAAAGTAACTCATATGGAATCTTTAGAAGGTCTAGATGGTACATCATGTGGGCACTTTAATTTGTAGTATTTAACACTGAGCCACTAACAAATGGGTGTTTAATGACCATTTTAGAACTGTGATTCTAATTCTCTGTGAATTATTATGCAAAAACAGCAAAGAAGAGTTATAGTAAAGCCAGACAAATTACTTTAAATTTCAGAGTTTGTTACTTTATCCTTATATCTTTTAGTATTTGAAATATCTATTAAAGATATACATTTAAAATGTAGAATGTCCTCTGAAGTCAGAAAATCTGCTTTGAACATACATCCTGCTATGGCTGTATTGACTGAGATACTTTATCTCAGTTTTTTTCATCTGTACAACTGAGGGTATATCGTACTGCCTAACCTAGCTACAACTCAAGCGCTATTTTGATGATCAGAAAGTGGCAGTTTTTCAAATAAATTTTGATAACTAAAATAGAAAGGAAAACTCTTTGGCTGGGTGTTGGTGGCTCAAGCTTGTCATCCTAACTACTCAGGAGGCTGAGATCTGAGGATCGTGGTTCAAAGCCAGCCTGGGTTGACAAGTTCCTGAGAGATTTTTATCTCCAGTTAACCACTCTAAAACTGGAAGAGGGGCTGTGGCTCAAAGTGGTAGAATGCTAGCCTTGAGCAAAAGAACCCAGGCTCAGCATGAGGCCCTGAGTTCAAGCCCCACAACTGATGGGGGGAAAAAAAGAAATATTTTTTGGGGGGACATAAAATCCAAACATCCTAAAACACTGCATCAAATTTAAATACATAAACAACCTTTTTATTAAGTGTACCTGAGCTATTTCCTTTCTAAATCAATTAGTCTTTTTCTAATTCTTGTAGAAAAAAGTTAATGATTAAACTTCTTGAATTTCAAATATTTCATAAATATTTTTCAAATGAATCTATTTTCTACAAATCTGGTTTTTTTATGTATGTTAATACTAGAATTCAAGTAAAGGGTGATTCCTTGTTGAAAATTCTATTTTGTTTACGTGTTTTGGAAATTTTTTTTTTTTTTTTTGGCCAGTCCTGGGCCTTGGACTCAGGGCCTGAGCACTGTCCCTGGCTTCTTCCCGCTCAAGGCTAGCACTCTGCCACTTGAGCCACAGCACTGCTTCTGGCCGTTTTCTGTATATGTGGTGCTGGGGAATCGAACCTAGGGCCTCGTGTATCCGAGGCAGGCACTCTTGCCACTAGGCTATATCCCCAGCCCTGTTTTGGAAATTTTTAATTTTTTTTTTTATTGAAATTACACATACTCATGGACTTCAAGTGCTGTCTCTACAATTGTGTCATCAAATCAGAGAACTTAGCAGATTTTTCCCGTAACCATGTATTATTAGTTTGCTCTGGTGACACTCAAAACCCTTTCAGCTATTTCAAACTGTATAATGCGTTATCTAAAACCATCGTGGGCCAGCGCTGTCTCATTTGTCCTAAGTAGAGAGTACACTAGTGGATCAACCACTCTTCTCCCCAGACTCTGGAAACGGCTGTTCTACTCTAAACTTCTGAGACACAGGTTTGTACCTTCCGTATGAGAGTGAAATCATGCAGTTCTTGTCTTTTTGTGCCTGACTTATTTCAGCTAATATAATAACCTCCAGGTTCATTCATGTTGCAAGCGACAGGATTTCATTCACTTTTCTGGTTAAAAAGCTTTCCATTGTGCAAATGCACCTCATTTCGTTTCCATTCATCTTCTGAGGGACACGTATTTCATGCTTTCTAGAAGGAAGTCATGAGAAGAAGCCAAGGAGGCATGTGAGAAAAATTTTTCTTGTACCAAACCTGAGAGGAGCTTAACAGAAAAGTGAGGAAAAAGTGCTGCAGAGAATTGAACAAAGAAAGAAAGAAATAGGTGGCTTGGGAACTGGATACGTCTGAGCTGGAAAAGATAAGTTACCCCAGAAGGAAATCTGGCTCAGAGAACAATTTATTTTAATATGTTTTATTTTGCTGCTCCATTAACTCAGGGAATGCTTGGCTTTTCATTGTTACTATGGAGGCACAGTAAAAATACATAAACATTCTTGCACAAAATGAAAAATAACTTACTTAAATGGCTGGAAGATGAGAAAAATCACCTTCATTTTGTTCTTTTTATTATAGGTCCTAATTTTCCATAATATTTCCTCACGCACAGAATATTTATTGATTAAGAATACCCTTTGCCGATAGCATTACAGTGTCATGTCAACATTTGAAATTAAATGATCAATGGGCAATATAAAAGTGGTCAGCATATGGAAAATTTCTTAATATTTAAGTCATCTTGTTGAGACAATTGATAAGCACATAATTTGTTTTTATTCTGCCATTATCATTTGTTTTGAGTAAAGCTAGAAAACAGCATAATTTGCATAATGAAACCATTGAGAGTAAATCATTTATCAGACATATCTGTACCATTTTGACTTACACTTTAAATTCAATCAAGTTTTTTCGCACCCTACCAAACTGAACAATCCTCTGATTTATTCTTGCCATTTGCTGTCATAAAAATAAAGTGTTCCACTAGGAGGAGAAATACTTTGTATATGAAGTGAAACCGCTGTCTGATGGGTTTTTAATTTGATGGGTTCTCATTTTGCTGTTTTACTTTTCGGAGCTCCCAGTAATGGTAGGAGACCCTTTCTCTCTTATTTCTTGGTCTCATCAGAGCCACACATTAATTTTTTCAAGGAGACGTCACCTATTTCCAACAGGACGCATGGCAGTGAGCTCAAAAGGGAGACTGCAGGAGGATTCAACAACCAATAAGGGGCTGGGAATATGGCCTAGTGGCAAAAGTGCTTGCCTCATATACATGAAGCCCGGGGTTCGATTCCCCAGCACCACATTTGTAGAAAAGGCCAGAAGTGACGCTGTGGCTCAAGTAGTAGAGTGCTAGCCTTGAGCAAAAAGAAGCCAAGGACAATGCTCAGGCCCTGAGTCCAAGTCCCAGGATTGGCAAAAGAAACAACAACAACAACCACCAATTAGCTATCAAGTCCACCAAAGCAACTCAGTAGTTTAATAAATAATTATTCTAGGTGCTTCTGAGAACCGTAAGAGAAACATGTGACAATGCTTTTTTCTGGGCTGATGAAACCTAGTTCTGATTTAGGCTACTATGAGCACTCTAGACACATCCTATGTTCAATATAGGGTCCATAGATTCATAAAGGGGCCTTGGATAGAATGCAAGCCATCGATACAAATTTCATCTTTTTAATAATCAACTATTAGCTAAAACTTAGCAATTTATATCAATTAATATATGAAGGTTCAAATCACCGCAGAGTTGTCTGTGATCTTTTCCTCTGTAGAAGTCACATGTTTTTGAACGATGTTACAATTGTAGGTATCTTGAACATTTGAGCTTCTCCCTATTTTAAACCTATAGTAATGATTAGACTCACAGTTACAGTTTATGCATGAATATATAAGCACACGTATCACAGTACCACAATGTGTGTGCTTCCATAGACTTCACGAGTTGGTACAGGGCTCCGCAACACAAAAAAGGTGAAAGTCCCGACCAGTGGTTACCAGGTTTGCTGTTCTCTCTATTCATTTGTGTGTCCAACAGAAGAAGAAGAGGAAAAAATGGAAAGGAGTTAAAATTAGGGTTTTTATTATACATGTTTGGTGCAGTAGCAAAGTTGAAGTGGTGAATAGCAATGACGCTTCTGAGTTAGCGGTCTTTAAAAGGCTTTCTATCTTCATTATGTTTGATTTTTGTTGTTGTTGTTGTTGTTATAGAGATTTTGTTCTGTTAGGTGGTTCTCAGGCATCAAATGTGTCAAACAAGCATTCTACATTGAGCTTTGACCCCAGCTCTACTTTCTTGGTACAGTGTAGGGTAGGGTTTCTTTTGCCTAGAGACTGTTTGAGTTACTGCTGGTTCTCTGTATACTTCCCATGCAGCTGCAGTTGCGGGAGGTTTTCACCACGCTCGTTGTAATGACAAGCTTTCCCCTCTTCTACATTAACAATGCCAGCCATGTGAAATGTCTGCACAGCTCTTCTAGTCTCAAATTCTCTCCACATCACTGTCTGTCCTATCTATGGGTTGAACAAAGCTAAACACAGCCACGAAAATAGGCATACCTACCTTCAAAGTTATGCTCATGGTGCATTTTCAGGAGTCTAGAAAAATGTTCTGCTATTCAAACCTCACTGTGTTATATATTTGACAAGTCTGTCTGTTGTTGCTTGCTACCCTTTCTTCCAATCTGTCATTTTATGACCTTGAACTTTTATAACTCTCTGCTCCGCTCTCTCATTGCTAAGTAAGGTTAATAATGCCTGGTTTCTTGCTCTAGGTTTGCATGTGCAATCTTAAGAAATGCAATATTTAGTATAGTGAATATAATCTTTGTAGGTAATTTAAAAATTCAAAAGACACCAGATGCTGGTGGTTCATGCTTATAATCCTAGCTATTCAGAAAGAAGCCTGATATCTGAGGATCATAGTTCAAAGCTAGCCTGGCAGGAAAGTCCATGAAATTCTTATCTCCAGTTAACCATCAGAAAACAGGAGGTGGTGCTGTGGCTCAAGTGGTAGCCTTGGGTTGAAGAGCTCAGGGACAGGGCGTTGGCCCAGAGATCAAGCTCCAGGACTGGAAAAAAAAAAAAAGAATCAAAAGATGACAAAAATGCCACAAATTACCATTGTGAACAATATGACAAAGCATTCTGGGTACTTGCTATGTTTTAAAAGAAAGCACTGTCAACTGACAAGCACAATGTCATTGTGGGCAAGGCTGACAGCCTAAGTAGTAGCAGCAAAGGGCAATGAGCAGCAATTTCTAACAGGAACACCATCTTAGCTTTCCCAATTCTCTGTGTCGTGGCTGCTTTTCTCTTCAACACAGCTCGCACGTGGTTAGTGGCACAGTGAATTTGTACAGATTTAGGATGGACAGTGGCGTGAGGGAAAGTGTCATCCTCATTTGATGTAATGTGGAGGTGTGCCTATGGTGTGTTTCTTCTCAGTAGCTGAAGAAATTGCTGTTATTTCCCTTTGCAATGCTGTGGGCATGTTTTGCTGGTCGAGTTAAGGTACATGCTGGTCAATCAATCATCTTTGTTCTTGCAAACATTATATTTCCAGTATGACCTACAGACCAAAGTGTTCAATATGTAACAAATGTAAACTTTTTTAACACCTAATAATGCATACCAGGACCGCAGTACATGGAAGAAGTTGTGTGTAAATTTCAAGAAGATGGTTGTAATACAACACCTCTCCTGTCACTTAAATCAACATGGCAGCCAATATATCTTAACTTTGGGGGTGATGATGATTAACTAGCATTCCTCACAGTCAAGGTGTTTTATAATGGCTCTTATTGTTATTGCTTACCAGGGCAGTAATAACGGTAGTGCTGCTGTTCCCATTTTGAGCTATTCTTATGAGTTCCCAGTGTAAGACATAGCCTCTCTGTCTTGGGAAAGGTAGTGCCGGCTGGAGGAGTAGCTTTCAAAGCATCAAAGGCAGATAGTAAATGTTGCCTTCTCTGTAGGAAATTCCATAACCAGCACTCGCACTTCTCTGCAAGCACTTAATGTCTCCTCTCTGGACTTGGCTAAACAATACAGTAGGTAGAATTAGTTGTTATTTAACCTGTGTCAGTAAATTCCTCAATGGCTCTCATGCTTGATCAAGTGCCTCCAGTCATCACTAGCAACATCATTATGCAGCCTTTGTAATTATCAGCTCTTCTTTAAAATAGGAAGGATGGGAAAAAGATGAGAGAAAGAAGGGGAAAAAAACAATTTTGCATTCTTTTATTGTCCTTACGAGATGAGGAGAGACGCAAATGCTTTCACTTAAAAAAGAACCAAATCCTACACACTGAGAATAGGGAATGAGGCAAATAGACAGGAGCCTGGCAGCCTTGGAATTTACAGAAATTCATAGAAAGAGTGGTAAATATTTATCTTAGTGTAAAGGAATTAGGCTTTAACTCTCATGGATTCATGGCAACGTAATGGAAGCATTTACAAACAGAACTCAAAAACTGTCTTGGACATCTGTTGGACAAGAAGCCATAAACAAACTTGTAGAAGGCAACAGGCGACAAGGAACACTTGGGAGACATTGACATGGGAACCCCACTTTCCTTTCTGTGTATCATGGCATGAGGTCTGGCGTTGTGACAATATATATTCCTTTTCAACCTGGTTCATTTTGAGTACAGTCTGGGTGGAACTGAGAACAAGAGATAATTCTGGTTCTGAGGAGCTGTAAGATCTGGAAGATTTTTTTTCTGCAGCATTGATGCAGATGAGTGCTAAGGCCTTGTTTTGTGGACCCTGGGGGCTGTCAGTCAGCACATGAGTGAAGATCTTCCTTTCAAGAGGAGCCACTTTTTGACATTAACTGTGTCTTGATGGAGCACACAGCATATGAGTTATGAATGTTGGCCTGTGAGCTGTGAAAGATGACTCAGAATATATAGCCTTGGAGAACGAACTGAGGAAACACCTTCTGACAACTAGAGAAGTCCTGAACATACTCAGCTCATTTCTATTTTTGGCTCCTTCTCAGAGGTCCTGAGTGGTACGAGCTGAGCAACAAACCCATCTCATGGTATTGACATCTCTTGTCATCCTCATAAGGACACATGAGTGCTGTAGAGATGAGAACAGAAAGAAAAAGGATACTTTGAGACACCCTCTCTGATAGCAACTAGAAAGTTACAAAGTGATTGTAGTATAACAGGGAGAGAGTAAAGAAATGATGGTATTAGTGAAAGGAAAGACTGATGAAAACTGAAAATATTTCTGAAAAAGAGTTTCATAGGAAATCACAAATAAGAAGACCAAGAAAGAAATTGAGGTGTAGCTCATTTGCCTAGCAAATACCAGAATAAGTATGAGCAAAGTGAGGGCTTCAATCTCTGGTATCATAAAAAGAGAAAGACCCCCAAGTAAAAAGTTCATATGATACAACGTAGGTTGCAGAGGAAAGCAAAAGGAAGAAAGTATTAAGAGTTGTTTGTTAACTCTTATTCTTATTTTGCTCCTAGTCTTTACTCAGTTTCCTAGAGTGGCACAGACATAAAAGGGATTTTTCAAAACATCAATCAGGAAGAATAAATGGAGAAAGCACAAGAGAGAATGAAGAAAGACGTGAGCATGAGAACTTAAGTTTTTTTTTTTTGGCAACAAAATTACTGATAAAGCTGAAAATGCCATCTTAAATGCTAAGCTGTTGAGATAATGATTGTGGGATTTATATAGTGAGATATACACGCTATTGAAGTTAGAACAGGCACCAAAACCACTTATTGTGCCTCCCTCATTTTAGAGATGGGCTCAGAGCCCTGGACTCTTATTCTCCAAGTCATAAAACAAATTAATCAATGGCCACACAACAACTTACGCAGATGAAAGTGTTACAGTTTTTAGTACTTTTCCTCTCTACTCTCTAAAAGTGATGAGAAAAACAAATGTGATTTTTTTTATTTGCTCAACTTTAATCAACACATTTGACACACACGTGATTAGAACACACTTGGATTCTGGTTCGGTGTGGGCGTTTTCCTGACGGCATCACCAGTGATTTTGGAGGTTGGCGATGACATAGTGATAGAGTTCAGGGAGATGTGTAGGAAGTTCTTTCAAACACAGCAGAGGAGAAACTCGGGTGGAGCTGCCGTTCGATGGAAGTCATGGGTGACGGGAAGCGAGGTCTGAGACTGTATGGCTCTGGTGGCTCATTCTGAGTTAGGGAAAAGTAGCCAACTTTATGAATTCCAAGAGTGATCGTTATTGATGTCACCCTAAAAGAAGTCGTGACCTTGAGCAAGGATGGGCTTCAGCCAAGAAACTTTGTGAAGAAGGATGACAGCTATAAGCAGCAGCTGGTAGTGCTTCCAGACTCTGGCAGGATAAGACCCTTTCTAAAGGACCACCTCAACAGCAAATCCTGCCTCCTACTTCTACCACCCAATCTGCCTCTGCCTGTAAATACTGTGAAGCAACCTTTAGAATTCCAGTGATTTCTTTTCCATGGCAGGTTATCTTGTAAAAATAAGGTTGGGTGGATAAAATGTTTCTTGCCCCTGAGGTTACAGTGAGTTTCAAGGTCTCAAATAAGACTCACCATCTCTCTCCTTTGACATCCCTGGTACATTTCCCTGACCTACTGCTGGTACTGATGACCCTGACCACCCAGAAGCCACCATGCCCTCTGCAAGCCAAAGCTTCACTTGCCCATTTACCGTCAAATGTGGCAAAGTAGATCACACGTATGACAAACCTTTCTTTCCGTCTCCTAGAATACACAAGAACGCCCGCTTTCTTGCAGTGGTCAACACTGTCAAGAAGTGAATCTGCTCCTTGTAAGCTGGCCATTTTGCCTGAAGAGACAGATATGCTTGGACAACAGATAAAGTGACAGCACAACTAGAATCTTCCTCTGTTTCCTTATGGGAACATTTTCCTTTTGGAAAACAGGACTATGTGATACAACTCTCAGAGTTACAGGAGTGGAAATAATAAATTACTCCAATGAGTCACTGGGAGTTGTGAAAAGCAGATCCACTCTTCCTTCCAAATCTCAGTTCTTGAATCTATGTATTCAACCAGCTGGGCCACAACACGTGGCACTTGATTTAGAGCACGGTGCCTCTTCCATGGATCACATCTCTGTCAAGCTGATGCTTTCCGTATGCCCCTCACGGGGCCATTCTTCTGGTCCACTAGGCCAACAGCTTCTGGTTGGTGTGGTATGTGAGATAACCAGTCGGTCAAGTACTAGGAACCTACTCCTCTACCTACTTTCTTCAAAGGAGATCTCTTGATTGAAGGTATGTAACGTAGGATTCCCACACTGGTAAATCAAACACTGTAAGTCTTCAAACAATAGTGTTGGCCAAAGTGCTATGGACAGAAAGCCAATTCCATACCTATAAAATGTGCTTATTTCTGCCAAATGTATGATTGTCTCTATCAGGCTGAGAGGTCCAAATACATTCAAGCCAGCCAACATGGATTGCTTGGTGTCCTAGAAGGGTGCCATTCTAGAGAAATCAGTTTCTGGTGCTATTCTGGAAAATTGGTATTAGTTTCTTTCTCCAGAATTTGATAAGACCAACAGCTTTATCAGCCTTAGCAATGCTACAGAGTACGTACATAGTTTCAGTCCCTGACCCTCTAGCTATTTTATTCGAGTGTCCCCTGTGCTCAAGTTAGGGAGGTTGATTACAGTAACTGGCTGATGTCAACTGACCTCGTCATATTATCTAGCTGCTTTAGTGCCTCTTCCACGGTCGGTATCTATAGGTAGGTGCTAAAGTCTTGTGGATGAATGTGTGTATGGTACAGGCCATCTAGCCCAGGGCTGCTCACGTGTCACGTATGTGATCTTTCACTGAGCTATAGCCTTAGTCCCAGGTGTTAACATTTGATACAAAGCTCTTTGCACTTTATTTTCATTTTCATAGGCCAATCTAATCCTCTACCTCAATCTTCTTTCCATGTTCTAATTTTTATTCTTATTTTACTGCACTCTTCACTGATCATGAGGCACTCTTCACTGATCATGAGTGTGTGTCCCAAAATGTTCAAGACATAAGATTTCTACCCCAAGGTTCTTCCTTTTCCAAACAAAGAGCATGATAACGTCAGCTACCTGAGGTTCAGCTTACTGAAAGTGTATCTTCTCGTTGTTCTTGTGAAAGAGCCCCCTTAAATCAGGCTTCATCCTACCTCCAGCTTTCACCTACTTACCAAGCCAATCCACCAGGAAAACAACCTTAGATTTCTTTTTCTTCTTTTGTTAATTGAATATTGGATGATAGGTGTGAGCTGAAGAGCAGGAGCTACAGTATGAACATCTGATGATTTAGGTTCTAAGCTACTTGTTCCTCTAACTTTCTTGTGTCTTTTGGTCCTGTTAATGCTTGATATTTAATCTCATGACTATGTTGTCTAATAGTACCCACATCATAATGAAAAGTACAGGTTGTGGTTACTTGATGTTCATAGTTATTATCTACTAGGACCCAGTCATATACCAGGGGTCCATTTTTCAAGAGATGCATAAAAATCTTCTGTAGGTGTGGCCTAACTCCATAACTCCAGACATCTGAATTGTAATTTTTCCCATTTCACTTGTAATGGCATCTTTTCCCACCACAGCTACTAATGCTTTACTATATGGTAGGCAGCCTTACACAAGTGGCAAGGGAACCACAATCTGAATTACTATACATTCATTTTCTACTTTGGCAGCCTTTTATGCCACCTAGCATAGGATTTGGTGCTGTATTCCTGGCAACAGAATATGCAGCCCCTACTACTTGAAAATACCTACCAGTGAAAGAGCTTCCTTCTTCATGGTAAGATGAGTAATTTGCCACAATATGTTCTTTTTCTCAAAGGGATTGCACTATAGTTTAAAATATATATACTCGGCCCTTACTCTGAATGATGTGGTAGAGCAGTGAAATTTCCTGTGGTGTGTTTAGATAAAAAATCTCAAAAATCTCTTAAACTATCTTATGTTAAAGATGGAGTTTACATAGCCCCGGGGAAAGAATATAAATGTCAAATTTTGTCTCCTTTTGTCTACCTCAAGCATATGTGAGCTCGTTTTGATCTTCTTTTCTGATGTTATTAGAAGACAGCATGTTCGAAAGATTAAAGGTCACAATGCTATGTCCTAGAGATCATAGTAACTTGTGTTAGCCAAGATCTCACATTTGGGTTACTACTGCTTTTGTGTTTGTGGGTTTGTGCTATCCATTGTTACCCTCCAATCGTCATTTGTGTTTTATTAGGACAAATGGTGAACTAATTGCAGACATATAGGTAAGTACTTTATAGTCTTTAATGGAGGGCATTAAATCTTGCCATTAGAGAATGTTCTGGAAACCAGACCTGTTGTAGAGATGAGAGGGTGTAAGGTTGGACAGAAGGAGAAGGGGGACTGGGCTGCAATGTCATTGGGTACCACCGTTGACCTGTAGGGAGCTTTTGGCCCTTCAGAGCTGTCCTGGATTGAGGTGGGGCACCGGGGCTCCATTGTCTTATGATGACCACCATTGGATACGGGGTGTCCAAGGAAGGAGCATAGCACTGTGCAAGGCAGTTCTCTTTAACCAAGGCCCTTCCAAATGAGGGCTGACAGAAGAGGACTATCTCCCAGAGTACTTCCAGCAGCTAGTGGACTAGATCCTTCATTCTTGCATGGAAATCAAGGCATCACAGAATTCACTACCAAAGGACACATGGGACCTTTATGTAATACAATACGACCCTCTAAAATAGCATGATACATTATAGATACCTTTGTTAATATGGAGACACTCAGAAGCATGTATAAATATTTGAAGTGAAGGATCACAAAAAGAAGGGCCAGAGAAGAAGTTATGGCTTGTTATTCTCTGGTTACAGAAGAGAACACTAACCATTTGCATACTGCACAGACACAGAACCCACAGGAGGATGGTATTTGTAGACTGATAAATGAGTCTGGAATAAACTGCTTTCCTTAAATTGCCTACATGTAGCTCAGGCTAGCATAAACTAGTTGCCCCGGGCTGGCTCCCTGTTTCACTGGATAACAAGTGCCACTTTACATTATGGAACTCACTGCTGTTGGAGCTCATTCCAGCACTCACTTGAGAGTTCTGCCTATCCTGTGGATTTAGTCTATTCATAATCAGTGATGATACTTTTCTTTTGAAATACTTCTTTTAGTTTATTGTAACGGTGATGGTGATGAACAGGGGTTTATAGTTACGTAACTAAGGTAACGAGTACATTTCTTTCTAAACACTGTTACTTCCTCTCTCATTTTCTCTTGCTTACCATTCCCCATCTCCCTCCCCACCCAAGTTGTAAAGTTCATTTCCAACATAGTGTTTAGAGAGTATCATTGTTACACTTGCTCATCCTTTGTCCTGGAGTTTCTGTGGTTCCCCTTCCCTTCCATGGATAAGATTCTATACAAGATAAAGAGTACAGGAAACTAAAACAAAAAGAAAAAATTACAAATAAGTGCATACAGGACATAATAAGAACCCCCCTTGTTTCCAGTTTTGGGAGTTCATTTTGATACACTTCATTATATAAGGTCCTATGCCCTTAGTGATTGGGCTATTGTGATCCCCAAAATTGAGGGCATGAGTTTGGTGTGTATTGCTAGACTTAGTGTCTTACATGCAATATGTGTAAAGGTGATTTAAGCAGACATTTCAGAAATGATACCTTTGAGAAGCCTTTTCTGACCTCTACATTTAACTAGAAGGCAAGCCACGTTTAATACTTGCGAATAGCTGTGACAAGTGCCTGAACTTTAAGGGGCATATTACTACTTCTTTTACAATCTGGTCTGTCGACTTGTGCCCACCACAGAAGGGAGGACGTAGGCGCAGCTCACATATGGTGATCGGAAGGCAGTTGCCTGTGTGACTTTCTCCTGCATACATTCCACACTCCTGAATCTCCAGCATCTTGGAATGGCCACTGTATCCCGGGATTCACTGCCCAGCTTCACACGTGGCCCGCAGGCCCTTACGTCCAGGGATCCTGACTCTGCCACACATTGCTTGGCCTCTCAGGCCTGTCTCTGACATCTGAATTGTGGCATTAATGACTCCAAGGTCCTAGGGAGTGAAGATGTGGAAGTGATGACAAAGATGAAGATGCATTGTACACATAAACCACCTTGCTAAAAGGCAAAACAAAATTTAAATCTATAACTTAAAATTAGCTGCACGTCGGTGGCTCATGCCTAGAATCCTAGCTACTCAGGAGGCTAAGATCTGAGGACCATGGTTAGAAGAGAGCCCGGGCAAGAAAGTTTGTGAGACTCTTATCTCCAAAAAACTACTCAGAGAAAGTCAGAAGTAGTGTTATGGCTCAAGTAATAGAGTGCTAGCTTCGATCACAAAGAGGCTCAGGTACAGCACCTAGGCCCTGAGTTCAAGCCCTAGGACTGGCAACCTTCCCCTTCCCCAAAAGAACCCTAAAATTAAGATAAGGAAGGGAAGGGGTGGGTGAGAATGTTGAAAGTGGTGACATTGATGTACTGTACTCATAAACTACTTTTGTGAATGGCAACTCTTTTGTACAACTATTTAAAGATAATAATATATTTAAAAAGACTGTATACTCTTTTAAAGGCATCTTGAGACAAATAACCAAATTTCACAATTAGTTGCTTAGGAACCTAGATT
The DNA here is from genome assembly GCF_023159225.1 of Perognathus longimembris pacificus. Classification (NCBI taxonomy): domain Eukaryota; kingdom Metazoa; phylum Chordata; class Mammalia; order Rodentia; family Heteromyidae; genus Perognathus; species Perognathus longimembris. The sequence continues at coordinate 39,283,530 of NC_063181.1, read as the reverse complement.
CTATACTCTTGGACTCCTGGGATTGTTGTCTTTCTCTTTTGAATTTGGTAAGAATATTTTAATTATGGGATAATAATAAGTAATACCATATACTATGTGAATACTTAGTACATACACTATGTAGTTACAACATGTAAGAAAGTATAAAAATAATAAAGTAAACAAAGCACACATTGTTAATGTTCTAAAACAAACTTAAGGCTAGGCATAATCATATATCTTAGAACATTGTATTTCTGTATGTATTGTGGGCTACTAATTTTGATGTGTTCAAAGGAATCAGTCTGCTGTGAATCAATAGGTCTATTCCAAATTGTTTAGGGAGATTTAGATGTTGAAATAACAAATGAAAAAGCAATTTAAAATATTTCATTGGTAGTGACTTAGCAAATTGCACAAGAAGTATAACAGTGGGCGCTCACTGAGCCCAAAGCCCCTTGGTAGTCCATTTTGGCTTTCTTGGTGCGGGTACTGGGGTTTGAACTCCAGGCCTGAGCACTGTCCCTGAGCCTTAGTGCTCAAGTGTCCTAGCACGGAACCACAGTTCCACTGCCAGCCATTTGGGTGTTTTTGGTAGTTAATGGGAGATGACAGTCTCATGGCTTTTCCGTGCCCTGCCTGGCTTTGCACCAGTGATCCTCACATCTTAGCCTCCCGAGTAGCTAGGGTCGTGAGCTACTGTGCCTGACCTCTGTACTCAGGTTTGATGGATGAATGGGCAAAAAGGCAATCGGGGTGGCGAACCAAGTCTTCACCGTAGGAGCAACTTGAAGGCCCCCCTCCCCCACAAGGGCGCAGAAAATGTCAGCATGTAGAGATTCACACGTTTTCAACCCTGAGAGGGGCGGTAAATGTCACACTGTTTATTACTTAGGAACTTATCTTAAAGAAATTCAAAGCTTCACTAAATGTCATTTCATCAGAATACCAAGAAGCAGGTCCATCTCCTTCCCGAGGTGTCAGCTCCCCACTTGGGGTGCTTCCCGGCATCCCATCAGGAGGAGGAAGCCCCTGCGAGCCTCCCCGCAGCCTGCAGAGCCCACGGTGGTGCGCGGGGCCGGGCGTGGTCATCCCTGAGGCTGCAGCCTGGCCGCGCGTGGCTTAGCTCCCTACCAGGTATTGAGCTACCCTAGAGAAGGCAACGCACGACGGCCACATGTTGGTTCTGTTTGTTTCTTCTGCCAAGGGTAAAAAAAAAAAAAAAGAAAGAAAAAAAAAAAAGAATTTGTTTAATTGGGGAAAAAACGGTACTGCACAGAAATCAGAGGTTACCGGTGGGAACGGTGCCGTGACTATCCAGGAGAATTGAAATTAAGTGCTTCCCAGAGGCAGGGAATTGAATCCATGCAGGGCACGGTGTAGGTCAGCTCTTTAACTCCACACTGAGTTGAGAGTATTATTGTTTTTAATTGGTTCCCATTTGACCTTATTAAAAGTTTAAGTGTGCTTTTCCTGTAACCTTTTGTTCTTCTGGCATTTCTTTCTTTGTACTTTATAGGTTTTTTTTTTGTCTTTTATCATCATTATTTCCCCTTTATGTTATACTTTATTTCTTTCTTTGCCATTTATTAAAGGGAGCAATAGCAAAATATTCTTGAAGATAGAAATTGCCTGTATTAGCTGAGTTGGTGAAAGAGTTATACGAGGCAATTACTTTTTCACTTCTCTGAGACCACAGACATGTATTCTAACTATGATTGTTTGCAAGTGTGTTTGCCTTTATGCTGTAATCTGAGAGCAAGGATATCTCTTGTCAACATCACTTCCCCAACATCTGGCACCGTGAACTACCAATAAATGCTTATTGAATAAATTAATACTTGGCAATGTATTGCAATTGTTTATTAAAGTATCTGTGTCCTTGGTTGGACTGAATTTAAAGACGAGGTCAAATCTTATTAAACTTGTTGCTAGCAGTAGCCTTAAACAAACTGTTTACTCAGTAGATACTCAACACCATGCAGCGAGTGAAGAACTGAAAAAATAAATGAAAATAATAGAAGGAATGGGACAGAATGGGGGGAAGGGGCCTGCATCCTTTTTTTGCCAGTCCTGGGCCTTGGACTCAGGGCCTGAGCACTGTCCCTGGCTTCCTTTTGCTCAAGGCTAGCACTCTGCCACTTGAGCCACAGTGCCACTTGTGGCCGTTTTCTATATATGTGGTGCTGGGGAATCGAACCCAGGGCTTCATGTGTATAAGGCAAGCACTCTTGCCACTAGGCTATGTTCCCAGCCCCCGGGGTCCTGCATCTTATACAAGAGCTGTGGAGAAGTTTCCTCCAAAGTGACTTTTCTTCTATGGCTGTCATCTCGGTTTAGATAACTCCAGTTCCTTTGTTTCTGCAGTGTTTGCAGCGGAAAGGGCCTTTGGATGGATAAGTCGACAATTTAGTAAGAACTAAAGGTCACTTTTAGAAATACAATTACTTCTTCACAGGGGAAGTGCGTGGGCTTACCTGAAAGAGAAAGGAAATAATAAGGCTGGAAAGGAACAGGGAAAGAGAAAAGCTCACTCCTCTTGCACTGTTGTCCTAGGTTAATCCTAGTGAGTATGCAAAGACCTGGAGATGTCAAGGGTAGTGTGTAAATACAAATCCACAGAGCAAATCCATAGGCAGTAACATTTATACAGGATTAATGAAGAAAGAGAGAAAATAAGGCGCAGGAACAAATAAGAGGCTTTATTTATTTACCGAAGTAATAAAAATATTTTTGAGTGTCTACTCTGTGTCTGAGAACTGTAACCAGAATAATAAGCATTGAAGGTTTTTACTATGCTGAAGTGTACCCATTGTAGAAGTGACCCATATAGAGTGACTAATCTTATTTAGAGACTATGTATGCACAGTTAGAAAGGAAGGGAAAAGTCTTAATGTTATAGCTTCCTCTGAAAGTTAGGGGCAGCTTTCCCAAAGAGTCTCACAATGCAACACTTGAGAAAAAAACATAGGCATTAGCAATGCAGACAGGAAAGGGAAGGGCTTTAGGTACAAGTGGGAGTCTGGGAAACAACCCCAAGGCAGGACTAGCATGAATGTTCCTGGGTCAGAAAGGAAATGGTTGTGATTGGAGCTCAGAGAGAAAGCAGAACAGAACCAATTAAAGCTGCAGTGAAGAGAACGGGAAGGGGACTAATTATGCATTGCCTGAAGGCCGAGGCGTTTGGGCTTTATTTGAATAGGAAGACATTGAATAATTCAGTCCACTTTATGAGAGGGTAACACCCAATGTATGCTTTTTAAAACTGTGGGAGATCACAAACCAGCCCAGATTCTCCTGCTCAGACACCGGGTGAGGAACCGATTGGGACTTGGCCAGCCAGTTCCTGGCTTCTCCTTCCAGAGGGCGTTTGTCTCAACCGAAGACGTTAGTGAGGGTGAATAGGCCGCTTCCCACCTTCCCCTGACAAGTGTGCAAACTATTGAGAGAACTGTGTCCAGGGACCTTGAGGATTTGGCCCTGGTGACTCCAAGTAGTGTTGGGGAATACTGAGTTTTCCATCAGAACTCACATCTGTTCCAGAATATTCGGTAGTTCAGCCTTTTCTAGAGGCCTCAGAATCACACAGTATTTCCTCCTTATTCAAATGAAGCAATTAGAGCACAGGAATTTGGAGTCACCCAAGGTCCGGCTGGTACACGGCAGAGTTGGGATTGATCTCCAGGCCTTTCTTCCTCAGGAGCTTGTGTTCTTTCTGTTCCTGCCAGTGAGTGCAGAGGAGCCTTTGGAAAAACAAAATGTGGAAGTGGAAGTCTGACAAGAAAATCAGCTCATTTTCTTTTCTCATTTCTCCATTTTGATTTCCATAAGAGAAACTGTGTGTGTGTGTGTGTGTGTGTGTGTGTGTGTGTGTGTGTGCGTGTGTGTGTGCGCCAGTACTGGGGTTTGAACTCCTCAATGCCATATACTTTCACCTGACTTGCTCATCTCTGGTGCTCTACCATTTGAGCCACACTTGCAGTCCATCTTTTTGCTGGCTATTTTGCAATGGACTCTCAAGGCACCTTTCTGCCTTGGCTGGCTTCAAACCATGATTCTCCAGGTTTCAGCCTCCCAAATTGCTGGAATTACATTGAGTCACCAGTACCCAGTTGTCATAAAAGGATTTTCTTGATGGTGATTTGTGACTAGGTCTCCATATGTTTTTTTTTTTAAATTATCCCTTGCTATGTTAGCCTTTAAAGTTTAAAAAGCAGGTTTTTCTTTCAAATTCATATTTGTTACTTTTATCTGACATTATCAGCTTTTCCAGAACATCTGTCTCATGGTCTCTCTGGCATACACATGCATACTTATTACATGTTTTACATGTGTAAAATGCTCAGGGCCTTTATCTGTCTTCTTCCCCAATTCCCAGCTCCTTTGTCCAAGCCCAATCTAGTTTATGGCACTTACAATATCTATGCTGCCTTCTTATGATGTGGTTATTTGTGCCAAATAATAAAAAAAAAACCAATGTAAGATTGTTTTTTTCAAATTATGATGAGTCATATAAGTGAAACAGAGCTAGAATTCTACAAAATATTTCAGGTTGAAGGTTAAGAGGATTACTAGAGGTGTCAATAAGCAGGAAAAGAGCTACAGTTCCACCTCGACTATGTTCGTGATTCCCTCAGCATCAGAATGGAGATAAGGGGTTTGGAAGATCTCAAACTGTCAACATGACTTGTGGCTGTTGGCCACCTGGCTGAGCTAGTGTTGGGTTTCTCCACTGATCAACTACCCCTGTCTGCTTGTCATACTGTGTGTGTGGGATTTAAATCACTAGGCAAAGCGAACAAGCAGTAGAGACTAATGCTTCCCTTGCTTAAAAGCAGTGTAACTACATAAATTAGATAGGGAGAGATTTATAGGAAGGAAAGGTTTGTCTCTTCGTTCTTCATTTATTCAACATTGATTATATTAGTATGGACCTAAAGATATACTTTAGACAATCATTCAACCTTACTCAATTGTATTGCTCAAATTGTTCCAGATCTAGCCATTAGAAGTCATCTATTGGCTCCTATATTCCTGATTATGTACCCGTATCTATTACTGTATGTGGAGGTTTTATTTTAGCACAATTGTCTTCTCTTTTCTTTCTCTTCTCTCTGCTCCTCTCCTCTCCCCTTCTTTTCTTTCTTTTATGTTTGCACAGGGCTTGAACTTTGTGTTCTTCATCTTTTAGTCCACACAAGGCTGGCACTTTACTACTTGGGCAACACCTCCTCTTCCATTAGTTCTTCTTCTTTTTTTTTCTCTTGGCATTACAAGATACTCCAGGCTTATCTTGTGTATTTCCTATGTCAGCCCTAGAACTAGCCAATTCTCCAAGAAACCTTGGTTTCTTTAACTGGAAAATAGTATTAGAAATCAAGAACTCAAGGCTAAAAATGGCCATGTTTTGCTCAAGACGTTTTTCAGTTGCCAGTGCAGTGTGACTTCTCAGCAAGCTATAACTATTTCTAGGTATAATCAGATATGCCAAAAGCTGCAAGTAAGTCCATCCTTATGTCTACAACTGTAATCTGTCACCAAGTTAGGTGATCTATTTCCTCATTTGACCATAACTTTCTAATTCAGTTATAAGATATTTATGTTGTGCCATTTAATATCCAGGCTTAGCTGTTCCGGTGTAATATAAATGTATGCTAGACTGAAAACTTTCAAATTGTACTGGGATGGAATATTTTATAAACTAGAATATAGACCTAGCCAACACTTTTATGGACTCCACAGTTTCTTAGATCAGCATCTCTCATTTTCCTTTTAAACATTTGTAATCAGGTTCTTTCATCACACTATCTATTCCGCCCTGGAATCCTTGAACTACTAAGTGATTAAGTTTTTTAATTTATTAATTAAGTTAACTTTGTGCTGTAATAATAGTTCACTGTAGGACACATCACAGTTTTCTCATTCCCCTATTGAAGGCCATATTGGTGGATATCAGTTTTGACAGTTATTAATATAACTTCTTTAGATATTTTCATGCAGGTTTTTGCTGGCATACATTTGCAAATCAGTGTGACAAATACCTAGAAGTACAACTGCTGAATTGCATAACACCACGTTTGAGTTTGAAAGAAAGTTTCAGTGTGCCTTTTCCCCCCACCAACTTTTTGACTCTTCTTTCAGTGTGTCTTTCAAAGTGTCTGTGCCATTGCTATTTTGCACTCACACCATCAAAGAGGAGGGTTCCTGTGATTCCACACACTTGTCAGCAATTGGAATTTTCAGTGTTTTGGACTTCAACCTTGGTAATTAATTCATCATGATGGCTGATCATTTTCTTTATTTGGAATTCCCCAATGGGACATGATAATCGCTTGCTTATTTTCCTATCTCTATATGTCCTTTGGTGAGGAATATGCCCTTATTTTTCCCCCTATTTCTAAAAATGGAGTAACGTGCCTTTTATTCCTGAGCTCTAAGTGTTTTTATGCATTTTACATATATGCCTTTAAATCGATAAATATTGAACAGAATTGTAATTGCTAAGCAACTTCTCCACTACTTGAGGCATACTCCCTGTCCTTTTGCTTTTTAGTTTTTTGAGATATGATATTGCTAACTTTTACCTAAGTTACTCTCAAACATGGTCTGCCCATCTCTACCCTCAGGCAGCTGAGATTGTAGATGTATACCACCACATCCTGCTCTTCTCATCCAAGCACTAGTGTCTTTCATGGAATATGTTTCAAATTTCAATAAATTAAACTTAATCACATTCAATGTCCACACGTGAAAATGGAGTCAAGTAACTTGAGGGGATGCATGGGATTGAGATAGATGTGAAGGGAGAATTATAGAAGGGGTCACATTGGTTGAACTGAAAACATTATATTCATAAATTTACATGTTGAAGCGAAATCCCTTTGTATAACTAAAGATAATAAAATTAACAAACATGAATTAAACTCATCAATATTGTCTTTCATAGGCCATAGATCATACTTTTGATATAGTATTTATCAATTAATCACCAAACCCAAGGTCATATTGATTTTCCTCCTGTTTTTTTTTCTAGAAGTTTCATAATTTTGAATTTTAGATTTAAGTCTACTATCCATTTTGAGTTAATTATTTTTAGAAAAGGCTTAATATCGATAACAAAGGCACATCTAATTTTTCTAGCATCATTTTTGGAGATGACTGCCCTTTTCATTTGGATTATCTTATATTTTTGACAGAAGTCATTTAATGATGTTTGCATGGAGCTATTTCTGTATTTTCTAGTCTGTGTGTCTGTTCTTCTGCCATAACTATATTACTTTGATCCCTATAGTTTCATAAATCTTGAAATTGCGTAGTGTGATTCCTTTAACCTGTTACTCTTCTTTACTCTTTTGTTGCTGTTCCCTAACAATCAGAACTTTAGAATTAGTTGGCAAGCAATAGGAGCAAAATAGATTGCTGGGATTTGGATTGGAATTACCCTTACTCTATAGATAACATTGGGAAGAATTAACTTCTTGATAATATTGAGTCTTCGAATCCATAAGCATGAAATGTCTATTTGCTTACAGTTTATTTTTTACATCCAAGGTTTAATAGTTTTCCACTTGTACATATTTTGTTCGATTTGTCTAAATGTTTAGCTTCCTTTCCGTCTGATGCAGTGGTAAATAGTATTCTTTCAAAATTTCAGATAATGTTACAAAGAAATTTACTTTTAAACACTGACCTTGTATCATAGAGTAATTTATTTCAAAATATATTTAAATTTCTCTTGAAGTGTCTTCTATGACTCATGGGTTGTTCAAAAGCAATCTTTCCAATTTCAAAGTACCTGGGTATTTTCTAGCTGTCTTTCTGTTTTTTTACTTCTAGTTTGATTGTATTGTGATCAGAAAATGTATTGTGTGTGATTTCTATTATTTTACATTTATTTGTATATATGCTATGGCCCATAATGTAGCTCATTTTAGTGACTGTTTCAAGTTTTAGAAGAATGCGTTTTCTGCTCTTCTTGGAGTCAATGTTTTATAATACCAGTAAGAAGAAGTTGATTGATAATGACAAGTCTATATCCTCACAAATTTTCAATCTGCTTCACCTACTGAAAGAGAGGTGTTCAACTTCCCAGCCATATGGTGTATTTGTGCTTGTAATTCCATTTTTGCCCCGTGTATTTTAATGTTTTGCTATTAGGAACACACACATTTGGGGTGATGTATTTCTTGTATAACTCTGCTGGGTTATACAAGTGCATCAGAGTCAGTCTGGTAGATTGAAGGAGGGCTGAGCTGAGCACTGGCTCATGCTTGTTATCCTGGTGATCAGGAGACTGAGACCTGAAGGACTGAGGTTCAGAGCCAGCCTGGACAGAAAAATGTGTGATAGGCTCTACCTTTAATGAACCAGCAAAATGTTGGACAAGAGGTGTGGCTGAATTGGCAGAGCGCCCAGAAGTGAGCACAAAAGCCAAGTGAGAGTGCAAGACCTAGCAATACGACAGTTTGATTCCATCTGTGCAATTGCAAGTGCTAGAATTTCTTTCTTTTTAAAGTCTGAAAAGTATGCCATTTTCTTTTTCTACTGATCTGTTGATTGCATAACTTGACTGTTAGGCATTGTGCTGTAATGCACTTCAACATACTGGTTTCAGATCTTTTGTGTAAATAAATGCCTATAAATGGAATTGCTGGGTTTGTTTTTTTTAGGGAACTGCACAGATTTTTTTTTTTTTTACTCACAGCTGTACCTGAAGAGTAAGCCAAAACCTTCCACTGGGAGGTCAATTCTCTCCTTATTTTCCTGGTACTGAGGCTTAAACTAGAACCTCTTTTCCATTTACCAGACTGACTATCATTTACTTGGAGAAAGATATAATCCTTCTTTATATTTTCAATGGTGTCCCACTAAAATTAGTGCTACATCTCAAATTTGTCCTAATAGAGATAAAAGTCCTGGGGAATAGGTCTTGTTTGATATTACATTTTCATAGCAAGACCCAATTTTTAAAACTTAGGCTTTTAGCAGCAGCAGGAGTAGCTAAAATATGTATAAAACATGCTTTGCCCTCCTCACTAATTAAGACTTTAGTTATGATTGCAATTTCTTTAAGTGTTGCATTCTTATTTAATATTTAAAATGATTGAACGACTATTTATATAGAGTCCAAATATTTTTAATGCTATGTTCAGCCAGTTTTACTATCTATTTTCTAAAAAGGAACATTTTGTTGGTGATAATGTTCAATGCATTTATTTGCCTTGCTCTATATATGCTATATATTTTCCAACATTGTTACATGTATTTTTTCCTGGTAGTGTAGAAATAGACCATGATTTGTGGAAAGAAAAATATCTAGATACTGCTTTTTAGGGCTAAGCTGATAATAACAACCAAAGTTTAAAAAAAGAAGAAAAAAAATCAAAGCAACTGATAAAAACACCTGCTTTAAATCAACATCTTTCTTCAATCTCTGAATAAGATAGAAATTCAATGTGTAGTCTCTGTGAAGCTTAGAAAAGGACAAGTCCTCAATTTAAAGGATCTAATAGCCTGAATGCCCCTTGAGAATCTAGATTAATGGAGGTTACTTAGAGAATTGCAGAACATAGGAAATCCAGCTAGCGAACGTGTAACACTTGGATCCAAAAGCTAAAATGCTTTCACATGAGGCAAAAGCAAACAAAGAGAAATATCCACAGATGTAATAAAACACCAGTGATGTAAGATTTCCTGTTGTGTCTTTGGCTTTGCAGATATATGTAGATTGACATATATCAATTATATCCGTGTAAAGTGGAGATTATGGAGAAACCTATGTTAATATTCAATAATTTCCATATTCCCTTGTGATCTTGCTACCTAGGGTCGGCAAAATACTAAGCTGACTTCTACCTATAGAAATTGATTCTTTTTTTTTTTTTTTTTCTTTTTGCCAGTCCTGGGGCTTGAACGCTGTGCCTGAGCACTGTCCCTGGCTTCTTTTCGCTAAAGCCTCGCACTCTACCACTTGAGCCACAGTGCTACTTCTGGCTTTTTCTGTTTATGTGGTGCTGAGGAATCGAACCCAGTGCTTCATGTGTACAAGGCAAGCTCTCTACTGCTAGGCCACATTCCAGCCCAAAAATTTATTCTTGACAGTAACATTTGAATTGTTCTCATTGACCTACATATTGAAATTAAAACACCATAAAAAAACAAAACACTGCCAATCTTAAAAGTAAACTTCATTCAGATCCTTGTAGGAGAGTCAGGAGTAATTTGTCTAGCTTCCCTTTAGAGGAAGTGGAACCCACTGCCCAGGAAAGTTCACGAAGTGCCCGACATCATCCAGGGATAACTAGAAGGACTTCTCCGAGGAAGTGATTCTTAGAGGAAGTGGAGGCTCAGGAACTGAGGTCCGACAGCCTGTCCCAATTTAGTTGTTTAAACTTCACTCATTCATACTGATTCATGATACCCAGGAAAAACTTTCCCCTTGCAATATCTGTTGTTTTTCAAATGGAAGCTTGATGAGCAAGTCAACAGTAAACACAAGGTTTTGGGGGAGAAAAAAACAATGGGTGAGTTACTTGAAGTAATAAACTGTAAAGATAGGAAAACGAATTTGCATATAAATATCATTTTCCATTTTGATCTGAAGGCTGTTGGGGAAGCTTCCTTCCTTACCCGTAGCAACTATTTAGTTCACTCATGAACTAATAATCAGGAACTGGTTATCCAGGCGATTGTAAAACTGTTTAGTTTAGATGAGCCCAGAATTTTAAATTTCCTACAGAACTGGAAACTTCATATAGAATTTTTAATAGTACCCAAGTAGGGTCCTTAAAAGGCAATTTACATTTCCAATTATCTTTATTTTAACAGCAAAAGATAAATTGAATCTTAAAAGTTAAAAAAGGCTGCTCTCAGAATCAAGAATAGTTCCTCAAATTGTGTACATTCTCCATCGTGACAACTTTTTATTTTTATTTTTTAATACTTTGCAAAAGAACAGTGTGAATTGTGTGTCATGGGCTGGCATTGACTTGAGACGTCTGGGGCTGATGTCTCTAACTGAGACTTGTAAGAGAAACAAACAGGACTTTGTCACTATAGCTTCGGTGAAGTGTGATATGAGCCACGTATATCATTGTTTAAAGACACTCAAAAGCAGTCAGCCAAAAGAGCCTCTGGAATTGGCCAGCATAACAACTAGAATACATGTATTTATGAAGACAAGAGGCTAGAAGGCAAAAAGGCTAGAAGGCTCATACTCTATTGAGAGAATGACAGAGGGGTGTAGATTTTAACCTTAGTGAGACATAAAAAGGGTAGCAAGTCAATTCCATTGCTCAATTACAAACAAGAATTCCCAATTACAAAAAAAATCCAGATGGTTCAATGCCTTATAAGCTCTAGAGGATCTATACTAGTCAAATATTTTTAAGGCATGTGTTTGATAGCAGGGCTTATCTTTGTATATTTATCTCCCTGAGCTGTTTGAATCATGTGACTCCTACTTTATGTCTTGTTTTAGCTTCTTGAAACATGATTTTGTTGTCAGTGGCAGGAACACTAATATAAAAAGCAGAGTTTGTGTGTTTTGTAGGTACACATAGATCATGATTGAGGGCCATGAGAAACTGCAGGTGCTCTTTCATTACATCAGAAAAACGTTTGTTGTTTTTTTTTTTTTTCGCTGTGTTACAAGTTTGTGTTCTTATACTTTCTTAACTTGTTCCTTTCAGAATAATTTCCCCAGAGTCAAATCCTAGCCAAGTGCAGCCTTTCCATATCGAGGCATATGTAAGGCTAGCTTGAGGTTTTTTGTGAAGTTGTAAAAGGTTGACGGTTTCTTTACTGGTTGGCTTAAGTCTGAAGTTGTGGAAGTTTTCATATCAGAACAGCTGCACTTACATTTTCCATCCCAAATGTCTTCCCATTTGTTCAAAACCAGGGGATAATTGAAAAAGCAGTTTCATAAGACTCTGTCTTTCTAAAGGAAAATAAAATTGGGTTTAAACATGCAAAGTATAAGTTGATAGTCACTGTTTTAGAGTAGAGTAACACTTACACATTCTCTTATAACCAGTTAGACATTGTGTAAACAAAATGTAAACTTGTTTATGTTTGCCATCTACATCTGTTTGGCTTCACAGAAACGATGCTATTTTACTACTACAAGAGTAACTTTTCCTTTTATTTGTTGTATTGTAAATGATGTGGGTAATGATTGCTATATATACAGTGAAAAAAACTATAAGTAAAATTGAATAGATTTCTATGGATAGGATTTAAATGGCCGAAAACAGCATATTTTTATCTCTAAGATAAACAGTATCATCTTTTTTTCTGACTGTTGCTCTGTGATTTTTCTAAGACCTCAAATCAAAATAAGTCAAAATGAAAAAGAAATCTTCCTAATTCCTTCCTTCCTTCCTTCCTTCCTTCCTTCCTTCCTTCCTTCCTTCCTTCCTTCCTCCCTCCCTCCCTCTCTCCCTTCCTTCTTTCCTTCCTTTCTTTTAACAAAATAGCAAATGCAACTGTCAAATTCCCTAAGAACTGTAAATGGCTCTTATTAGTTATTTCTTAATCTCAACTGTAATTACAATAAGTAATGTGGTTTCCAGAAGAATTTGAATAATTAAAGAGCAACTTCTGATTTTCTCTGGTAGAGTAACAAAAAGTAATATTATATGAATAGCAGGAATTATGGAAGAAAAAGTTTAGGAAGGAGCATTTTAACTAGCAAACTGATGAATTTAAAAATTTCCAACTTATCATTCTTTTTGTACCAAGACATCTGACCTAGTAGTTACAGATGGATAACATTAGCAAGAAAACAGCTTGAGTTTTAATTTTTAATGTAACATAATGATAAATATTCCCTCTCTCCGCCTTCAACTTGTCTGTTCAATATCCATTTGGGACACATGAACTCAGGTTGACTGTGGTTACCTATGGAATTGGGGTGAAGACTAGCATGGATAAATGAAATTCACAGATAACCTCAAGATGTTTTACCTTTTAGCTATCCAATCTCCCTAGCCTCCAAATTATTTCAGAGACACTGAGATACAATGAAATATACACAGCATGTTTTGGTTTTTCTTCCAATCCTTACTTTAGTTGATGAGCTTAACAGAAGTCTGGGGAAACTGGAGTGATCAGTAGAGGATGAGGGAAAAGGTTTGGACTTTTAACTCCTCCATCTTAGGTGAGCATGGATTTACTACCAACACTTCCTTGCAAACCATTTTGTTTCATCCCCTAGTATTATAACTTGCTTTTTGGTGAGAAGAGTCTTCTTGATGCTGAGAAATTGCTCAAAACCTACTGAGATAAAGCAGACAGTTTCCATTTTGTCTGGCAAATGAGCACTTATCTGTGGCCGATGGCCTGAACATGGAGATAGCTTTTCTTATGTGCATTATGTTTATTTTTTGGATCTAGTCAATGGTAGAGCTGAAGCTAGAGAAAACAGTGAACTGTCCTCTAGTTCCACAACTACTTTTAGCAAGGCAAACCATCTTTCTTTGGGACAGTAATCATGATAGAACTGTATTTGTCAGTTTCTGTGTAATGATCATTTCATTTTAGTGAAAATTACTATGTAGGGTAACTAGAAGGCTAAAAACAAATTCAGGAAAACAATTTGGGTGTAATTCCTGTTAGAAATTGCTCTTTAAAATTTGGATTATCCCTATAATCCTAACTACCCAGGTTGAGATTTGAGGATTACACTTCAAAGTCGGCTGGGGCAGACAAAGCCACAAGACTCTTATAACCAATTAACTAGAAAGAAGCTGGAAATGGAGGCCTGGTTCAAACAGTAGAGGCCTATGCCTGAGTGCAAAAAGCTAATCAGAGCTCAGTGCCCTAAGATCAAACCTCAGCATAGGCATTAACATAAAATAAGAAAAAATAAACACATTGGGATAATATCCTGCATGTAGATATTAGTTTATTTACTTTGAAAAACAAAACAGCAGGTTCACATCACGAATCTGTTTGTTTCCTTGTAAACAATTATTAAGTGTATGAGTTACATGCATCCTATATTCTTTTCACTATACAAAATCATTATTATTCCAGCTTTAAGGAAAAATAGTCTTGGCATCCAAGATTTAAATCTCCAGTATCTAAACACAAGGAGGTGCTGTAAGATAACATTAAGGAACACTTTCTTTCTAGATTTCTCAGATTCTTGTTATATAAAGTCCATTAACTAAACTGCCCTGAGAGGCCCTAAATGTTCAAACTCAAAGCAGCACAGCAGAGCTGAATATCTTTTGGAGTGGAGGAACTCTCTCCAGGGGACAGGGGTGATAGCTTTGTGAAGATTTCCAGGGAAATAATAAAGTTTTAATGTTTACTAGAAGCCTATATATACAAAGAACTGTTTGTGGGAAGGCAGTAAAAAAATGCTGATACCATTTTATTGTGTATATTAATTGTCACTATTCAGTTTAAAATGCAATGAAAAAGCCAGGACAGAATGCAACACAAAATTCTGGAGTTAGTGTTTCACTTTGCGCTCGAACAACTAGATGGAGTTCTCAGGACAACCGTTTTTAGGTCTATAAGGAGAAATCTGTTTATAATTTCCTGCTACACCAATAGTATCTTCTCCTAGTCTAATAAGTCGTTTGGTGAGGAGATAGAAGGGGGATGTTGAACTCGGGACTTGCCCTTGCTAGGCAAATGCTCCATATCTTCCCTCCCCTGCTTCTAGCGTTAGTTGTTTATCAGACAGGGCCTTTCACTTTCCCTTGATGCTTTCCTCACACCACAGTGTTCCTGACTATGCTCTTGTGTAGCTGAAGTTAAAAGCCCATGTCATCATTCATCATGCCTAGTCTAGTAACTTTTTAAATTATCAGCTTCATTGAGGTGTAATGCACATAAAGTAAAACTAACCAGTTTTGTTTTGGTGCCAGTCCTGGGCACCAGAAACTCAGGGCCAAGGCTCTGTTCCTGAGTTTTTTTGTTCAGTTTCAGATTTTTTTTGGTAGTTAATTGGCTATAAGAGTCTCACAGACTTTCCTGCTGGAGCTGGCTTTGAACCATGATCCTCAGAGCTCAGCCTCCTGAGTAGCTAAGATTACAGGTGTGAGGCACCAAGGATGCTATTTTATTTTTTCTTTAATTCCAGCCCTAGAGCTTGAGCTCAGGACCTGGCTCTCAGGCCCTAAGCTTTTGTGCTCAAGGCTAGTACACTACCACTTAAGCCAAAGTTCCATTTCCGGCTTTTTTGGTAGTTATTTGGAGATAAGAGTTTCATGGATTTCTTGTGCAGGCTGGCTTCAAATGTGATCTTCAGAAGTTATATTTTCAACTTTTTTTTTCTTGCCAGTCCTGGGGCTTAAACTCAGGGCCGGAGCACTGTCCCTGACTTCTTTTTGCTCAAAGCTAACATTCTACCACTTGAGCCACTTCGGGCTTTTTCTGTATATGTGGTGCTGGGGAATCGACACTAGGGCTTCATGTATACGAGGCAACCACTTTACCACTAGGCCATATTCCCAGCCCTGGGTATGGTGTTTTTAATTTTAGCCATTTCTAGTGGCTGTAATGTGTATTTCTCTAGTGACTAGCATTGCCATCTTGTCTCATGTTGATTTTCCATCTATAAATCTATCTTGGAGATGTTCTCATTCAAATATTTCACCAAGTTTTAATTGGGTTGTGATTTCTTATTGGTTTAGGAGTTTTAAAAATATATGTCACGTAAGTATTTCCATGTGCATTTGGTTCAGATATACTTTTCCTTCTGTGTGGGTCATGTCCTTTCATTTCATATGGCATTTTTAGTTTTTATGGTGTCATTTTTTTTAATGATCAATGCCTTTTTTTAAACTGCTGTTAAGAAAAATCTTTGCTTGGTGCAATATCACAAAGATTGTAATGCTTTCTTCTAGAAGTTTTATAGTGTTAGGATTTTACTTCAGTCCCAAGGTTATTTGTGTTAATTTTGCACAAGTTGTTAAATCAAGTGCAATTTCATTTGTTTTGCAAATGAAATCTAAAATTTGAAGCGTCCCTTCCTGAATGTACTATCGTTTTCCTGCTGCTTTCACATGTTTTCCAAAAATCAACTGTCCAAGGGCTGAGTCGGGTGGCGGTGCCTGTAGTCCTAGCTACAGAGAGGCAGAGATGGAAGAATTGACACTTTTTTTGGTAATTTTTATTGTCAAACTGATGTACAGAAAGGTTACAGTTTCATACGTTAGGCCTTGGGTACATGTCTTGTACTGTTTGTTACCTCCTCCCTCATTCCCTCCTCCCCCTCCTCCTTTCCCTCCCCTCCCCGCCATGAGTTGTTCAGTTCATTTACACCAAACAGTTTTGCAAGTATTGCTTTTGTAGTCATTTGTCTTTTTTACCCCGTGTCTCTCGATTTTGGTATTCCCTTTCAGTTTCTTAGTTCTAATACCAGTATACACGGTTTCCAACGTACTCAGATAAGATTACAGAGATAGTGCAGGTACAACCACAGGAAGGGGATACAAGAAGATCATCAATAATAGAAGCTACAGTTACACATAGCACGTTGAAAGTAGTTACAATAGTGATATAACAGTCGTTTCCATAACATGGAGTTCATTTCACTTAGCATCATCTTATGTGTTCATAAGGGCATAACTATTGGGTTCTTGTGATCCTCTGCTGTGACTTGCCTAAACCTGTGCTAATTATTCCCTACGAGGGAGACCATAGAGTCCATATTTCTTTGGGTCTGGCTCACTTCACTTAGTATAATTTTTTCCAAGTCCTTCCATTTCCTTACAAATGAAGCAATGTCATTCTTTCTGATAGAGCCATAAAATTCCATTGTGTATATGTACCACATTTTCCTGATCCATTCATCTATTGAAGGGCATCTGGGTTGGTTCCATATTCTAACTATGGCAAATTGTGCTGCGATGAACATTGTTGTGCTGGTAGCTTTAGTGTGTTCTTGTTTGTGGTCTTTTGGGTAGATGCCTAAAAGTGGGGCTGCTGGGTCACAGGGTAGCTCTATGTTTAGCCTTCTGAGGAATCTCCATACCGCTTTCCAGAGTGACTGAACCAGTTTACGTTCCCACCAACAATGAAGTAGGGTTCCCTTTTGGCCACATCCCCTCCAACATTTGTTATTGTTTGTTTTCTTGATATAGGACACTCTTACTGGGGTGAGATGGAATCTCAGTGTTTTGATTTGCATTTCTTTTATGGCCAGTGATGTAGAGCACTTTTTCATATGTCTCTTGGCCATTCTCATTTCCTCATCAGAGAAGTCTCTTTTTAAGTCTTTAGCCCACTTGTTGAGGGGGCTCTTGGTTCTTTGCAGTTTTGTTTTGGAGGAATGTAATTTTTTTAGTTCTGCATATATTTTACATATGAGGCCTTTGTCTGTTGTATGGCCGGTAACGATCTTTTCCCAATCTGTGGGCTTTCTGTTTAGGAAGAATTGACACTAAAGTCCAACCTGAGTAAAAACTAGCAAAACTCTGTCTCAAAAAAAAAAACCCAACCCAGCTGTGTGTGGTGGTTTATGCCTATAATTCTAGCTGGTTCTGGGCAAAAAGATGAAATCCTGAGTGAAAAAATATAACCAACTAAAGAACAAAAGGGTGGCGGTATGGCACAAGGAGTAAAGTATTGCCTAGGAAGTATGAGACCTTGAGTTCAAAACTCAATATTGACAAACAAAAGCCCCAAATAAAAGCAAAAGAAATCAGCTGTCCATATGTACATTGCCTTATTTCTGTATTCACTCACTGATCTGGTGACCTATTTATCCAATGCATATATTAACTGGACCTAAGAATGCTTCTATCAGGGACTTTGAGATTGGTTTGGTTAGAGCCTAGTGACTGGTTTTTTTTTTTTTTTTTTACCTTTACACCAGCAACACCATCCTACCTTTCTTCCACTTTGCAGCTACATAGTATGCAAGGCACCATGCAAAATGAAAAAATGGGCTGCTTGATTCTAAAATATATTAAAATTTTTAAGATAGTCACAAAGAGCATTAAACTAAACACAAGACCTTTCTAAAAGGGTTTTCTGTTCAACCCTTTCTTTCCCTGTACTCTTTCTTGCAAAGAAATATCTGTCTGTCTATCTATCTGTCTGTTTCAGAGTCACAGCTCCAACTTGTAGGATGACTGCTAGGTTTGTCATGGCTTCTGTCTGTTCTGTGGTCTGGAAATTATCTCCAGGCAGTATTATCTCTTGTTTTCTTGTTTCAGTGTCCATCACTGTCTAGTGTTCAGTAGCTTGACATCTGCAGTTGCATATATTTTCTTTGTTTTGATTTTTTTGTCATTTCAGGTTGGACAGTAAATCTGGTACCTTCTTGAAAAGGAGTAGAGGCAATTCCCTTACTCAATCTTTTTAATTGCTACTTTAATCATCAGTACATCTTTTTAAAGAACTTGAAGCTTTTTAGTGGCCATTTTCCTACTTCCCTCCTTTCCTCCCTCCTTCCCTCCTTCCCTCCTTCCCTCCCTCCCTCCCTCCCTCCTTTTCTTCCTTCCTTCCTTCTTTCCTTCCTTCCTTCCTTCCTTCCTTCCTTCCTTCCTTCCTTCCTTCCTTCCTTCCTTCCTTCCTTCCTTCCTTCCTTCCTTCCTTCCTGCCTTCCTTCCTTCCTTCCTTCTCCTCTCTGTCTCCCTCCCCCCCTTTTGCTGGGGCTTGAACTCAGGACCTCTCACTTTAACTTGGCTTTTTCCTCAAGGCTGGTGCTCTGCCACTTGACCCACACTTCCACTTTGTGACAATTATTTTTATGGGAAGAGGAGGAGGAATCCTTTCTCTGTAGCTTACACAAACATGAAGTAGAACATTTTCATCCCTCCTTCATTTTGGAGTAACAAGAGAACTTTGTTTACACTATATAGCACTGAAAACAACAGTGCTTCTCACCTCTAAGTATGTAAATTGGGATATGATTTTAATTTGTTCTTGAGTGGTACAGTGAAACTCAGAGAATTACATAATTCAAATGTGTAAACTACTGAGATTTCTTTATGCTATTGTCAGCACTAGAAGGGCCATGCAAAGCATTAATTACATCGATTCTTTTTGAGTATTACTGAATCAATAACTTACAAATTGTCCAGTTCCCCTTTCCTGTTCCTTTTCCAGATGAGAAATTCCATTTGACTTAGAACGCTATCCAGTGACAGTTCAGTTCTGACAAATTCTTTGCCCACATTAAAAAGAAAAAAAAAACCAACCAGCAGTATCAGCTACACTTATTTTGCATCTGATGTCAAACACCTTTAGAGTTTCTCCTTTATTTACTAAACTTTCTGGAATTTTTGGCCCATTCCAATTGGCACATTTGGGCGATAATTTCTGGCGAGGGTAAAGCGTGAATGCTTTGAAAAGTCTTCAGAAGCAGCCTCTGCAACAGCTTCTGTTGGCAAAGCGCAGCCCAGAGCAGCGCCAGGAGCTCCCTCCAGCTTCCCTGCATTGTCTCCCAGGCCTTTCTACGCATGCTCCTAAGAATACCTGGCTTTGTCCTGTCTGGTGGGAGCTGGTGCTTTGGAATAAATGAAAGCCACCCCCAGACTCTGGTTGGGTGACCACACGGCACAAATGTGTGTGGATTCATGTTTATGCATATTTGTAAACTTCTGGTTTGAAATGGACATTTGTTCTGTGAAACCACTCATACTGTTTTCCAAAGCAAGGTTTGGAATCATCAAGAAATTTCGGATATGATTTTATAATGGCTTTGACGGAAGAGAATTCTGAAACAAAAATTAGGATGAAAAGAATCATTATAATAAGCCTAGAAATGTGTTACACATTTAATACATTTTCTTTTGAAAGCTCAAGGACTCAGATTAAATGTCATGCAGCTTTTGAGAATGTCTATTAGGGTAGGAATCATGGGCACATGTGAATATTTTCCTCTAGGAGGAAAGAGACAGCTACATACTGAGCCAGTTCCATAGGTAAGTCACTTGGCATACATTGTCTCTCATAATCCTCCAAACAAAGGACAAGGTTGCTGTTAGTAGCCTTGAGTTCAATGACGTTAAGAGTTTGAACAAGGTAATACAATGAGCTAATGTCAAAGTCAGAGTGTGACATTTTAATCTTTTCCTACAAACTGTGCTTTTTCTTTTCCTTTTTTTTTTTTTTTTTGCCAGTCCAGGGTCTTGAATTCAGGGCCTGAGCACTGTCCCTGGCTTCTTTTTTCTCAAGGGTAGCACTCTACCACTTGAGCCATAGTCCTACTTCTGGCTGTTTCTATATATGTGGTGCTGAGGAATCGAACCCAGGGCTTCATGTATGCGAGGCAAGCACTTTACCACTAGGCCATATTCCCAGCCTCTACTTTTTCCTTTACAAGGAAGATTTTTCCCACAGGAGGACAGGTTTATATGCATGTGTGTGCATGCTTATGCATGTGTATATTTACATGCACACATCTCCAGGTGTGCATGAATTTGCATGCATGAATATGCATGTGTGAGAGCATGTATGCATGATGACATGCATATGCACATGCATTTGCTTTACATATATGGGTGCATGTACATACATGCATACGTCCAGGCAAGCATGTATGTGATACATGCATTTGTGTATACGGTTTGTGCATACGTGGGTGTGCACATGCATGCCTTTGTATATGTTTCTGCAACACATGCTTGTGCCACTGAAAAGTTGCTCAAGGATTCTCAGTCACTTCCATAAGCAAATGTTGGAAAGAATCCACACAATCTGCATTCATTTTGAACAGCAGAGAATATAAATTTTGTTGCCCATTCCATTGTATCCTCAAGTATTGTGTTTGCAAAACTTGATGAGGTTGAGGGTAGAGTCCTGACTAAGAATTCCATCTTTGGCAGTTTAAAGTAAAGCATATTCTTAAACCATATTCCTTGATTGTCACTGGAACTGGAAAGAAGCGTGAAGTTACTGATTGATGGGGGCTCCAGCGTGATGGAAGCAAAGACTAAGAATGCTTTGACTTAAAAGGTATATCTCATGCTCAAGACTGGAGGTGACTGACCTCGAGAGGCTGAGGCACAAAGAACCAGCCTTTGTCCCAGAATGCGGAGGAGGTGAGGAGGAGCTTGAGGAGAATCGCTGGGGCTCGCTGGATTTTCTAGACAGCCAGTGCACCTGGTCCCAAGTAACAACCATTTGTTTGTGTGGGGTTTACGGAAAGAATATCAACATAAGAAGATTAAAGAAAAACTTCATTTTCCTCTTCAATTTAACCCGATGCTATTTTAAGAAATAATAAAGTCTCCTCTAGGACAGCCACTTGGGATTCTCAATTTAAGTGACTTTTTCTCGATGCCTGCAATGTAAGCATATAATATTTTACACTGTTTATCCAGCTTAATTCAAGTGAATTACTGCAGTCTGTCCCCTGGTCCACAGACTCATTATGATAATCATATTGATAACAATGAACTATTTGAATATTTAAGATACTTTCCTTCCCTTAATATAAGGCAAATGTTAATAAATTTTTACAGAACCAGTGGGAGAGAGGAAGGCATGTCACGATCAGGAACACGAGCTGGAGCTGAGGTGCCTATATTTGAATCCCCACTTCATCCATTATCTGTGTGAAATTGAATATATTCCTTTACTCTCTGTATATTGTCACAATGACTAGAGAACAGCAATAAATTGGTATGGCCCAATCTGTCTGCTCTGAGGATTAGCAAATCTGCTACCTGTACTGTACAGCTATGGGGCTAGCACCTGTTACACAGTTACTATTTAAGGTTGGCAAATAATGTCTCAAAAACAAATTCAGGGTCTGGAGGCATGATCAAGTGGTAGAGCATCTTCCTAACAAGTATAAAGCCCTGAGTTCAAACACCAGTATAGAAAAACAAAGCAAAACCATCTCTCAACTCAGGCAGATTTAATATGTTTAATATAAAAATGAGTACTAAAATGAGTTTGATAGTTACAAATAAAATGTAAACTAAAATCTCTATTTAGTGTAATGGTGAGTAGATTTACATCATCTTTGATGTTAACTCCGTTGCCTTGTCGGAGGAGGTTGTTTTATTCAAGCACTTTTTCCCCCTGAGCAGCCTACAAGGACATAAATAGTAAGGTATATAGTAATGTATTATTGGAATCACAAGTAAATAGACACTTGTTTTAGTTTGTTACAATTTCAGAAGATTATTGACTGGTGACTTACATATTTCTCAGCTTTAGATTCATAGAAGGAACAAGATTGAAGAGGTACCAGATACCATGTCTAGTGAGAAAACTTGTCCTGGTTTGTCATTTGTAGATACGTGCCTTCTCTTTGTATCTTCACATGGAAGGAGGCATGGGTTTGAACAGATTCTAAGCTGGCCTCAGGATTCATAACTCTTAGTAAACACCATGCAAACTCTCCTCTTCTGGGATATGTACAGACTAAGCAATAAAAACGGCAGAGATGGGGCTTGGGATATAGCCTAGTGGCAAGAGTGCCTGCCTCGGATACACGAGGCCCTAGGTTCGATTCCCCAGCACCACATATACAGAAAACGGCCAGAAGCGGCGCTGTGGCTCAAGTGGCGGAGTGCTAGCCTTGAGCGGGAAGAAGCCAGGGACAGTGCTCAGGCCCTGAGTCCAAGGCCCAGGACTGGCCAAAAAACAAAAACAAAAACAAAAAAAACAGCAGAGATGATAGGATGGATATGATTATACATGTGTGATTTCATTACATGAAATTGTCCAGCCTGTCTTGTGAGAAGACTCAGTCTCAGTCTTTGAAAAAGAAAGCGACTGTGTTGCAAGAAGCCCACATGGCAAGAAACTTAGCCTTCGCTCTTTCAACTCACAAGGTACTGAGTACTCTAACAGCTCTGTGAGAAGGAAGTAGATGTCTCTCCTCTCGAGATTCAGGTGAGACTATTTGAAAAATGCTCAGCGAAGCTGTGCTTCAACTCCAGATCGACAGAAATAGAAATAGTAAGGGTGTCTCTTAATGCACTACATTTGTGACAATAATGTCCATTTTCTGTTGCTATAATGACATATCCAGAGATTTCTTTAGGTCACAGTTCTGGAAGGTATGGTAGCAGTATGGAGTTGGCAGGGGCTGTGCCACATAATAGATATTGTCATGGCAGGAGCATGTGTAAAAGAGCTACAGCCTATGGAAGAACAGGAAATCTGGGAACAAATCACAGGTCAGGCGTGCTCTTCTGGAGCAACTTGCTCTCATGGGAACTAACTCAAGGTCCTATGGAGAAGTAACTTAATCTGATAGCAAAGGCCTTCTTTGTTAAAGGTCCCACTGCCTCTTAACATGGCCATGGTGAAGACCAAACTTCTTTCCCATGAATCTTTTGGGATTCACCCTAGCATAGCACAGATTTTGGTTCCAAGAGTGGGTTGATATTATTTTACCTAAGATGGAGGACTAGCTTTGGAACTGCATAGTAGGTGGCCGCTGGTAAGTTTTTGAGAGGCCTGATGTCCAAAGCTTCATTCCCTGCTGCAGACAGTCAGAAATCTGGACTTTAAGGATGCAACTTATATAGGTTCAAGGGGAAGTGGGAATGTGTTATTGGAAACTCAAGGAAGGAAAGCCCTTGTTATAGAGAATCAGAAAGCCTACCATTTTCCCCTTGAAATATGGAACAGAGATTGATTACAAGTGATACACTTAGTTACTGAGCTAATGAGATGTCTAAGGTAAAAGAATCCCACATACTGCTTGACTTTTTCCTTTTTATTTTGCTGCTTGTGGTAAAAATGTAAGATGAGGGAGATAAATTGAGAGGAAAAACTGCTACACCGAATTAGATCAGTCTCTCTCTGGGGTCTGTGGTTAAATTTGAGAGACGGTTCCATTCCTGACACAAATGCAAGGTCTAGGAGAAAACATAAGATGTGATTTGCACAGCCTTTTGTTAAAACCTTCCAGAGGACTAGAGTAGCACGAGTTACATGGAAGGCCTTGATGAAATTATGTTGTTTCTTAGAATTTTGTTAAAAAATGACTAAGTGTTTAAGAAACTCTTGTACCTTTATATAACCAACTAAATCTTAGTACTATTTACAGAAAACCCACAAAGTTTAAAAAAAAATCCATTCAGTAAAAATAATGCTCACTTAAGACTAAAAGGGCTGGGCTCCAGTGGCTCACGGCTGCAATCCTGGTTACTCAGGATGCTGAGATCTGAGGACTGCAGTTTGAAGCCAGCTTGGGTAGACAAGACAATGAAACTCTTATCTCCTTAACTACCAAAAAGATGGAAGTGGAGCGATTGCTCAAGTAATGGAGTCTTTGCCTTCATCAAACAAACCGAAGGACAGTACCCAGGCTTAGAGTTCAAGCTGCAGGACACGCCCCCCCCAAAAAAATTAAAAAATGAAAGAAGCAAAGAGAATAAAAAGTGGAAGACGCTGCTGGATCCCCCCAAATTTTAAAGCAAGAAGCAGTTTGTTGGAAGTATTCAGTTGCAAACATGTATTACTTTACACACACAGAGGAACCTAGAGAGTACAGTTGAAAACCATGACAAATTATCACTCTTTGTACTATGCGAGAACACAGAAGGCAGCATGTACAAATCAGGGGTAGGGCTCTCACTACCCTCAATCTGCCAGGACCTGCATTTTAGACTTCCTGGCTGCCAGGACCATAAGAATGGTGGATTATAAATCACCCAGCTTATGACGTTAGATGTAACATTCTGAATGGACTAGGATAAAGGGTGATCATGATTTTTAAAAAATAACTTCATTTGAGTTATTCCTAAGTCACTGAAAAAACCTACTACTTGGACCAAAAGCAGACAAATGGATTGACATGAATGAAAGCATGATGGGTGGTGGGCGCCGGGGAGGCTCACAAGGTTCTCGAATATTTTTGAAGTGCCTAAAGTTGTTCCTCTGGGGAGCAGCCATGTTATTCTAGGGCCTTCTGGGTACCTTTGTCAAAGAGAGAATGTTGAGCTGCAGAGGCCCAGGGTACAGCTCAGTGTGTCATTTATGTTCTAAGCTTGTGAATGCGGAGCGATTCCACAAGCTCAAAATAAGTAGGTCGCAATTCTTTGCAATACCAAGCTTTAAAAACTCACTCCATTTTTTTCAATGTCCAGATGCTATAGACATATTTTTTTCAGTGGTAGGAATCCTAAAAAAAAGTTACACGTACATAATAATGGCTTACATGAGGTCTAAACTAGAACATAAAATTGGGGGAATTTGTAAGTCAATTTCAACATGAAAAAAATTACCTCGTAAAACTGAATACCCAATGCTTTTTGAATAATTCCCACATGCTGGACACTGTTCGAATTGCTTCATCTATATGATTCCATTTAATCTTTACAGTGACACTCTGATGTCGGCGTAATTAAGCCCATTTCCATTTATTAGAGGGCACCTGAGGCACAAGGGTTTGGTCAGTGAACCAAGGCCACACAGCTGCGAGGTGGTGAGGTCGCGATGTGAACTCAGATAGTCTGGCTTCAGAAACTGTCTTCTGCATACATATGCAGCAGCAGCTCTCTAATAACTATGCAGAGTGGCTAATTTGTAGGAAGCAAGATTTACCTGTGTAATTACTGCCTCGTTATCTAAAATATCTCCTGCAATGAAATGCTTGAGATTTGCCCTTTTCAAATGGACACCGTATAGTCATTAACAAATGAATGAAGTCTATACTCCAAATAATTATATCGAGAAGAAACTGCTTTGTGATTCTGTCTGGAAGGCAGATACTTTTCTATTTAGTATGCCCTCTCACCAAAAAACTCTTTCTATTTCTATTGGTTATTATTCTATTGATGGTTATTCTTACTGGAATGCTGCCTGTGTTCATCACTTTGTTGGGGAATGTATTGTGGATCAATGGTGGCATTCCCCTCTGGTTTAGTTGCTTAAGGTGCATTGAACTCTTCTGTGGAGGGCAATGGCAAGGCTGAACCAAATCATTATTCATAAGATAGAAAATATAATGAGGAAAAATCCTCATTAAACTGAGACAAATGATCTTTTTAAAACCTCATTTTTAAGTGAAACATTTTACACTGATGCTTGGGATTTTGATGACAAATTTATTGTACTAGATGAAGCATTACTGAATAAAAAGACCTAATTTATGTCTTTCTGGTAACCAATATGAGGTGGAAGTCTAGTAACTGAAACCACAAAGGTTCTTCATTGTTGCTTAGCTGATCAGAAGACAGGGAAAGAACTTATAACCTCAGCATAAAGCTAGGGCCAAACTTTTCTTTATGTGCCTAAGTTAATTCATAAAAATAAGACCGCTGGTAGGAGAGGTTTCAAAATTTTTCCAGTAAGCAAAATGTTTCAAAAACCCTTAATCTAGTGAAAGAGCAATTGCTTATTTGAAAATAATGAGTGAATTTTAGATACTTCTTTGTAGGCATTATCTAACACTCATAAGAACCAATATTAGAGTTGCATTTTTAATGATTATATTTCTCTCAAAGTAGCCTATATTTAACATTTCCTTATAATAATCTAATTTTTCTTGCACTATCTATAACATTGGCCATTAATCTACATAACTTCTATATATGGTCAAGATCATTTGTAGAAGGTGCAAGGTGTAATCTACCCTTATATCAAGGCAAATTAGGTAGTAATCTTTATTATCAATAGATCCATTAAGACACTTTGGGTTCTATAATTTATGCTATTTTGTTATTCTATTTTATTCTTTTATTTCAAGTTTTAAAACATCCTTGTCTTTGAGGAAATGTAGACAATCGCTATTACGGCAAGCATAAATTGTGAGAAATATATAATGACAACCAAAGAAATATGCAGAACTAATATTTGGACAGATTTAAATTTTATTTGAATTGGCTGTCAAGTAAAGTAAGATGTCCAAGATAGGACTGATGGGTTACGAATTAAATTTTGGATTGTACTCATCATTTAAAAAAAATCAATGTAAGACATCACTTTTCAGGTATAACTAAAGCACACATAACTAAAACATGTTTGGTATTAAAGGTATATGGCTCATAGTCTTTTGAGACATCTGTCTCATGGAAAAGATGGAGAGATCCTACTTATGAGTAAATGTCACAAGAAAGATCAGCTATCGTTTGTTACATACAAAATATGTAATTCTGTGAGCTTTTCTTGTTCTATACAACTACAGACAAAATTTATGAGACCTGAAGTGCAGTGAATTTACCTGAAAAGCAGAAGATTCTTAGTCTCTATTAACTTGTGAGACATTCCATCATCTCAAGCTGTCTTCAAACAGCCTAGTGATCTGTTATTTTGGGCTGACAGAGTCTGTGGCAATTATGTGAACATTCATTGTGCAAGGGGTCTATGACTGACTCTAACACAGTCAGTGTATGTTTTAATGCAGTGGTATTGTTTGTCTGGGTACTTGAGAAGCATGTACAGATTCTCTGAGATTTACATGAACAAAGTTTACTGGGAAGTTCTTTGGGGAACAAGGAAGAGTAAAGTGAGCAAAGAAGGGTAAAATGGAGAAGTTGAAATATGACATAGATTCAACAGAATCCCTGCTAGTCTTTCAATGAGGGAGCCTGAACTTGGGTCAGGCAACTGTCGTTGTCTGAGGACAATTCTTGAGGCTGCATCAAGCTCAGAGCCAGTGGTAGACACTGGAAGTTGAAAGTTGGAAGTTGATAAAGTGAGAGCCTCAGTCTGCATCAAGGACTTGGGAGGTAGTTCATGGCACAACCTCTAGGGTCAAATAGGCTGGTTGAAGATCGCTTCCATTAAATCCTTGTTAGGTATATTGTACTTGAACAAGATTTTCAACTTTTCTGTTCCCATGAAGCAGGAATAAAAATATTGGATGTACTGTTATTGAGTTACCATGGGAAAAGGCATAAGTTAGCACATTAAATCGAATAGTAGTTATTGGAATATGGTTAGCACTCAAATCAAAATAACACTGAGATATTCACCTCACCCCAGTTAGAATGGCTATTATCAAGAAAACTTATAATAACAAATGCTTTCAGGGATGTGGCCAAAAGGGAATGCTACTATACTGTTGGTGGAAATGTAAACTTGTTTAGCTGCTCTGGAGGTTCCTCACAAGATTAGATTACAGCTTCTCCATGACCCAGCATGTCTGGGTATAGATAGACCACAAACAAAGCCACAGTAAACTGCCAGAACAACCATGGTCATTGCAGCATAGCCAAGATACCATACCAGTAGCCAAGATATGGGACCAACCCAGATGCCCCTCAGTGGAAAAATGGATCAAGAAAATGTGGTCTATATATACAATGGATTTCTATGCTTCTACCAGAAAGAATGACATTGCCCCTTTCATAACAAAATGGAAAGACGTGGAAAAAATTATATTAAGCAAAATAAGCCAGACCAGAAGAAACATAGGTTGCATGGTTTCCCTAATTTGTGGTAATTAGAACGTGACTATAAATCTACTAGCAAACACACTGGATATTAAAAGACCAAAAAAATACACTTAGACATGATAAATTAAACAGGACCCTAGGCATTTGCACAGTGGGACCAAAGAAAGATATTCTTAGGAGAGGATCACAAAGGCTCAATAGCCATGTGCATAAAATCATATAAAATGATGTTTATTAAAATGAACTCCAACAAATGGAAACAAGAGGTTTGATGTTATTTTTGCTTCTTAGGTTTCTTTGTTTCTCCTTTGTTGCTGTTGTTGATTTCTGTCCCTTTTTTCTTTTTTTCCTTTCTCTCTTTTTCTTTTAATGTTTATTGTCAAGGTGATGTACAGAGGGGTTACGTTACATACGTAAGGCAGTGAGTACCTTTTTTGTCAAATGTGTTACCTCCTTCCTCATTTTTCTCCCACCTTCCTGCCTCCCCAATTCCCTCCCCCAACAGAGTTGTACAGTTGGTTTACAGCATATTGTCTTGTAAGTATTGCTGTTGCATTGGTTCCCCTTTTACCCTTTGTCTCACCATTTTGATGTTCCCTTCTCTGATTCAGGCAAATATATATACAATACCCAGGGTACCAAAATCAAATATTGTGACCCTTCTGTCTTGTGTGTAAGTTTATATGTTTTGGGGAAGGTAAGGGGGCTACAGAAATGGTGGGACAGAGTGACCAAATGCAGCAGGGAGATCCACTAGACACTATGTTGAAAACGAACTATTCAACTTATAGGAGAGGGGGGTCAGGAGGGGAAATCTAGGAGAAAATAAGGGAAGAGGTAACACTGTTCAAAAACAAATATATTCATTATCTGACTTATGTACTGTAACCCCACTATACAACAACTTAAAAAATGAAACTTTTTTTTTTTTTTTTACGTTAGCTTACCTGTGTGCTTATTTCTCAGGAAAAAGTAGTGATCACTCTTGAAACACTGGTCACTGGAAACAACAAGGAGTCATTTCTTGTGACCGCTACATATATGTCAGTGCTGACTGGTGTTTGCCATTTCTGGAGCTCAGGCCAGTGGAGGAGCTACGAGCTGGATCGTTGCTGTTGCTGTGGTAGAGGGTAAAAGTCACATGGACATGCATCGTGGTTCCAGATATTTCTGCTATGAGGTGATCAGTGCCATTTCACTTGGGTTTCAGTGATCAAAATAAATCACAGCATTACACTCTTCTGAAGAGCAGGAAAAGAAGGCAATCCTACTCTTCCTGAAAGAAAAGCCAGAAGTACATCATAACTACTACCATTTGACTTTAAAATGTGACCTGGGAGGATATACACTTAACAATGAATTCTAACTTTTTCTGGCACTTACCATAATCTAGGCAAAACAAAAAGAGCAATGTAATAAAGTCTTATTAAGATTCACTAAGAAAACAAAACAAATTCACCCCCCACCAACATCATAGAGATACATAGTGGTAAACATCGACTCTAATTCAGGCCCTTGTGAAAACAAAGCTCCTGCTCATAGTTATTCTTTTTCCTCCCACAAACTTCAGTGATGCCAGCATGATTCAAAATATATTTTTCTGGGCTGGGAATGTGGCTTAGTGGTAGAGTACATGCATGAAGCCCTGGGTTCAATTCCTCAAAACCACATAAACAGAAAAAGCCAGAAGTGGCACTGGGGCTCAAGAGGTAGAATGCTAGCCTTGATAAAAAAGAAGCCAGGGACAGTGCTCAGGCCCTGAGTCCCCAGGACTGGCAAATATATATCTACAGTATATCTATCTATATATCAATCATCTATCTATCTATATTCTGATACACTCTTCTCTGTGGACTTTTTAAAGAATTGTGTTCAGTGAGTATGATTTAGAGGCTTCTAAATCCCTGAATGCACAGTCACTCATGTGGTAGCAATTTCTTTCTTGTTCAGTGATGATATGGATGGGTAAGGGACCAGTACAGGAATCCTTTCGGTAGCTTAGTAAGACCAATGGACATGTTTCCTTCAGCACACAACATCTAGGGATCATCTTCACTGCAGACGGCCATAAGCATCACAGTGACCTGGTGCCGATGGCTCATGCCTGTAATCCTAGCTACTGAGGATTTCAGTTGAAAGCCAGCCTGGGTAGGAAAGTTTGTGAGACTTTTATCTCTAATAAACTGCCAACCTTCCCCCCCCCCCCCACAACAAACCCTGAAAATGGAGCTGTGTCTGCAATGGTACAGTGCTAGCCTTGTGCAAAAAAAAAATACAAGCTCAGGGACAGCACCCTGAGTTCAAGTGCCAGGACTCCCCCACCCCCAACCCCTAGCAACAATAACCAAAAAGCATGTTTGTGGGGCAGACTTGGATATGACGCATATAACGTCTGCTTAAAATTTCCTTACCCTCTAAAATACATTCTCAGGTACAAGGCAGGCTGGGAAATATAGTTTATCTGTGTGTCTAATGAATTGCACCCATGACACATGAATTGTACTTTATATTTTACATTTTAATTTAACATTGGATAAATTTAACATTGGATAAATTTAACATTGGATAAATACACTCACTTGAAATAAGCAATCACCTCACCTATTTGGCCTGCATCCTTGCCTCAGTTCAGTACTCCAGAGCAGCATCTTCTTGGCATTTACTCTGCTTTTGAACACTTATGCTGGATTTTTACCATGTGTTACAGTTTAGCTTTGTGCTAATGGAAACGTTATGGTAGCAGTTCTTTGCCTATTATGAAATGGTATAAAATCTTTAGCATTAATACAGCACAGCAGAGAGGGCAGTCTGGTGATGAGCAAGGCTATCTTGCGACCTAGAAGAGGCTTCCTCGTGCTCTGGGGCCTGCACTATGTACCTCAGGTCCTCAACACAACCCCAGGGAACTCAGATTTGTCAGGAGAGTGATCATTTCAGACTTAGTTTCAAGATGGTCCCTGGTGGGAAACTCTGAATTTTTGAGGGGTTTCATAGGGTTTGGAGTGGATTTTTGAATTAGAAGAGAAATGCGAAAATTCTTACAGGTAATTGGGGGGCTTAAACATTCATTAACCTTTGAGCGGAGCTATTGTATTCTCTTCCATGATTAATCACAGGGTTAATAAACAGTGGTAAGGTTAGATTCTCAATATCATGATTCCAGTGGGGCTGTTCTATCTGTGAGAATGAAGGGTTAACTAACCCATGTCAATAAGCATTATAAAATAAATTATGTTATTATGAGTTTTGTCTATGCTAGGGAGCGTCAAGTCTATGTGTATGTTCTTCTTATTGTACTTTCTATTTCTAGCCTAATCCAGGGTTTCTCTGTTTTGTTACATGAAGTGAATATTCATTATAGCTTTTCAAGTTGACAAGACAGGTTCTCATATAATCGTTTAGTAGAAAAAAAAAAAAGAAGCAGGTTGAGCAAGGTTATATGGCTGTCCCCAGGGTGTGTAATCGGTGGTACTCTGTTGATTTTGACAGAAGTACTTTTGATCAGTTTTCACTGTTCTTCCCACACAGCTGTGTCACACATTGTGTCTCATTGCTAGATGCTATTGTCTTTAAGAGTAGCAAATATTAATATCTGAGAATAAATTTCTGGTCTATAAATATGTTGAATAGAGTTGGTGACTAAATTAGATAATATTTTTTTTTCCTTTTTGGTGCCAATCCTAGGGCTTGAACTCAGGGTCTGGGTGCTGTCCTTGAGCTATTTTGCTTAAGGTGTGTGCCCTACCAGTCAACACACAGCTCTACTTCTGAGTTTTTGGGTGGTTAATTACAGGCACGAGACTTTCTTCCCTGGGCTGGCTTGGAACTGTGATCCTCAGGTCAGCTTCCTGAGTAGCTAGGATTACAGGTGTGAACCACTGGTGCCCAGCAATAACACTATTTTGTATTAAACAATGAAGTACATCTGTAAACTAATACTTTGTTTGAGGCTCCTAAGCTGGAACACAATTTACATACTTAAAACATCTGTTAGTCTGATTCAAATATCTTAAAATGCCTATCTTGACTAGATAGCCATTTGAGTCTTAGATATATTAAGATCTGAACCAGATTCAAGAAAATTGAGAAGAGAAACTATATGTGAGCAAAACATGCAGAGTTTGAATCTGGGCCTCACCCTTAGCTTGGCTAGTACTCTGCTATTTCAGATACACCTCCAGCCTAGCTTTTTGCTGGACATTTTGGAGATGGAATCTCAGACTACTCTGTCTGGGGTGGCTTCCAACTACGATCCTCTAGATCTCAGCCTCCTGAGTAGCTTGGATTATAAATGTGAGCTAGTTTTCAGTGATTTTTTTCATGATATCTAGTATGCAGAAATTAGTTGATGATTTGGCTCATGATAAGGGTTATTCATAAAAGTGAAGGGGGAATATATTTTATCTGATTCTCATATCTGTCCATGAAACAGACATATTTCTATGTACAGGTGAGGGCACAGCTCATGGTTTTCAGTCCCAAAGCCAGATTCTTTTTTTCTTTATTGTCAAAGTGAAGTACAGAGGGGTTACAGTTTCATATGTAAGGCAGTGAGTACATTTCTTGTTCAACTTGTAACCTCCTCCCTCATTTTCCCCCTGCCTCTCCCCTTCCTCCATGAGTTGTACAGTTGATTTATACCAAATGGTTTTGTAAGTCCTGCTTTTGGAATTGTTTGTCTTTTTATCCTTTGTCTCTTGATTTTGATATTCCCTTTCACTTCCCTAGTTCTAATACACGTGTATACAGTATCCAGGGTACTCAGGTGAGATACAGTGATAGCAGGGGTACAACCACAGGAAGGGGATACAAGAGAAAGAGAAGTATGGTTTCACATGGCATGTTGAAACATAATTACAACAACAATAGAACACGTGTTACCATAACTTGGAGTTCATTTCACTTAGCATCATCTTATGTGTTCATATGGGCATAGCTTCTGGGTCCTGTGATAATAATACAAAGAAGGCTTTATGTATAACACACAGACTCTCATTAGACTCTCATCAGTCTGCTGGTGTTTCCATTTTGGACTTCCTAGCCTCTACAACTATGAGAAATAAACTTTGTATATTTAAACAAAAACATTTTAAAGTTAAATAGTCTGAACTATTGCATTGTAACAGTCTAAATGGGCCATGAGAGTAGGAAATGTAAAGATGTTAGAAGAGCTAAGTTCAGAACAGACTCCATTTTCAGACGATGAAGCAAGGTCTTATTCTTCATCTGGAGCAAGAATTAATTTCAAGAGAAAGTTTGTCACTTTATATGAAATGGAAAAATTCTCAAAATACTTCCATGTGAACCACTATGGTAGCATTATACACTTAAAAGGGCTGCTTTATAAAGTGCTTTTTCTTCTTTGAGCTTTCTGTTGTCTATAAGAATTCAAAATACTACCAGCTTAATGTTTCTTGTCCATTGTGTGGAACTCTGGATATGAATTCTTGTAGAAACTTTTGCAGGTAGTTAGATCTATAATGCCAGCTCTCTGGTGACTCTGTACTCTAACCTTCTCTGGTTGATATAATAGCACTGCACTGAACCAGTATCTCTATGAAAAAAATCAAATATGTATTCATATTGAACAGAAACTTTGCATATCTTTTTGACATCTTATCAACCTAAAAATTTACTGTAAGTTAATGGGTTTGATATTTCACAATTGATCAAGAATAACAAAGTTTAAGGGGTAAACACATAAACTATAAAAGGTTAATAACTCAGAACTTTTGCCTTGGGGCACAGGAAGAAAGGAATAATTATGTATTAATTTAACCTAATGAAGAGAAAAATAAATTAATAGATGACTATTTTCTGAAATTATGAAGGTAATAGTGCACACAATTGGAAGGTTATAATAACACTGCCAAGGGTGCTTGGTGCATCAAATCTAACTTCATTTCTGCATTGCATCTATGTTTTTACTGACCTAGGTTAGTTACAAGCGAGGTTTTATTGTAACATTTCCGTACATGTATCCTGAACAACCTCATTCCATCTGTCATTCTTCCCTGTCCCCTTTCCCTCATCTTTTCTTAAAACAATTTTAACAGATTTCCTAGTTCTATTTTTCACATATGCAAATAAACAACATCAACCATATTCGTCCTCACACACTCTTCATTAGCCCTTCTTCCCCCTGCTGGCTCATCTACATACTTAACATCGAGATAAAATAACTCAATGCTCTGATATTTTATCAAATGTCCGTAGATAAAAGCGAGGTGATGGAAAAAGTTACACTTAGTGAAGGAAGTCAGGCTCAGAGAGATAAAAGCCATACGGATGCTCTCATACATGGATGTTAGATCTAAATTATAAATATATATATAGCATATGCAGGGTTATTTGAATATAAACACAGATATATGCACTAAAGTATGGCATAGGTTAGAGAACATTCTGGTAGTGTAATTCTTTGAACAATGGATTTAGGGTTAACAATGAATACCCCATAGCTGGAATAGGTGTTGTCGAGGACAGGATGAGGTCAAGCGGAGTGAGGCAGACAAATGAGACAGGAAGGGTGGGCAGATGCAGTCATAATACCCAATGTGTGTATTTGAGAAGGAAGCAGGTAACTGGAGGGGATGAATGTGGTTAGGAGAGATAGGGGAGAATGATAGAAGAGACAACATGGCTCAAGATGCATTGTACTCACAAACTGACATGTTTTTATTGAAACACCTGCGTATAACAACTTAGAGATAGTGATAGTAAAAACAAATAAGCTGAACACATACTTTCTCATTTGCTTCATCACATAACCTTTGCACAGTGTGTGTGGGTACAATATGACATTTTGATGAGTGTATGTATTGTGTAATAATAGAAATCAGGGTGATTAGCATATCTATAATATTATACACTTGTAATTTTTGGTGTGGAGCACACTCAAAATCCTCTCTTCTGGCTACTTTGAAAAACACAATGCATTATTGTTGACTCTTGTCACTCTCTGGGACAATGGACAAGAGAACTTATTTGTACTATTTAACATGCACCTAAGTGCCCATTGGCCTTCTTCACTCCACCCCAACCCCCCTTTTCCCAGCTTCCTAGTTTACTCACAACTTCTATGGCATCAGATGTCGTACATTTCATATGTGAGTAAGGTCATGAGGTTTGTCTTTCTACATCTGCGTTATTTCACTAAACATTATGCCCTCCAGGCTCACCTATATAGTTGCAAATAACAGGATTTTATCTTTTTAAAAGCTGAGTATTATTTCATTGTATTTTCTTTGTGTCATTATTCATTAATGGTTATTTAGGTTGATTCCATCTTGTCTGGTATGAATAGGGCTGCCATGATGGAGATCGTGCCGCTATCTCTGACAACTACAAAAAAGGCAAAAGTAACAAAAGCTTGCGAGGATGTGGACAGCGGGAAACTCATGTGAGGACTGGTGACGGTGCAATTCACCATAGCTACTGTAGGAATTAGATTGGAGATTTCTCAAAAACTTAAAACTGAAAGGACATATATGACTCGAGTCTCAAATCCTGTTTACTAGAATGACTGACTAATCTTGGTCTTGGTGCATTTCTTTTGATGGTACTGGGGTTTTGAACTCAGGGCCTCATGTTTTCTAGATGAGTGTTCTACCACTTATGCCACACCTCTAGCCTTTTTTTTTTTGCTTTAGTCTATTTATTTTTTGGCTAAGGTCTCCTACTTTTCCTTGGGGCTGGCTTTAGACTAGAATCCTCTAAATGCCAGGTATATATCACTATGCCCAGTTTGGCTCATTGTTCATATTGTGTTGCTGAGCTGCCCCCTTCTTTTTACTGTATAGAACATCTCAAATAATTCCCTGGCTGTCTTTGTGATTCTGCCCCAAATCTATGTTTGGAATGATGATTAAATAAACAATAAGGTACTTTGTCACTATACAGACAAATTGCCAGTGTTGTCCTACATCACCATCATTTATTTACTCACTCATTATCGTGATGCTGGCTCTCAGTCCAGAGAGAGGAAAGAAGTGGAGGTCACTATGGCTACTAAGATAATGAGCTGTTGGCTTACTGGGCAGGGCTGTGCCACTTTTCCTGTTGATCCAGGCAAAGAAGTGGGATGCTTCCTCTACACCTTCTTTATACCAACTGAAGTTGTTGAGACATAGTGAGAAACTACAGAAGATTCTGAGGTATTCTGAAGGTACTTGGCACTGTGGTCCTCAGAGAGAAATTTGCTGGAGTTCTGGCAATCCTAATAGCTTCTTGATGTGTGGGGTGTGCCTGGAGGCTGGGCATTACTTCTTGTCTGGAGAATTCTGAACATCAGAGTGTGACTGCTACAGCTGCACAGAAACAGAGCAAAGGGAACCAGTATGTTTTAAAAATTACTTTTAAGTAGTTGTACAAAGGATTTGTCATTTAATGAAACAGTTACTGAATACAATAGATCTTGATCAGTGTCATCTTTTTCAACATTCTCACCCTATCTTCCCCTACCCATCCCTTCCCTCACTCTTCTTAATTCTGTAGGCTATACATTGGATTCTTGGTTGCATTTCCCACCTCTTCTCTTCATTTATCTACCCTTTTCACCTTGACTCCCCCCTTTGAGTAACTGCTTCCTGGTGTTTTATTTTGTTAAACTTTGACTTTGCCTTTCTAAGGAATTATACTATTTGATTTCTTCCTTAAATCTACTGTGTTTCAGTTAATACATTTGCTTACACTTGCATATCACCTGACATGGTATAAACTTATAAGTTTGTAAGCTAAATCTAGCCTCCACATATAAGGGAAAACATGCATCCTTTGTCTATTTGGGCCTGACTTACTTCACTTTACCTAAAATTCACTCACATAATTTTTTCCAGGTCTTTCCATTGTTTACAAATGATACAATGATACAATATCATTCTTTCTCATGGGTGAGTAAAATTCTATTGTGTGTGTATATATCTATATCTATATCTATATCTATATCTATATCTATATCTACATATCACATTTTCTTGATCCATTTGTCCACTGAGAGGCATCTGGGCTGATTCCATACTTTAGCTCTGGTGAAAAGTGCTGCAATGAACATGGTTGTGATGGTGGCTTTACTGTTCACTGGTCTGCCTTTCTAGCACTTGACATGGAGAATGCTGGAGTTTCCTGTGGCCCAAGAGAAAGCTATGAGAGGAAGAGGCTTTCCCCAAAGGTTATTTGCTGAGGCCAGAGAACATTGTAGTAACAGGCTAGGATGGGAGGAGACCTAATAGTAGGGATGGTAAGGAGCATTTCACTTGCCTTGGAAACTATTTAACAGGCCAAGCATCAAAGGAAATTTTAAGGTACTAGGGTTTGGAGCCACTGCTGGCCAGGCATTGCTAATCGGGGAGAGCAAAATGCAGAATAATTTAAGCAAAAAACTAAAACCAAAAAAAACATATACTTTTCCTTTAACTTCTTTTTCTACCATGACTCTGGAAAAGCCAGGGAAGGGAGGAAAAGAAAAGTGTGACTTTTCATTTTGTGGCAGTGCTAAGGGAGAAGCAGAATTGTACGTGAGACTGAAGTTTGGTTTAGGTTTGTTTTCATTTCTGTTTGGGAAAGTTGTGTCCAGAGCACAGGGCTGAGAAGGAGGTGCATCTCCTCCCCGAGGAGTCGGTATTACAGGGCTCAGCCTCGTAGGATTGACTTTTACCAATGGTAGTCTGGGTTGTTAGAAATCTTTAAACATACGATCTTCATTTATTGTCTCATCTATCCAAGCACTTATTAATGGCCTTTGTGATGCACACAAAGAAATCACTGTGCTCAAGAATAAGAATAAAGGGAGAGCAAATGCAGCAGTGATACTCATTAGACACTATATTGAAAATGAACTGTACAACTTGTGGGTGGGAATGAAAGGGAAAAACTGGGAGAGAGCAGGGGAAGGGGTGACACTGTTCAAAAAGAAATGTACTGTTCATCTGACTTATATAAACATAACTCCTATTTACATTACCTTTACAATAACAATAAATAAATGAATAAAACAAAGAATAAGAATAAAAGCACTCCAATTATCTACTATGCACTCAGGCACTTTTCTACAGCACTATGCACATTGATCTGATTCCTTTAATTCTAAAAGGCAGTGGCTTGTGCTAGTAATGTATAGGTAATAAAACTGAAGTGTAAGGAGGTTTAGTAATTTACCTAATGTCATATAGCTAGTGAGCGTTGAATTTGAACCTAGGAAAGTTAGCTATAGAAGTGTGTTTAATGCTATACTACCACTCATAATACAACCTATATTATAATCTGATTTAGATTCTAATTGAGAATATTACTAAATTTAAAAATAAGATTAGAGCGAAAACCACCTGAGAACTCTTCAGACTCATATGTCTAAGGGCCCCTGGTGAGCGGGCCATAAATGACAGCTATATCTTTAGGGTCTGCAATGGAAGGTCCCATTAGTCTCATTTCAGAGATTGAATGCTCTATAATATCCATTATAATATCTTCTTTGAACTTATCACCCAGAGACATATCTTTCATGATCAAATAGATAGCTTAATAAATGTCTTTATCCTTCTTTGGGAATAGGCATCATCATTTCATTTAGGCTTTAAGTCTTAGGAGATGTCTATATTTAGATTACCTGCATAATTTTGGTTTGTCATTGTGGAATTGTCTTTGAACCCCAGGACAAATCTCTTCTCCTGTGACATAGGAGTAAATGATGCAAAATTCTTTAACTCTTTTTTTTTTTTTTAGTTTTGGTACTAGTTCAGGCCTAGGATAGATCAATGCTATGGAAAAATGGCAGACTCTGTAAATAGGGGCAACTATAAGGAAGTTGTTGCTTGTTTGGGGGAACAATGAAAAGCTTTAGGGGAAGCTAGGAGTGCTGGTTTAGTGGAGGGCTCCTCTTACCTCCAGGGAAACCTATGCAATGGGGAATGTGGCAATCTGGCTGTTGAGAACACAGTCTTTCTGAGGTCCTAAAATGATGCACCCCATTATTTCCAGAAGTGGTTTCGGGAAGAAGAGCATAGGCCAGCAGCTTTTTGGTGGTGCCCACAAAAGGGTTTTCTGTGGAACTACTGTGGCTCATAAGTAATGCCGGGCACTGAACCTCTGTTTGAACATGTCAGCTCGATACTCTGGGAAGGGCAGTCAATGTCTCTGATCTCTTTTTATCACCTACAGACTCAAGGGTTTCAAACCTGATACTGATGATGCTTTTGTCACCTAACATCTGATGAGGATTCCAGGTACAACTCTACGGGGGAAGTTCCTAACAGTCCATGTCAGCAAGCCTGAGCAGAAGTAGATAATAGTACATTTATTTATTCCACTCGTTCATGAATAAATATAGTGGAAACTGATCTGAAACTTACCAATGGGGCAGAAAATCCATCATTTCTCATTCTTCTATTCTTTATAACATATTCTTGTTTTTCAGGGTCCTATCCTTCTGTGCCCTTTTTGACCTCGGAAAACTTTCTTCCATATTGAGACTTTAGTAGTTTGCACAAAGTAATTATTTTCATGGAGGTATGTTTATGCTAAAGAATTTAAAATAT
The DNA here is from genome assembly GCF_023159225.1 of Perognathus longimembris pacificus. Lineage (NCBI taxonomy): Eukaryota > Metazoa > Chordata > Mammalia > Rodentia > Heteromyidae > Perognathus > Perognathus longimembris. The sequence continues at coordinate 39,243,743 of NC_063181.1, read as the reverse complement.
CCTATCAGCGTGTGTGGACTGTGCTAAAGCTGAAGAATCTATAAAAACCAAAGGAAAGGAAGCCTCCAAAATGGGGAGTGTTTTATTCTCCTGGGAACAGATGTGCGAAGTAAGGTGGATTAAAATTTTCCTTGGGTTCAAAAGGTCTATTTGTTTTCTCTCTGTGTGGCTGAAAGTGTCATGCAGACCCCAATGCTTCCAGGAGCAGGATGATGTAGAGAACTTCCATGGCAAAATAACCAGACAGTTGTCAAATTGTCAAAAATCAAGCATCATGATTCTACTTCTGAGGCTGGAGATTCATGAACTGACTTCCTTTGGGCTCAACAAGGGTGTACATTAGTGTAAAAGTTTAGGGAAAAATGATCATAAATAAGATCATTTAATTTCCTACAAGTTTTTCTTAAGTTTTACCTTAGGTTTCATTCATTCCTGAGGAAAATTTCTTAGGAAGTTCTAAAACTATTTACCTGACCACTAGTGGCCCACACCTGTAATCCTTACTACTTAGGAGGCTGAGGTCTGAGGATTGCTGTTCAAGCCAGTCCAGGCAGGAAAGTCCATGAGGCTCTTATCTTCACTTAACACACACACACACACACACACACACACACACACACACACACACACACACACACTCAAATGGTAGAGCACTAGCCTTGAGCATAAAAATTCAGGGACCTGAGTTCAAGCCCCAGGCCCAACACCAAAAAAAAAAAAAAAAAAAAGAATACTCAGTAAATCCTTTTTAGAATAACTGGGTAAAAGCCAATATACTGTTTACTTTACTACTGAGACAGATGCATGTTAAAACAAGCTTGACCATCACACCAATTCTTTGTTCAGATTTGGTGCTTTTATAAATAGCAGCAATAAGCTCCCTTGTGTTCCCAGAAAAAAATAAAATGTATATTCATTATTCCTGAGCATCAATGTACACTGAGATTTCCAAGTCAATTTTTGAGGAGAAACGTATAACAATTGCATGAGCTTAGAATCCCAAAGAGCATATTTAGGTCTAATAGTACCTACTAGTAGTGCTTTACTAGTAAGGTACAAGAAAGGCACTTATGCTAATAGAAAAGTAATTAAAAATAATTTATTTCATGAACTGGCTTTGACAATTTTCAAAATGATAATAACAGTGTCTTCTCTATTTCATTGTGCCATGCAATATTGTTAATAATAATAATATTAATGTGCAATATCTGAATATCTCCAAGAAGGTACCAAAAAAGGCAATGGTTGTCGTTGGAGCTCATTAGCTTACATGGCATAAAGGCAGAGTCTTTAATTGAAATCTCCCTTCCCAGCTATTCCGAAATGTTGGTAGTGCCTGAGAATTCCCACCAGAGGGTCCTCTTCACATGAGCAAGGCAAACCTGTTGTTCTCTTCTTCATTTCAGGTGCTTTCACGAAAACACAGATCCCCAAGTTCTAGGTCAAGCACAGTGACCCTCATGGCTGTGTTGTTCCTGTAGGATATATGGCTTTTACTATTTTGACTGAGTTTTCACAGAAACATGCATGGTAGCACCTTTAAGCTTCACCCAGCCTGAACTTCAGCTGTTATTCAAGGTCTTTCTCCCTATTTTGAACCCTTATTTTGAACTACCTTTGCCATTCACTTTTCTATTTTCCATCTACCTTCTGCTTCCTCATCATGCCTGAAAACAGACACAAATTCACACACACACACACACACACACACACACACACACGCAGACAATAACAGCACCAACAAAAATAATAGAAATTACACCTTCTCCCTAAAAAACTGCCATTAATTGATGCAAATAGACAGGGAAGACAGGACTGCTCTGCTCTTAGAGATACTGATGACTCAGTCTAAACAAACAGTTTGCTAATAATGAGGGCACAGCAGAGAATTGCTGTTTTCAGTTTTATGACCAGGTCTTTAATAAGTGTCTCACAGATTGTTATGGACAAGCACTTTCAAATAGTCAGATATGTGTAATAATGGAATGAGCATCTCCAGTAAGTAGTGAACTTCCAGCAGTAAAGCCATTCAAGTGAACCTTATTGGGTCAGCACGAAGGCCATTTTGAAAAAGCACTGATCCTATACTGGATTAGAAGAAGGATGGCCACAAGGCATCATTTCTCCAGTTTCCATCTTACAAACATTGCAGGTATTTGCACGTATACTAAGTTAATTCAGTCCTCACAAGTATCCCATGAAGTTGAAGAAGAACATTCATTTAACAAATAAGGAAAGCGGCTCAGAAAAAGTCCTATGTGTTCTTAGAGTTATAGGGCTTATAAACAACAGAACTGAAATTTGATCCCAGCCCATTGCCTCTTCTTAACTTTTATGTCTATTGCTCATCATAAATATTCAAGGACTCTTCATTTCTGTGTTAGCTGGGAGGAAAGGTTTATTTTGGTGGGTAATTTCTGAGGCTTCAGTCTGTTATCACTGGCTTGATCGAATCTGGACCCAGAAGGGGCAGAACACCATGATAATACAGACATGTGTGGTCCAGGCTATTCTCACAATGCATAAGAAGGAAGAAAGAGGGGGGGAGGGGCCAAGGACAAGATACACCATACCCAAGGACCTGCCCTCTCCCACCCATTAACTTTGTAACACTTCATATCCAAATCATAACACTATATAAGAACTATTGGGTTACGGGAGTAAACCTGCTTGAGACTAACAGATCTTCTTTCTATCCTTGCTGCAAAGTCCTGAGAGGTCATGACTTATAGGGAAAAAAATTCAGAAAGTCCTCTTGTTTCGATTCTCTTCCTTTCTCTCCCACCTGAGCTGAACTATGTGAAATCTACAGGATTTCATCCCATTCCACGTGTACAACTTGGTGCCATGGACTCTGAGTTCTTTCAAGGCAGGAATCCTTCATATGTTTATTTCCTCCGTATGCCACGTAGTACTAGCTGCTAAAAATATTTTAATTATCTTTACATAGTTGTACAAAGGAGTTGCCATTCACCAAAGTAGTTTATGAATACAGTGCATCTTGATTAATGTCACCTTTTTCAACATTTTCTGGCTTTTTATTTTTAAGAATATGATGAAACAAATGGATGTATGGAGGCAATGGCTGGGCAGATGGAGCTATGGAGCTAATCAGAGCCAGTTACTCATGGAATTCATAGCAGCTCTCAGTCCCCATAAGGCAGCTGCTCTTCCTAATGTTCTAGCTATTCTTCAGTAAAGAGAGACATTCTGTCACCTTGGGTCTCCTGAGTCGCCTCTGTGGGTCTGCGTTTGCCCAGCTTGTTGTTAACGCACTTTGTTGAAATCATCCGGGAGCCTGGATCTGCTCTAAGGTTGGCTGCTGTGCATGCAAAGCTTCTTTGGAGAATATACATCTAGGACTCCAGGACCTGCAGTCTAGTTGTTCCATGATTTATGGCTAGAAGTGTGCCCTCCTGCAAGCTTGTGGTCAATGATGATGAAGTAGATCACAGGGCCTCTGTGGATTTCCTATTGCCCTTTCAACGGCCACTGATGAGAAACATTTCATCAGGCATCAAGTGCTAGTGGAAATCCTCTTCAGATTACCACAGCACTATGGGCTTGTGCTTCAGTCTTCTAAATTAAGAAAATTAGTCTTATATAGTCACCTGCATTTTAATATTTTTATGCTGATATTGGGGCTTGACATCAACTCAGACCCTGGGCACTGTTCTTTAGCTTTTTGGCTCAAGGCTGGTGCGCTACCACTTGAGCCACAGGTCCACGTCTGGCTTTGTTTGGTGGTTAAGTGGAGATAATAGTCTCAACAGACTTTCCTCCCTGGGCTGTCTTCTGACTACAATCCTCAAATCTCAGCCTCCTGAGTAGCTAAGATTATAGGTGTGTGCTCTCAGCTCCAAGTTCCTGCATAATTTTGTTGTTTCCCTGCTTGTGTAGGTTAAAAAGATGGCAACTCCCCTTCCCAACAGGGGTCGGGGGACGGCCGGCAGTGCAAGCCCCACCCAAGGCGCCTGGACCTCGTGGACCTTTACAACTAAAATCACAGGCACTGGGGGGAAATACCAGCACAGCAGGGACACCTGGGCCTGATCACGCCCCCACCTGTGCAGCGGAGGCACATTCTGAGGGTGCTAACCCACACCTGGACAGTTGATCCCACTGGGCCCCACACATACCGCCCCCCACAGCGGACTCGCGGGAGGGCGCAAGCACAACCCAACAACCCGGGGCTCGCTCTAGAAGGTGTACCCCACTCAGGTGGATGGGGCCACAGCGGCAGTGCCCGTGGTAGTGGGCGCACAGTGCACAGGTGGGCGGGGCCCCCCGCGACAGCGCCCGCTCTGGTAGGCGTACCCCGATTAGGTGGGTGGGGCCACAACAGTAGCGCCCGCTCTGGTAGGCGCGCCTGCACAGGAGGGCAGAGCTCTCCATCGGCCCATGCCCACTCAGTTTGGCGCATTTCACACAAGTGGGTGGGCCGTACCCCAACAACACTGGCCCTGGAGTGGTCCACACAGGAAGGCCAACTGCCTGAGAGGTGAGCTCCTCTGACCAAGATACAGAGTGGAAAAAAGAACCAAAGAAGAGATAAGCCTCCATGCCACGCTGAATCAGCGACCAGCAAACCCCCACCAGGGGCACGCTAGGGTCAGCACAGCACAGCGGCAGGACACTGTCCCTCAGAGAAAGACACAGAACCTACTGGCCCCCAAGTGCAGGGAGAGAGACCACCTCAGCAACAACCGAGAAGGTCACGCTCACCCATTGGGAAGCAAGGTCCAATAGCCAAACCCAAACCCAGAGCCAGGACACCAGGACACAAGGCTCCCACTGACGGACCAGCACAAAACCAAACCAGGGAAGCCACCCACAGATCTCCAGATGCGAAAATCACAAAGAAATATAACACAGTTCATCAAAGGGCAAGCCAACTCGCCAGCTCCAAAAAGCAGCACGACTGAAGAGGAGATGGAGAATAAAAAAGCAAATGAGGCCATGTTAACAGAAATGATGGAAAGCGACAGAAACGAAATCAGAAAACAATTCCAGGAGTTTAGAGTGGAAGTCTTGAAGGACATCCAGGAAGCCAAGAAAGAAATGGAAGCAAAAATGGATACAATGCAAACCTCTGTTAAAGAAGACCTTAACATCCTGAGAAGTGAAATGCATGAAAAAATAGATTTAAAATACAACTCTTTAAAGGAAGAAATTTCCACGATCAGAGCTGATCTGACAACCATAAATAGCTCCCTGACATCCATAAACTCCGCAATTGAATCCACAGCACAAAGAATTGACCATATGGAATCCAGAATCTCTCTCTTGGACGATGAAGCAGCCGACAATAACCAGAAAATTACCACACTCCAAGAAACGGTGAAGCTTCAGGGCAGACTAATCCAGGAACTAATGGACAAAGACAAGAGATATAATCTGCGCATAATTGGAATAGAAGAAGGAGCTGAATACCAGATCATAGGGCTTCATCATATTTTCAATAAAGTTATTGCAGAAAACTTCCCCAATCTCACAAGGGACCCCAACCAGGTAACCGAAGCCTATAGGACACCTGGCAGGACAGACCCCAGAAAAGCCACCCCAAGGCACATAATATTCAAGACTTCAGATCTCAAGAATAAAGAGCAAATTCTAAATGCAGCCAAAACGAAGAAAGAAATTTTCTACAATGGGAAGAGGATCCGAATAACAGCAGACCTCTCCACACAAACCTACCAAGCACGAAGTGAGTGGAAGAACACCATCCAAGTTCTACAGGCCAACAATATGCAAGCTAGGATTAAATATCCAGCGAAAATGGAGTTCACATTCGAAGGGAAAACCAGATCTTTCCATAGCAAAGAGGATCTAAAGGAGTATGTGAATAAAAAACCAGCCCTACAGCGAATTCTAAGAGGGAATTCCCAAGCAACAGAGATCGAACAGGACACACATACAGAAACAGAAACAGAAAGAGCAGCTCACTAAAGACAAGGAAAAAAAAAAAGAGGAAAAAACAGCCCAACAAGAAAATGGAAGGAGAAAGAACACTCTTATCCTTGATCTCTTTGAACATAAATGGTATAAACTCTCCGATAAAGAGGAGCAGACTGGCAGAATGGATCCGCAAACAAAAAGTTGGCATCTGTTGTCTACAAGAGACCCACCTTACAGCAAGGGACAAAAACAGGCTCCGAATGAAAGGATGGAGCAAGATCTTCCAAGCAAACGCACTTACCAAAACGGCAGGTGTAGCCATCCTGATCTCAGACAAGCTGGACTTTTCATTAAAATCAACTCAAAAAGACAAAGAAGGACACTACATTTTAATACAAGGAAAAAATCCAGAATCAAGACATCACGGTGATAAATGTATACTCACCGAACAAAAGAGGCCCTACATATGTCAAGCAAATTCTCACAGAACTACAGAGCAAGATAGACCCAAACACAATCATAGTGGGTGACTTTAATACCCCACTCTCCCCAAGAGACAGATATAACACTCAGAGGATCAGCAAGGGAGCTGAGGACCTAAGTAACACCATATCCCAAATGGATCTGATAGATCTATACAGAATCTTCCACCCTACAGAGACCCAATACACCTTCTTCTCAGCAGCACATGGATCATACTCCAAAATAGACCACGTCATAGCCCACACAAAGAACCTCAGCAAATACAAACGTATTGACGTCATCCCATGTATTATATCTGATCACAGTGGATTAAAGGTAACCCTCAATAACAACGATTACCACAGAGGCTATACACATTCTTGGAGGCTAAACCCCACACTGTTATCCAACACATGGGCCACAGACCAAATTAAAGATGAAATCAATGAATTCATAAGCCACAATGACAATGAAAATACATCACAAAGAAACCTATGGGACACAGCTAAGGCAGTACTGAGGGGCAAGATCATTGCCCTCAGCACCCACATTAAAAGAATGGAAGCAGAGCAGGTGAATATCCTCACGATGAAACTAAAACAACTGGAGAAACAAGAAATGACAGAATCTAAAACGACTAGGAGGAGAGAGATCACAAAGATTAAAGAAGAGATAAATCTGATTGAAAATAGAAAGACCATTCAACAAATAAATAAGACTAAAAGCTGGTTCTTTGAGAAAATAAATAAAATTGACAGACCCCTCGCAAGACTTACAAAAAAAAGAAGAGAAGAGATTCATATATGTAAAATCAGGGACTCCACCGGAAAAATTACAAGTACACATGATATTCAAACAATCATAAGGAGCTATTTCCAGAACCTCTAAAAAACAATAATTTTACAGAAATGGATCAATTCTTAGAGAAGTATAAACTGCCCAAACTGAACCAAGAAGAAATAAATCAACTAAATAAACCAATAACTTACAGTGAGATACAGGAGGTAATCAAGAACCTCCCAACAAAGAAAAGCCCAGGCCCAGATGGATTCACCAACGAATTCTACAAAACCTTTAGTGATGAGCTAAAACCAATACTCCTCAAACTCTTCTGCAAAATAGAAACAGAGGGAGAAATCCCAAACTCATTCTATGAAGCTAATATCATACTCATTCCCAAACCAGGCAAAGACCCAACAAAAAAAGAGAACTACAGGCCAATATCACTAATGAACACAGAAGCAAAGCTCCTCAATAAAATATTAGCTAACAGGATCCAGAAACTGATCAATAAAATTATACATCATGACCAAGTAGGCTTCATCCCACAGTCACAAGGATGGTTCAACATCCGTAAATCAATCAATGTAATTCACCACATAAACAGAACTAAAATCAAGAATCACATTGTTATCTCAGTCAATGCCCAAAAAGCCTTTGACAAAATACAACATTCATACTTATTAAAAGCTTTGGAGAGAATAGGAATCGATGGAACATTCCTCAAAACAATAACAGCCATATACAACAGACCAACTGCTAATACCATATTAAATGGAGAGAAACTTAAATCATTCCCTCTAAACTCAGGAACAAGACAAGGATGCCCACTCTCCCCACTTCTTTTCAACATAGTGCTGGAATCCCTAGCCATAGCAATAAGACAAGAGGAGGACATCAAAGGGATCCACATCGGCAAGGAAGAAGTCAAGTTATCCCTGTTCGCAAAAGACATGATCTTATATCTGAAGGACCCAAAAAACTCAGTCCCCAAACTCCTAATAAACCTAATAAACCATTTTGGCAAAGTAGCAGGATACAAAATCAATCCACAAAAGTCAGCAGCTTTTCTGTACACCAGCAATTATACAAACAGAAAAGGAAATTATGGAAACAATTCCATTTACAGTAGCCAAAAAAAGAATAAAGTACCTCGGGATCAACTTAACCAAGGACGTGATGGACCTATTTAATGAAAACTATAAAAATCTAATAAGGGAAATCAAAGAAGACACAAGGAGATGGAAAGACCTCCCATGCTCATGGGTAGGCAAAATCAATATAGTGAAAATGGCCATATTGGCCAAATTGTTATACAAATTCAATGCAATCCCTATCAAAATCCCAGTCACATTCTTCACTGAAATAGAAAGCAATCCATAAATTCATATGGAACAGCAAAAGACCTAGAATAGCCAAAGCAATTCTAGGCAAAAAAAGCAGTGCAGGAGGTATCACAATACCAGACTTCAAGCTCTACTACAGGGCCATCATAACAAAAAGAGCCTGGTATTGATATAAAAACAGATCGGAAGACCAATGGAATAGAATTGAAGATCCAGAAATAAAACCACACTCTTACAGTCAGCTGATATTCGACAAAGGAGCTAAAGACATACAATGGAATAAACATAGCCTATTCAACTACTGGTGCTGGGAGAACTGGGCAGCCATATGCAGAAAACTCAAAGTAGACCCAAGCCTATCACCATGCACTAAGATCAACTCAAAATGGATCAAGGACCTCAATATCAGACCTCAATCCTTGAAACTACTGAAGGACAGAGTAGGAAAGACGCTAGAACTTATAGGCACAGGAAGGAACTTCCTGAATATAGTCCCAGGGGCACAACAAATAGGGGAGAGACTCGACAAATGGGACTACTACAAATTAAAAAGTTTCTGCACAGCTAAGGTCATAGCCACCAAAACAGAAAGACAGCCAACCATATGGGAAAGGATCTTTACCAGCACAGCAACAGACAAAGGCCTAATATCTGTCATCTACAGAGAACTCAAAAAACTAAGCCCCTCCAAGCCCAATAAACCAATTAGGAAATGGGCAAAAGAGCTAAAGAAAGACTTCACAAGAGAAGAAATAAAAATGGCAAAGAAACATATGAGGAAATGTTCAACATCCCGGGTAGTAAAGGAAATGCTAATAATAAAAACAACCCTGAGATACCACCTCACTCCAGTTAGAATGGCCTATACCCTGAACTCAGGCAACAACAAATGCTGGAGGGGGTGCGGGGAAAGAGGAACCCTTCTCCATTGTTGGTGGGAGTGCAAATTAATACAACCACTTTGGAGAACAGTATGGAGGTTTCTCAAAAAGCTCAATATAGACCTACCCTATGACCCAGCCATACCACTCCTAGGCATCTATCCTAAACAGCAAGTCCCAAAATATCAAAAAGACATTTGTACTTCCATGTTTATCGCGGCACAATTCACAATAGCCAAAATATGGAAACAACCCAGATGCCCCTCCAAAGACGAATGGATCCAAAAAAAATGGTACCTATACACAATGGAATACTACATAGTGATTAGGAATGGTGAAATATTGTTATTCGCAGGGAAATGGTCAGAACTTGAACAAATAATGTTGAGCGAGACAAGCCTAGAACACAGAAAACAAAGGGGCATGATCTCCCTGATATATGACTGTTAACAAAGGGAGATGGAGAGACAGTAGAGACCAGGTCTGTGAAACCAAAAACTGCTTGTCAAATGGTATTTCCCACAGGTTTGGGGCAGCGACCCAACAGTATGTAACTAAAACTAAACAACTACTCAACATAAAAAGGTCAAAAATGGACCTCTCAGCAGAATACAATAGCTCAAAAGCTATGTATGTACGTTCATATAAGTCTACTGTCGACATATTGTCTAATATCGACATTACATTTAAAGCCCTAGGCGAATTTTCTTGGGCTTGGCCATGTGGCTACTGTATATGTTCTTGATAAATTGTATATTGTATATATGTCTACCTGACCTAGAGAAGGGAAAGAAAAACAGGGCGTAAGATATCACAAGAAATGTACACACTGCCCTACTATATAACTGTACCCTTTTTGCACAAAAAATTTTTGTCAAAAAAAATTGTGTTCAATTAATAAATTAAATTAATAAAAATATTAAAAAAAACACCAAAAAAAGATGGCAACTGCTTTGATTCCCTCTTTTCCTTTTATTTCTAACTTTTTTTTGACCCCAGAAGCCAGCTAATCTCCAAGGAAGCTCATACTTTTACTATGGTTTGGAGGTCACCCATGCTTTATGAACTGCAATATATATGTATATATATATATATATATACACAGACAACATAAATACACATATACACATATGTACATACATACATATATGTTAAACTATATGTTAAGTAGCATCATCTCCCTAACAAACAAGGAAGTAAACCTACACTGCCTTATTAATATTAAGATGGGAAAATCATGATGGAAGGAATACTTAGTGTTCAAATAAAATGCCTACATTTATCTACATGTTTTCAGGTATTATGCAATAGATATTGAAGATCATAAATGTCGTGTTTTGGACGGTGGTTTTCAAGGTGCAGTCTCTCCACCAGCACTATAGCACTATCTCAGGGAATTTGTTAGACGCGCATACTTTTAGCTCCTTACTGAAGGCCCGTGGACAATGTATTTAGATGCACACTTGATTCTGATGTTGAACACTTGGTTTTACAGTGTTTCCAAGAATAAGCTCCCTTCACCCTCTTCGAAAATGCTGAGACCGTCTGGGGCTGCAGCTCCGAGGTACGCGGTACTTGTCCAAAATGCATGAGGTCCTGTGTTCCATCCTCCGAATCATAAACGTGAACAAATAAAACAATGATATTGCTAAAGTAAGGAGCTCATTTTCTGAGCAGCATTTCATTACAGTGAATAATTATTCATACATTTTTCTCAAATATGTGGTAATTATAGTAGATCCAAAGGACAAAAATGGGTAATATCTCTTCCTAGAGGTACCTGGCAATGAAGCCTCTCTTACAAGAACTGAAATAAAATACTTGTGCAAACTATTCTAAGAAGGTGTGCCTTTGCACCAAAAATACTCATACAAATTATCCCTTAATAACTTAGCAGAGAGGAGTAGGGGAGGATGTGGGAGGAAAGTGCCTTTTCAGAGAATCAGCTTACGTTTGATCATAGATAAAATGATAAAATGCTTAGTAAAATACTAAGAGGGGCTATCTATGCATGTAATGGCTCCTCAAGGCAGCGCTCTAATGTTTTACTGTTGTTTTTATTGCCTGGAATTTCATCTCTCTGTGACAGTGTTGGGGTGGTGTGTGGTAAGCACATTACCACATCAGTCATGATTAATTAGCTGACATTTATTGAGTGCTTAATACGCACCTATAACTGAGTTAAGATGGGAAGCGCGCACGCATGGTCTCGGCTTCCTAACGAGCTTACAACTTATTTAAAGAGATTGCAGGAAATCTTCTGAAACTTTTGAGTTCAAGAAAGCAACAGGGGGCTGGGGATATGGCCTAGTGGCAAGAGCGCTTGCCTCCTGCACATGAAGCTCTCGGTTCGATTCCCCAGCACCACATATATAGAAAACGGCCAGCAGGGGCGCTGTGGCTCAGGTGGCAGAGTGCTAGCCTTGAGTGGGAAGAAGCCAGGGACAGTGCTCAGGCCCTGAGTCCAAGCCCAGGACTGGCCAAAAAAAAAAAGAAAGCAACAGGATCCACAGTGAGGAGGCATCATACTGACAGCGAGTGCAGACGGAAAGCCTTAGGGGTGTGGTGGCCTCCAGGGTTTCAAAGGCAGGTACAGTGGTGCATAGCTGTAATCTCAGCACTTGGGAGTCTGAGGCGGGGACACCAGGAATTCAAGGCAAATCTGGGTTACATAGTAATATCCTTTCTTAAAAATGCTTCATGGGTCAAGGAGTTCTGAAAGGATGCCTAAATTGGTGGTGGGCTGATAATTTGCATACATGGTCTGGGTTCCGCTTTCTGTATCTCTGCCCACCTTGCCTTTTTTTTTTTTTTTCAACCCTCCCAGGAAGAACTGAGTTCATTGCTCTACCCTTGGAAACTGACATGGCCTTATAAATGTGATCTTAATGGGAGGAGATGCTAATTCTGACCCTGGGCCCTTTTTTTTTGTTTCAGACCACTTTCTTGGAACACTTTAAAGCTACTTCAAACAAGTCCAGGTTGAGCTCGCTGAAGGACGGGACTACCTCCTTGATGAGGTGAGTTGTCTCAGCTCAGGGCATTGAGGGCAGTGAGCCCCAACCCCCAGCAGAGGCTCCGGGCTGAGCGCACTCCTAATTGCCAACCATCACAAGCTAAATGAACAGAAACAACCAGATGTTGGAGTGGTTTGTTACACAGTGAGAGATAATTGTTAAAAGTCCTGGAAGGTGGAGAGGAAGGGAAAAAGTGATCTAGGCTACAGTTGCTTCAAAAAATGTCAAGATTTATAAATATATGAGGTCAAGTCAAAGAAAAATAGAGACACTAGTTGGATTGGATGTCAGATTTTTCAATAAATTGCTGAGAGTACCAGGGTTCAAGAGAACACAAATTGAAGGCCAGTGCGACACTACTTTGCTCCTATGTGGGTTATTTTTCTCCTAGCAAGCCATCCATCAGAGCCTAAGAGGTAGGGATCCCCACATGTGGGAAATGTCAGTGAGTACCCAGATTCTGCCCTTCCACACCAGATGGTGTGAGAATGAAACACTCTTTTCCTACCAACTAGAGGGTGCCAAGAACAAAAGTCTTTAGGGTTTATAATACCCTTACTTTTACATAAATTAGGAAATCTCATGTCATACCTTCAAGAAACAATTATGTGTCCAATTCCAGAGTAAAGATGTGAAAAAGTTGGGGTGATTTAAAAAAAAAAGTTTGCTATTCAGTATAGATCTCTTGTCCATTGGACAATTTTAACTCATCTTTATAAGGTCCTGGAATATGCTTTTCACCCCGAAGGAGCAGGAAAATATCTGCCTTGAAACACTTATTAAATGTGTTTCCTTTCTCTTGAATGGTATGGCTCTCGAAGACTATCTCTGGTTGTGATGGATTCTTTTATTTATTATTTTTTTAACCCCTTAAATTTGGCAGAACCGGTTGGAAGCGGGAGGCCACACCTGGAGTGGAATTAGGGTGTGCTATTCAGGTGGCATCAAATTCAACTTGCAGTGAGATGCCCGAGATCTTTTTATCCCTAAGCCAGAAGAACTTCTTTCCTTTTTATTTTTATTTTTTTAAATTTCCTTTAAACCCACGTTAGTTGACAAAGTGCCTCAAACTTGATACAAAATAAGCCCCACAGAGCAAGTATGTTACTCAAACGACTTCTACCGGGGGTGCCGCTCCTGTCCTGAAATCCTGATGAGCCCTGTGTGTGTGTGGGGGGGGGGGGGGGGGGGAGTGCGCGCGCGTGCGCACGGGCGCCTCGGGAAGAAGAAGGCGTGTTATAAAGTTATTTTAATTGCTGCGTGTCTTTTATGAACATGTTGCTCCTTCGGGCTGTCAAGCAGCCGGTTAGTTAGTTCACCGGAAAACTTTTCCGCGCCTCGGCCCCCTCGGGCCCCGCGTCCTCCCCCGACGTCTGCCTCCTCACCGGGCGACTGGGCAGCCAGCGCCCGCTCACAGGTCCCCCGCCGGCGGGGCTCGAGCGCGGCCGCGCCGCCCCCCCCCCCACCCGGGCCCATCGCCGCCCCCCCCCCCCCCGGGCCCCGCAGCCGCCTCGCCGGGCGTCGGTCCTCGCATTGCAGCACTCGGGGGAGGGGGGGACGGGGAGCCCCGCGAGGACCCGCGGGCGGTGGGGGGGGGTGGGATCCGTGGGCATGGGGCCGGGAGGCGCGGGGCGCGCTCGCCGCGCAGGTAAACAGGCGGGCCCCGCGCAGGGCGCTGCCGCCGCGGCCGCCCCGCGAGCGATGCCCAGGCGCGCCACCCCGCCTCCAGGGCGCTCTCTCTCCCGCGCGCCCTCGCCCCGCCGCCCGCCCGCCCGCCCGCCCGCAGCCCCGGCCGCCGCCGCCGCAGCGCCGCGCACAAAGGACGGCTCCCCGCCGCGCGGCTCCGCCACCGCCTCGGCTCCTCCGGTGACGGCGGCCCCGACAGCGGGGCCCGGGCGCGGGGACCGCTCACCCCGGGCCGGGCCGGCGGGGCGCGGGCGCGCTCGGCGCTTCCTCCCGGCTTCTTCTGCTTTCTGCCTCGGCTGGGATTTGATCTCCGTGGTTCCACCCATCGCGTCCCCCTCCTCCTCCTCCTCCTCCTCCTCCTCGCCTCCTCCCGTCAACAACTCTCCGGCGGCCCCCTCCCCCCAATAAATAAATAAAAGGGGGAGGGTGAGGGGGAGGAGGAGGCGCGCTGGGGAGGGGGGGGGGTGTGCGGGGAAAAAGGGAGGCAGCGCGGCCGAGCGAGGAGGCAGAGTCCGAACCGACAGCCGCGGAGCCCGCACGCGCCCCGGCCACCATGCGATGGCGACGCGCCCCGCGCCGCTCCGGGAGCGCCGGCCCCGGGTCCCCGCGCGCGGGCCCCGCAGCCCGCTCGCCCCCGGCGCTGCCCCCGCCGCCGCCGCCGCCGCTGCTGCTGCTGCTGCTGCTGCTGGGGAGCGCGGGCCTGGCGGCGGCGGCGGCGGCGGGCGGCCAAGCGGCTCCCGCGGGGGCCTCGCGGTGCTCCGCGTCCCCGCCCAGCGCGGGCTCGGTGCAGGAGCTGGCCCGGCGCGCCGCGGTGGTGATCGAGGGGAAGGTGCACCCGCCGCGGCGGCAGCAGGGGGCACTCGACAGGAAGGCGGCGGCGGCGGCGGCGGCGGCGGGAGAGGCAGGGGCGTGGGGCGGAGAGCGCCCGGCGCCGGCCGCCGGCCCCGGGGCGCGGGGATCGCCCGCCCAGGACCCGCTCCCCACCGCCCACGGGACAGCGCCCGCCGAGCCCGCGCCCAGCGCCGGCGGCCCCGGTGAGGAGACCCCGGCGGCGGCGGCTGAGGCGGCTGAGGAGGCGGCGGCGGCGGTGGAGGCGCAGGAGGAGGAGGAGGAGGAGGAGGAGGAGGAGGAGGAGGAGGGGGCGCCCTATCTGGTGAAGGTGCACCAGGTGTGGGCGGCGAAAGCCGGGGGCTTGAAGAAGGACGCGCTGCTCACCGTGCGCCTGGGGGCCCGGGGCCGCCCCGCCGTCGCCGCCTGCGGGCGCCTCAAGGAGGACGGCAGGTACATCTTCTTCATGGAGCCCCTGGCCAACACCACCACCACCACCAGCAGCAGCAGCCCGGCGCCCGCCGCCTTCCGCGCCTCCTTCCCCCCGCTCGAGACCGGCCGGAGCCTCAAGAAGGAGGTCAGCCGCGTGCTGTGCAAGCGGTGCGGTAAGTTCTCCGTGGCCGGGGGGGCGCGCGCGGGGCTGGGGCGCGCGGGGGCGACCCGGGGCTCCACACGGCCGCCCGGGCCGGAGCGCGCTCCTCGGGGGCAGGTGGCGGGTGGAGCGACCCCCCCCCGCCCCCGTCACACCCACCCACCCCCCCACCCCCCCGAGGGCCTCCCCTCGCGCCCCGCTCCGCCTCTCCAGGCGGCCGGCGAGAGCCCCAAGTTTGGATCTGGTTTGGGGCCGCGGGAAACTTTGGAGCCCTCGGGGCTCGGGTTCCCGCGGCGGCGGCCGCCGCGCCGGCTTCGCGCGGGTGCGGGGTTGAACTTGGCCGCGGTGTCCGAGCTGCTCGCGGGGGGTGGGGGGGGGCGGTGGGCTGCGCCCTGCAAGGCGGGGAGGCTTCCCTGGCGAGCCCCGGGCGTGGTGGGGAGCGGCCGCCGGGGATGCGCCCAGCCCTCAGCCCGGAGAGATGCCGCCGGAGAAGTGGCGGAGTTTTTGGGGGTTCCCCACGCTGTCTAACCGAGAGGCGCTACCTGTATCCTGTGCACACGCGCATGGGAGAACTAGCGAGCGCATTTTCTTTCTTTCTTTCTTTCTTTTTTTTTTTTTTTTGCAAAATCATCTTGAGACTTTGTTGTGTTCACAATGTTTTGGTTTCAAGAATGTTTTGGCTCGCCAGTGAATCAGAACAGATGAACGTAAACTGCAGAGCTTTGCATGCAGCCCCTCAAGAACTCCAGAAGAGATGCTCTTCCCCCCACCCCAGACCCTTTTCCTGAAACGTCTTCTTCCCAGGTCTGCATTGCATGATCGTGAACTGATAATCCAGTTTAATTTCTGAGGTAGCATTGTGTTTACGCCATTCACAACATAATTTCCAGGATCCGAAGATCTGTATCATGTCCTGATTACCACACAATCACCAGCACACAGCAGCCTTTCCTCTCAATCTGTAAATTCACAGGGTTACACATTGCAGATTCTAACATGCAGAATAGCCCTTTCCCCCTTGGATTTGCGTGTGTCTGTCTAGTGGATGGTTAGATGAATTGATTTTTCACAAAATTCAGCATCGTACTGTACTCAGTCTGCCTGGGATGCAAAGTGTGGTAGTTCTCTAAGATTTGAATTTGGGGATGGCCGGTTATTGGAATGTCGGGTTGCTGTTTTTGACGTCGGTGTCCTGCAGCGGATTAATAGCTAATGATTTGGTTCTGATGACAGGAGAGAGCATTTTCACCCACCATTCCCTTACGTTATCCATGTACTTGGTGCACCAGACACAGACCTGTTAAGGTTGCACCACGCTGTGGACAGAGGCTGAAGGAAGCTGAGTGACGTTGGGATTCCCTAAGACTGGCTGATAGATGTCACTGTGAAACCTGGGAAATGCTCTGCTGGGAGCTGTCTGCCCAGGGAACCCGAAAGCTCCACACCGTTGTACTGCAGCTTATGTGACTCAGTTAAAGACTATCAAACCAACCCCTTAGGCCATGCCAGAGTCCAGATTTCACATATTTTATCATCCATAATTCAGGAAGGGTTTTGACTCCACCATTTGAGGTCTGAATCACTTCTATAGAGGGTGGAAAGTTAATATAAAAGCCTGCAGCTCACATTGGGGGTGCATCACTCCATTAGCAAGGGAGTCGTGTCGTTGTACTAGAAACAAACGTCAGACCTCAGGGGTAAAGTTCTGGCGAGCATGTAGAGGATGCTTGGACATGGAAAAATCTATGTCGCCTGTTTTTGGAGCTAGTTTTAGCCCTTTTGTTTGCCAAAGGAAATACACAATTGTAAATCGATGCATTTTAAAGTACAGTTTTTTTTTTAATGAATTGGAACCCTCTCTGCAAATAATTGATTCGATTAAGAAATCATGAAGTTGCTACACTGGGCTTGTGTACTCATCCGGGGTATTTGGTGAGTTTAGTGTTATGTAATGTAAAGCGGGCTATCAATCACTTGACACCTCAACGAATGGCTTAGCTAAGTACTATGCTAAAACATGCTACAAGTTCCTCTTGCCCCTTTACCCATCTTTACCCATCTATTAGAGGAAAAATGGATGTTACTGTATAAGCTATTCTCTACATTGTAAACTCCGTGAATCCCTACTCGGAATACCTAATGTAAAAAGATGTGAAGGATGGCTCTTTGACAACTTGGGAATTCACCTGGTTGTGTGGTCTCAGTGAATGGTGTCATTCAGAACCTACCAGGTAACAGAATGCAGACCATTGGGAAACACAGAGAGGAGAGCCGAGAGGGGGGAGAGAGCACAAGCGGGCACACCCCGGTTTGCCCCAGGCGAGCTGCTGTTGTGTGTGTCTCTAGTTGGATTTGGAAAGGATGGTGGAGCAAAAGGTCTTTACCGAAGGGGTTGAAGCTGCCCTCAGGGTGCAACAATTGTGTGCAGGCTTGACATACTTCGAGATGAAGTCATTTTGTGACTTACCCAGAGGAACGGTTTCTCCATCTCACGCTCTCTGCTGCAATGCCATTCACAAGTTGCTTACTAGTATAGAATCTATACCTGAAACAGATTAGCCTTTGGGTTGCCCTCATAGAAAAACCTCTGACAACCCCCTCCCTACCATCTCATGAAACTTCTGGAGTAATGTCTGTATATAAAAGCCTTTGAAAAGTAGACCTTTTGAAGCCAAAAGTATAGATGTGTTTTCAGAAGACAAGATGGAATTTTATAGCTTTTTAATAGTTGAAGGGTGAATAAATTATACTTCCATTACATTTGTTTAAACTCTTCTCGGCCTTTGCTTGTTCTTTTGCTCATTGAACAACCCAAGAAAGATTCTTAAGTTTATGTAAGCATACACCTAGAGGGAAAAATACTTTGCTCTTCAATTAAAGTTCTGTTATTTAGACAAGTCATGGTTTGGTGCATCACACTTTTATTCGTCAAAGCATTGTGGTAGTACTAGGCAGAAACTGACTACAAAAAAGGAGCAAGAAATATAGATGTTGAATTGAGCCCAAAGTGAGCAAGGCCAGATTGGTGTATAAATTATCTTCTTACAAGCCAGTGTAAATATGCTGCATATCATTTGCTATCAGAATGAAGATGGATATATATCCATATAGATATATGTATATCTATATGGATCTACATAGATCTATATATTGGGTCTAGCAAGAATTTATAATAAATGGCACTTGGTCTTCCTAAAGAGTGAAGTTTGTTGACCTTATAGTGTTACCAATATGAAAAAAAAAATTGCAGCAGGGATTTGTTAGTGTTGAAGAAAATTATTCTTAATAAAAGCCATACTAAAGAAGCAGCAGTAGGAACAATTATAGCTTCATTGCCTGTATTTCATGAATACACATGTAGATTTAATTTCCTAGGTGTTTGTGACTGCTTGCTTTAAGTTGTGTTAATCTTGCTTGTCAAAAAAAACTAAACTGGATTTAACTTCCTATGTCAAGGAAAGTAACTACATATGTATTTATTGATGGTTACCTTAAAAAAACAAAACCGTTAGGTCATTTGGGAAAAGAACTCTTTAGGACAAAAATATTTTTAGAAGTGAATTTAAATATTTAAGCTAGACTATTTTACAAGCACTAGGGGATAATTCTCATCAGTCGTGGGAGATCTATAAATCCTCTGAATCTAGGGAAAGTTTTACTGTATGTCTTAATGCATTAGCTAAGATTGGAGGCTTAAATAACCCTGAGGATCAAAACAATAAGCTCTGCTTCCCCTGGCCTGTGTATTTATAGCAAATGAGAGCAAAAAACGTGATTGGGCGGGTTATTGCCCTTGTCAAATATAATCTATTCATTGTTCAGGAAATCTCCCTTGCTTCAATACTCATTTTCTTCCTGTTATTTTTTTCTTAATTGTAAACACAACATATTTTAAAACCTATTTTTACATTTCAGCAACAATTTATTAACTGCCAAATGCCCAGAGACCTTCAAAGGAGGCCCTACTTGTAGTACTTAGCAATTCTTAGGTTGTCATGGTTTGTTTTTCATAGACTTAAATGATATGGGGGGGGAAAAACCCTTTCTTTAGATAGCTCTTACAGAATGGGTATTTGAATTAGCCTTATATAAATGAATGATAATAAAAATAACAAGTCTGCAATTAAGGTTCCTACTGAGTCAAGAAGTGTGTTATAAAAATGTATGTCATGACTTAGTCCACGTTTTCGTAGGGAAGCAAAAACTAATTTCTAATTTTCCTATCTCTAAAAGAAATAGGCATCGTGGAGAGTTTTTAGCCCAAATACAAATGCTGTAACTTTGTGCATGTGTATAGTATGCTGTACTCTTAAATGATCATGAAGTTAAAATACAATTAAAGCAACATGATGAAAGAACATAACCCTTAGCTAGTGCACCCCCTCCCCGTCCCCGACACCATCCACTTCCTAATGCTTGGACAGCTGCTTAGTGATGAGTCTTGTTTAAGTGTAACATTGGATTAGTTGAGATTATGTAGAGTTCCGATGGGTGTCACTAAGCTTCTCTTGATTGCTCCTGTTGAGAGGGTGTGTTTCATGTTGCCTAAACAGTTCAAGGCTGCAACGAACTTTGGCAAACCTGCTGCCAAGGCTTCTTCTCTTAATTTCCATCCCCAAATGATCATCTGTACAGGTTGAAGGAGATAAAAGAAAACAGTGAAGTTCAGAGCTAAAAATGGGTTGATTAGTCCCTGCTTGGCACAGATCCAACTGTTAGGATCTCTCCTTCAATGTTGCTTAGCCTTGCAGACAGCCTAGAGAGAGAGATGTAAGTGGTAATTTACATTATTTTTGATCTTCCTTAAGAGAACTAGGAAATTTTCCCCTATGGGAAATAGTTTCCTAGGAAACAGATTCCTAACCTTGATTCACCCCTTTTGGATCTAGTAAAATTTATACCTGATGTTGCATAATATCTAAAGTAAAAATAAATAGAAGAAATGCATCCACAGCTTGGATGGCCTGTGGGCAACTGTCCTGGTACTCAGAGGGTCCTGACACAAGCTTTCTGTGTGTGTTCCCTGTATCTTCACTTCCCTTACAAAAACCTTGCAAGGGAAGCCTAAGGTAAACAATGGGGCACGGATGGATCTTATTTGGTGCGTACAGGCTTGCTATTCTTTATCATATTGACTATCCTTCTTTGATGTCTTGGAATTCAGCTGCGTAGGTCCACATATGTTGGAAAACAGAGGTCTGAGATCACAAAGGTACAAATACAAATGGTCTTTCAGTGCCTGATTGGCTCCTTGTCCATTCTGTGAGGACACAGAAGGCAAGCCACATTGCATCTCTAGTTCAGAGCCTTTCCCCCAAAGCCCAAGGCTCTGCCTTTGGATGCCTGCCCTGGAGTGCTGGGAACTGTAAGCAGACAGCTCAGAGTGGTGCAGATTCTAGAGCTGTTGGCTAGATTTAGGAGGTCATGATGGGCTGAGAGAATCTAGAAGTGGAAATGGTGTTTTTTTCTTCCTTGGCTCTGCTGCACCAGAATATGTGAACCAAACAGAGCCCAGCGCATGGGGACAGCATGAGTCTTGGTTGTGGGTAAATTCAAGATTCTAAGGGGGTAGAGTGGGGATGCTAAAAGATCGGAAGCCCAATTTACTTTGCTACATTTATTTAGGAAGCGCTCAGAAGCATGTTGTCCTAAATGGAAATTGCCCCTAATCTGGAAGTTACCATTAAGGCAAAGGAAGATAAAGAACAAAAGAGTCAGAGAAAACTAGGTGATGAGAACCACTGTTCGTTGAGTTTGTTTACTTTTTTGCCTCTTTGAGAGATTATAGTTTGAGTTTTATGTGTAAATATAATACCCACTGATGATTCATTGATAAATCACTGGAGCACTCTAGGTGGTTATACAGGTGGCAATCACTGATCTAGGCTCAATTTAGAAAGAAAAATTACCCTTCTGATTCCTCTTTAGGGAACTAATTTGGTGAGACAGGAAGGCTGGAAGTAGCATATCCAGCCCTCTGAGACACCCTCACCTTCTCTTACCAGCCAAGACCCACAGTCTGCATTGACTTGGGGCCTTTGGAAAATGGTTATAGAATTTCCCCCAATTTCTTTCTCCTAAAAAGAACTCTGAACAGATTTCTGGACAGTATTTATTCTAAGGAGTCTCCAGCCCAGTGTGGTAAATGCTTGCAGGAACATAGCAATTTTGAATAGTCAGGAAATCCCTACCACTGCGTTGAACAGATCTACTCCCAAGTCTTCTCAGCTCATCTTGGGGACTTGACCTCGGAGCTCCTAAATGCTACATTTTCCCTCTGTTGCCTAGTGTCTCAATCTCAGCACCAGGAGCTCTGCTCCATGTTGACAGGAAGGTGGAAAGGCACTGCTTGTATCCGTAAAAGCTATACATATTTTAGATGAGTTAGTTCTTGCTTCCTTTTCTTTCTTTCACTGAAAAATATGTCAGTTCTGGATTCCACAGCAGCCAGAACAGCATGCAGCCTTTGGGCTCTGGAGAGTGAAGGTCGGTCCTTTTCCCTGGGTGTCCGAGGGTCTCCTCACTGGAGAGCCAGGGACCCCTGGGACAGAAAGCGGTGGCCCTCCACTCAGGAGGCAATGGATGGCTGTGTGTGTGTGTGTCCTATAGAATTTGCCATTCGATTTTGCCCCTGGGAGGAGATTCTGGCAGTTCGAACACCGTGATGACTGCCAGGACAGAGCGGTTTGGCTCGGAGCCCCTGTGCTCATCGTCCTGTCCTGGCATGCCGGGGGCATGGCGCTGTGCCAATGCTCAGGCTCTTCCTGCAGCACGAGATGCCCCTGGGGTCCATGCAGCTTCCCCTCCTGTCTTCCTCTGAAATGCCAACCCTCCCCTCCCCTCCCCTCCTTTTTCTACTCTTCTCCCCTCCCTCTCCCCCTCTCCTTCACTCCCTTCACCTCCCTTCACTCTCCTCTTCACCTCTCTTCTCCCCTCTTCTCTCCCTGCTCCTCCTCCCTCCCCTCCCCTACTCTTACTCCCCCTTTCTCTCTTTCCCTAGCCCATCCTTATTCCTCCCCTACTTCTCCTCTCTTCTTCTATTTCTCCCCCTTCCTTCCTTCCTTCCTTCCTTCCTTCCTTCCTTCCTTCCTTCCTTCCTTCCTTCCTTCCTTCCTTCCTTCCCTCCCTCCCTCCCTCCCTCCCTCCCTCCCTCCCTCCCTCCCTCCCTCCCTCCCTCCCTCCCTCCCTCCCTCCCTCCCTCCCTCCTTCCCTCCCGAGTTCTCATTTCGTAGGCCAGGCTGGCCTGGATCTATAATCCTCCAGCCTCAGCCTCCAGCTTGCTGGGATTATAGGCAGGTACCATACTCCAGGTGAAGCTTTTCTTTCATTACAGTGAGGATTTTATTGAAAAACTCTAGTATTTGAAATATACTTTTATCCTGGCAAGGAGTCATTTTTAAATTGTGAAAATGTAAAATTTTCCACGTCAACTAATTTTAGGTGTGTAGTTCAGTGGCATCTATTATTCATCTTGCTGTGTAACCATCACCACAATCCATCTCCAGAACTCCTTCCCTTCCCAAACTGAAATTCTGTACCCATTAAACCACTAACTCCCCATCCCCCTTTCCTGCTTCTGACAACAACCAGTTTGGTTTCTGTCTTTATGACTATGACTACCACAAGTGTCTTGTCAACATGGAATTGTACAATATTTGTTCTTTTGAGACCAGCTTATTTCATGGAGAATTAGTGTCTTTAGGGTTCATCTATGTTGTAGTTTGCATCAGCTTTTTCTTCTTTTCACAAGCTGAGTAGCATTCTGTTACATGTATATACCATATTTTGTTTGTTTATCCATGCATTCTCTTGTAGACATTAGGTTACTTCCATCTTTTGGCTATTGTGAACGAACAATGGCGCTGTAAAGGGGGTTTTATCTAGATATCTCTATATACATATATTTATTTACAATGAAGGATAAAAGTTTCTTAAGAAGCAATGAAAGGTTTAAAGACAAACCTTAGAAAGTAGTCTTTAATAATCATTATATCATATTTATTCTCTATTTGTGTTTTGTTTTTTCATTTTTGTGCCAGCGCTGGGGCTTGAACTCAGGCCTCACACTCTTGATTAGCTTTTCCCCTCAAGGCTGATGCTTTACCACGATCTTGAGATCTGCCTCTTCAATAGCTAGTATCACAGGAGTGAGCCCCTGGTACCTGATTATTTATTATTTATAACACTATCAGTGTAGTTCACCAAAACTGTTTTATGCAGAACGATATCAGAATCTTTTCACGGATGCCCTTTGGTGAATACTTTCCCCAGTTTTTCTCCTTCATTTCCTTGTCCGTATTCCTCCCTGTCCTCCAGTTTCCTTCTGTCAGCTGCTGTGCTAGATTCTGAGTCATGCTGCCACTCTGCTGTTATGACCACACTATTCCCTTGCGCCACCCTGACGGAGTGCAGATCCCGACCCTCAGCGCCTTCCTCAGGGCAAGCGGAGCCTGGTCTTTTTAAAACATTAGGCTGGGAAGCAGGCTGGTCGAATCCAGCTGAGCTGCTGTGTGGGCAGGCCGCGTGCGTGCTCTCCAGCCCTCTCATTCTCACTTAGGCCAGGCCTCTGTCTGCATCTCTTCCCCTCATTTCTCCCTCATTCCAGGGACAGCTCAAAGCCTGCCATGCCTTTCCCAGTCACGACCCCCACCAGCAAGGCTCTCACTAGCGTTGAGCATGGAAAGTCTCTCTACAACAGACTTTAAAGGTGGCACTACTGCAGATTTCCTCCATGTCATCTTGTGCTTTTCACAGCTTGGATATTTTTAAAGTTTCCTCAGCAGGCCGCAGTATTCTTGTGGGCAGTCTCCTCCTGCCTGCAGCATCTTCACCGTATTCACAAGTGAGAAGTGTCTCAGTCTGGGAGTCAGGAGGATCTGCCCACGGCCAGCTTTGTAACTCAGTGAAGATCGGGGGTAACAGCTTTTATTCACCGCTATCCTAGTATATAAATGGGAAAGCTGGACTACGATGCCTTTCCAGGTCGATATAAACCATCTCTACTCTTTATCTCAGAAATGTCCCCACATAGAACTCCCTCCCCCTTTTTTTTCTTCTCATTTTTCTGTTTTTCTAAAGGAACATACTTCTGGAAAAGCAACGGTAGAACTTTCAGGCCATCCGTGACAGAGGAGAAAGACAACTGGAAGTGAGGAGAACTGTACCAAGTCCTTGGACCTGTATTGCCTTCTTGGGACATTTTGTTAAGCTGTTTGAAATATTGACAGTTATTTCGGTGTATCAGCTTTGTCTTTTCAAAGAGTGAAGACAACCATCTCTGCAAGGTTGCTTTTGAAATGAGAAAGCACATTGAATAGATGAGTCCACAACTATAAACAATTCTGAACAAGAAACATCAGTCACCTGTCATAAAATGCAGATTCAAGCTGTTTGAATCGGACTTGAACACCACAAACCTGGCACTAGTTTTGATTTTAAAGTTGCTGATAACTTGTGGCTTTTCCACCTAGAGCTCAAGCTCACATTCTTCTTTCGGGGTCGATATCCACATCCCAGATATCTACCACACCTCAATTTAAACACACTAAGCAGTGCCTCCTCACCCCTGCACGTTGACGTACTAATAAGAAACTATGGTCACTACTACTGTGATAATCTCGATTATTTCCAGGGGCTTTTTTGATCCACATGTATTCTGTACCACATAGAGTAGTAGATGCTCATATAAATTCACTGAACCGCTCACCTTTAGATAATATTAGTGTTTTCTCAGTTTTCTAAACCCTCAAATCTCTCTTTTAGCCTTTTATTAGTTTGGTGGATCAATCCCATTGATTCCATCTCTTTAACAAACCTCATATTCTCCCCTCTTCTTTAGCTCTTGTCTCTGTAGTAGTTCTTATTACTGTAACTATAAGATCCTTCTGTTTTTGCCCTGTCTTATTACTAGAACCATCTTTTTACAACAGAAAAGATCACATTATGCCCTTGTTTAAAGCTCTTGAGTTATTATCAGGATAGATTCCAGACTCCTAAGGATGTGGGAAAGACCTTTCACCCTTTGCCCAAGTGATCCTATCCAGTTTCTTCTTCTACCTGGGGTCTTGTTATGCACCAGTGAAATTGCTCTACATGTGCAGGTGACAGTAGGTCTCTATGTACTGTGTATCTCAGAATGCTCTGCTTCTCTATCTACCTTTTGCAAATTTCACCTCTCAGTATTCCAGCTTGACTGTGTCCTTTGGTGGGGGAATGGTTAAATAAAATTGCATAACTATTAAATGGATTCTTTGTAATCTACACAAATTTTGTTATAGACTGGCCACTGGTGACTCACATCTGTATTTTTAGCTACTCAGGAACCAGAGATCTAGAGGAACAAAGTTTAAAGGTAGCCTGGACAGAAAAGTTCAGTACATTTCACCTCCAGTTAACCAGCAAGAGGCTGGATTGGAGGTGTGGCTCAAGTGGTAGAGTGCCCACCATGAGCAAGAAAGTAGATTGAGAGCACCAGGCTCTGAGTACAAGCCTCATAAAAATTTGTTGTAGAAGGAATATGATTAAGATAAATGTCCATAATATATCTAATATAATATACACAGGATTTGCTATCTCTCTCTCTCTCTCTCTCTCTCTCTCTCTGTCTCTCTCTCTCTCTCTCTCTCTCATAGCTCTCTCATCTATGTAGCTGTCCATGAAAAGAGAAGAAACTTAGAGCTACATATGACAAAATGTTAATATTGGTGTTAGGATCATGGATGTTTGACATTTTCTTCTTTATCTGTTTATCCTACAGTTTCTATAAAGAGCATGCATTAATTGTTAATAAGGAAAAGTAGTTAATGTTAGTTTTACAAGGCAAGCACTCTTGCCACTAGGCCATATTCCCAGCCCCTAATGTTAGTTTTAATATGATTACTGATGTGTGGCAAGAACTGTCTCACTTTTTTACTTTATAATATTTCCTTTTTCATTGTAAATTTATTAGGTACGATAGGGTAGCCTCAATAAAGTGGGTAATCTGAAATATGCACAGCCCCCAAACAATAGTTTATTTTTGTTCAGTGAGTGGACAGAACCTAAGATATTCACACCTTTCCTTTTCTCCAAGTACTGTGTAACACCTGGGACAGAGCCGGGACTGCTTTCAACCAAATTATCAATGTGAGAAGGTGATGTTCCCATTTATGTTGGTCATTTTTTTTTGTTTTGTTTTTAATGCCATACCTAGCTTCTGCGAAGTAGACACTTTTGTTTTCTGCTGCCTCATTACGCGGGAGAGCCCAATAGCTACATGTAGAGCAGAGCATAAAATGCATCTATGTTTATTGTGGATAAGTAGCATAATAACTACCTCTTCCTTACACTTAACATTTTATGGGTGAGTTTTGCAATACATCTTTAAGGTTGAGTGCTTACTACGTCTGGTTTCATTTAATATCTTTGAAAATGCGGAGGGTCAGGTAGCACTGGCTACGTCTTTGACCGGCATGTTAGGATGCTTTTTATAGCTCCATGTTTAACAAATCATTTTGATATACTGACTGTGGAGAAAATACTCTCAGACTTTATCACTGCTGACTTAATTGAGTTTCATGATGCACATTTTTTCCCCTCAGTAGGATAAATTAAAAAATGGCCGATAAAGCTGCCTATAAAAGCAAAATTGTTAAGTTAAACCTGCCCAGTGTATTAAATGTATTGATGAGTTGTTCACTATTTTAATCACTTTTATTAAACTCTCCAGTAGCTTTATTTCCAGTAACTTGTGACATAACTGCCATTATGTAGCCAGTAATATTTCTCTTTAAAATACTATTGAAAAGTCCATGAAAATGATTCAGAAACTAATCTCTTCCACCTACTTCCTGTTAGCAGAAATTGTGGGTGATTTGATGATTAGTTGGGTACAACCCTAGAGGAAAGGTAGCAATTCGTAGCAGGTAGATAACACAGCTAATGCTTTTGAAGCTGTGTAAAAGAATCAGTCTTTTGTACACAAATATCAGTCGTTGTTTTAAATGTCTTTGAAACATGTTAATTAAATATGTAGGAGACAGGAGGTATTTATGTGTGCAGTGGTCAAGAACAATTGTGTATTTGTTGTATTCTTGTGTTATCTTGTCACAGGTTTTTGTAGGTCATATCTTTGTAAGATTCCTGAGTTGTGGACTAAAGAGCAGCTTACAGCATTTTCTTACCTGTGGGTCAGTAAGGGACATATCTACTTATTAAAATAACATTAAAATTTCTCACTAACTTACCCTTCATCTTCTTTCAGTCATTTTATGTGTCCTCTAAATCCTATTTCTATCCTCTGCGCTGTAGGCATTTTTAGGCTGTTACCTAAAGAAATTGTATGAGTTATGAGACTGTTAAACAAATATTGTTAAGTAATAGAAAAGGAGACACAGGGAAGCTGCTTGTTAATTTCCTTAGTCAACAAATATTTACTGGGCATCTATTATAGATAGACTGATTTCTAGGATGACAGTGATGAAGAGATTAGACATGGCCCACGCTGAACTACATGTAGAAAGATAAAACAGTTACACAAAGAATAATAGGACATCTAATCACCATTGTGCTGTGTTTTATTAGCAAAAACATTTAGAGGTAACACAAGAGTCTATCTTTTTAAATCTGAAGATGACAGGAAGATCTCATTGAGAAAGAGGTATTTTTGATCGGATAGAGAGGAGGAAGGGTGGGCACATCTATCTCTAAGTGTGGTGAGGAGTTAAGTAGCAGAGAGGAGAGCCATTGTAAAGGAGGTAGAATGGGTTTAGAAGAGGCAAGGGAAAGTGAGATCATTGTAGATTATTTTTGGTTTCTGCACTTTGCTTGAAGGCATGGGACAGCACTGGAGGGTATCTAAGCACAGACTTGACTGGGTTTTTTTTTTTTTAACAAGTATCACAGCTGGTTGACACATGGACAGTGGGCAAGGAGAGAGTTAGAGTGCAAGTGACCCTGCACACGGACGCCCAAGGACAGGCACGCAGAGATGAGGAAAAGCCAAAGGATCTGAGGTTACTTTGACATTGACTTGAAAACTAGTGAGTGTCTCGGTAGTTGGGACTAGGAGAATTCAATACAATATCCCCTATTTATTTGTGAAGTTGACACCTATCATTCTCATTTAAGAGAGTATTTGAATTAAAGAGGCCTTGCAACCTGTCTTGGGTTGACACCGGAGTTGCCTTTATCTGAAGCTATGACAGAGCATTTTAATGACCAGGAGAAATTCCACGTTATTCTGACAGTAACTGACTGTATTGTTTCCTGTCTGTCTATATGAAACTGTTTATTGCCTGGCAAGCTGCAGAACAGACGTATTCATAGCTATTATTTGCATGAGGAGCTTGACCCACCAGGAGGGAATGATTTTAGAGTTCCTGCGTGCATTTGTTTACTGTCTGTGCGATCATCCTTTCCCAGAAAGGTATTTTTACATAGGGTTTTCCTAATTTCAATACATGACAGAAAATGGGGAAGAGGATGGACCAGAAATCTCTGAGGAACAGGAAGAAGGGTGCTGGAGCCTCTGATCTCAGCCTCAGGCCTGGAGAAGCCAGAGATGGGGAGGTTTTCTTTTCTTTCTTTTTTTTTTTTCAAGTCAGGTGTTCTGATCTTGCACCGATGAGTGGCTGGCAAACTGGGTTGAATGTTAGAGTGTGTGCATTCCTAGCCTAGACTCTTGAAGATCATGATCTCGTGGCTTGTTCTGAGGAGCTGCATTTTGAAGCTTTATTCTCCAGGTGAATTTGGTGTAGGATTAAGTTTAAGAGCTCTTAGATCCTAGGTTTTTTTTTTCTTTCCCTAACTAATAAAGTTGAAGATTCTCTGAAAAAGAATCCAAAAAATGGAGAAGAAAAGGAAACTTAGAATTTTCTGAGTTTGTATTACAGACAGAACTTTTTTCTTTCTTACATATTTTACCTCGTTCATGCCTTAATACCGTCTTACAAAGTACATCATTTTTATTCCAGTTTTAATCCAAGATTCAAAAGGTTTTTTTTCTAAAGATGTTTATTTTAATTTATTTTTTTTTCAAATTTTTATTATCAAACTGATGTACAGAGAGGTTACAGTTTCATACGTTAGGCATTGGATACATTTCTTGTACTGTTTGTTACCTTGTCCCTCATACCCCCCTTCCTCCTCCCCCTTTCCCTTTCCCCCCCTGAGGTGTTCAGTTCACTTACACCAAACAGTTTTGCAAGTATTGCTTTTCTAGTTGTTTGTCTTTTTTTAACCCTGTGTCTCTTGATTTTGGTATTCCCTTTCAATTTCCTACTTCTAATACCAGTATACACAGTTTCCAATATACTCAGATAAGATTACAGAGATAGTGTAGGTACAACCATAGGAAGGTGATACAAGAACATCATCAATAATAGATAACTACAGATACAGATGGGATGTTGAAAGTAGTTACAACTGTGACATAACAATCGTTTCCATAACATGGAGTTCATTTCACTTAGCATCATCTTATGTGTTCATAAGGGTATAGCTATTGGGCTCTTGTGATGCTCTGCTATGACTTGCCTAAACCTGAACTAATTATTCTCAATAAGGGAGACCATAGAGTCCATGTTTCTTTGGGTCTGGCTCACTTCACTTAGTATATTTTTTTCCAAGTCCTTCCATTTCCTTACAAATGGGGCAATGCCATTCTTTCTGATAGAGGCATAAAATTCCATTGTGTATATGTACCACACTTTCCTGATCCATTCGTCTACTGAGGGGCATCTGGGTTGGTTCCAGATTCTAGCTATGACAAATTGTGCTGCGATGAACATTGTTGTGCTGGTGGCATTACTGTGATTTTGTTTGTGGTCTTTTGGATAGATACCCAAAAGTGGGGCTGCTGGGTCATAGGGGAGTTCTATATTTAGCCTTCTGAGGAATCTCCTTACTGCTTGCCAGAGTGGCTGAACCAGTTTACATTCCCACCAACAATGAAGTAGGGTTCCCTTTTGGCCACATCCCCTCCAACAATTGTTATTGTTAGTTTTCTTGATATATGACATTCTTACTAGGGTGAGATGGAATCTCAATGTTGTTTTGATTTGCATTTCTTTTATGGCCAGTGATGTAGAGCACTTTTTCATATGTCTCTTGGCCATTCTCATTTCCTCATCAGAGAAGTCTCTTTTAAGTCTTTAGCCCACTTGATGAGGGGGCTATTGGTTCTTTGCGGTTTTGTTTTGGAAGAAGGTAATTTTTTTAGTTCTGCATATATTTTAGAGATGAGGCCTTTGTCCGTTGAATGGCCTTTGGTAAAGATCTTCTCCCAGTCTGTGGGCTTTCTGTTTATCTTGCGAGCTATGTCCTTTGCCGTGCAGAAGCTCTGCAGTTTGATGCAGTCCCATTTGTCCAACGCAAAAGGTTTACAGAACTTTAAAGGTCATTCAGCTGCTGGGAGGCAGAACCGTTATTTGCGTTCAGGTCATTTGGTCTGCTCTGGTGGAATCATGGCTTTCAGAACTATGTAGTTAGTCCCCTGGAACTCTAGTCCTGCTGTCTAGGTGAAGTCGTCGCGGCTCTCTCTGGTAGTGTATCCATTGCCACAGATAGACTTTCCTTTTGATGTTTGAATGAGTGTGCATGCCGAGGTTGGGGTGGATGGAGGAGGACTGTGTTATGTTCTGGGAGTCAGTTGCAACAGTCTACAATGAGCATGTGTGATTGTGGCCCAAGTTGGCCTTAGGTCTCTCAAGGTCTGTGTGAACAAGTTTGTTTTTAGAATAAGAAAACAACACACACAGCACCGGAGAGAATGAGAAGATGGCAGGGCCGCCTGGAGAAAAACCTGGAGTAGACTTATAACATACTTAGCCCTCAAGAGCCAAGACCTGGCTCTTGGATCTCATTTCTTTGCTTGTGACATCGCTTGATGGTAATAAACATTTTCAGTGTTGTGTTTGTGAAATGAGGACAATCTGTCTCCTCTAGAGATGAGTGCTTGGCCCCTGAGAAAATGCTTCAGGAGCACTGAGGTCATCGTGTGGTTTAAGGAGTGACGGTGGGAGGGGGAAGGGGGGAATGAGGGAGGAGGTAACAAACAGTACAAGAAATGTACCCAAGGCCTAACCTATGAAACTGTAACCTCTCTGTACATCACTTTGACAATAAATAAGTAAAAAAAAAAGGAGTGAAGGCTGCACATTCTGAGGTTCCCCCTTACCCCTGCCCCACTGTTCCCCAGGTGTGTTTGATGCTTGCTGAAGGTTGAGAAGGGCTACTTTCTTAGCAAGTTCCTTCGGTGTAGCTCACAAGTGAGTGAGAAGACACTGAGTGGGAATAGAACATTTGTCCAGGGTCAGCTGTGGTCAGCTCTGCAGACAGAAGTAGGCCAGAGAGGGAGAGAGAGACAGAGAGCAAGAGAGACAGACAGAGACAGAGAGAGACAGAGAGACAGACAGAGGGAAAAGAGACAGAAAGAGACAGGAAGAAGAAGAGAAGAGAAGAGAAGGCAGGATAGGAGAGGGAGGAGAGAGGAGAGACAAGAGAAAGAGAAAGAAGGAAGTATGAGAAAAGAGAAAGGGAGAGAGGTGGGAGGAGAGAAGAGGAAAGGAAGGAGAGAGAATGAGGCATTTTTTCCGGAAGAGTGAAATACTAGCATGCTCTTCCCAGATGGACCCTGGGACACGGCACAGAGTGAGCAATCATGAAGCACTCCAGAAGGATTCCCTCAGAAGGGCAGCAGGCACCCTGGGGAGGATACGATTCTGGGAAGGGTGAGGAAATGTGACCTGAGAGACTGCCTTGGCGGGAGAGAGGAGAAGGTCTCCCTGGTCCCCAGGCGGGACTCAAAGCCTCCGCAGTAACCAGTTGGAGGCCCATGAGGAGGGGCGTTGAAGTGGCTCTGTCCCAAAATGACTCTGAAGGGTAAACAACCTGCCAGGCTTTACTTACCCCCCTGGAGGGCTGGGTGGTTGTTCAGACATCTTCCTAAAACTCAGAACTGTAGTAGGATGGCTTCCCATCTTTCTGTGTGCTGTGCTCTATGGAACTAAGCTGAGAACAAAAAAAATTTACATTTACCATGTCTTAGTGGAATTGAGTAAGATGAAAAACAAACTTTCTGTGTCACAAAGAAGAAGGGAGAAAGAAAGAAAGAAGGAAGGATGTCCTGCTGTATTCTATCTTCTTACTAATGACTTGGGTTTATTCAGTGTACGAGGCCCTTTCTATCCAATCCTTATAATACTAAATCCTTATAATAATCCAGAGTTTGTCATTGGTATTGTTAGCATTTCCCTAGCCTCAGGTCCTCAGCCCCTCCCACTTGCCCCCAGATCCACCCATACCTAATGAGCCATTCCTACTCACTACCTACCTATTTCCCCTTTACCCCTAGAGAGAGAAGCTGCCACCTGGATAAGGTGCAGACTCCATGTAGCTCCCTCTCCCATGGGAGATATGGCCCCACTAATAAACCTCCTTATGAACCTTCTTCTCTAGCCTGTGATTATCTCCGCATGGTCCCCTGGGATGGCCGGACATATCCTTTCATTGGTGCCGAACCTGGGATAGGCTCCCCGGTGGATTTGCTCCCCCATTTCTGGGGAGTCCAAGCTGCCCCCGGGACCTATTTTGCTGTCCTAAGCC
Organism: Perognathus longimembris pacificus; assembly: GCF_023159225.1. Classification (NCBI taxonomy): domain Eukaryota; kingdom Metazoa; phylum Chordata; class Mammalia; order Rodentia; family Heteromyidae; genus Perognathus; species Perognathus longimembris. The sequence continues at coordinate 39,210,670 of NC_063181.1, read as the reverse complement.
CACCCAGACGACCACCGAGGTAACTTCTCCTGACCGAGCGCTCTTCTTCCATCCACCACGACAATCTACAAATTTGCCCTCATACCCAGGGTAAGTGATTTTCCGATTTACCGTAGGGCCACAGGGCCGTGGCTTTATGGCCACACTAAAGGCTTCAGAGCCACACTAGACAGGCTTCAGAGTCACACAAAGAGAACAGAAAAATCTTGGTGCCAAGTTCTGAGCCCCACTCCAGGCGACCGTAGCATCGCGCTCAGTCTGGGACACAGCAATTGGGGTGACAACCTCATTGCTGATTGTCTCCTACATTTCAGCTGACCAGAGTAATACCAAGGACGCTTGGTATTTAACTCCTCAGCTCCACTAATCACTTACCATGGGAGGGCCACAATCATCCACCACAACAACGACAGAGTTGAAACTCCAACCAGGGTGAGTGACCATTAGCCAGGAGCTTGGATTTTCCATAAGGCCACCTGGCCACCGTAAATCTTGTCTCCAAGTTCTGAGCCCCACTCCCAGGGAAGGCCACTGGGCCGCCGACCTTAAGCCACTGGGCTAGGTCAAGGGAATCAGCAATTGTGGGTGTTTGGAGTCAACTGATCTCTATCTAGTTCAGCTCCGCTTGTCACTCATCAAGTGGGGGACAGTTTAAAATGCTTCAGGAAGTCTGTTCAAGTTTGAGCCCAATCTTACAAATTTGGAATATTTTACAGGACTTACATAACATCTATGAGCGCTTGGGCAGATGGAATTATCTCCACATGGTCCTCTGGGATGGCCGGGACATATCCTTTCAGGTATACCTATTTGAAAGATGAAACTGTTCCAGACCAATTGTGGAACTTACCCAAGACATACAGACATGTTTGTGGTGAAGCTGAGCTTTAGAACCAAATTCAGCATGATAGGAACCACTCCTACATGTGAAATACAGCCTCCCTTTTCTAGGTTCTTAGACTAAAAAAAAAAAATGAAATGTACCACAGGTGACAACTGTCCTAAAGTATGTGATATTTACTTCTTGCCCTTCATCATTCAAAAATACCTATTGGTTCCTTTACTAGTCCTGATGTTGGGTTGATTGCTGTGCGGTGGGAGATGGAGACATGTGAAGAGTTACTAATTTAGCTGATGAGAAAGGACATGCACATGCTTGGCCAGAGTCTAGCCATCACTGCCCACAGATGGTTAAGCAAAGAGGGCACGTCTGCTGGGACACACTGGGAAAATCTCCCAGGAGTATATTAATTTCAGATAGAACTGTTGAGGTGGAAGGACGATGTCTCATTTTCTATCTATTCACAGAGTGTTTTAAATTATGCAAAGGGGTGTGTTGCATTGATTTGTCATGAATTCGAAACATACAGCAGGGGGAGTCTTATCAATAACAGATACTTGCCCCTTTTGGATAGCTTGTATACTAACCCACCTGCTACTGGAGATAATAAAGACCTCACAAAATTATCCCATCAAATGGAAAAGGATTTTTCTGGGTTCTTTTGGGATGAAAAATATATCTCCATCATTATCTTGGAAGAAATATAATTTCTGTCATAGTAGGAGGAAAGATAAGAACCACTCTAACTTAAATTAACTCAGATTTTGTCATTAGAAACATGCCTCCATTCTCCCCTCTTTTAAATCTTGAGGTGAGGTTTTCCTTGTATACTGTGGTAACATAGTTATAGCTATCATTTACTCTTCCAGATTCATGTCTTTGGTTTCATTTTTAATTGTTGTTTTCATTTATTATTGCTCACGTTTAATACGAACCAACCATTAAAGCTATTGCAATCTCCAAGTATATTATAAATTTATCTGATGTGTTATTGCTTCTGGATTATATGCTGGAAAATAATTAGAATTCGTGTTCTTGGTGTAATGCTATTATTAAGTAGATTTAGTGTTTCTCAAAAACAGTTCATATAATTTGGCTGTTTTCTTCATTTGAATATCTCTTTACTTGCTAGATGAGGTATTTTTTTTCTTTTTCTTTTTTCTTTTTTTTTTGGCCAGTCCTGGGGCTTGAACTCAGGGCCTGAGCACTGTCCCTGGCTTCTTTTTGCTCAAGGCTAGCACTCTGCCACTTGAGCCACAGCGCCACTTCTGGCCATTTTCTGTATATGTGGTGCTGAGGAATCGAACCCAGGGCTTCATGTATATGAGGCAAGTGCTCTTGCCACTAGGCCATTTTCCCAGCCCCAAGATGAGGTATTTTAATAGTTATATTTATTTAAAAGGAATAATGTCTCAGAGCTGTTGATTTGAGAAATCCTTTTACAATACCACATTAATCTATTTGGCTCTTAGACATTTCTTAGCAGATCAAAGGCATTTTCTGGCCACTCCCAGAGGTCTGGTTGACTTTTATCTGTCCTAATGAAGGTAATTAAGATTCTTTAGCTTACCTAAGTCTGGTCCTAGCCTAGAGTAAATTAGTCCCCAACAGAACCTCGGGACAAGGCCCAGTGAGTGACAGTCATTTCTAAATCTTTAACCTTAGGCTGTAGTAGGTGCTATTCACGTAGTTATTGCAGCATGAAGGCTAAAAAGTTAGCATAGCCTGTAAGGGCCGATATTTAAAGAGGTAAACATGGATTCTTTATTTTTATTTTATTTATTTTTTGTACTGGGTTTGAACTCAGGGCCTCTTGCTCTTCCTTGTATTTTTGCCTCAAGCAAGGCTGATGATCTACCTTACTTCCACTTCAGGCTTATGTTGTTTTTGCTGGTTATTTCAAGAGTCTCAAGGATTATTCTTTCCAGGCTGGCTTTGAACCGTGGTCCTAAGAGCTCACTCCTCTGGGTAGTTAAAATTATAGGCAAGAGCCACTAGCTCCTTTCTTTTATACTCTGGTGATTTTTCTGATTCTTGGCCTAGTATTTCAAATAGATGTGAAATACTTTGTGGATATATATCAAAGAAACAAATGGATCTTCAATCAATAAACCAAATCACCTGTATATTCATTGCATCATTGATTTCCACTGGCAGTTTCATATCATATGACTTCATATAAAGTTATTAATTTAAGTATGTCCTCGCCTTTTCTCAGAAATGTCTTATGGATCTTCACTATTTGAAATCCTTAACAAGAAAACATTAATAGCCAAGTATTTGGCATAGTACTGATGTCCATCTCTGTATTCATAGACATTCATTCAATAAATATGTGTTGAGCATTTATTATAAGCCTTACTTTGTACTTAGTGCTGCAGATATAATGCTAAGAAGGACTTCTCTCTTATTGTAGGTGTTCACAGGTTGTAATTTGCCAGCTTAGCTAGTCTCTTTTCTCAGCCCATCTTCCTGAAGTAGTTTCTGGAAGTAAAAAGAATAGAGTCATTTTAGGACTTAATCTGAATTCTTGCCTTTTTTCCCCCTGACTATACAATGGGACTTGGGGGAAAGAAGGAACAGTAAGAGCCTATCATACTAGAGAAAAATGACTCTCCATTGTAGGACATGGGTAGGCACTTCTAATATAAGTGAATCCATAAAGTTAAGTTGTGCAATTAGTGGTCAGGAACAAGTAGCTTATGAGCATAGGGGAGATTTCCAAATTTTCATAGCATTGAGTGATCAAGAGCTCTAAGGAGCAGTTAGGTACCTTTCTCTACAAATGTTTAAATTAAAAAGAAGCCATATAGGCTGATAATATGCAGGTGTCTGAAAATGAACTGTCCTTTAAAAAATGACATTTTTTCTCCTTGAAGGACTCATGAAATTATTATAAAAAGTTATGATGAGCTTACCTCCTGAGGTTTGTAGCACTGTTTAAAAGAAAGGAGAGGGGAAAATATTGAAGCCTTTGTGTTGACAATGGCTACCACATGAACCTGGCTGGCCTATATTCCTGGGTGCTATTTTGGTCCATTTCTAGCTATTATTTTGCCTACTGCCATCCCAGCTCCTCCCACGTCCCAGGATCTGTGCATTGCCTGGATGCAAAGGTAAGTCATGGTTCGTATGTGTTTTTTTTTTTTTAACAACTTGTTGACACAGTATCTCCATAAGTCTGGTTTGGCCTCAGACTTGTCATCCTTCTGCCTTAGCCTCCTGAATGCTAGGATTACAAGTGTGTGCCACTTGAAATCTGACAAGGTCTGTATATTGTAAGATCTTGTCTAGTGCCCTTTATCAACTTCGTGATGGGTGCTAATGTGTCAGAAGAACAGCTAGCAAAGCCCTTTTGTGTTAGATGTTATCAGCACCTCTGGATTGCAATGGATTTATGGATGTTAGAAATACTTCTAGGTCAGAGAGACAAAACCGTATCAGGAATTTATAGGGCTAGAGGTAGAATAAATAAGAGAATTCTTTGGGTTCTTTCTCACCCCTTCTTCCTGTACCCTCCTCCATGTGATAGGAGAGCTGGTCACATGACTTAACCAGGCTATCATTCTCTGGGCCTCCTTTCTTTGCCTGTGGCCAAGCATTGAAAGACTTGAGTCCCTGGGGATGGCTCAGCATAGTTTTTTGCTTGCTGTGTACATGAGGTGCATGTGTCTACATTGAGTGTGCCCACTGTGTGGATGCTACAGCACTGCAATAGCCAAGGATTTTTGTGCATTGCCATGTCAGTGTCATGGCATTGGTGAAAGAGCTGTTGATCTGATCTAGAGACCCCGGATAAATGGAGTTGGAAATGTAAGAAGTCTACTTAGTGCACATGACTAAACTTTGGACTCAAAGTACTCAAAGCAGTACTTCAGGAAGTTCTGGATCTGGACATTAGCAGATACTCAAAAGTTGGCCAATTCCGTATGAAAATGATGTAGATTCGGTGTTTGCTCCACTTGGCAGGGAGGCTATAGGGAGCTGAGGATGAGAGAAGAATCAATACTTTCCCCCATCTGTTTTTTTTTTTACCAGTCCTGGGCCTTGGACTCAGGGCCTGAGCACTGTCCCTGGCTTCTTTTTGCTCAAGGCTAGCACTCTACCACTTGAGCCACAGCTCTACTTCCGGCCTTTTCTGTTTATGTGGTGCTGAGGAATCGAACCTAGGGCTTCATGTATACGCGGCAAGCACTCATGCCACTAGGCCCTATTCCCAGCCCCACTTTCCCCCATCTCTAACCCTCCAGGCTGTCCAAGTATTATTCCCTTTATGGCCTGTTGGATACCCATGATGCATATGGTTGTGCATGAGTGTGTAGGGATGTGCCTTGTTTTTTAGCTTGGTCAGGGGTCGGAGACTGAAGTCACATTTCTGTGGATTTTGCATAGTACCTAACCATTAAGTCTAACTTAGTGCACTTTCTCCTTCCCTCCTCCCAAAGTGGAAGCCTATGCCACTGTTCAGGGTTAGGAGAAGGGCTTCCTCACTGTGCAGAGTGTAGGGTTATGCAGCATAATTTAGTTTATATCATTCTTTAGAGTAGGCAAGAGACTCCTCAAGGCATTCTTTTGCCTTCTTTTCTGGTTAACTTTCTCCTTTTTTTCATTCATTCTCATTTTTGGAGCTGGAAAGTAGGTAAAGATTCTTTTTTTTTCCAAGTGTTATTTTTATTTATTTTTTTTCCAAATTTTTATTATCAAACTGATGTACAGAGAGGTTACAGTTTCATACGTTAGGCATTGGATACATTTCTTGTACTGTTTGTTACCTTGTAAGATTCTTCTGCCAATTGAGACTATGAGGGAAAAATGAGGGAGAAAGAAAAGACCTCAGCTTTATTTCATCCATTTTTGAAACACTGATTCAAAGAGTCTGATTTTCCCTAAAAATGACAAACCAGATTCTCTTGTTGATTAACTGAGACGACACAAAGAGAACTACTTTGCTCTTTTGCTGTGTTACAACATTGTAATTTTGTCTTTCTCATTCCTAATTTCTCACTATCCACATTCACACTTTCCTTTTTTCATTTTAAAAAATTAATTTATTGTCAAAGTGATGTACAGAGGGGTTACAGTTCCATATATACGGCAGTGAATACATTTCTTATCAAACTTGTTACCTCCTCTCTGTTTCCTCCCACCTTCCCTCTTCCTCAGTTCCCTCCCCTCCCCCTGAGTTGTACAGTTGGTTTACAGCATGTAGTTCTGTAAGTATTGCTGTCACACTGGTTCACTCCTTTGTCTCTCTACTTTGATGTTCTCCTTCCCTTCCCTAGTTCCAATAAACATATATACAGTACCCAGGGTACCAAAATCAGTTACAGTGACATAAGAGGTAAAACCATGGGGAAGAAAGACAAAAGAAAAATGCATAATTTCACATATGTTGAAAATAACAATAACAATGATAAACCATTTATTTCTATAACTTGGAGCACATTTGCTTAGCATCATCTTAAGTGTTCATATGTACTAGATATTGAGATATTATGATCTTCTACTAGGATTATCCTAGTACTAATTATTTCCAATGAAGGAAACCATAGAGTCTATGTTTCTTTGGATATGGCTCACTTCATTTAATATGATTTTTTTCCAAGTCTTTCCATTTCCTTACGAATGGGGCAATGCCATTCTGAGGGAAGCATAGAATTCCATTGTGCATAAGTACCACATTTTCTTGATTTATTCATCTACTGAGAGGCATCTGGGTTGGTTCCATATTTTAGCGATGGAAAATTGTGCTGCAATGAACATAGTTGTGCTGGTAGCTTTAGTGTGGTTTTGCTTATAATCCTTTGGGTAAATACCCAAAAGTGGGATTGCTGGATCATAGGAGAGTTCTATGTTTAGCCTTTTGAGGAACCTCTATACTGCTTTCCAGAGTGGTTGAATAAGTTTACACTCCCACCAGCAGTGGAGTAAGGTTCCCTTTTGGCCACATCCCTTCCAGCATTTGTTATTGTTAGTTTACTTGAAAATGGACATTCTTACTGGGGTGAGGTGGAATCTCAGTGTTATTTTGATTTGCATTTCTCTTATAGCCAGTGATGTTGAGCACTTCTTCATGTATCTCTTGGCCCTTCTCATTTCCTCTTCAGGGAAGTCTCTTTTTAGGTGTTTGCTCATTTGTTGAGGGGGCCATTGGTTCTTTGAGGATTTGTTTTGGAGGAATTTAATTTTTTGAATTTTATGTATATTTTAGATATGAGGCCCTTGTCTGTTGTATGGCCGGTAAAGATCTCCCTATCTGTGGGCTTTCTATTTATCTTGCAAGCTATGTCCTTTGCTGTGGAGAAGCTCTGAAGTTTGATATAGCCCCATTTGTCCAACCTTTCTTTGATTTGTTGTTTCTGGGCCTTTATTAAGGAAGGTAGAAAGTTTCTACCTGTGCCAAGGAGCCCTAGTGTTTCTCCTATTCTTTCCTGCAATGTTTTCAGGGTATCTGCTTTTATCTCAAGGTCTTTTGATCCATTTGGAATTGCTTTTAGTGTGGGATGATATATATAAGGATCTAGCTTTAGTTTATTATAGGTGTTGAACCAATTTTTCCAGCATCCGTTTGTTGAAGAGGCTGTCTTTCTTCCATCCTATTTTTTAGCTCCTTTATCAAAGATTAAGTAGGCATAGTTCTTTGGGTTCATTCTGGGTCTTCAGTTCCATTCCAATGGTCCTCAGGCCTATTCTTGTGCCACTACCAAGCTGTTTTTATTAATATAGCTTTGTAATAGAGTTTGAAGTGTGGTATTGATATTCCTCCAGCACTGTTCTTCTTGCTAAGGATTGTTTTGATTTTTGGAGTCTTTTATTGTCCCATATGAATTTATGGATTGCTCTCTTTATTTCATTGAAGAATGGTGTGGGAATATTGATGGGTATTGCACCGAATTTGTAGATAGCCTTTGGCAGTATTGCCATTTTCACAATGTTAATCCTCCCAGTCCAGGAGAATGGGAGTTTTTCCATTTCCTTAGTTCTGCTTTAATTTCTTTTTTTCAGGTCTTTAAAGTTTTCATCACAGAGGTTTTTCACTTCTTTAGTTAAGGTTTCCCCTAAGTATTTTATTTTATTTTTTTTCAGGCTATTGCAAAAGGAGTTCCTTTTCTGATGTCACCCCTTTCTGTTCGCATTGTTTGCATACCATTGATTTTTGAGGATGTATTTTATTATCCTGCTACTTTGCCAGTTTGGGATCAGCTCAGTTAACTTGGGAGTAGAGTCTATGGGGCTCTTTAAATACAGGATCATGTCATCTGCAAAGAGAGAGAGTTTTACTTCATCTTTCCCTTTTTGGATCCCCTTTATATTTGTGTCTTGCCTTATTGCTCTGGCTAAGAATTCTAGTACTATGTTGAAGAGGAGTGGAGAGAGCAGACATTCTTGTCTTGCTCCTGATTTGAAAGAAAATGGCTTTAATTTTTTGCCATTAAGTATAATGCTCACTATAGGTTTGTCATACACAGCCTTTATTATATTCAAGAATGTTCCCTGGATTCTTAGTTTTTCCAAAGCTTTCATCATAAATGGGTGTTGGATTTTTGTCAGATGCTTTCTCTGCATCTTAGAAATAATCATGTGATTCTTGTCCTTGCTGCTATTGATGTGGCGAATTATGTTAATTGACTTGGGTATATTAAACCAGCTTTTGTGTCCCTGGAATGAATCCGGTTTGGGTCATCGTGTATAATTTTTTTGATGACTTGTTGAAGTCGATCGGCCAGAATTTTGTTGAGAAGTTTAACATCGATGTTCATCAAAGAAATTGGCCGGTTGTTCTCTTTCTTTGATGAGTCCCTATCTGGTTTTGGGATAAGGGTTATTCTGGCTTCATGGAATCACACTCAGACTTCGCAGCCTTCCTCCTGCCTGTTCTATCAGCCATGGATTCTCTCATGGTTAAGGATTCAGGTGGGATTGTCCACAAAAGCAAGAAGCATGCTCTTAAGTAATTATACTTTTCCATAACAAAATGTTGAGCTCCTTTGATAACAGGGTGACATCAGTGAGTAAAAACGGGGCTCAGTGGATGGAGGAAAGTAGGGCTACGATGCATAGAGTGGAAGAAAAGTTGAAAATATGACAAGGAGAAGGCATGGTTGATAGGGGGGCATGATTGAGAAGATGATGGGGAAGTTCTTCAGGACCAGATGGAGGAATTGTTCTACCAATTTATTTCCAAAGGTTTTCTTTCAACCATCTTTATTATCTGGTTCTATAACTTCCTTTTAGCCTCCTAAAGGGGCAGTGAGTGCATCTTATTACTTAATTCCATGTAATGTTGTATGAGAACAAAAAACAGAAAGGTAAGTGTTTTGGTGGATTTTTTTTTTTTGTGCCTGGTGGTGGAGACCCCAAAGGAGGAGGATGGTGACTGGTGTGCAAAATGGAGTGTGGCAATTACTAACTTCTGTTGCAGAAGAAAAGTGATCAAACCACAATAGGCAAAACTCAATCCAACTGTGAGTTAATCATGATCATGGATTCTCTGGTAATGAGGTAAAGAAAGTGACATAGAAAACATGGTTAGTAACTAGGGGGCTTACAGTCTAAGTTTATAGCTGAAGAAAACGACAACCCAGGATTATTATTGGCAAATGACAAATGAATATGACCTGGACAAATAATATAAAACTTTAGAGGGCCTACTTTTACTTGGAAGGGTCAGAAGTTGAAAGGGTGGACGATAGGTAGGGGGATGAATAGATTTGAGTGATAGGCACTGAGTTGGGTACCTTACATGTCATGATAGAACTGATTCTTAATGATTGTAAAAGGAAGCTCCGTTATCCAGTTTTATAACAAGGAAACACAGGCTAAGAAAGTATAAATATGGGTTCAAAAAACTTTCTTAACTACTACTAGTAAAAGATAGACAGCTGGATTTAAACATAGGCTTCTGCTAGGTACCAGTGGATCACACCTGTAATCCTAGCAACTCAGGAGATTGAGATTTGGAAGATCAAGGTTTCACACCATCCCGGCAGAAACGTTTCCAGGACTCCATCTCCCAAATAAACAGCAAAAAGCTGTGCTGGAGGGAGGAAGGGCGAGAAAATGCAGAATCCAATGGACATTGTATCTAAAATGAACCTAGTAAGATGAAGGTAGGGACAGAGGAAGAAAATTGGGTAGAATGAAAGAAGGGGTGGCATTGACAAAGAAGCACTGTACTTACTACCTAACTTATGTAATTGTAACCCCTTTGTACAGCTACTTAATAACAACAACAATAGTAAAAAAGACATGCTAAAGGCATGGCTCAAATATTAGAGCCAGAGAGCAAGCAAGCTGAACCAGCGTGAGACCTTGAGATCAAAACCTTTTACCAGAAATATACCACCATCACCCTCACCAACAAAACCTAGGTCTTCCGCCTCTAACCTATCCTCTCCAACATCAGCTTGCTGCATGGCATTTTGTGCAAAGCAGTGGTCTGGGAGCAAGAAAGCAAGCATTTTGTACCTGGATGGAAATCAGGCCATTTGCGTGAGGGTGTGGGCCATTTGGAACAGACATGAATGGCGACTTTGGGAAAGTGGACTGAACAGAGAAAGCCTTGGAGTGAATTCCAGGCCCTAAGTAGAGTCAGCCAATCTATGTTTTAGATATCTCTCAGAGGGAAGAGTTATGGAAGGAATGATTTTATAGACAAAGCAGAAAGGGTTATTTAATGTGTAGCTTTAAAAAAGCTTGATTACTTTTAGTCCAGACTTGCATCTGAAGGCAGTGATTAATATAATCAATCTTTACTGTTTTCTTATATTGGCCACTATAGAAAAGAGATTTCTTTGTGATTTTTTTAACTCCTCCTGGTTTTGTTTTGTAGGATTGCATTCATCCTGAATGCATTAATGAGGTGGTGTGATATGACCCAGGGCTCCCATCTGTTTAATTCTGCTAATTTGCTCCATTTTCAAATGAATTTCCTGTGCTGCAGGAGCAGCAGCAGAGCATGAATACTGCTGAAAGAAATTTCAGTTCCACCTCTAGTGTCACCTCTGGGGCCTCTGGATAATTTCCTTATCGTCTTTTTGCCATTTGGGACTGCAGTCACATTGTTTGCAATTGAAATATAGTTTATAAATGTGTCTCTGACTGTGCTTGTGTAGAAGGAGAACCTCTTCTCGTGGAAAATAAAACATCATTGATTGAGCCAAGAATCTTTCCAGATGGTTTTAATTGCTGCATTATTGTGAACTTCAGGACAAACCCCACCCAGTAGCAGCAAGCAGGTTGAGCTGTGGGAAAGACGATGGTAAAGCCTGTTGGTTGTAAGCAGTTGGGATGGAGTGGAAGTCGGCCTGCAGGAACTGGACCTGCTTTACCTTCATCAGGCTATGGGCTCTGCATGAAATCAAGACAAAATGACAACAGCAAAACCAAAGCAGCCATTCCTTGTCTGTATAGCATTTCCTAGGAAAGCTCCGCACTGTTCTAAGGCTTCCTTGCATATTTTCTACCCTGACACTGATTAAAGTATGGAGAAGGTCGACATTGTGTAGATTAGAACTCCTCTAGGAAATAGGTGATTGGGGACAAGTAATTACTCTGGTAATGTGGTAACTTTTGAAATGCCGGGTAATTAATCTGAAGAAAAAACCCCAAAATAATAAAGAAAAAGGAAAGTATTTACCCTCTCTGGCTGGTCACTCACTGAGTTTTTTTTTTTTTTTTCTTATACCTTTACTTTGGGAGCTGGCTATTTAGCAGTATGAACATATGTTGGGGGACCATTAAAAGACTGTGAAATCTATTTTAGGAGTTGGTCTCCTTTTCATCTTGATGGTTGATGTTCTTATCTTCCACCAAAGACTCACAATATCTAATTAGTGAGTGCATATGACTGTCTGTCTTTCTATTTGTCGTCTATCTGGCCACCCGTAATTTAACAATTAAATTTAACAAATGTTAATTTAACCATTTTCTAGGCATTAGGACACTAGAAAAGAGCCTGTTTCTACATTTGGGGATTTTTCCTAATGTAGTGAAGAACACATGTAAGTAAATGCCAGAGGGTTGTAACATCTGACCCACACTTGGGGGATCCCCTCATCAAGTTGTTACTTTAATTCAGGACCATGCTAGTGCATTCTAGGGCATCTTAGACACATCCTTCATGGTTCTTGCCTAGTTAGAGGAGATGCACAAGTGAGGGGCATGTTGATGTGTGGTATGGTAATTGCTGAGGTTATGCCAAGAAATCTACAGGGGTGTGGCATTTGTAAATGTTCATGGTGCATGGAGAAGGAATGGCCTGTGTTAGCATGGCTGGAGAGGCACTGTAAGCAGTGTGGTGGTAAGATTCCACTCCAGAAAAGGGTGGATTGCAAGAGAACTGCCTGAACTTTCAGGAAACTGAGACTCCCTTTGACATTGAGAATGGCACCTTGAAGTCTGCACTGAGTGTTCTGTTTGCTACAAGCTCATGGGCTACTTTATCTGAAAAGCAGAGAAAATGACCTGAAAGTAACCTAAAAGTAAGCCCTGAGAGGATATTGAAAATTTCAGAATATTGAGCTTATAGCTGTTCTCCTATTGGGGATAGACTGAGGAAGATGGACAGGTATCTCCTGCCTGTTTCAGGGAAACAATAGACATCAAATTTGTGTCTGATTCTCCTGTTAGGAGACTGATCATGTTTGAAGGTCATGAATGGAGCTGTGGGACTTAGAGAGGGGGTCATTTAAAACGTCTCTCTATACAAACAATGAGAAATCACAAAGCTAGCACGTTACATACTTTTCAGAATTGAAAGGAGTGTAGTAGAAATGGATAACGGGTTGTGGAATCTTTTATTTGTGGACCATTGGTTTAGATAGGTCCCAGTTTGGCAGTAACCAAAATTTATTTCGATTTTACGTTCGCTCAGTGGTTGAGTTGAAGTGGGTTAATAGACAGATTTTTGCTTTTCCTAGAGAGATACCCTAGACACAGAAATCCCACATGCTAACTGGCTTTTCATTTATCTCCCTAGACATTTTTCCAGGATGGATGGTTTGAGGGAGAGGCACCTCTTTGTCTTATATGTTCGTGTTTTTGTGTCATAACAGTGCACCAAGAGTATTATTCAGAAGTGTGAATCTAATTTCACTTTGTTGTGAAACCCAGTGCATAAGAAACTACTGTATCACCAACTAAAACCAGCTAATTAGGAAATTGTCAGCTGGTGCTGCTTTAGTGGTAGAAGGAGAGAGAGGCAAAGTTGGAGGATTGGCTTTCTAGTGGGCAACCCGGAAGTCCTTTTCACCTTGCCTCAAGCTCTCTCTTGCAGCAGCAAGTATGTACTGTACACTAGCCTTGTGCTTGCTAGGCTCTGCCATTTGAGCAACTCTTCCAGCCCCCTTTATATGAATGGCCTGGGCTTTGATACTTTTATTTATGCTTCCCCAAGTAGCTGGAGATAAATAGCACACACAATTGCACCTTTGTGCTTCCATTGTAGCTGGGATAATTGGCATACTCAACCCCACTCAGCCATTGATACAGATGAGATCTTGAACTGGGCTGGCCTTGAATTGTGATCCTGATCTCAAACCCGCAAGGAGCTGGGATTACAGGAGGTATCACATTCAGAGTCTAGCCTATTTTCTTATAGGTCTACAAGTTGTGATTTTTTTATGTTAGTTTTTTTTTTTTTTTTAGGAACTTAACTCAAAGAAAATCATCCAGCACCGAGTCCTTGCTAATTAATGTCCTTAGTCCGGTCAAGTTCTCTTCCCTTGTGTTTTTGTTCATAGGCTCATTCAATTCACTTCTTGTCCAAAGCCTCAGGTTCAGGGGCCTCAGCCTTTCTTTTTATATTTATCACACTGTCCAACAAGATTTTTGTCCTTTCCATCAAAAATCATTAATGAGTCTTGCTTTTAGGTCATTTAAAAATAAGCATTCATTTCCATTCCATTACCTCCAGATTTGACATCAGGAAGATATCAAAAGGTAATAAGCAGGAAATGGATAATTGACAGAAATGTACTAGTAAACAAGCTGAGAATTGTCCCTCCTTCCCTCCCTCCCTCCCTCCCTCCCTCCCTCCCTCCCTCCCTTCCTCCTCCCCAGTGAGGTTCATAGGTAAGCTATGAAGCTTGATCCAAGCTACATTTTGTTAATACCTCCCCGATTCTGATGGGTACTAAGGAGTTTGTGGGGTCAGTGTGGAGAAGTGACACCCACTTTGGGGTACTAGGGTCTTAAACTTCTTTTGTTTTATCTTGAGTTTTAAATTTGATTTTCTACTGCCTTAGTTTCCTTTGAACCTATTGTATGATTTTCTGGGGATAAAGAATGTTTGGAAACTCTCTTGCTTATTCTGCAGTGAGGAAAGATGACAGATTATCAGGGAAAAGAAAGAGCTAAAAACTCTTGCTATCTCTTATTTGTGTTTACAGTATGTGTTTGCACATACAAGCTATATTATCCGAACATTCAGGTGGGGAAAGTAGATTTCTGTGAGTTTTCAGTGAAAATCATGACTTAATGCTCAGTAATTTATAAGAACGCATGGTTCTTTTTGCCAAATAGCATAGCTGATTTCTTCAGGAAGGTAGGTTTGTAGGGTAAAAAATGAGATAATTAAACTGAACATACTGACAAGAAAAAGTAATTGAACTGTTATGATGACTCATTTAGTTGGCATCCTCAGGTAATGAGGTGTTTTGGATTAATTTTCCAGAGAGAAGAAACATATCCCTTTAAATGATTGAGCATTTTTATCTTCATCAATCATTGAAGAAAACATTGCAAAGGTACATTTTACATTTCCCTCTGTCAGGATGGGTGCTTGACAATTTATGGGACTTGAGCCATAGGGTTGGGTTTTTTTTTTGTTGTTGTTGTTTTACTAGTTTTTTTAAAAAAAATTCTGGAACAGCTTGGATTGCCACGTGTGTCTACAGTACTTGTGTCTCACTACATGAAGTTGAATTAGATGGTCACTAAGCCTTCCATTTCTAATATTCTATAAGCATAGGAGATATGTTTTTAATGTTTGTGTGGGTAAGAATCCCCCAGGTACTTGGGAAACTTGGGGTCCTGAAGCAGTATTCTGGTACATCTGACTTAGTGACTTTCGAATTTCTATCATTAATGAGCACTTGTACAATGGATGCCTGATTGGCCCCTGGGTTCTTGAACAACCCCTATTTGCCCATCTTCAGCAGTCATGGGTTGCAGAGGCTGATCAGATTCTACCAGCTGTGTTCTGATAGTCTCTACATCTGGTCTCTCCTGTCTGCTGGTCAGGGCTGCCCATCACTTCTTTAGTAGTAGTGGCAGAAGAAAACACAAGCATAGTAGTTGTAGTTTCTTTTGTGGAGATCTCACTTTACTAAGGGCCGGTGGTCATATTTCTGCCCAGTTCTATTGATCCAGTCAAACTTTGCCTAAATGCTAAATGACTTATTCCCTTTAACACTAGATTATTTTTGCAGTGAGTTGACCTGAAAGAAATGATACCGTACCAGCTCACTCATGGAATTCCCCATTTCCAATTTGATGGAGTTCATTTCACTTAGCATTATCTTATGCATTCATAGGGGCATAGCTATTAGGCTCTTGTGATCCTCTGCTGTGATTAGCCTAAACCTGTATAGATTTGATTGCATTTGATCCTCACATCTCTGTGAAGATTTATTCCTCTTTTATGGAGACAGAAAATGGCTTGTCAGAAGTTATTTATTTCCATATACAAGACTTCTGACACCAAAATTTTATGCCTTTTTTTATAGGCCCATATGCCCTTTCTTGCAATGATAAAATTGAATTTTTACAATTTTAAGAAAATGATGTATGTTATATTACATTATCCCTATGGTTGATATGTAAGCAGTCATTTACATTTTGAATAGGATACATTACTACAATAAATTCTGTTTCTGGGCTTATTTCCCTTCATTTCTGGTTGTAATGTGAAGTATTTTGTTTCCTGTGAAAAGGACTTCAGACATTGGATTATAGGTGGATAAAATTTGGAGTAGGTACTGAGCGTGGTGTGTCCTTTTGCTGCTAACTATGTACTTTGTTCAAGGCTAGGTTGAATAATTTCAACTACCTGAGGTCTTTGCTTCTCTTGAAGGAAAAGATCTCCATGATCTTAGCTTGATCCCAATTCTACATTCATACAGTTTGCCTTTTATCCATGCCAGCTTTCTTCACCAAAATTTCTTCATCTCAGGGACTCAGGGGCCAGTCTTACTGTAGCGTTTCTTCTCCACTTCATCTGTGGCTTAGATCACTTAGGTAGGGTGAGTGGGTCTCAGAATCTGACCATTGAGCTACAGCATCAGCTTGTTAAGAGTGAAAATTGGGATCCTACCCAGATCCTTCCCAGAAATTCTGGGGACAGGGCGGTTCCACCATTCCTGTTTGATATGTGGATTTTGATGCATGTTCATATTTAAGAACAATAATTACAAACAAGGATTGTGAAGTTAGCAACCAGGTTTTAAATTTTAACTCTGCCATGCAGTAGCTAACCCCGTGATAACTATTTTATTTGCTTATATTATATCTTTAGGAGAGATACTTTTCTCTGTAGCCTTTTGCTTTTCTGGCAACTTTCAGAATTAAATGGTAATTCCTTCTATAGGGAGTTGTAAAGACCAAGGGTGGTTCTACACATAAAGTACCTCAGAAGATGTGTGACATTGGGTCAACCTCCCTGAGTGCTTGCAAGTGTGTGTGTGTCTGTGTGTGTGTGAGTGTGCATGTGTGTGTGAAGTGATCTGCCCCTAGTGCCAGGTAACCTTCCATTGGCTTATCCCTGCCAAGTTGGCATTTCACTTGTCATTTCTAAAACTGAACATTTGCTGTGTGCTCCATTTTCAATCGTATGGAAATGAGACTGGTGTCACAGTGAAATCCCTAGATGAGCTATGTTGAAAATTTTGCTTAAGTCTTCCATTTGTTTTCTGCCACCAAGCCAGTTTTCTATCTGGGCCAGAGTATCTCTTTTGATAGGAATTTAATATTTAAAGCCTTGGTTTAAGAATGTTGTCTGAATGCATATTGCATTTCTAGATAAATGTCATTTCCTGTCTGCAACGGTGTGAATATGTGTCCTCCAGGAGCGGATGTATGGGGAAACTCAGTCCTTAGTTTCATGTTGGATAGTATTTGAGGTGGGGCCTTTAGGGTTATTAGGGTTCTCTGGACCATGGGGCAGGGTCTTTGTTCTGGGGTTAGTGTCTTTGGGAGGATGGAAGAGAGGTCTGAGCTTGTGTTCTGCTGCTCTGTGGGTACCCTCATCCCACGAATGATGTATACCTTTGCACTGCTCAGCCTTTAGAATGGAGGGACATAACTTTTTTCCTTTATAAATTGCTTTGCATATCAGATGTTGTTATGGTTACACAAAACAGAGTGATAAACTGTTTCACTTTATTTACTGTTTTTTTAATTACATTTTCTCTAGTTGTATCTACTTAGGTGGAGAATCTGCCCATTCAGTTATAGGACCTGTGTATGCCAGCAGAAGTAGCACTAGCCTCTATGGCTGTACCTATGACATTTCCTATGAGGCTATGCTTGCTTCAAAGTCAGAGCCTACTAATAAGAAATTCTGTTACACCTATACTTCTGACCAGCCCATGATGAATTTTAGGCAATTGGAGTTTGTTGTTTTTTTTTTTTTTTAGTGCTACTTGGAGTCAGTCCTATTGACATGGCTCTTTATGTAACTTTGTTCACCAATTTCTGATTGCTCTCAAGATCACAGGGCGCTCCGGATTATGGGCCATTCTAGTCTGGCAGCTTATTTCACTTTCATTTGTGAGTTAGGTCTAACACATCTTTTACAACTATCTCATTCAGTGCATTTAGACTGTTTACTTCACTTTATAATATTCTTTTTATAAATATGTGATGGCCTTTAGATTCATTCTCTTCACTATCTTTTCTTTGTCCATGTACTCATTTGTTTAGGACCACTGAATTTCTGGCTGATTTTCTATGAATGATATATTGAGAGAAAAAACAACAACCCTTATTACCCTTCTGCCCAAACCTCAACCAACCAGAAAAATGTTTTAACTTGTTATATGTTTATTTATATTTTTAGCAACCTTTAAATGCTTTAATCTTTAATGTGTTTTCATCTGACCCTATTAGCTGTCTGGGCCACATTTCTCCAGCACTGCTTTGCTTTTTTGTGTGTAAAATAAAGGGTTCCGCGGTCAAGTTGGCATAGGAAAGGCCACATCCTTGAACATATTTATTTGTTGTTCCTCCTCACCTTAACCCTTTGAAACAGTTTTGTGATTCATAATTCACAGTAACATTTGAAAAGTTTGTGCGATAAACTGCATAAATAAACCAGATTAACTTGGTTTGACCTGTTGTTTTTTTTTCCCCTCAGCTTGCACACTTATTTACATCTAATGTGCCATAAAACAATCTTTGTGACCACAGAATTTAAGCGTTTCCTGGTTCTTGTTTGGTTTATCTTTACATATATTAGATATATGATTTTGCTGTGGACCTATATGTTTATATTTTGCCTTTTTCATTTATGACTTTTTCATATTTCTTTTTGTTATGTGTGTCACCTATGACACACACCTATGATACAAATCCTTGACATTTACTTTGAAGAAACAAGATTATTGCTTTTTTTATTTTTCTGTATTCTCAATATATTGAAATAGTTGTCCTAAACTTTTGTCAAGTGCTTTCAGCTGTTTTTGTTATTCATTCAATAGTTCTTGAAAGATTTTTTTTTGCTTTATTGATAGGAAATAAACAAGCTTAGATTAACATTGATATTTTCTAGTTAACCTACAAGAATTAGTTTTTCTGTTTAACGTTTGGTTTCCAAACTGTATATTGCCTTCTATCCTATTTAGCTTTGCTCTTGTTCTTCTGCTTTGAAGCTCCTTGTCCCAGATATCTCCTATTCTTGCCTCCCCAGGTCATTTGTAAGGTGTCATCTCCTCAGCCAGGGTTTACATTGCTGCTTCACTTAATAATTTTTAGATGTATTTAAAAAAGTCTACACACTCTTCTGAAATACTACCTGTTCCATTCCTCTATCTCATTTGTATTTTTGTGTTTAGCAATGTATAGCACACTAAGCATTTAAAAAATTATTTCTTTTGCTTGCTCTCCCTTAATGGAAAGCAAACTCTGTGAGGGCTAGGACTTTTTTTGGTTTTGCCACTAGGCCATACTCTGGAACAGTATGACATATTTTAAGTGCTCCATCAATTTTTGGTTGAATTCATATAAGCATCTCAGTAGATGTAGAAAATACATTCCATGAAATTCAAATCCACTTATTATGCAAAATCTACAAACTGTGATTAAAAGGTAGAACCACTGAGAATCATAATACTTAATGATTCAACCATTACATTTTAAAACCAGAGTCAAGATAAAAAGTACCCTACTTGGGAGGATGAGGTCTCTAGATTCTTATCTCCAGTTAATCACCAAAAAGTTGAAGTGGTTGAGCACCAGCCTTGAGTGATAAAGATAAGTAAGGGGCAGGTCCCAGTCCCTGACTTGAAGCCCCAGTAACGCGCACACACACACACACACACACACACACACACACACACACACACTCTCTCCTTAACAAGATAACAATTCCATAAACCATTATAGAACAATAAGGAAGAAATGAAATGAGGTTTTTTAGCATTGTTGAAAATGAATACCACTACTCATCTGACAGGGTATTCTGTGTGTAGAAAATCATACCGAAGGTATCTACAGAGATTTGGAATGACTAAAAAAGCCAAGTGACTGTCCTGCAAACAAAATCAGTGTATAAAATCAACTGCATTATTGGACACTGCAACAAATATTTGGAAGAGGCAATAAAATGCTATTTATAGTATTATCAAATACATAAAGTACCTTGAGGGTAAGGGACGCTAAAAAAACAAGATAAGACCTCTTCTGTGAATAAGATGAAAATTGAAACACTGAAGTAAACCTAAATAAATGGAAAAATAAAACATTTATTAATAATTACAATGGACAAAAGAGGCTATTCTTGCCAATGGCCTTAGAAATTTTATGAAATGAAGATGAAAATTCCTGTGCTGTTTCTCCCCCGTGTCAGACTGATTCTTAACTGTAGAAGGAAGAATGAGTAGGGAGAGTTACCTTACTGGATACTAAACTATTATAAACCTACAGCAATTGAGACAGTGTGGCATGGTGTAGAAATAGAAACATCAGTGGTTAGAACAAAATATAGAGCCCCAAATCATACATTTATGGAAACATTCTTTTTAAAGACTGCTCTGAAATAGGTAGAAAACGAAGGATCTTTCAATAAGTGATGTGGAGATGGCTATATATGTACAAAAAATGGCACTACCTTACATAACATATAAAAAAATCAACTCAGGTTATAAGTCAAATAAAGAATGTGAGGAAAATATTTTGACCTCAGGTGATGAAGAATTTAAAAATGATTTAATAATCATGAGCTATTCAGGAAGAATAAATAATTGCCATATTCATCCAAAGACCCAATGACAAATTCCCAAAGAAGGAAGAGACTATAACATATATATTGAGAAAAGATAAATATCTAGAATGATAAGAACTAAAGTCCATGTTAAAAAAGACCAGTAACACAAATAGGACAAAGTAGGACAAACAGCACATAGTAGGCCAAAGGGCTTGAAATGGTATTTTACAAATGGTCCTATCATGAGATGCCCTGCAGTGATTAAAGAAACTGAAATTTAAACCATGGATAGGTTATTTCTCAGTTATAATGAAAAACTGACCTTAATAACAGCTAGAGCTATTGTTAATACCCCCCTCCCGCCACCGCAGTAGAGATGGGTGAGAACTGAAATATGCTTGGACTTCTGGAGAAAAGGCTATTTGTTGGAACCATTTTGGAAAGCATTGAGATTTATTTTGACAAGCTGAAGATACCCTTTAGTGCACTATACTTGGGGTGTCCTTGGAAAAAAAATTGGCATTGGTGTTCCCTAGGTGTTGTACCATCCATCTATGTTTATTAACAAATAATGACACAAATCGACCATTTTAGTTTCAGATAGAACAGTGTCACTACCCAAGGGCCCAACGTGCTCTGCTTCTTCATCTTCCCACCTTCCCTACTAAATCCCGCTAAACACTGGTGCTCTACCACTTGAGCCACGGCTCCATTTGCAAATGTTTTTGCTGTTAATTTGTTTTTGATGGTAATTAATTCCTGCCTGGGCTGGCTTTGAGCTGTGATCCTTAAATCTCAGCCTCCTGAGTAGATAGGATTACAGATGTGAGCCACTGGTGGTGAGCTTATTATTATTATTATTTTCTTTTAGGTAGGACATGGAGCTTGAGTTCAGGGCCTGGGCAGTGACTATCCCTGAGCTTTTTTATTCAAGGCTAGTGCTCTATCACTTTGAGCCACAGTACTACTAGTTTTCTAGTGGTTAACTGGAGATAAGAGTCCCATGGACTTTACTGCCTGGGCTGGTTCTGAACCACTGTCATCAGATTGTAAGCCTCCTGAATAGCTAGGATTACAGGCATGAGCCATCAATGCCCAGCGAGGGCTTATTTTTGATTTTGTAATGTAACTAGATAGGATGCAACTATTGGGGAAATTTGATGAAGGACCTCTGTATACTCTTTCCTCAGTTTTATAGATCTATAATTTTTTTGATCTGAAAAGTTAGAAACCAAATTGAATGCTGTTTTCTCATAAATGCAACACTATCCATCCATAAAAACCAATGAACCATTGGTAAAAACCACAGGGCTATATCTCAAAAATATCATATGGAGTGGAGAAAAGCAATTGCATAAAACAGATTGAGTATAAAGCTCAACACACACAAGCTAAACAGCATATTATTTTGAGATACCACTGTGATAAAAACTAAAGACAAGCAAGTGAATGATGAGAAACAAAATTGAAGATAATGCTTAGCACAGGCGGGGGGGTGTAAACTGTGAGTTTTACCTTTAGGCATCCGATCAAGCCCTCATAGTGAATAGTGGAGAATTCTCTCTGGCTTATAGAAGAGAAAACAGAAGAGGAACTATTTTGAGACAGGCCAGAGCTTTCTGTTCTTACCTAGACTTGTCCTTAGGAGAAGCTGTTTTATCAGAACTTAAATTGTTATGGTTGTAATAGAGCCTAACTTAGCTCTATCGCAGGGAAGTAATAGAGGGAAATTTTAGTGGGAAGTTTTCTTTCCTTTCCAAGACTAAACATACTCTTTCCATATAATTCTGTAACCATCTTTTTAGTTTTCACCTGGAAACTAATGCCCACAGGAGACCTGCACATGGTTATTCAGAGCAGTTTTTTCTAGTTGCTGAAACTTGGAAGTCTCCAAAGTATTCCTCAGAAAGGAAAAAGACAGGTAAACTATGGTATATCCACACAATGGGCTTATTAGCTGGTGCTAAAAACATGGGCCATGCAAAGCCCTCAAGAAGCCTTAAATGCACAATACTACAGGAGTCACTTTGAGCAGGCTACATTCTATGATTCCAACTTTCAGATATCAGCAAAGGAAGAAACTATTTAATGATCAAAGAGACTAGAGGCTGTGAAGGTTCAATGGTGGGGGTAGGGGAGGAAAGGATGAACAGAAAATGCACGTAAACTCGGTGAGCAACGCACTCTGAACGGATGGGTGCACGTCCCTGTATAGCATACATTCAGTGTGCACAGGATGCCTGTCGCAAAGAGGGGACCCAAGTGTGAACTGTGATTCTGAGTGGCGATCAGGTGTCAGTGTAGGTTCATTGTTTATAACAGATGTACTGGGGGAAGCTGTGTCTGTAGACAGGAGTGGGTGAGTCCTGAACGTCTTGTTTTTCTTTTGTTGGGCTGGGGTTTGGAACTCTGTGTCTTATACTTGTTGGCGGGGCTCTTCCCCTGAGCCATGTCCCAGACCGCCATGTTAATAACCTAAAACTGTTTTAAAGTTTAACTCTTGTTTTTCTGACTGTGAGGATTGAACTCGGGGCCTCAGGCTCGCTCTGCAGGTGTTCTCCCGCTGGGGCTACCCTTCTTGTCCTTTTTCGTTGTTGTTATTTTTGAGACAGTCTCACCACTTTGTGTCTGGGAAAAGCCTGGGGTGCCCTCTTCCTACCTGTGCACCCCTGTGTGGTTGGGAACGACAGGCCGGGGCCAGCACACCTTGCCATTGTGCCCCCCGTCACGGGGATGGTAGGTATGCACCACCGTGTGCACCACGGTTTGAATGCAGTGAGATGAACTTCTGTACGCCTGGACTGGCTTCAAGTTGTGTGTCCCACTTTCTACCTCTCCTATAGCTCGTATTACAGGCTTGAGCCACAGTGCCCAGCAATCTAAAGTACAGTTATTATTCGTAAAGAACTCCTAGTCCTTAGGGACAAAAAAATTAAACAGTGTTAGAATTGGGTGCATTAGTGACCAGGATATTTAAAGAATGGTTCCTGGACCTGGAGCACTTGGGTATGTGTGAAAAGCATGTGTATTGGGTTCAGCCCAGCCCTACTGAAGCTTTGACAGAGGGGTGCTGTCCAAAGTTCATGTTGAGGTGGTTCGCAGTGCTACAGTAGTAAAAGCTGGGGTCCTCAGGACAGAGGCTCCATCCTTCTGGAAGTAGCCTGTGTAAAAGTCAGGAACTAACTTGGTTTCTCTGCTCTTCCATGTTTTCTGTCCTGTGCCGGCCACCATCTTTGAAGACGAGAGAAACCCTTCCCAGACACCAGTGGCTGTATTTTAGACTTTCCAGCCTTTAAAACTCTAAGGAATACATTTCTGTCTTTATAAATCACCCTTTCTCAGGAGTTTGGTACAGCAGAGGGAATAGACTAAGATAGAGGCCGAGCAAATGCATTTTAACACAACACATTTGAACACTTCCAGGAGATTTTGATGTGCACCGACTTGAGAGCCACTACTAGGTTCAGCCTTATCAGCTTAAAATTACATGTACGTAGTATATATATAAATTACTGATCATGAGTAAAATGATTTTAGGTGTCCTAACAAAGAGGACTTTTAATTCTAGTAAATGTATTTATTTTAAAATTTGTTAGTAAAACAAAGTCAAGCCCTTTACTTCACTTCTATTATGACTTTATATTTTGCTAGGTATTTTAAAAAACAAACAAAATGAACATCAATTTTAAATTAGGAGAAATACAAATAGCCAAATTAATTAGATAAGACAGAATATCATGAGACTCAGCCAGTTAATTCTTGAATAGTGAAGAAACCCTTAACCGGAAGGGCCTCTGAAACATTTTCCTTTCTAAACTCATACTGCATGTGTTGGTGCAGGGCTATAATCCCAGTTATTTGGGAGGCAGAGGTAGGAGAATTATGGTTCTAAGCAGGGTTGGGAAAAAAGCACAAGACTCTATTTGAAAAATAACTAAAGCAAAAAGGAACTGAGAATATGGCTTAAATGTATAGCATCTGCCTGGCAATTGTGAAGCACTGGGTGCAAATTCAAGAATTGCCCCCTCAAAATTTATAACATCATGAGACCTCTTACACTTGTTTTTCATGATTATTTTTCTCCTTAGCTTTACCTTTTCCTCCATAATTTTACATTTTAAAATTCAAGCTCACATGTTAATAATTTAGTCCACAATATTTGGGCTGAAAAGTGAAATAGTCCATTAGTGCGTGCTTGTGGTGGGGGAATGCAGATTAGAGATTCCAATTCAGCCAGGGCTAATGGGCAGTGAAGGTAATTCACAGGCAAAGTATCCAAACAGAATACATTAAGGAGAAATCTGTTTTGAAAACACCATTTAATTTTAGGAGCATTTTCTTCCTTTCACTACTTGTATTTATAGTATGATAAGCAGATGTTTTAATAAAAGGAAATGAAATAACATTTGGGGCCACTAACAAGCATATTTTGGTAATTAGGGTTTTATATTATATAAAAGTTTGCACATTATAAATAGCTGCATAATAGCTGACCTTTTAAACTGACATTTAAATAGCTTTATTGAGGTATAATTTCTGTACTATACAGTCCCCCTACTTAGAGTGTATAATTCAGTGGTTTTACATATTCACAGCCTTATGACCATCACCATGAAAAATTTCAGAACATTTTCGTTTTCCAAGAAAGAAACCTCATATCCATTGTCAGTTAACTTCACACAACACTTTATCTGCCTCCAAAAATGGGTAATAATTTCTCTGTGTTTTGGCTCCATAGATTTACCTATTGTGAACATTTCTTAGGCATGGAATAATTCAGTCTTTGACTCAGCATGTTTTCCAGATTTATCATGTGGTAGAATGCATCATTATTTCTTTTAATTCTTAAATAATATTCCATTGTATTGCTATACCTTTATTTGCCTGACATTTGGCTGATCCAACTTTTTTTTGGATCCAACTTTTTAAATTGTATTTCCATTTAAATAATGGTGCTATGGATCTTCATGTACAAATTTCTGTTAACATATATTTGCATTTGTCTTTGGTATATACCAATTGCTAGGTAATGTGAGAACTATCTTTACCAATTTGAGACCTGATTGGATATAGAAAGCACTCTTGTTCAGTGTAAAATTATGATTTTATTTAAAACTATGTTTCTATTTTAACTCTGAACGACGCTCCAATTTTGTTGGTTAATAATGTCATATAAAATCCCTCCCTAAAATGATGTTTGGCAAAAAGCATTATTAAAATAAGTGTTTTTGAGCACAGCTGCTTACAAACTGCTACTCTACATCACAATTTGTCATCATTCATCATAATTGTCACATCCTTCTGTGACATATTTCTTTCTGAGAGCATTTTATTGCTGCCTGTGTCATTTAGCATTTAAAAAAATGTCATGGAATCTGCTTCTGGCGCTGATGAAGTTCATGTTTTCACAAATAAATGATATGTTGTTAAGAAACTGATGCTAGTTTTCTTTTTCTTTCAAATTTCTCATTTCAGTAATAACAAAAAGCATATTTCTAAAACAAAAACAACATTTTGGTGTCTATCTATACTTGACACTTTATTTTTCTGTGCTGTCCTATTATTCATATTCATTTTTTATCTGATGGAGTTTTTTTCTAAATTACAATGCTTTTATACTTTATATAAGGATGAATATCAAGTCTTTATTAAGCATTACATTTCAAAGTAATTTCTAATATAAACAACAACTTGCTACCATTTTGCTTAATAAAACTGGGAAAAGTTGTAAACAATTAACTCACTTGGGATCAAAGTATGCACATTAAAAATTTCTGCAAGAACATAAACTACATAAACTCTTTTTTTTTTTTTTTTTTTGCCAGTCCTGGGGCTTGAGACTCAGGCCTGAGCACTGTCCCTGGCTTCTTTTGCTCAATGCTAGCACTCTACCACTTGAGCCACAGTGCCACTTCTGGCTTTTTGTATATATGTGGTGCTGAGGAATCAAACCCAGGGCTTCATGCATGCTAGGCAAGCACTCTACCACTAAGCCACTATCCCAGCCCTACATAAACTCTTAATAGTGTCTTTCCCAAGGAAAAATTTAAGGGCTCTATAAAGAAAGTTGGAAATATTACTTATTACATGCTTTTCCCACTATTTGGATTTTTTATAATAAATATGAATACTACATAATAAAATTCGTGTAGAGGGGAATTTTTTATGAGACTTATAGTTACAAATAGTAGATGCCAACTAAACCAAAGGACTGTGCAACCACCAAAATGACATGGTATACAACCATTAACAATGAGACCAGGGACTAACTCCTGGGAACTCCAGCACTGAGAGGCTGGAGCAAGAAGAAGAAACCAGCCAAGAGGCAGAGTTAGAACCCAGGCCTCTGTACAGGGTGGGCCATAGTACATAATAGATGTGCATTTGGTGGATAACTGCAGAGAGAAGAGTTATATTAGCATAAGACAATGGTGAATTATATTTCTCTTTTGAGTTTACAAGATAGAAAGCAAGAGTAATGGCATCTATCCCATTAGTGAATGAGTGGGACCAAGTCATGGAGTAAAAATAGATCCCTTACTTTCTATTCTGTAAATATACTATGTATCAGAAAAACAATATGAGCCATTCATTTTTAATTAGTATCAGTGGCATTTTCTTTTCAATTCAGTTACTTAAAAAACCCCTCTCCATGTTAATGTGCTGGTGTGGTTAGTTTTTCAAGAAAAATTTGTAGAATTATTCCTTCCCGTAGATATAGTTTGGGATTATTATTTCTGTTGCTTGGATCAGCAATACTATTAGTAGAAGCTAAGTTTAGAAATCATCCCAGGAATGTATTTACATTTCTTTGCTGGAGTTATAGAAGATTTAAAAAAATGGTCCTGGCAAAACTCATTGATGACTTTTGTCCATTTGATAAGTTCCAGTAGAATTTTCAACAATCATGGTCATAACTGATTATAAGGTGATTTAGACATTAAATGGAATATCAAAGTCTCAGAGATTTTCTTATATTCCAGGTCAAAAAGTGAAAACCTTTGTGTAAATATAGACAAAAGCGAATTAGTTGGGGAAACTTATAATGATGTAAGTGCAGTTTGGTCTGCCTCCTGTCTTCCTATCTCCATTGAGAAGGGCATTGATTGAAGAATAGACAGAAGAAGCAACATTCCCTCTAAGCTTGCATTTTGACAGAATGGGGGAATAGAAAAAGAAAGTCACAGACTCACCGTTTTCTAGAGTGAATTAAATTTGAGGGTCTATAAGGCCTGAAGTAGAGGGAGCAGTGTGGAGAGTCCTGTAACTTTCTTAGCAAGTTTTGTGAAGGGCATGTGAAAGGTTTAAACTGAATAGTAAACAGCACCTTCATGAGCTCCTCTTAAGCTTGAAATCTGTCTCATATAAGAATTTTAAGAGTCTCTGAAGATATACAGTAGATTGGGTAATTACCTAAGATTTATCTAACCTTGGGGAAGTTATGGGAAGTGTGTCACTGCTTCTTGTTTTTGTTTATTTTTGGCACACGTATTCAGAAAGGGTTTAGCTCAATCTCTAGGTCAGAGCAGGTAGTTCCCAACACGTCTCAGCTCCCAGTGTTCGCTTCATT
Source organism: Perognathus longimembris pacificus (assembly GCF_023159225.1). Taxonomy (NCBI): domain Eukaryota; kingdom Metazoa; phylum Chordata; class Mammalia; order Rodentia; family Heteromyidae; genus Perognathus; species Perognathus longimembris. The sequence continues at coordinate 39,182,836 of NC_063181.1, read as the reverse complement.
CAGGGCCTTTCCTGAAAATCTGCTCCTCTCTTGGGAATGGCTGGCTGGGTGGGGGGAATTCTTGATTTATGATATATCAGTTCCGTAATCTTTGGAGCTCACATGGAGATGGTAAACACAGAAATCTTCCTTGGAGTAGAATTTGACTCAGATTATTGTGAGAAAACACACAAGGCAGGAACATTTCCATTTTCAATTAATGCAGAGGGAATCTGTTTACATCAGGGGCACAGAAGTTGCTGTTGCGGCTTATTGCATGATGTGATGGTTATAGACCCTGGCTTTATAGCCCTTTTTCTGAAATGCAGTTAAAAAAAAAAAAGAATGTTTTGCACCATAGCAACCTCCATGAAAGGAGGCATATGCTATTTCTAAGACTCACAATATGCTTTTCTGATACTGTGTTTGCTCATCAACATGTTTATTGTGGGTGCTGTCTGAGGAGGGGCTGTTTTCCTATAGAATCTCTCTGGAACCTTGCAGCTTTGGGCTCCCCTTGTGGAAGGATTAGGCACTGTACTGATCTGTGCAATCCCATTGAGGAGGAGAGTGTGTCTTTATGACTCATGACTGCTCTGTCATAAACTGCCCTAGTTCGAGATTCCATTAGAATACTGCTGTGGATTTTGAGGTGGAAGACAGGTGACATGTAAAGGCAGAGAGGTTTGGTATACTGTCACCATACATTGTTTTGTATGCCACAGAGAGCACGCGATGTGCTGACTGACCTGTGTTCACATCTGGTTGTCACTCCAAGCTTGAGGACTCCACTCTGAGCTCTTTGCAGAGTGTTCAGAATGGACATGTTACTCAATTAGAACAAGTGTAGGAGACGCTCTTGATATCATGGCATGGCCTATCTCCCGAGTGCCCGAATACATAGGTGTGTTGCTTAAGTGGAAAGAGCTCTTCAGGGGCAGCATCGGGAGAGGTCGGAGATGCTCAATTTGGGAATACATTTTACAGTGGGGAGGCTGTGGGGGCACAGTCACTGTGGAGACAGGACCTTGGTGATCTAGCCCAGACAGCGTTGCAGAACATGAGGTTTGTGTGGGGCATTTATGACTGTCAGTGTGTGAAAATAAGCCTGGAGCTGAGGGAGCCTTGGTAGCATTTGCTACATCCTCCCTGGGTTGTTTTCCTTGATGGCCCCAATTCAAGACCTCCAGTTCTCTTCTGAAATAGTAAATATTATTACCTTGCTTCTCTTAAAGTGAAATAGTCCTGTCTGTCAGTCTATCTATCCATCCATTGTCATCGTCTATCTATCATCATGTATTTAATGTGCTGAGGACTAAACCTAAATCTTCGGGCTTACTAGGCAGGTAGTCAACTACATGAGTCACATACCCAGCTGTTAGGCATTTTCGTTTTTTAGGTAAGGTTAACTTGACCACTGATGCCCTGGTACTGTGAGCTTCTACCTTTGCCTCTGAAGTAGCTAGGGACATAGGTATGTGATTCTAATCTGGCTTGGTTTGGAGATAGGGTCTGGATAACATTTTTTTCCTGCATACGTATTGTATTCTTTAAATTTCATTGTAAAGGTGATGTGCAGAGGGGTTACAGTCAGGTAATGAGTATATTTCCCTTTGAACAGTGTCACCCCTGCCTTGTTTTCTCCCACTTCCCCTCTGACTCCCCTCCCACCAAGTTGTAAAGTTCATTCCCAACATACTGTCCAGTGAGAACCACTGTTGCATTGACTCGCCCTTTGTCTCACTGTTTGTGATTCTCCTTCCCTTCCCCAAATCACATAAATTTATATATAAGATAAAGGTACAGAAATAAAAAACAGTTTTGATAGGGAATAAGACAAAGGTTGGGTTGGGGGAGAGCTGTAAACAGTATACTAAAAAAACTCCTTGTTTCCATTTCTTGGAGTTCCTTTCGATATGCATCATTTCATATGGTCATATGCACATCGCTATTGAGCCATTGCGATCCTCTGCAAAGAATACCCTAGGCACAGTCTACTTAATACCAGTGAGGGAAACCATGCAGCTTTGAGGCGTGGGTTAAAGAAATGTTTCTAAGCAAACGAAGCCAGATCCAAAGAAAAAAGAATCAACCCAAGCCTCCAATGTTGATTCTTCCGTCTCCTGAGCAGGTGCTGTTCCAGACACGTGCCACCGTGCTTGCCATTAAAGAATAGCATTGTTCATTGCTCATTTACTTAGCTTCTTATTGTGGGAAAAGTTTATGGAAATTTCATGCTGGGGAGTTATTTGAGAGAATTTCTTTTGGTCCTAACTTACAAAGTTTCTGTCTATACGAATAAAGTTTTCTTATGAACAAAACATTGTATTTTTTAATAGTTCAAATATTTTATTTTCTTTAAAAATAGATGAGTAGCAAATAGATTTTTATAGTTTGAGAATTCTGTTTTTTAAATGAATAATCACTAAGTGTAAGTAGCAATTATTTCAGCACGATAATATAATGATAAAGCTTTGGAACTTATAAAGAACATTTTAAAGAGAAGGAGTTGGAAAGGACCAATCACTTAATTTCTCTCTCTCTCTCTTTCTTTCAATCTTTCTTTCTTTCTTTCTTTCTTTCTTTCTTTCTTTCTTTCTTTCTTTCTTTCTTTCTTTCTTTCTCGCTTGCTTGCTCTCTCTCTCTCTCTCTCTCTCTCTCTCTCTCTCTCTCTCTCTCTCTCTCTCTCTCTCTCTCTCTCCCCCTCTTTCTTTCTTTTTTTTTTTTTGCCAGTCCTGAGCCTTGGACTCAGGGTCTGAGCACTGTCCCTGGCTTCTTTCTGCTCAAGGCTAGCACTCTGCCACTTGAGCCACAGCGCCACTTCTGGCCTTTCTATATATGTGGTGCTGAGGAATCGAACCCAGGCTTTCATGTATAGGAGGCAAGCACTCTACCACTTGGCCATATTCCCAGTCCCCCAATCACTTAATTTCATAGGAAACATTGAAGTCATTATTCAATTCCCTTAACTGTAATGGATTAAAGTATTTCTTGGCTCACACCTAAAAGGTGAAAATGAGAACTAATTTCTAGAAATGGCTGTAGAAGTTAGTGAGATAGTGTGTTGGAAAACACACTAATTTATTCACCAAATATTTATTTATTAAGTGTATGTGCTATGTGCAGTGTGAGGTGGTATACATGGCCGTATCTGTGTGTGTGGTAGAAAGAGGAAAATCCTTTCTTCTTGAGTCTTACAGACTATAGAGAAGAGGCTTTTCCCAGTGGTGAGCCATGTGATGAGAAATTTCAAAATGTCTTCTATGAGGAAGGGTCGGACTCTTTTTACACGGGACCAGATGCTTAGGGAAGAAGAGAAATAGAACTGAGAGTCTGTCTGCAGGGTATAGCCAACACATCATCTCACAAAATTCTGCAGCCATTTCTAGAAACTAGTTGTAATTTTCACCTTTTTACTGTGAGTCAACCTTGCATTCTTATAGGTCTGTGTTCCAATCCGGTTTGTTAAATAAGCCATTGAGAAAATGTAATCCTAGAGCCGTTGTTTAGTTTGCCCAGGGCCGGTAGGAAGGGGGTAGCAGAATGGAGATTAAAATTGTCCCTGCTTCTAGCCCAGAGCTCCTTCTTTTATACCACGTCTTTGGTGAGCACATGGGCTTATGACTGCATAACTGAACAGCAAAGGGACTGTTTCCTGTGCATTCCACACCTGCCAGTATGAAACCGTGAAATGTCAGTAATTGAATAACAATGACTCAGGGCTTCTAGAACAACCCACTGTAGTTCGTACCACTGTAAGTATACACTCCTGAGCTATGGATTTAGTGTATTAAATAGTAGCAACCAACTTTGTGAAGTTTTCTCCAGTAAGCTGTTGGCTATGAGACAAATTCAAGCCAGAATTTTAATTTCTTTCTTGACAAAAACATCTGTTACAGGTGTTTATAATTCAGTTGTATGTGAATTACACATCTCAATAAATAAGCTATAATACTATTTTGGGACTCTTTTGAGAAACTCCAGTGCTTCTTAGAGGTGAACATTTCTGATTCTCTCCCATGATCTATCAGTGATTTCAAATCAGTTTCTCCCCTGTGCCATCTGCCCACAACTCTTAATTGTCTTGAGAATAAAAGTACAGCAGTTATGATAGGGAATTAATTTGTGAGGGCCAAAGAGTTCCTTTTGGAGCTCTCTTCTACTCTTTTTGCATCGTTTACTTTTGAGTGTTTGACAGTGTCTTAAATCCCAAAGGAGTGATACAGGATTCTCCATCTTCTAAGGATTTTCAGAAGACATAGGAGGTGAGAAAGAACTCTTCTTCAATTTGCCATAATTCAAAAATTGCCATAATATGTGTGGTAGATAAATACAGGATATGGGTCTATTTCCTTAAAGGTCAAGTTGAATTCTTTCTTTCCAATCTGCAGTTTTGTATCCATTAGAGCAAATGATAAGCTTTTAAGACATCTGAATGGCTAGCAATCTTCCATTATAGGAAGGAGACTCCTCTCTAACCCCCCACCCCGCCATAACGTGGCTTGATATGGTTATTACAGTGCTTTGGGCAGTCTAGTCTGGAATCTGCTACTATTCAGGGGTGTAATGTGCTTACAGTCCCCTCCTCCAATATTTCTTAGCTTTTTTTTAACAGCAGTGTTTCTTTTCTAAACACTGAAAGATCTGTTTGATTTTGCCTTTGCAACTGTCATAGGCAGACAAGCTGAAGCTGAACCCACAGTTTCTTGCATGACAAGGACCAGTGGTGATTTATGACCATTTACAGGATGTTCATGAAGTGGGGAATGATGCATTTTTAGCCAGCAAGGTTACATCCTTCTAAAAATCCCAACCAGGGCATAAGAAAGAGGATCCTCTACTGAAATTGGCTAACTTTCTATAATACTCATCTCACACATTGGCATGATCAGATCACCAGATCAAGTATTTACTTAACACCTCCCTCACCCAACACAGTATGCTGTCCCAAGGGAAAGAATTTATGAAAAGCCTGATGAACGGAATTGGAAACTTGAAGGAACTAAGATATCAGTATGATTCTTGTCTGTTTTTGTTGTTAATTGGACGTAGTGTAAAAATTTTGGCTTATTTTAGCAAGCATCATGTCAGCTAAAAATAAAGGGAACACATGGAAAGAATTCATTTTAGTATTAATATTATGAATACTCCTATTTTTCACCAGTAATTCCTAAAGACCTTCATTACGATATATTACCATACTGTCCTGAGTTTCAGCTTGAACACCAAGACAAAAAGCTGGTTTACAAACAGACTAGACCCTGTGGAAGCTGGATTCCTGCTCCGCCCAGAATGCCTTCTCATCCTCTGACACCTGGCGGAAGTGGAGGAGGGCAGTCTCCCCAGTGAGGAAGCACTGACCACATCCTCCGAGTCACCGTGGTGTCCCCTGTAGTACCCAAGCGGGGAATCATTTAGCACTGCCAGCCAGACTTCCTAGTTTTTGTTCCTAGTTTTGTCTATTAGAAAGTCTTGGTTTCTCACCACATTCCTTGCACTCCCCCTCTTTTGAAATGGCACGCGGTGTTTTAAAGACTTCTTTCCGTATCATGGGAAATCTCAGAGCAGGTGAAGATACAACTGTCATCTTCACTTCACAGTTTTCCAGGTCTGACCTCTTAGAAGAAGCCTTGTGGAAGATCCGGAAGTACAAGCCATAGGCAAATGGTTACACCTCTGTGGAAGGAAGAATGATACAAACATTCCTTTTTTTTTTTTTGGCCTTGACATTTGAATAGAAATCAGAGTTCCAATACCAATAAAAAAAGATACTCCTCATGGCTCCAGTTGTCCATTTGTTTTTCCCCATGTGCTTCCTTCTCAGTCCTTGGAAGGAAAACCTGGCTCTGTTCTGTTCTTGACCTCCACCGCGAGTCATGCTCGCACTTCATGCCTGTCTTTCTTCTAGAGGGGGGAGGAGCGCACAAATTCTTTGCACCTTTCAACTCCATTAGCTTTGTAAAGGTATCCTTGAAGCAAAATAAGAAAAGGTATTTCATGCTTTCTTTTCCTTTTAAAAAAATTCAGATTTCAATCATCAATTCCAATGATCTGTGCAAACATAATAGTATGTAATTCTTAGAGGAAAAGGGGGCTAAAAGAATTGGGTCTGTGGACTGAGACAGACCAAGGTTCTCAGATGAAGATTGAGGCTGTTCCCAGACAAGGAACATGGTTCCTGGGAAAGCAAATAGCAGATACCTGTTTTTGCCAGATCTATTTGGCTCTTTAGAAATACACAAACAGCAAGCTGCTTCTCATCCTCATCTCTTAGTCTTCCTTTAAACACTTCATCCAGACATAGTAGGATCTCCGAGACATCGGTGCTTCTGTTAATACCAATGCTTTGTGGTCTTCCAGAGAGGCCCAGTTCCCTGGCTTCTGCCTGAACCAAGGATCAGAGATGCAGGCAGAGGAGCATCCTGTGATAGCGCCATCTATTGAAAGAAAAGAAGCACAAGAGGCCTTCAGTTTCTTCAAGATAGAACTGTTCACGTGGGCTGGGTGTGGTGATGAATGCTTATTATTCCAAGATGCATTAGGTAGAGGCAGGAGGATCAAGAATGTGAGGGTCATCCGGGTTACCTGGTAAGACCCTGCGGCAAAAAGCTGAAAAGCAAGTAAACAACAACAAAAAACCCAGATCAAACCAAACCACCAACAAAGCAAAATAAAGAAATGAAGAGGAGAAGAAACACTGTTAGTGCAACTTTGATTGAGTGCTGTTTAGTGCTCTCATCCACTGCGCCAGTGCATTTTCCTGAGAAAAATGAAATGGGTTTGAGCTCATTATTTTCTTTCTCCTTTTCTTTCCCTTTCCCTTGATCTTTCCCTCCTTCCCTGCCATTTGTCTTTTTTTTCCTTCTCTCCTTTCCTTCTCTGCCTGGTGTTCTCTCTCTGTCTCTCTCTCTCTCTCTCTCTCTCTCTCTCTCTCACACACACACACACACACATTATCTTTTTCCTTTCTCCCTTCTCCCTCCCCTCTCCTCTCCTCCCCTCCCCTCTCTTCCCTCTCCTCCCCTCCCCTCTCCTCCCCTCCCTCTCTCCTTTCATTCTTTCATCTTGTTATGTAGCTCAGGCTCATGTTGGGCTCGGGATCTTCCTGCCTGAGCATTCCACTTCCAAGTTTTGGGGTTACAGATGTGACCCACAATGCCCAGTAGAGCTCAGTGTTTTTTATGTCCTTTGTTTCTCTTACTTAATAGGCCTAAGCTGTACTGACATATTGCATCGAGTGTTTGATTAGTGGAAGGTTCCTTTTTTGGAAATAACTGGTGGTAGGGTTTTCCTGATAGTTTTAGGCAAGTCAGGCAAGGAGAAAATGGGTAGTTGTGGTAGAAGGGGAAGAGGTTGCTCACTGAACATACATCTCTGAAGTTTTAATTGGACAGAGCTCTTGTTTCCAGTGCATATTAACAGACAAGCCATTTTGCTACAGAAACTACAGAAGAGTGAATCAGCAACTAGGGAGTAATCAATGCAATCAGCAAAAAGGTTACCTTTTCTTCCTGTATGGCTAAGTCCTGATTATGGTTACCCTATACTTCTTGTGTTAATCTCTTTTTGTCATGGGTTCTCATTAGGTAGCCCAGAATCACGTCTAACTCCTGATTTTTCTGCCTTGGCTGCCCTCTGGTACTGAGATTGCAGGTGTGCAACACCAAACTCAGCCTCTGTGTGGACATTTCTTATTGTTGTCACTGCAATTCTAAATCCTAAATCAATCTGATCAAGGGATTAGTCTTCTGTGAATTTATTTCTGTGAAAAATTGTATAAACATAAAGCTTAATTTAGTTACTTGTTTAATATCAATGTAACGTTGGTTGAATACAGAAATATTATGTGGATCTAGATTTTCCTAGGAAATTAATCACACATACACCTAAAGACCAAACAGGACTCGAGGCGATGTGAGCCCTAAGTGAGATCAAATAAGGATGAGGAGGTGCGGGAAGGAGAGAATGGTACTCCTCAGAGGAAGATGAGCAAGGTGGCCAAATAGGTTTATTTTTCAACAAAGAGCATGAATCGAGCACTCTATTTTGTTTGTTTTGCAAATGTCTTCTCTTTTCCCAGTTTTCTCTACTGATGTTACAGGAAAAGAGAAAAGCAATATAGAGAAAGTATTACTTACTCATGAAAGCAGTGCTTCTCAAGTTCCAGTGTGCAGATCACCTGGAAATCTAGTAAAGTGCAGATTCAGACTTAGTAGTGGTGGCATGGTGGTTCTCAAAGTGTGTTCCTCAGAGCAGCACCGTTCAGCCACTCTGTGAGCTTATGGGAGCTGTCAATGCACGACCCTTGCTGAATCAGCTGATTCTGATTTCAGAGGATAGGCCCCAAACTGTTTTAAACAAGCTTATCAAGTAACTCTTAAGCATTGCTGACCTAGAAACTATTCTCTGGAGTTTTCCCAGACCTCTTAAGATTTTTCTGTTCTCTGATTGGGCCTTGCATTATTCAGTTGATATTTAACAACTAAAGCAGTTGAGCAAAAATCTTATTTAAAGCTTCTAACTGGCTTAGTGCAGTGCAAATTAACTTTCTCTATGTAACTCTTTTTTTTTTGGCCAGTCCTGGGCCTTGGACTCAGGGCCTGAGCACTGTCCCTGGCTTCTTTTTTGCTCAAAGCTAGCACTCTGCCACTTGAGCCACAGCGCCACTTCTGGCCATTTTCTATATATGTGGTGCTGGGGAATCGAACCCAGGGCCTCATGTATGTGAGGCAAGCACTCTTGCCACTAGGCCATATTCCCAGCCCCTCTCTATGTAACTCTTGATCCTTTACCCTGCTCTGTTACAAAACCATTCCATTCTAAACAAATCTACCATTTTATGCAATTGTACACATCACTAGAATGCTCAGACACAATCATGTAGCAAATCAGTAATGCTTTATTTTGGTTGGTTTATTTCTTTTATATTCATTCATTCATTTTGTGGTACTGGGGTTTGAAGATAGGGACATAGGGGTTCCCATCTGCTAAAAAAGTCAGCTTTGGCAAAAGCTTGAGACCCGATATCAGAAGTGAACTAAAAGCCACAAAATGGTGGGGAGGGGACTCAAGAGTTAGTGTGATTGGTGTTTGCTTATAATGTGTGAATCCCTGGGCTCAAACCCCAGTACTAAGAGAGATGGGGGGAGAGTGGAAGGTAGAAGGAGAGGGAGAGGGAGGGAGAGGGAGGGAGAGGGAGAGAGGGCAGAGAGGGCAGAGGGAGAGAGAGCAGAGGGAGAGGGAGAAAATGAAGGAAAACTAAAATTTCCTATAACAAAGTTTGTTTGTTTGTTATTGCTGATTCTCAAATGGTATGGATATAATCTGGGTTTTACATCTTAAAAGTGAGTCCCAATTCATAGTTATTTCAATCATATAGGTAGTCAGTGTCATCATTGAAAGAAAAAAGAGAAATAACATTAGAGATTGTATTTTCTGAATAGTCAATCTGTTTGCAAAAGTTGAAATTTGCCCTTGATAATGTTTCAATAGGGTGACAACATTTCATTTCTGGAAATTCTGCGGATTTCCTCTGAACTCTATAGCGAGAGGCACATTGTGTCTTACTATTATTATTCAAATTGTTTTTTAGACTAGTGTGGATGGGCTGAGACCTTGAAGGTTTGGTTTAAACTTGGGTTTACATTGAAAGTATTAATCCTTTTTGCTAAGCTTTATAAAGCAATAAAAAGACGTTCAGCGGCTGGGAATATGGCCTAGTGGCAAGAGTGCTTACCTCATATACATGAAGCTCTAGGTTTGATTCCTCAGCACCACATATATAGAAAATGGCCAGAAGGAGCGCTGTGGCTCAAGTGGCAGAGTGCTAGCCTTGAGCAAAAAGAAGGCAGGGACAGCGCTCAAGCCCCGAGTTCAAACTCCAGGACTGGCAAAGAGAAAAAGAAAAAAGAAAAAAAAGACGTTAAAATCTGTAAGGAAGAAATTTTAAAAATGTTCCAAGGAGAGATGTTTCAATATAACATTTAGATCCTAAAGCGTTGTGCTCTTTCCATTTGTAAGCAGCTTAAACATGAGTAGATATAAGGACCTCAGTTGAGATTTAAGGGTCAGGTGTATCATGCTGTTCGATCTCTTCATGCCAGGATTCATATAGTATGTATGCTGGAAGTTTTAAGACTTTGCAGAGGGCATACACGGGGCCTATAGCCTTCCCTTACAACGTACAGAAACTTACTTGTGGTGTCAGTGGTAGCTCATGCCTTTCTTTATCTTGGCTACTGTGGAGGCCGAGATATAGAAGATCACAGTTGGAGGCCAGCTTGGCCAGAAAGCCTAGCCAGACTAGCTCATGAGGTCCTGTTTCCAAAATAATCAGCAAAAAGCATGTCTGGAGCCATAGTTGAAGTTGTGGAGCCAGTCAAGCAAGCAAGCTGAGAAGGCATGAAGACCTGAGTTCAAATCCCAGTAATGGCCAAAAGAAAAAAAACAAAAAGAAAACAATTACTCATTTAATGTATGAACCTGGAAAGAAACAGATGTTTATTCCAAAACTACAATTTTGAAGGCCAACAATGAAAACAAACATGTCTTTGCCAAAAGTTGAACTAAATTAAAAATTTAGCATATAAATTAAAGCTTACTTAACTAAATGTATCAAGGAAATACATTTGCTTTGCATTACTGGTTTCAATTATTCTGAAGAGGCTTTTATTTTTATGGAACACTGAAGATTTTTTTTAAGTTGCAAATAATTTATTGGACACTTGCACCATTGCAAATGAGTTATGAATGTCTGGCTTAAGTATATGGACTATTAGCACATAGTTGATGCACATACAGGGAGATGTTGAAGCCACCATTATCCTCTAGTTTATATCTACATTCCCAGGGGTCTACAAAAAGCTGTCTGTAGAGCGAAGCCAGATAAAACTGTGGGCTGAGAATGCAGCATTCTCTCCTCTATTATTTACTTGTTCTTTCTGTTGGGATATGAATTTCAAGACATCTTCATTGAGTTGAATATTTATAGTCTTATTACTACTAAAGTAAAGAGATTATTTCCTTGATTTTGGTATCTTTTAATTCTCATCTGGTTCTTATAAACTTGCCTAATTTCTCTCTAAAGTCCCTTTCCTCTGACCATAATCCCCTCATTTCCTCCTAAACCCTTCCTTTGACTCCTCCCAGCTACACTAGAATTTTGAGACCTCAGTCTTTAGCTTACTTAAGTCAGTGTCTAGCTATTCCTAGTTGCCACTCTTCCTCTTCAACCAAAGCAGTGATCTTCTTTCCTTAATGCAGCACTCTCTTGCTTCTTAAACAGTTTCTCTGCACATCTGGGAAGGCAGATACAGCTGATGATTATTTTAGAAATTTTATGATGGGAATGTTTTGACTGTAAAATTGAACCAGTTTATTTAATGATTTCCCCATTGTACTATGTGCTTCTGAAACAGTAAATGCTAAACACAATTTAACCTTTGCTAGATAATTTACAGTAACATTATGTACTACTAAGATCTTAAGGATGAGTTGCTCATGTATTGAATCAATCCAGGCTGGATTTTCTTGGTTCAGTTTCATTGTTCTTTTTGTGTTTTATGTTTTGCTTTTCTGATATTATTGTTTCCTGAGATCCTTTTGTTATATAGCCCACACTAGTCTTGAACTTTCTTTCTTCTTCTTTTTTTGATCTTCCTGCTTTTATCATCTAAATTCTGAGGTGACAGGCATGCATAACACGTTTGGGTATTCCTTATTGTTTTCCCTATTGTTGCCTATGTATAGGTCTGTCTGTCTGTCTATCTACCTGCAAATAATTTTTGGAAGTGTTTTTCCTTGTTGCTGCACCTGACTTCAAATAGAAACATTTTTCTTTTTTTATTTCCCACATTTTTCTTTATATTATAATTTTTCAATATATTACTAGTTGGCATACTTTATGTAGAATTTTTAACTAAAGTTAAATCAATGCACTTTGAATGATGTCTAGGTGACTCTTAGAAAATACATGCATGAAACAGATGGTACATTTTTATTTACTTTTAGTTTGTACTTCTGAATTCTTATGTATGATTTAGCTAGTAGAGAATGCTATTAACCTGCAAGTGTGATTTGGAACAAAAAGGAATATTTTTGTAATCTGAGTGGTAAGGGTATGGGAAGCTAGTGAAATGATGCAATATTTTCCAGTGATTCCCAACTCAATGTTTATTTACTACTCGTTAGCTGTGGTTCCATCAAGTCATGAAAGTTTCCTCTGAACATTGTGACACTTTTTTTGTATAAATTTATGCTGGTACTGGGGCTTGAACCCAAGTCCTGGGAGCTATCCCTTAGCTTTTCACTGCAGGCTAGCATTCTACCACTCGAGCCACATCTCCACTTCTAATATGTTTGCTGGTTAATCATGAGTTAAGAATCTCACAGATGTTCTTGCTTGGGTTGGCTTTGAACTGCAATCCATAGATGTTAGGTACAAGTGCTCAGTGTTTTTTTTTTTTTTTTTGGATATGTTTTGATTGGTTAGAATAATTAATGATTTCATCTCTCAGAATTCTTGTTACTTTTTCCTAGCCACAGATAGATACATTGTTTTAAGATAAAGCTTTGAGATGTTTAAAAATAAGATTCCACAGTTCATGTTGAAGTAGCTCTGGAGGGGAGCAGTTTTCAAGAGACTGAAAATACTCCCAGTCTTTTGCTTTGTTTCTCAGGATGTGGGTACCTTTACACATTTAGCTTTTTGCTCAAGTTTAGTACTCTATCACTTGAGTCACAGCTCCACTTCTAGCTTCTCAGTGGTTAATTGGAGATAAGTTTCGCAGACTTTTCTGGTCTTGGAACCACAATCCTTAGATCTCAGCCTCTTGAGAAGCTAGAATTCCAGGCATGGACCACCAGTGCCTGAAGATTCCTTTGTTCCCTTAGCCTCCTTCTCTTCCCCCCTCCCTCCACCAGTCATCTTACCCTATCCTGTCACCACAGGGCAGGAGACGTGAGGAAAGTTGGAAAATAGTAATTTATGGAGAAAGCCTGTGTCCCAGGCTTTATGAAAGTAAATTGCAGAAAATTAATGTTGTGACAAGATGATTCTGTTTTGATGAATAAAACCACTGAAAGGCTATCAAGGCCCACTGTTTCTCCATGGAGATAATTTTTTCCCTTCTATTCTGTATTTGTATTCTTGGCTTTCTTCCCAATTAGTGTTTAGGAAAGGGTGATAATTAGGGAGGTAGAATTTTGACCTACCTTGTGAACAATAGAAAACATCTAGCATCCATGTTTCCACCTGTTACATCTCTTACTAACATTCTGTGCTTTCAGAAAGAAAAATCCCTTACAACTGGGATTCCTACTTAGTAAAAGAAGTAATCTCATGTAGAAATAAAGGCAATCTTAAAGCAGCTTTATGAGATCCAAAGGAGGTCACAAGAATGGCGGTTCCTCCTTTCATGTCAAGTGCATTGTCTAGGCTAAATTTTGTGCATACAATCTTACACCATCCCAAAGATGATATAAAGAATAGTAAATTCAAAGTCTTTCTTCCCTTTAAGTGTACTGAGTGTTTTGCATAGTTAAGGTGTTTTCATGCTTCAAGGATGAACGAGAAAAGACAAGAGGGAAAGAGCGAGGGGCAAAGGAAGAAAAGGGAAGCAGAAAGGGGACGGAAGAGGGAGAGGCAATGGATTGGACTTCCATATCACTGAACTTGTAGGACCCCCATCCACATAACTTCCTTTAGCCTTCTCCTTTTCCCTGTTCACTTCCTCAGTTTTCCCGTAGCTAGAGCTAGTCATATCATAATTTATCCATTATACCTACTCCTCAAAAATCTGTCGAGAGTAATATATCTTAGGTCAGCCTGAAGGCACTATTCAGAAGTCCCCCGCCCCCAACAGGGTCTGTGAGGAATAGAATATCTGTGCAAAGTTTTAGAGCTATTTATATTGATTAGCATTTGTTTTTGGCTGGTTCCATCCCATCATTTTCTCTAGCTCTGATCTGTGTCATCTGGCTCCTCTCTGCCCTTTTTATTTAAAAAAAATTTTCTATTGTCAAACTGATATACAGAGCTGTTACAGTTTCATATTTAGGCATTGGATACATTTCTTGTACTGTTTGTTACCTCCTCCCTCCTTCCCCCCCCTTTCTCTTTCCCGCCATGAGTTGTTCAGTAGATTTACACTAAACAGTTTTGCAAGTACTGCTTTTGTAATTGTTTGTCTCTTTTACCCTGTGTCTCTCAATTTTGGTATTCCTTTTCAGTTTCCTAGGTCTAATACCTGTATACACGGTTTCCAATGTACTCAGATAAGATACAGAGATAGTGCAGGTACAACCACAGGAAGGGGATACAAGAAGATCATCAATAATAGAAGCTACGGTTTCACATCACATGTTGAAAGTAGTTACAACAGTGATATAACAGTCATTTCCATAACATGGAGTTCATTTCACTTAGCATCATCTTTTGTGTTCATAAGGGTATAGCTATTGGGCTCTTGTGATCCTCTGCTGTGACTAGCCTAAACCTGTGCTAATTATTCCCTATGAGGGAGACCATAAAGTCCATGTTTCTTTGGGTCTGACTCACTTCACTTAGTATATTTTTTTCCATGTCCTTCTATTTCCTTACAAATGAGGCAATGTCATTCTTTCTGATAGAGGCATAAAATTCCATTGTGTATATGTACCACATTTTCCTGATCCATTCGTCTACTGAGGGGCATCTGGGTTGGTTCCAGATTCTAGCTATGACAAATTGTGCTGCGATGAACATTGTTGTGCTGGTGGCTTTAGTGTGTTCTTGTTTGTGATCTTTTGGTTAGATGCCCAAAAGTGGGGCTGCTGGGTCATAGGGTAGCTCTATGCTTAGCCTTCTGAGGAGTCCCCATACTGCTTTCCAGAGTGGCTGAACCAGTTTACATTCCCACCAACAATGAAGTAGGGTTCCCTTTTGGCCACATCCCCTCCAACATTTGTCATTGTTTTTGTTTTCTTGATATCGGACACTCTTACTGGGGTGAGATGGAATCTCAATGTTGTTTTGATTTGCATTTCTTTTATGGCCAGTGTTGTAGAGCACTTTTTCGTATGTCTCTTGGCCATTCTTATTTCCTCATCAGAGAAGTCTCTTTTTAAGTCTTTAGCCCACTTGTTGAGGGGGCTATTGGTTCTTTGCAGTTTTGTTTTGGAGACATGTAATTTTTTTAGTTCTGCATATATTTTAGATATGAGGCCTTTATCTGTTGTAAGGCCGGTAAAGATCTTTTCCCAAACTTTGGGCTTTCTGTTTATCTTGAATGCTATGTCCTTTACCCTCTTCCCTTTTATCTGCAGACTGTCCTTACAGAAAAAGCAATGTTGTTCAGCTTACATTCTATTTAAATACATTTGTAGAAGTTTTAGTCCCTCAGATATTGCTGTCTTAGCACATTCTCCCAATTACTTGTTTCCAGATAAAATTTAATAAGTAAAAAATTTAATAATTAAAAAGAAATCTGATAATTTGTTTATAATAAAAATGAGGGAGGCAACATTGTTGGACAAGAAATGTACTCATTTCCTTAACTATGTAACTGTAACCCCTCTGTATGTACATTACTTTCATGATAAAAAAAGCCCTATGTCTCCGTGTTCCTGGATTTTGACTCTGCTTCTTGATCACATGAGAAAGGTGCTCTGTCAGTTTTGTTATGACTTCATAAGCTAAATTAAACACAGATTCTTTGTATTGCACCTTTAAAAAATTTGGGACACTTTACAAATAGTTTTCACTAACCATAAAATATTTTGAAGTATTTCTATATACATACCTTGAAAAGTTTCTCATTTTTTTAGAGGTGTATACTATTACCTTCCAGAGAAGTACCATAATATATAATATTTACTTATTTATGGATGTTTGACTATTTCTCGATCGTTGACTAATTTCCATTCATTTGATAGAATGATCAAAATTGGAAATGATTATATTACATATCCATAATTATATACTTTAGGACAGTTTCCAGAATTAGTGTTGCTTGTTTAGAGAAGTTAACTATTCAAGTGTTGATAGAGATTGTCAGTTTTCCTCTCTAGGGATTGTGTGATTTACAGCTCTTGCAGCATATCTGAATTTTTTCATTTCCCTTTGGTGTTTCTGATAGAACTTATTATTGGCCTTTGGAATTTTACCTATATGACAGATAAAATATAATATACTCAGGAAGTTTTAATTATGTTTTTGTTATTGTGAGTGCAGTGAAACCATTTTTAAAGGAATTTAAGTGTTATTTATTTTCATGAAAATGAAACAATCTTTGCTATCATTTATACTTTTATTATTTATTTCTAGAGGCTTTCTATATATTTTATGATTAAACTGAAAAAAAGCATTTCAGAATTGTGTTATTTGTGGTTTGACCACCATCTTTCCCCTTCCTTCCCTTTCTTTTTATCTTTCTGTTATTTCCTGAGGAATTGATTGAATTTTCCTCATTTAATATATCTGTTTTTCTTTAGGCACCTAGGATTCTTAGTCATAGTTAGAAAGGATTTTCTCACTCCAGAATTATAAAGAAGTTCTCCTTCATGACGACAGCTTCTAGCCTGAGTTGGCTATGTTTTATTATGTTGAGAAAGCATCTATTTACCTGTAGATGAGTAATAAAATTTCAGATTTACCCGTGGACATCTCTTTAAACCTGTAGCTCTCAGCCCACCTTACTCTCAGGGGTAACTTTGTGGTGAGTATGTGCTCCTATCAAGGGTAGTTTTATTGTTCCTTTCTTTATTTTTAAATGGTAGCCTTAAAAAATACTGGAGGGGAGAAAGACTCAAGTGAGCCCAAGAGGAAAGAAGAGAAGCAAGATAAAGGCAGAAACAAAATAAAGTTAACAAGGTCAGTTACTTGACCCACAAACTTAAAATGATGTTTTTCCTTTATATGTTTGCTTTATGATTTTAAGTCTTTTATTACATTGTTTACATTTTAAAAGTATGTATTTTTAACGTTGGTGATGGCTTCATATTTTTAGTGGATATCCTTTTGATTGTATATTATTGCCTTTGGTGTCATTTTCCTTAGTATATGAATTTTCTAATCAGCTCAACAATAAAGGCAGATATCATTGTTACAGTCTCTTTTCTCTGTTTCTTTCCCACCATCTGATAAAGCTAATAAAATAGTACTTGTCACTTACCTTGTATGCAGTATGTTTATACTCATTGCTTTTATGATATTTGATCGATATTTGATTTTTAATGATGTTATTATAGTAAGGCAATCTACAAACTTTAACGTTCTGGCTTCTTTCCCCCAACTTCCAATTTCCATTAACTGTATTATTTGTTTTTCAGAGCATATATTCATATTCATCTGAGTCACCTACCTATTATTTTCCATTGTTTTCTCTAATCATATTTATCTGGCTGAGATCCATCTACTATTGTCATCAAGAAAGATTAACTTTTAGTTTGTAAAATGCTATTTATTACCTTTATTTGTTTCCTCTTCTGTTTTGTACATTTGGGATATTGACTGTAGAGATCCCTTGAGACTTTAATATGCAAATATGTGAATCTCCAAGGCAGATAGTGTGAGAGTGTCCCACATTTATTTCACTGCATATATATTTGTCAAGTCATATCTATTAATGGAACAGTGTTTCATAATGCCACACAGAATACCACCATGAAAGTCTCTTTGCCTTTGTTCTCAAATGATAATTTGATTCTGCTTTCTTTTCTTGAGAATCTTGCAGACTTTGCTATGAATTTTCTACTACTAAATTCAATTGTGGAGAAATTGGAATTTCTTTAAATGATTTGCTCATTTTTACTGGATTACTTTAAGGATTTTTTATTTATTACTTGATGTACAGTAGGATGTAGCTAAGTTACCAGTAACATTTTTTATCGAGAAAGATACAGGTGTCCTTGCAAAAATTGCACCATACCTTCTTCCTTCTTTCTCATTAGTTCCACAGAGCAGAGTACTTGCTGCTAAAACTCATCTATGTATCTATGTATCTATCTATCCAACTATCCATCTGTATCTATCTATCTATCTATCTATCTATCTATCTATCTATCTATCTATCCATCTCTATCCATCAATCAGTCTATCTATCTATCTATCTGTCTATCTTTCTCTCATCTGTTATGCAGTCTGCCTACATGCTCAGTTTATCTAGCATTATTCCCCAAATTAAGGAAGTCTTGAACTCTTTCACTTGTTGTATCTTTAGTGGAAACAGGACATTTCTTAAATTTTGAAATACTAAAACTAACATTTACAGATATGTAATTACCCTTGCCAGTCTGATAAATTAATGGGTAATCTGCTATTTTCACAAGGAAAAGACTAATTGAAGCCTTGATAGCCTTGTGGGTTTTTTTTCCCTCCAAATACCTACTGTGTTCATTTGTCAAGATCCTTGCGAACATTAAACTTTCATGTATAGGAAATGTTTCAAATTGTTTTGTCTTGCATTGTTTACTAGTGCTATTTCACTTATGATAGATAAAACAAATTTTTTGCTATAAGAATGAAAGGATGATGCTGTAAGATATAAGGATAAAAGTATAAGAATTAACTAACTAGTTAATACAAAGTCTAGGCTTAGAATACTGACAAAGTCGTGAATTGTAACTATTTGTTGTATTTATGAAATAGAGTAAGACTATTGTGAAATGTGTAATATTAGGTACAAAAGAGCTTGAGATCCTGAGGACATAAAGGTAGATAGATATGCATACATCTAGACCAGAGATTAACTAGTGCTAAAGAAAAAAATCAATCTAATTGAGGTAAATTAACCATGATTAGGTTAAGAGGAAGTCTATCCAAATCAGAGTTTATTTGGTCACTGAGGTTATTGTCAATTTGCGGTAAAAGCACAGATCAGCTTCCCAATGGAGGTGTGGATAATGGTGTGCTTATGTAAGTCTTTGAAACAATTTCAGTATAATTGAATCAAGGAAATAATTAAAGTACATAATAACCTTCTATTTAAATTTGTTCTCAACAGTACAATTTCTTATTTGTTAACTTTGGTATTGTGAATTTAATTATTTTTTTGTCAAGATTTAAAAAAACATTATTGTAACCAGCTGGCACCATAATTGCTTCTAGGAAAGGTGTGGTATCTGGGGGAACCATGATAAATCATTTGGAATGGAAGGTGAGACTTTCACTAGTACAACCCTGCAATACATTAGATTGTTCTTCATGGGACACTTGGAAATAATTATTTTGAAGTACTATAAAGCAAGGTATTGGATTGTAAAGGTAACCTTTCTCAAATCCTTATACAGAGGGATAATTGGTTTATAATATATGTGCACATATTTCACATGTAGTTTGATAACTTTGGGCATGTTTACACTTAGGATACCATCACCACATCAAGATAATGGACACCACCATCATCTCTGAAAAGCTTTATGTCCAATTGCTTTTCCTCCATATTATAAGAGCACTTAACAGAGATCTAATCTCTTCACAGTTTTATTTTTTGTGCTGGTACCTGGGACCTTTTACTCTTACTCAGCTATGTAAACTTGTAGCTGGCATTCTACCACTTAAGCAATGCCTCCATCCTGGCTTTTTTGCTGGGCTAATTTTAGATGGTCTCTCACAGTACTTTTCTTCCCAGGCTAGTTTCAAATCGCAGTCCTCCCAAGTCTCAGCCTGCTGAATAGCTAGTATTACAGGAGTGAGATACTGGTGTTAGGCAATGTTTCTATTTTCCTATTCAGTACATTGCACTGTTAACTCCAGATCTGATATTGCACAGAAGGCATATAGATCATCTTGTATTAGCAGTATACATCTTGTGTATGCATCTTGCCAAGCACTTCCCATTCATCTTACCCCATCCTGCAGCATTCACGGCTTTATTTGCTGCGCCTATACAATTAGGAGTGCAGGCAGTGCAAAGCATGATCATTTTGAAGCAAGATATAGATCAATTCACACATTTATCTTCTTCTTTTTTTGTAACATAGGAGGCTAAAATGCTCCTCATTTAGCCTAAAACCCTCCAAGAGTACAATTTGTTGTTGTTGGTGGTGGTGCTGGGGCTTGAACTCATTAGCTAGGCTTTGTCCCTGAACTTTTTCCTTCAGGGGTAGAACTCTACCACTTTGAGCTCCAGTACCATTTCTAGTTTTCTGGTGGTTAATTAGAGATAAAAAGCTCATGGACTTTCCTGCCAAGGCTGGCTTTGAACCGTGATCCTCGAATCTCAGCCTCCTGAATAGCTAGGATTACAAGCATGGGCCGCAGGCACTAAGCTGCCCACAGTCTTTTTTTCTTGCTCATGTTACTTATGTAGTGTGTTAGAACAGTGTAGAGACTGTCTATCTACATTCCTACCACTGTGTGTGCTCTGAGCTACATCTCCCCCTGCCATCTCCTTCCACTCAACTTGGTGACCAATGTTTGATTCTTTCTCTATTTATTTGATTTTTTTGGTAGACTCCATGCATTACTTTTCTTCCTGTGCCTGAGCACATTTACTTCTGTTAAAAACACCCATCCAGTACTATTTGAAAGGAACCCATAACTTTTATTTATTCTCCTAAAAGAAGGAAGTTACAATCTTTGAAAATTTGGAGTTGGTTCAGTGATGATTTCTTTTGTCATTTTCATACTCGCTCCTTCCGAGACCCACAACATATCATTAAGTGTATTACTGTCGTTATTATTGATGCTGGTGACATTTTTGTTTCAATCTTTGTTTTCCACATTGGAACTTTTGTGTTCTGGTTTGCTCGCCACACTGGAACTTTTCCATCAGCCAAAAAAATAAAAAAAATTTTGCTATATATTGAAAAGAAAATTACTAACTTTGCTTAACTGTTAGGTATTATACTATCTAGAGTCATTCCTCCAGTTCTGAGGCAAAATGTCTAGAAAATTAAACTGGTAAGAGAAAATAGTTGTTGATTCTTCATTTCTTGTCTTTAATAGTGTTTAGATTTATTTTCTGTACTGCTAAATTTACTTTCTGTACTACTAAATTTACTTCCTGTACTATTTAGTAGTAAAAGAACAGTATGTAGGTTATGAATGAATATTCCGCATCTCCTGATGTTTCCTTAGTATTTGTTTCAAATAAAGACACCAAATGGCTATGTGTGGCGTATGGAGTGAGGTTTCACTTGACTCAGGCATGCTTCTTATATAAATCCTTTAATGTACACACAGAACAGTTTAAGACCTAAGCTGTTTCATGCTTTATTACAGCAGGCGTCAGACCCACAAATATTATGTGCTCCCAAGTAAGTCCCTGATGTTTGCAGCAAGATTTGTATAGTACAACCCAGTTTTCTCTGTAATAAAGCCTTTGTACACAAATGTTTGGTCATTTTTCTCTATTAAAACCCACAGTAATGCCACTGGAGAAACAAACTTAAGAAATATCCACCTGGCAACTCTTATATAGCCAGATCTAGAGTTTGAAGAATAAAACCTTTATTAACATCAAGTGTTTTCACAGAAGCTGTGATTCCAGCACTTGTGAGGCTGAAGCAGGAGGACTGAGAGTTCTAGGCCAGTCTGGGATATGCAGTGATACTCAACAAACAAGAAAAAGCCTTCCCTATTGAAGTCATGTACACCCCAAATACTCTATAGTGTGTGTTCCAAACCAAGAAAGAGAGAGTTGATGAGAAACAGTCAAAAATCATGTTTACTAAGGAGAATTATTCCTACAAGGAGATTTTATGTGTGTGTGTGTGTGAGAGAGAGAGAGAGAGAGCGAGAGAGAGCATGTTGCTTTTATTTATTGTAAGTTCTTGTTGCATTCAAGTAAATTTAGAAAAACTGCAAAATTGTAGATTTTATGGTAAATGTTTGTGTGTGTATGTGTATCATGTGGTACTTTCAATCTGTGCAACTTAATGCCCTTGGCTAATGCATAATTATCCTAAGGTGGTATCTGTGGATAGGAATGTAATCTGATTAGAATATCTCTCACTGCAAGTGAGTACCTGGATTGATTCATTTACCTTCATTATCTGGGAGGAAGCCATTTCTTTCTTAACATTTTTTTTTATTGTAAAGGTGATATACAGAGGGGTTACTTTTACATAAGTCAGGTACTGAGTGCATTTATTTTTGAACAGTGTCACCCACTCACTCATTTTCTCCCACTTTTTCCTCTGCCAACCCCTTCCCACCCAAAGTGTAAAGTTCATTTCTTTAAAAAAAAAAATCTTCTTTTGTAAAGCTAAAATTTGGTCAGACGTATTGTCTCTACTGTGGTATGATCCTCAAGTAGTTTCAGAAATAAATTCTTTCTTTAGCATTCTTGTTTGGTTAGTAAGTTTTGTCTTTTCCTATCCATCAGAGAAATAAAGCTGTTAGTATCTTAAAATAAAATTCTTTACATGCTTTAGTGACCATTTAGTTGAGATGGATCTTTTACTGTAAGAAGTGAAGTACTTAGAAAATTAGAATGCACATAGAAGGTAGCTGTTCGTTCTTGTCTGAAATTGAAATTGAAATTTTTTCTCTTCTACTTTAGAAGTTTGCGCCCTCAAAGAATGACTCACGTTTGAGATGTGGCAAGTAACAGTTGTGCTGAAGTTGGGGTAACAGAAATTACTGTCCTAAAGTTAAAGAAATAAATACAATTGTCTTGAAGAAGTTTGGGTAACAGGAACATTGCCCCAAAGCTGGGTAACAGAGGGGAGATTGTTCTGAAATTGGGATAAGAGAACCTGTTGTGAGGTTGGGGTAATAGAGTGTGCTTTGTCACTTAGTTCTCTTATCTGAGCACTCCGGATAGAGTTCTTTGAAAATGCACAATTGCATTATAGGAAGGTCCTTTATAGGAAGGTCCTAGTTGCAGTAAACTCATGACTTTTTTCCGTATTCAAAGCAAAATGGGAAGGGGGCATCTTTTGAGTAAGATTGGATATGAAAGATGGCATAGCAGCTCCTGGATAGGAGCACTTAAACGTAAGCCGGATTCTTGCATAATGTGTGTCATGATAAGAAGAAATAGAAATTTATCTGCAGAATCTACTGTAGGATGAACAGAATGGTTTCTGACTGCTTTAATAAGCATTATACATACAAATATTTTTGTAATATATATGTATATATACATATGTATATTTGTTGTTATGTAGACCCTGGCTTTTGGAGAAAGAGTCTTACTATGAGTGTGGCTTTTTCTAACATCTTGTGAAAAACTGCATATTGTAGAGCATGTGCATACACTATGAAAATATCATTTATGTACCCACAATTCTGTAATGTGATAGAAAAGAAGGGCTTAAAATACAAGCTTATAGATTATGGTTTCCTTCATTGGTAATAAGTAGTAAATCTCTAGCATAGTACTAGCAGAGGATCACAATAGCTTAATACCTATGTACATATGATCATATAAGATGATACTAAGTGAAATGAACTCCAAGATATGGAAACAAGAAGTTTTTTTTATTGTTGTTGTTATTTTTAACGTATGATGTGAATTTTTTCTTTCCTATGCTTTATCCCCTGTTGTCACTGTATTTGATTTTGGTTCCCTGGGTATTGTATATATGTTTGTCTGAATTAGGGAAGGGAAAGGGAACATCAAAATGGTGAGGCAAAGGATAAAGGGCAAACCAATGCAATACTCACAAGATAATATGTTGGAAGTGAACTGTACAACTGGGGGAGTGGTTTGGGGGGAAGGAAGGTGGGAGTAAAGTAAGGGAGGAAGGGGGTACCAGTATGACAAGAAATGTAATCACAACCTTATGTATGCAACTGTAACCCTTCTGAACATCACCTTGACAATAAAATTAAAATTTTAAAAATACATGCTTAATTAAGGACCAACATTTCTGGTTTCTTTCCTCTAAATTTGTCTTTAGCATTTGGCTCATATCTGCATTAGCACATGCATGAAATCCTACTTTAATTGTTTAATTCCTCCCACAATCAATGCCCCTAGTAGCTTTAGGATATGCCCTGTTGGTTTCCCTAGTCCTAGTGAGTGGCCCCATCTCTGGGAGCGTGGTAGGAACCTGTAAGTGTGCCATACAGGATGCACTGACGCCCTTTGCAAACCTTTGAGAAGTAAAAAGAGCAAGCCATTTTATGAAAGCTAGCATCGGTCCTTATTCAGAAAATGAAAGGAAGAGGAGAGGAAGGGAGGAAGGAGCAACACAGAGCTTCTGCGAGTTAGAATGCAGGGCTGGCATCTGGGGTTGCTTCTTTCCTTACCACCCTGTTTAGCCTGTGCTTGCTCCATGAGTCCCTTTAACAGCCTTGCATAGGAGTAAAGGAATGCTGTATGGATAAAGAGACAGGCCTGGGGCTAGACTCTTTGGGCAAATATGCTTATTTTGATGGATGGAGAGGAGACACAGAGCTGATAGAAGCAAGCCAGGGGGGTTTCTCTGCGCCTCCAAATCACATATGACTAGAAATTGGTACCAGACAGCAATCTGTGAAGCAGGCGATAGGAGTTCCAGCGTCTGGTGCCTTCTCTGGATGTCTGGCACCCAGCAGTGCCAGATTTGGTGTAAGTGGGGCTTCTGTTTAGGAACCTGTGCCAGTTTTCTTCCGTCAGAAGTAAATTCTGGCTCGGTTTCTGTATTCTTGTACGAGATTAAAAAATTATAATAGCAAATTTGTTTATTATAGTACAAGCATTAGATTGAGGCTGTGCTTTCTGTAGTATATTGTCATCCAGAGTGTGAACATTTGGTGTTGTCTGGGGGGTGGGGTGGAGAGTAATGTCATGTTAGCAGTTCTTATATTTTAAGCATTTAGATCTCCGATAGGCATCATACTTCAGTCACCTGCTCTCTTCATTCCACATTCATTTATGTAGTCTAACCTTGGTGGTTTCTACAAAGTATTTTTTTTTTTTTTGGTAAATTATCATCTTTCTCTTTTGTTCTTTGAACTGATTTTTTTTTAATCTTTGAATACATTTTGCTCTTATCAAATCATCTGTTCTTTTTTTTTTTTTTTTGCCAGTCCTGGGGCTTGGACTCAGGGCCTGAGCACTGTCCCTGGCTTCTTCCCGCTCAAGGCTAGCACTCTGCCACTTGAGCCACAGTGCCGCTTCTGGCCGTTTTCTGTATATGTGGTGCTGGGGAATCGAACCTAGGGCCTCGTGTATCCGAGGCAGGCACTCTTGCCACTAGGCTATATCCCCAGCCCCGTCATCTGTTCTCTTGATCTTCTCCCTCTGATAAACTTCCCATCTTTCTTCCCAGGAAGAAAGGCAGATGAAGCCTGCACTGTATCCTTCGTTATTCCTCTTCATTTTCATTTGAACATTGAAGCTCAAGCGCTTTCTCTGCATTCTCTTACCTTTTGATGCACTGAACAGTTGCTAATTTGGGTTGAGGTTCCCTCTGTCAACTTTTCTGCTTATGTTGGCCTCAAATGGCAATCCCCTTTATTGCAGCCTCCCAAATAACTAGGACTA
Organism: Perognathus longimembris pacificus; assembly: GCF_023159225.1. NCBI lineage: Eukaryota > Metazoa > Chordata > Mammalia > Rodentia > Heteromyidae > Perognathus > Perognathus longimembris. The sequence continues at coordinate 39,157,457 of NC_063181.1, read as the reverse complement.
CAGGTATGAGCTCATCATCTAGTTTTGAAGAAGCACAGAGTCGCCTTTCTTTTTAAAATATGTGATGTTGGGGCTTGAACTCCAGGCCTCTCGAGTGCTCTATTTGAACCGTACCCCTACACCTTTTTTGATTTTAGAGAGGGCCTTGGTCTGGCCTCTGATCGTGACCCTTGTGCTTGTATCCCCAGAGTCACTGGGGTCATCGGCATACACAACCATGCCCAGCCCCAAAGCAGCAAATCATCCAAATTCTCCGAGTTGAGTTCTGATCGTTCTTACCAGTTTCCTCCTGCACGAGCTCACCACTGCCACGTGCCTGTTTGAAAGACTTCCAAGTCGCCTACATTCCTCAAGACTCGGCCCTTCCAACTCTTCGTTACATCTCTCTCACTGTCAAACCTAATCAGTCCGTTTCCTTGGTGAAATCCTCTGCTCTGTTTTCAGAGCTTTTACGGGGGGGGCGGGGAGGGGAGTTCGAGCTCATTAACATGACATGTGAAGCTCTTCTAAAAAGAGGAGTCTCAATTGTGGCAAATTCACCCAAATATGCACATCAGGCCTTTACTAAACTAGCTTTAGTCTCATGTATTGTGGTATGCCAACGCATGTCTACCTTACTCCAAGATTTCTCTTTTCACTGTGATGGTTAGGGTAAATATTCATAAAGGCCCATGGATTTAAAGGATATCAGCTGATAAGGAAGTGGGGGACTTTCTAGGAGACAAGGCCTCATGGGAGGAAGTTATGTCATTGGTAGTGTACCTTTGAGGGGCTACTGTGACTCTGCTTTCTCTGTCTCTGTCTCTCTCCCTCTCTCTGCTTCCTAGCTGTTGTGGGATAAACAGACTTCTTCTACCACAGGCTCACAGTGCCAGCACAGGCCCAGAGCAGCTGGGCCAAGCAACTGTGGACTGAAATTCCTAAAACCATGAGTCCAAACAAGGCTTTCTTCTCTTTATGTTATGTTGTTTATCCCACATGACAGAAAACTGATGAATTCAAAGCCTCTCTCCTTTATGTAATTAATCCCTTCCTGGGCCCCCCTCACATTGGAGATCATTCCTACATCCCTAATGCCTAATTTGGATGGCTGTTGTCTGTATATCCATAATGTACATCTGTATATCCATACGTACATCTCATTCCCAGTGCTGCTTACCCTCTACTAATAGTGCTAGATCACTATTCCTTTATAGTAGGCACAGACACCCCAGGGTCTATCATACTGTTGTTTACAAATGCTTGCCATAGATAACTGAGTAAATATAAGTAATGAGTATATAAATAGACAATGCGCTATTGCTTTTAAGTGCTCTCTGTATTTTAATTCCCTGATCCAGGCTTGGTATTTTTGACTTAAATGTATATCAGAATTCTGACGATAGTACTAGATTTGAGGAATGAAAGCCTTAAATGTTGGTTCTCAGAAAAAAATACCAAATTATTGCTGAGTATGCATTTTGACTTATGATCAGTCCCCCAAATTACACAACCTATATATATAGAGAAAATTTAGTTAAAAACCAAGGATCACTAGGCTTAAATTTTAGATGATTTTCATTTCTTTTCTTTCTTTTTTCTTTTTCTTTTTTTTTTTTTTTTTTGCTGGCCCTGAGTTCCTTAGGGCCTGGGCACTGTTCCTGAGCCTCTTTGTGCTCAAATCTAGTGCTCTTTCACTTGAACCACAGTGTCATTTCCAGCTTTTTTGAGTAGTTTATTGGAGATAAGAGAGTCTCACTCAGGACTTTTCTGCCTGGGTTGGCTTCAAACTGAGATGCTCAGATCTTACCTCCTGAGTAAATAGGAGTACAGGTGTGAGCCACAGGCTTCCAACCTCAGTTTCATTTTTAAGAAAAGTTTTGGGCTGAGAATATGGCCTAGTAGTAGTAGTGCTTGCCTCGTATACATGAAGCCCTGGGTTCAATTCCTCAGCACCACATATATAGAAACAGCCAGAAGTAGCACTGTGGCTCAAGTGAGCAAAAAGAAGCCAGAGACAGTGCTCAGGCCCTGAGTTCAAGCTCCAGGATGGGCCAAAAAAGTTTTAACCTAGTATGTTAATAAGTGTACATATTTAGCACACTGTGGCATTTATGTCAGTACATGTGTAAAACATGTACCGATCAAGTCAGGAATCAGAGTTTCTTTCTTATTATTACTTTATGTTTGGATCCCTAGAGCCTCACTTCATTCATAAACTGCATAGTGAGTTGAAATAAAGCCACGTGGTCTTCCTCCTATGTAGGTCTGAATGTAGTGTGGTGAGGATTTGGTGTTGGGAAGAAGGAGGCCTAGGGAGATAAAGGGACACTGCAAATACAGGATGAATATGTTCTGCAACACAGTAAGGGATTATGGTTCCCAATTCCCTTTTTATACTTGGTTAAGGTGTTAACTTTTTAAAGGTTAATGTGCTGGTGCTAAACTCTCTCCAGGGTGTGATTGATCAAGTGCAAACTACTGTGGTGGCCATGATATGTAAAACTGTAATATTGAAAAAATTGTAATAACAGGATCATTAAAAAATAGTACTGAAATATGAAAATATTCACAAAAGAGTAATTTTTCTTCCCATTTCACATGATAAATTTTGGTCCTGATGTTTTAGCAAAGCATAGAAACATCTTGAATTCATGAAATAAAAGATAATATAAACAGGGTATTTTTTCTGATTTAAGCTATCAAGTGAAATCCCTGGCTAGCATCTGTCATTCTGGAAAGTGAGAGTGGGCTTGGAGTGCTTTGCTCACTGCTGAGGGCTTGAAAGGACCCCAGTTCACCTCCTTGGCCTGGCTGACTGAGCCAGGGGAACAGGAATGGAAGTTTTGGTTCATGAGATAAGTTCAGACGAGCCTTGTGTTTCCAGAGGAACTTGATCATGGTCTTGTGGAAATTTCAGAAACAAAGAAACACAAAATCAAAACAATTTTAGCTTATATAGTTGCTCTTCATTTAACTATAATGGTTAAAGTTTTCTTCTTTAACCATAAAGGTCTGGTTTAGCAACACACACACACACACACAGTATCCTGTCACCATGCTTTTATTGGGAATATACAAGTTGATAAGGGTCAGATACATGCCCCACAGATGTCCAGTTGTTGAAGTCTTGGCCCCCAGGAGTTACTGTTGGAAGGTGGCAAGGATCTCTAGGTGGTGGGACATGCTTTTCAGGGGACTGTGGGACTTAGGGCCCTTCCTGTCTCATTCTTGGCTTCCTGACTCCTGAGATATTTGTGTTTGCTCTGTCACATGCTTCTGCCACAATGTGCTATCCTGGCCAGAGGCCTCACTTGTTAGGCACTCAACCTTTGACCTCCAAAGTTATGACGTAAAGTCAGTCTTTGTAGTTTAGAGGTCAATTGTTTCAGTTATTTCGTTGTAGTACTAGAAAAGGAAGACACGTTAACTACCAAAGTTATAGGTCTTATGCCTAAGTTAGAATGAAGAAACTGAGACTTACTCAGATTAAATGAGCATTCAAAAATGTTCACAAATGGAGATACTTTTAAGCATGAATTATCTTAGGGATCATATAGCTTCTTTTGTTATACAGTTGAGAAAAGAGACCGGAAAAGTCCACAGATGTCCCAAAAGTTATATAGTTATTTTCTTAGTGGGGTTAAATCTTCCTGAACTATCATCACTATTCGCTTGCTCATTGTTTTTACTTTAAGTTTATCTTCCCCTTATATTTACAAAGTCCTTAGAAAAAAATGAATGGATGATGATTGTATTTATTATAGAAATAGATAATATACATTAGCTTTCTCTGTAACTCTAGCTACATCTGTAACTGTATATATGAAAGGTACGAAAGTTAAAATATAAAGTTGATAATGACTCAAGTGAAAAGGATGGAGAGAAAACCTAGATAAAGAGCTGGAACTCTTTTGTCTCTCATGTCTTCATGATAAACATTAAACAAATCCAATGGAAAGATGATGTTTTCATATGAGTCCCCTCCACCCCCTACTTGAAGAACTGAAGACTTGGAGGCAGAAATTCTCATTTTCTCTTTGAGTGTCAAGTTTGTGAAAGTAACCTTGTCTGGCAAAAAAACAAAAAACAAAAAACAAAAAAAAACTTCTTAAGAGTTTGATGCTTGGCCTTTCACAGATTAAAATACTCTTTAAATCCTTGGATGTGGCTGGGAATATGGCCTAGTGGCAAAAGTGCTTGCCTCGTATACATGAAGCCCTGGGTTCAATTCCCCAGCACCACATATATGGAAAATGGCCAGAAGTGGCACTGTGGCTCAAGTGGCAGAGTGCTAGCCTTGAGCAAAAAGAAGCCAAGGACAGTGCTCAGGCCCTGAGTCCAAGGCCCAGGACTGGCAAAAAAAAAAAAAAAAAATCCTTGGATATAATTTTGATTATAGTATTGATGAATGAATGGATACAAGTGTTTTTTACTAATCAGAGATTGCATTACTTATTAGTAGAGCAGCTCTTGGACAAAGTGGGGGAATATGAATCCTCATGCATTCTCTGACCTTGTAAATTTATTTCATTTCCTTTTCTTTTTTTAAAAAAGTAGTATTTTAGAGGCTGGGAATGTGGCTTAGTGGTAGAGTGCTTGCCTAGCATGCACAAATCCCTGGGTTCAATTCCTCAGTACCACATAAACAGAAAAATCTGGAAGTAGTGCTGTGGCTCAAGTAGTAGAGTACTAGCCTTTAGCTAAAAGAAGCCAGAGACAGTGCTCAGGCCCTGAGACCAAGCCCCAGGACTGCAAACAAAAAATAGCATTTTATTTTATTGCAATGAGGGGTTACAGCTGTTTAAGTAAGGTAATGAGTACGTATCTTGTCATTTTGGCCAGCAGTGTTCAAGCAGGGATAGACAATACATAAACAGATTATTGTGGAAGTGCTTCAAGTGAATTTTATTTATGAATGCCAAATTTGAACTTCATAGAATATCTGCATATCACAAATAAGATTTTTCTTTGTACTTTTTCCAAAGCATTTCTAAATGGAGAAACGACTCCTAGCTTGTAGTCTGTATCACAACATGTGGATTTTTCCCTGGTATGGTTACTCATGTCTATAATCCCAGCTACTCTAAAAGTCAGAGGTCAGAAAGATCAAGGATTGAGACTAGCCGAGGGAAAAACGAGTGTGATCCAGTCTTAATCAATAAAGCAGATCTGCTGGTGTTTGCTTTTTGTCCTCCCTAGGTGGAGCTTAAGTAGAAGGATTATAGTACAGGCCAGTCCTGGGTAATACAATGAGAGATGTTCTCCAGAAAAATAACAAATGCTATGAAGGCTGAGGTAGAGCACCTACCTAGCGTAAGGACATGAGTTCCAACTGTAATACCACACACACACACACACACACCACACACACACACACACACATCCCACAAAAACCAAAACACCTTGGTTTGGCCTAAGGTCTGTGGTTTGCCAGCCTTTGCAGGTAATTACGTCGCTATGAATCAGTTCCAAAGCTATCCGTATGTGTCATGATGGTGGTGCTGGTCTCTCACCGAACCTTCCAGGTGACTGACCTTAAGCTCTTTTCCTTGCTACTGAGAATGTACCTTGCGTAGGCTGCAGCTCACGTAGGAGAATGCGCACAGTGGGAGGAGTGGCCCACTTCTCTCTTGACAGAGGGCCTGGGACTTGGGGGGAAAGGTAGCAAAGCAGCGCCCCGCGCTCGCACAACTCAGAGCTGCACCGCTCCCCACAAGTGGTGTCAGCATTCCTGTTGTAAACAAATCTGTCAACGTTTTGAAGCCTCAGCACTTTTCCAGGCGCCGCAGACTGAATCTTGGCACACGGACCTCTAGGTTCAGTATAAGGTGCTCGTGATTCTTTTCAGGTTTTGCTACTTATATTCCAGAGCCTTTTTCTTTATATTAAACAAAGAGACTGAGAATGGAACTGTCATCAAAAGGCATTCTCTGACTTTGCAAGTTCTTTGTTTTTTTGTTTTGTTTAGAGCAAATATGCTTATTTAATATATATGTATATATTTTTTCACAACTGTTGACCAAACAAGTTTGGTTTAACTTTTTCACAATTTTACAAACTTTGCCTTAGATCTTAGTATACTGGCATTGGTCTCTTGTGGTTGTTACGAGTGTGACAGTGAGCTTCCCATGACAGAAATGGGGTCGGAAAATGACTTAGTGTGCTAGGTTGCCACTTCAAGAAACAGGAAGGGGGCAATATCATTCTGTGTGATGGGATCATAGAATTCCATTGTCAGTCACTTTTATTGTCTCTGTCATAAACATAACTGTGATTAAATTTGACGCAAGGTTTGTGTTGTACTAACCACTTAAGTTGTTTAGTACAATTTGCATCCCACTGCCATCGGAGGCAACAACATATTATTATTATTGTATAATGTAACTGGCATTTCTAATGGGCCTTAGATGGTTGTCTGAAAACAGAAACAAAGAAAGTCTGATTATTCGAGGCAAGCTCTCTTGCCACTAGGCCATATCCCCAGCGAAAGTCTGATTATTGTAAGTTAGGGGACACCTCCTTGGGTTCATTATCAATCTCCTAATAGTTGTCTATCTGCATAAATATTATCAAGTTTTAAATACTGAAAATTAGATAAGCAATACCAGGGGAAACCATTTGCTGAGAAGCACTAGGCGAGAAGATATAGCTGTAAAAATGGTGTGCATAACCCAGAAGGAAACAGTCTTGAGATAATGAGCTTCACTGTGAGCAGAAAAATTCATTGCTATTTTGATGGCAACTGAAAGATTTTAAGGCAAACACTTGGCAAATAGCTCATGAAACCTAGGAAGTTTGCCATTTTAAAAATGTTTGATTTCAGTAGGTTTACAATGAGGTCTCAAATGTATGTTTTCCTAAGGCTTCACCAATGTCAAATTGGGTCAAATTTTAGCACTCAGAACATGTGCACTAGAAAGCTCTGGAACCATGAGAGCTTTTGTTTATGTAGGAGGCACTAATGCCCTTGCATCCGCCAGTCACTGGGAGCAGGTGCTCCAGGAAGGGGTGAAGATGATAACTTCTCCAGTAGAAAAGAGTCCCTAAGGAAGCACTGATTGTGAAGTGTCAGATACTAAGTTATCAGTCCTGAAGGTGCTTCCATGAAGCCTGCCACGGTACGTATGACCACAGGTGATTTTATGATCGAGAAAGAACTATCTGTAGATGTATGTTTATTTATAAAAAGTGATACATGTGGCAAGTGGGTCTCAGCAGTTTGCCTTCATAGATCTACTTTTTAAAATACTTTCATTGTCTTCGGGTCGTTGTACAAAGCAGTTGCCATTCAACAAAGCAGTTTATAAATACAATGAATCTTGATCAGTGTCATCTCTTTCAACATTCTCACCCATCCACTGACCTATGAGCTATGAATGTTGAAGTAATAACACTGATTGAATATTGTGATAAAAAGTAGGAACTGGAGATAAATTTTAAAACAAAGTTCATTTTTCCATTTTATGGTGCTTTGCAGAAAGGTCATGTTAAAAGTCAGCATATCATATTTTCCACCTTTAGAGAGAAGTGTGCATTATACATATTCATGTGTGGGTCTTATTGGCTTTGGCGAATACCTTCAGATAAAAGTATAACTTGGAAAGAGGAGAACATAATGATACTAGACAAAATAGCATCACAAAAAGTTACTATTGGAAAATGATTGGTAATTTCATAAGCTTACCTCGTGCCAGATTCTCCTCTCTCAATACTCCCTTGAATGTAAACAGTTTTGCTTAGTCTAACTATAGGCTGGTTAGTAAGTCATAGCCTTTTCAATACTCACCCAAGGCTCAAAAGTAGTTTTCCCTAGTGTTTTATGTCCCACATTATTCTTAAATGCATTTAAAGTAGTTAATTAGAGTATGTGTCACAGAAGAAGATAGTGTAGATATATGAATACACAAACAAAAGCAGAATGTAAAGTTTCCATAATGATAAAGGATCTGGGAATAAAGTTACTACAAAAAATGTTTGAAGTTCTGTTTATTTGCTGAAAGGGCTCTAAAAATTGTGTTGCTTCTGATAACCAACAGTAAGAAAAAAAGCAATTGTTTCAATGTTCATAGTTTCTCTAAAATAAATAAAAATAAGCCCATTGTTCTGGAAGAGTGCTAAGTCCTCTGTGAAGCCAGAAAGTTCTCTCTTTCATGAGAAAGAGTTCCTACATCACATAGGGTGGATTATCAGGTTATAAAGCTATGTCTTTTAATATGCCTTAAACAGTCAGATGATTTTGAGCCTAGGAGCAATATAGTCAAAATGATTTTTCCAGAAATGAAAAGCCATCTTCCCAAGAACAACATTCTTGGGGCATTATTAATGAATACAAGGATACATTTTTGTGGTATTTCTAAAATGGGATTTCAGATTATCCATGAATGTAAATCTGCACAGACGTTAGACAGTTTAAGATTCTGATAGTTTTTGAGGTGGGAGAGAATTTAAATTCATGATCTCTGTGTCTCTAGAAAATACCAAGAGAATATCATTTGTGTGATGTCAGTGATGGAGCCTACATGTCTCTGTTACTTGTCGTACCAGAGACACTAATGACATGCACAGATGGAGAGCCTGATAAGGCCACTGACATTTCTTCTCACAGATTCATTCAGTGTTGCTCAAGTGTGTACAGATGATTATATTAATATGCATATACTCGCATTGATACGTACATGTATTTAGGAGTTTATTGTCTGCTTCCCATTTATTGTGTGCTTCAATCAACAGAGAAAGGTTACTTCACAGAGGAGCTTGAGATAATTTGTTAGTTTGGCTAGGAATAAAATTAGATTCCTGTTGTAAAATATATACAAACCATATGTAAATTAATGATTTGAATTAAAATTATGTATTAGGAGAGCCAGGACTGTGTTTATAATGTTGTGATGGGGATTCTCAGGGCCAGTATGAAATTTACATGGCACAAAGGAAAAACTTTGAAACATTTGTACAAACCCAAGAAGAAACAACACAACAAACTTCAGTAAAGCATATTTCTTTTTAACAGGTCAGATTTTTTATAGAGCTGAATGGAGCCTAAGCAATTTGGGAAGCAGTTGGAAAACAGACTGTCTTTCTGGAGAAGAAAATTATAAACTTTAATATGACAAGCCCTCTGATGTAGCATACATTCACACAGAAATCACACCTAAAAGTATATCAGTGACGAAAGTATGCACAGAGGGTTTTTATAATAATCTTATACCAGATTCCTGGGAAAAGTCTACATACATGTCCTACTGAAGGAAATGATTAAATGCTTGTGATTGAATAATTCCAGAAGATATTATGTAGCTATTGAAATTGCATTTTTGGGCTAGTAGCTTGGAAGCATCCTTGATATAACAAATGAGCTTTAAATGCAATAAGCAAAATTATATAATTTATATTTTTGAAATGCCCAAATGTAAGTTTTACACATTATTTTATATAGTCATGTATATATAAATACATATGTAACATACAAGCTCTGGGAGATTTTAATGGAAATTAACACAAACTGAAATTTGTGGTCACATAGCCTATTTAAAATGTATTTTCACACAGTTTTGAAGTTTTAACAATAATCATGTATCAGTACTGTAATTTGGAATATATTCAAGCAAAAATGTATCCCAATTTGTTTACATACAATGAATAGACATTTTTCTACATTGAGAGAAAAAGCATAAAAATATTTAAGGCTATTTTGATGTAAAATGCAGTTTAGAACTTTTAAGAGAACTTGAGAGCTTTTAATCGATATGGAATTGCAACATTAAATGAAATGAACCTGTTAAAAACCAGTGGTAAACATATTTGAATAGACATTGATGATGTTATAACATGAGCCAGTTAGTTCCCCCCTATTTTTCCTCATCTTAACCTAGAGCAATGATTCCTCCTCGGGGATTTTGTGGAGTGTGAGTAAGGTTTATTCTACCACCTGGAGCATAGGTACTTGTAAGTTTTAGTTCCTTGTCTTCTTCCTCGCATGTCTCTAAACACAGAACCAGATGTACAGTCAGTTGTTCATTACTTTTTCTAGAACTGACAAGAAATGGAGTTTTCTTAGAGAAAATCAGTTCTTGGTGATGAGAGCCAGAGGAGGCCACTAGAGAGACAAATGCCTTTCTCCAGGGTGAAGTCACTGCTTTCTCCAACTCATTGACTGCTGGGATGGGCCAGTGCCTTGCCATATCAATTACCTGACATGAACTTGTTTCTAGTTTTGCTCACAAAAATGGCTTGGGAGCATTCCTCATTTAATCAGAGTGTCAGAAACGAATCAACAGGTGTTCACCCAGTTTCAGTCCTTGAAGGCTGAACTCTGCCATCCCCTAAAAAGCTCAGCTTCTTCTGGGAGGCATGGCTAATGGTGGGGGAACTGGATGTGGAGGCCAGCCTCCTACGTGGGGAATCCCAACCCCATTGCCACACTGGATCACGGTTTTCACTGTGCCCTGTTTTCAAGAGCGAACCTGTTTGGAGCCACCCAACAACATTCTTAGCCTTTCCCATGGTGGGTGCTTCCATGAAAGACAAAAATGGCCTTGGGTCAAGGTGAGGACTCTGTACAGGCAGATTTCACTTCTTTGGGTCATTGGATTTAGCTGTTACCATCAAGCTCCCTCTATATGGTAATATTCTAACATTGCTTCTTTCTCCTGTCTTTTCTCAGCTGTGACCATAATATGTATTTGGCTCACCAACATTTTAAGTTGAGTGCAGATTATATTTGTCTACAGTGAGTCAATATCTTCCCTCTCTCAAGCATCAGGAATAAAGCCATGACAATGACATTCTTTCTTATAGAAGCATAGTACTCCATTGTGTATATGTACCACATTTTCTTGATCCACTCATCTACTGAGGGGCATCTGGGTTGGTTCCATATTTCAGCGGTGGCGAATTGTACTGCGATGAACATAGTTGTGCTGTTGGCTTTAGTGTGGTCTTGCTTGTAATATTTTTGGGGAGGTGGCCCAAAGTGGGACTGCTGAGTCATAGGGGAGCTCTATGTTTAGCCTTTTGAGGAACCTCCACACTGCTTTCCAGAGTGGCTGAACAAGTTTACACTCCCACCAACAGTGTAGTAAGATTCCTGTTTGGCCACATCCCCACCAGCATCTGCTATTAGTTTTTGGATAATGGACATTCTTACTGGGGTGAGGTGGAATCTCAGTGTTGTTTTGATTTGCATTTCTTTTATGGCCAGTGATGTTGAGCACTTCTTCATGTGTCTCTTGGCCATTCTCATTTCCTCTTCAGAGAAGTCTCTTTTTAGGTCTTTAGCCCATTTGTTAAGGAGGCTGTTGGTACTTTGAGGATTTGTTTTAGGAGAATTTAATTTTTTGAGTTCTACGTATATTCTAGATATGAGGCCCTTGTCTGTTATATGGCCGGTAAAGATCTTCTCCCAGTTTATGGGCTTTCTATTTATCTTACAAGCTATGTCCTTTGCCATGCAGAAGCTCTGCAGTTTGAGCAATCCCATTTGTCCAACTTTGATTTGTTGTGTTTCTGGGCCTTTTATTAAGAAAGTTTCTACCTGTGCCAAGGAGCCCTAGTGTTTTTTCCTATTCCTTCCTGCAATGTTTTCAGGGACATTACCCAATTAGTAAGGAAATGGAAGGACTTAGAAAAAATCATACTAAGTGAAGTGAGCCAGACCCTCATTGGAAATTAGTGCATGCCTAGGATAATGCTAGCAGAAGATCACAATAGCTCAATAGCTATGTACATGTGAACATATAAGATTATACTAAGCGAAATGAACTCCAAGTTATGGAAATAAGTGGCTTATCATTGTGTTGTTATTTTCAACATACCATGTGAAATTATGCTTTTTTCTTTTGTCTTTCTTCCTCATGGTTTTACTCCTTATGTCACTGTAACTTGTTTTGGTACCCTGGATATTGTATATACGTTTATTGGAACCAGGGAAGGGAAGGAGAACATCGAAATGGAGAGACAAAAAGTAAAAGATGAACCAATGCAACAGCAGTACTTACAAAACTATATGCTGTAAACCAACTGTACAACTCATGGGGAGGGGGAGTGGGAATTGGGGAGGTGTAAGGTAGGAGAAAAATGAGAGACGAGGTAACAAGTTTGATAAGAAATGTATGCACTGCCTTACATATGAAAATGTAACCCCTCTGTACATCACTTTGACAATAAATAAATTAAGAAAACAATAACAGTGACATTTATTGTAACCCCTTTGAGGTTTTTTTTTTTTGCCAGTCCTGAGTCTTGAACTCAGAGCCTGAGCACTGTCCCTGGCTTCCTTTTGCTCAAAGCTAGCACTCTACCACTTGAGCCACAGCACCACTTTCAGCTTTTTCTATATATGTGGTGCTGAGGAATCGAACCCAGGACTTCATATATGTGAGGCAAGCACTCTACCACTAGGCCACATTCCCAGCCCCTCTTTAGAGTTTTAAAAATCATATCACTCACATATAGGCAATAATTATAGTCTAAAGGTTTTGGTTACTATACTAAATAATATGTGTCATTTCTTTTTTAAAAAGTGGCCTTATTTTTAAGTGCATCTTAAATCTTAGGGACCAGAAGATCATTCTTCAGTTTCAAATTTCAACACCTGCTGTAATTTAATGACCATGTGCATATTCAAACTATATATATGGATGTGTGCACATATATAATTTGCAATATACATGCACATACACACACACTATATATATATATATACACACACAATTTTCTCCAAATGTGTCTGCAAAAATTTGCTGTCATTTTGGTCACAGAAATGGATAAATGTGTCCATTCACAGATGGTACACCAGGATTGAATTTGTGGAGTGGGGAAAACACATTTTTTTTCTCCTCACCTCTCTTTCATACCAAGCCTCCCTATCCTCTTAGGTTTCTATTTCTTCAGGATGTGTTCCTTCTTCCTGCTTCTCTCCAATCTTACTATTACTCAGACTGTGGGTGTGATGGATAACTGGCACCTGTGATGTGGGTAGCGGCTGGTAAAGCTCATTCACATATGTGTGCACGCTGGACACCTGGACACGGCAGATGCTTCTTGGTGATGGCATTCTCAGACAGTGCACTGAACCAATTTATTAGTAAATGCCAGCAGAGGAATGTGCAGCAGGCTAACTTGTAAAGAGCCGCGAGGGTGGACAGAAGGAGATGCTTGCGTATACACTCCCAGCATGCATTGTCCCTCTCCACCTCCACCTTCCACACACCCACTGCTTATTCTTAAAACAAAAGTCTCCAAGCCCAAAGTAGTTTATGACAAATCATATGTTTGCAGGTTTGAAGTCAAAAGAGGGGTAGATATATTTAAGGGACATATTTAGTGCTGGTGAAAGCTACATTTACTATGGTAATTGAAACTTAAATTAGAGCTTTACCTTTATAACAAACAACCCACTGACTTCTCTTGATATTAAGTGGTCAGAATTTGAGGTAATGTGCATTTCTATTTTTATTTCTGGACAACATGATTACATATGTGAGCAGTTAACAAAAATCATTTATACTTAATCTGTAAATGGAACCTCAGTTCAGTGTTTTGTAGTTTTGGAAAAAAGATAAGCACTACAGTCAGGCTATGTGCTTTGATTCTGTTGATTGTTTTTGTATGTTTAGCTTTTTGCAGTACATCCTGTGGTTATAGTTAAATGATGTGAATCTATGTGTTTGCAAACAAATAGACAAAGTTCTTAATTTCTCCAGCTTTTAGCATTATGTAGCACTTGCCTCTACCTGTCTTGTCCCCCGATTTAAAATATTGTGCCTCTGGTTTTCCAGTAGATGAATGCTTAAAACTTGTGAATCATTTCTACCCATTCCATGAGCAATTAGCTGCTGATTGTCAGAGCTTGTCTACTTTTCACTACCTCCACCACTACCATCCACCAACTTTTGTCTAAAAGATTGTCGTAGCTTCTCATTGTCTGACCTTCACCTTCAGCAGGTGCCTTCTAAATCTACAGTCAAATCATGCAACTCCTACACTCAAACATTCCAGTGACTACTGACTTTAGTCACGGCAAATTCCCAAGGTTCTTACCATGACCATGACCATGACCATGTCTGATAGTTCTTCATCATTTAGCCTCTCACTACCCTCTGACTCGACCTTGTTTCCTACCAGTCTGCCCACGTACCTCCGCTCCTGATGAATGGCAGCCTGGTGCCGCTGAGCTTCCTCCACAACCTTCTACCACAGCTTCCTTTGCCAGGCAGGAGCCTCCTTTGGATGTTTGTATGGTTTCTTCTCTTCCTTTGGACTTTTGTCCAGATGCACTTTCCTGAGGAGGCTTTGCTTGACTACTTTCACGAACTAGAATTTCCTCCATACCTCAAAGTCTCTCCCGTGTGCCTTTAGGATCCTGTAAACTGCATCTGCCTAGAGATGGTGTCTATTTTCATCCTCAGTGCTTAGAACAGTTAGTGATTGCCGAATAATAGTTGCTTCATGCTTATATTTTGAGTGAATTGTTTTTTAACGATCTGTTATTAGGCAATAGAGCAAATCAACAGGCAGCCAAAACATTTCATTCCTCTTTAGATCTGCTACCTATTGGACGTATTGCCTTTTGCAGGTGCTTTGCTTCTGTGAGTCTTATATTCATCTGAGTATGAAAACATAAATTGTTGAATTAGGCAATTTCAAAGGATCCTCTTGTGCTAACAAAAAATACTTCACAAAGAGTAAACCCATATTCTTCCTCCCCCCCCCCCCCACATATTGTATATTGTTCCCTCAGATTTGGGACCTGAGCAGATGAGCAGCAGTAACCGGTTGCATCTATACTTCTCTCTCCTACATTATCACTATGGTATATAAACCTCAGCCTTACTTTCTGTTAATTCATGACCTCCTAGACCTATTGTGAATAAAATGTAAACTGTTTAGAGAAGAATGGATTAATACAAGGTTTTGGACCTACCTCTTCATGTAATTATTTCCATCAATGTCAGGATTGGGCAAAGACCCCCTTGCAGAAATTTATAGAAGTTGAAGACAGAAGTACAACTTGTGCTTCTTTTTCTTTCAAATCCCAGGTTTAGTGTATCTGTGAATTTAGGAATGGGCTAAGGTAAAGGGCTTTGATGTTTTCTCTCTAAACTTACTTCCTGGTTACTTCCCATTATCCTTTCTCGTGTAGATACCATGAGGACTTCCCCCATGATCTAAGGCTGTGTTAGATGCTCATTCTTCCATGATTACATGTGGACCTGTTATTTCAATTATAATATTAATACTGTACTGTAGCTGCTCTCTGTCTTGTCTATGTTAACCTGTGCCCTCCGTAGGGTCAGACTGTAAGTCTACTTACCACTGAAGACTGGGCCTGATTCTTTTCTGGAGGCACAATAAATACTTGCTTAATCAATAGATGAATGACTGAATATCTCCCAGGACAGAGAATTTGGCACTGCTGTCCTACCTAGCGTGTCTCTCTTGGGTAAAATTATTTTACATATATGATGAAAATGCATTTTTTTCTTGGTTAAATCACCCAATAGAATTTCTATTGTAGAATTTTGGAGCTAAACCACTCCTTCTAATAATATGAATAGGTCTGGGGGGGGTATAGCGGAATGGCAGTGCCTATTCTGGGCTCTGAATTCAACACACACACACACACACACACACACACACACACACAGCAATTTCAGGGGACTCGGTCTCCTATGATGTGACTAGGAAAAGCTCCATCATTTGGTGTGTCTGGAAAATACTTCCCACTGGCCTTTCTCCTTGGAATTTTGAAATGTGCATTAGCATTCAGTGAGAAACTTTTAAGTTTTTTAAGCCAGTGTTTTCAGTCTTTTCAACCTTAAGAAGATTATTCATATTGTGTATGAATCATGTACACAATAACCTCCTACTGGAGTAGTCCTCTGTGGAAAATGGTCACGGGAGTACAGGAGGAGTGTGCTAAGAGAGGCCATTGAATGGCATTGGAGAGCATATGGCAGCCGCGGATTGGACGTGAAAGGAGTAAAACTGCAGCGAGGTGAATGCAGGTTCTCCATGGAAGAGGAGCAGGCCCCTCACCCAAGTCCTCATGGTCGGCATGGAGAAATAAAAATGCTGCTGCAAGAAATCCATCTCCTTACTAAATGGCCTCTTACAAGAGTAACCCAGGCAGTTAGGGAAGGCTTGGGAGGCCCCTGTGAAAATGCTTAGCCTCTTTTGCAGTTCAAAGGGAAGTGCTTGTGTTCATTTTTAAGCTCATATGCGTCCATGAATAGCTGAATGTGTATTACTATTTAATGCTTGTACAATGCCAAATTGTATTTCAATTAATGTTGAAAATTAATAGATATGCAACTATTATGCATTATTCCCCAGGCATATGTTAATATTTTATTAGGAGTTTTTGAACTGTCTGTGATGCACATATTCCCATTACTGGGCCTCTCCTTCTGGAGGAAGGGCAGAGAAAGAAATAGAAGAGAGAGGGATGGAGGAAAAGAGAGAGAGAAAGAAAGAGAATTTCCTAGAGCTGCTATAACAAAGTGATAAATGAAATAGTACTTGGGGGAAAAGAGCAACAGAGACCAGAGACCTACTCGGTGTCAGTGCTGGAGGGCAGCAGTTTGAAGTTAGGCTGGGTAGAATGCTTCCTTGTCACCCCTAAGAGTTTTGGTCATGGCTGTCATTCCTTGGGGTTCTCAAATTTGCAGGTCCCAGCTGTATTACTCTGATCTCTCTTGTAGCACTGTCTTTTTTCATCTCTGTCACTTTGTCCATATTACTCCCCTTCTGTAAGTATGCCACTCATATTGAATGTGTCTACCCAACTCCAATATGATCTCGTCCTAAGCAATTCCGTCTGCAGTAGCTGTTTTCAATTCAGGTCATAGGTATAGACTTCAACAAACCTCTTCTTAGGAACAATTGTACCCATAACTGTGGGTATATGGGTGGTATGTATATATGAATGTGTATATTTTCTGTGTCTCTTTGTGAGATACAGCAACAGTACACAGGGAAAATCTGTACTTTTTTCTAACACCGAATGCCATGAAATGATCTTTATACAGGATGGACAAAGACAGTTCTGATTAAACCTTAAATCTTTTCCCAGCTGTTCTTCATGCAGCAAACCAATTACATAGCTACACAGACCTTTTCTTCAGGCCTGGCACCTTCATTGGATTTTTTTCCTCACACTTGAGGATGCAATGCAAAATTAATTTTAAAAGGTTATTTTGATTAACACATTCTTTAGGGTCCAGCTTTTCTTTCTTTTTTGTTGTTGTTCTTCAAGAACCTTACCCTTTTCTGATCTCAATGTATATTTTTTCAGATTATTTGGCTAAGTTGTTCTGAGCTAATTTTATTACTGTTTTGATGGCGGATGTCTGGCAGGGTGGCCTTTCTGAAGCCAAGCTTTACTGACTTCTCCAGGTTCATAAATATTAATAATGGCTCTGTGCGCAAAAACACTGTGGTGGATTATACAAGAAAGGCATTTTATAATTTCATGCAGACCTGGTATAGCAAGAAAATGGGGCAATGACATTTGGGGGAGCATCATGTCTAAATGTGAATATTGTTCACAGCTAACCAAGAATAAGAATTTCTCTCTTTTTCTCATACTCATATCGTCAATTGTATGACAGTGTTTTCTTTTCCAATTTGCACTTTACTCCACACAGCTATTTTATGCTTTCAAAAACAGCTGTATAAAAGAGTAGAATTGAGCTAGTATTGTAAACTATGGAGTAGGGGGGTTGATACTGATCTTGCCTTGGTCTTTTGATGAAAATTCCAGTTCAGATCAGAAAGATTTGGACATGCTTTCTAAGGGATTGTGAGACCAGGCTTTCATTCTTAAGAAATGGATGGAAACTTCTTAGTAGCATCTCATAAAATATTTAGTTCACTATAAATGTTTAAAGCTGTTGCAGCTGAGATCATTGCCTTGTGGGGAAAAAAATGAGATTGTTTCATGTTAAGTGTTCTCTTCTATTCTTTTATACATTAGGCTATGCAAACTTTCTTAACTAACCGTGCCACTGAAGTGTTTAAACCAGCAGACCAAATCCATATATGGGACTAAGGAGAGAAGTGAGGAAATATTGGAAGTGACCCTTTTGCTTTTTCAGTACAGGTGTAGACTTTGCCTCTCCCTTTGATTTTTATATATTCACTCTAAAGTGCGCGCTATTTTAAATTTCAGTTGTTGCAGATTATATTCTGATTTTGCTTCCTAAAAGGGTTCATTAAAACTTCAGTTGTCTGTTATTGTACTAATACTTAGAGGGTGGAATAAAAAGTGGAGTTCAGAGATGTTCTGTAGGACTCTTACTATTTTTTAGCTGGGGAAAAAGTGAATAAAGAACTGATAATGCTGAAACAAATGTCCTGGGACCTCTTTCACTACTAATAAGATTTTGTCAAACTTCTCAACTTGAAAATAAAGTGTGTATGAGAGAGAAAGAGAGAGACACACACACACACATAGGCAGAGACAGATAGACTGGTAGAGGAGGGTGGTAGATGAGGTTGGAGGAAGGGGGAACTTTGCATTTGGAAAGTTTTTGCAGATCAAGGAAGAATATTTAGAAGTTACTCTGATGAGATGAGAACTGTTTTTTATAAAATGTCTGGAGATACTGGGATGTGAACTCCAGTCCTGGTCTCTTGCTTCCTGTCCAGGTATCAATCCACTTATGTTAGGCTTTCAGTAGCTAGCACTAGTCTTCCATCCAGCACTTTACCGAGAAGTTGTCATGCTAACTTTTCTCTCCAGTCTGATCTTGAACTTCCCTCCTTCCTCTCTCACCCTTCCAATTAGTTAGGATTACAGGCACGAGTCACTGGTTCCTGGCAGTACAAGCATTTTGAGACATAATTTATAATTTAAAAGACTGGAGTCTATTTTTGGAGGAAGAAACAGTAGGACGACCAGAATGAAAACAGGAAAATGAATTAAAAAGCTACTATAGAGGTCTGGGATTGACTTGGGCTATAGTGATGGATAAGCACGGTTGAAAAGTAGTCAGGTTCCAACTCATAGAGTATGAGAGAGAAAGAGAGAGAGAGAGAGAGAGAGAGAGAGAGAGAGAGAGAGAGAGAGAGAGAGAGAGAGAGAGAGAGAGAGACCAGGGATGACTTCAAGGCTTTGCATTTGTGCGGCTAGAAGATGGAATTCCCTTCTATAGAGAGGTGAAGTCTGGAGAAGAGTTTGGTTTGGGGTCTTCCTACCAGTCTTTCCCTTACTTAATTTTCTTCAATTTACTTTCTCAAGCTTTCCTTACTGCTCGTAGGACATGTTAGGCATGTTCCTGACCCTTTGCTCTTGCTCCTCCCCATCCTGAGGGGTTCTTGCGCCTTGGTTTACCCACTTGGGACTCTGCTCAGACATGACTGTGTGAAAGCAGGCATCTCCGGCCGTGTTGTAAGACACCACTCCAGTCCCATCACAACGACTGCAAAAGGGTCATGGCTGTATGTAAATCACATATTTTACGTACCTAGGATGGTCTAGGTTTCCTTACCAGCCTGTTAGGATTGTTTGTCAAATTTATATGTTGCTATTGCTCTAGCCACTTGCAAGACTGCTAGTCACGGCATAAAAGTATTGTTAGGAAGTCATAAACACAGCAAAAAGTCGAATGTGTGTAGAATGGAGGCTTCATACTTTTGAGGCAAGGCCTCAACCATACTTTTTTGTTTTTGTTTTGTTTTTTCAGGCAGGGCATTTTCTTTACAATGCATTGTATTGCAGTCGAAACCCTACACTGCACCGATGAAGGAAGCAGAGAGGTTTTCTTTTAATTTTGTTTCCCTGTGAGTTCAATTTCTGGGGATTGATCCATGTTGCTTTATCCAAAAGACAGCAGTTGAAGCTTCAGAGCCCATCACTTCCATGGCCCGCTTCCACACTCCTGGGTTTTGAATATTTTGTAGGACAGTTCTTGTATGCTTTCTGTGTTCTTGCTTTACATAGTTTATATAAATGACTGAAATCCACATTTTTAATATTTCCTTGGCCATTCCCTTGTAAAACAACGGGCAAACTAGAATCAAACTGAATATTGAGTGAAGCTACTCTTGCTCATTGGGTCATGCTTTCATTGAAGCTGTCTTTCTGGTCTGATGACATAACGGCTTCGCAAGTGGTTTTTGGAATTTTCTAAATTTCACTAAATAGAAGCCCCAAACAATCCACTCTCTGGAAAATAAATTTGGAGTTTTTATATTAGGAATGGGAAAGCAGGGACAGGTTATGGCATAACTTACTTGATTAATTTTTAATGGGTGAAATAACATTACCATAGAGTTACTATTTGTCAGTTTTCCAGGAATTGGAGCAAAAATGATGAAACAACTTTTACCTTCAAGTAGTGTATGTGAAGACGACGACGAAGAAGAGTTAGATGACTTGTGATCCCAGTTTCATGTGACTATCAGGGTGGAGTTGGTTGAGACCTTTGGAGAAGCTAGTGGATGAGCCAAGCTTGAGGCATTGATGCGGATGCTCAGACTTCTTCCCCTTCCCAGGCAATGGCCTGTGGAGTCCACTTGAGCTGAGGAAAGGTGATGAATTCAACTGTGCAGCAAGCTGAAGGGCAGGCTGCTGGAAGGTGGGGACAGAAGTAACGTTGAAGAGTCCAGAAGTGAGGGATGTGATTTGCCAGTGCAATTACAAAGCTGCCCAGATGGCACTACCTGATAAGCTTAGGTTTTGATGAGTGGAGGACATAGAAGGGACATCTCTATATTTCTTCTACCGAGCCTCAGGCCTAGGGGGACTGAGTAGTACTTCCTCTAACTATGTAAGATGATTTATTTCACGGATGGAAATATGTTGGTTTTGATCATGAGATGGATTGGGGCTGGGATGCTGGATCTGTAGCTCACTTGATGAGATCCTTTGGGGGAATTAATCTTAAGTGAGTCTCCATTTCTTTATGTCTAACGTAGAACTAGGTTTCAGTGTCTAGATCATGCTTTCTGTGAGCATGAATCATCTTATATATGTATATATATACACATATATATATATATTTGTGTGCCTGTGTCAAACACCTAACATAATTTTTATTAATATCTTAATTATTATTATCATCATCTTAGTTGTTATCATCATCATCACCATCATCATCACCATCTTCAGCATAATCAGAGAAAGGCCCAGAAGTCCAAAGGTGAGAGAGATACAGTAAAACATAGGAGATGGAAATTTGGTAAAATTCCATCAGGGAATGTGGGGGTAAGACCATGGGAGGATATTTCATGCTGCCTCAGTTGACAATGATTACTAGTGTGGAATTTTATATCACTGTGTGCCTGGACACATCACAGATCCGTGTGAACTTGGTTTAATCCAATAGGAGACTTTCCCTTCTAAGTAACTCTCATTAGTTGGCAAATCCCTAAGTATGCATGTAGGAGGAAATGAAGAGAAGAGAGAAGACACGTTATGGCTTTGGGAGAACAAAAACTGCCCCAGGATAACGTTTAAATGTGTGACCACCAACCAGAACCAATCAGTGCAAACTTGCACGGGAAAACACTGGATGGCTAAAGCTATGGCCTAACGGCTTTGCAGGTCTAAGCGTTCGCTTTTTATTGAGAATACATGAGCCATCCAATTTTCTTAGCTGAATTTATTAAACACGAACAAGTCGGGTGGAAATCACCAAGCAGAAAAAAACTAAAATAGAGGGAAAATTCATTCATTGAATACTTGTTTAGTGTTTGCGGCATGTAGCACATAGGGCAGAATGCTGAGAGCAATGCCAAGTAGTTAGAAGCAGTCCCCACTGTTGGTTTTTCAGCAGGAATAATGCATTACAAGTGCATCCTCTTGCTTTACCAGGGGCTTGATGCCAGGAGACAAGTGATGGGAGAGTGTTGGGGGATTTCTGACAAGTTACCACCGTGTTTTCAGCACTGTGTTGCACACTTGGACGACTTTTGTTAGAGGAGTCAGGGGAGAGTAAGTTTTGGAAATGAAAATTCCTTTTCAGGTACTTGCTTAATTCAGGCCAATGTGTTTTGTCCACAGTCATTATTTCCTGAGGGTGCCTGTTCTGTGGGAAGTCTGAGCATGGTCTCCCTGCCTTCTATCCTTCAATTCATTTTGTTTTCTCCTGAAGTTTAGATATTCTTACCAGGGAGAGGTGCTAGGTAGGCTTAAGGATACATTTCTTTGTGTCTCTATTTGTCTGTTTTGGTCACCTCATTCATGTTAGTTGGCTTTATTAGACTTCTATTTCACTTCCAGACTGTAGTCTGGAATAATACTAGGATTCACTCACTTACATACCTGGTTCTTTAAGATAAATCTAAGAATAGAATTTGTTCCAAATATATGTGTAATCTCAAAGTAAAGGGTAACTGTTTGGGGTGAAATACATTGCAGACATCTCAGTGACTGGCACACCTTTTCTATTTGACCAGAGTATTTGACCTCATGGGGTGGTCAAGACAGAGATCACTCCCATTTACTTTTGTTGAATTTATTGGCATGGCTTGAAAACTGTGTATCAGCAATTCCTTGCAAGGACAATTTTAGCCTATTTCTATCGTTCTTCACGAACCTTATGAGAACTATAGGCCTTCTATCAGATTTTAAAAGTATTGTAAGGAATTAAATGCCTTTCTACTATCTAGCTTCATGTTTGTCAACATTCTTTTCCTATGGACAAAGTTGATCTCAGCTTATGCAAATGAGATCTTTCTCACACACAAACTTCATCTATGATAATAACAATAAATGTACTGCTTAGTGTGTGTCATAGGCCATTCTAAACACCTTATACCATTAACTCAATCCTTATGGGATTTCTCATAGATGAGAAAACTGAGGCATAAGGAGGTTAAATGTCTTGCTTTCTTGATCACACAATAAGTGCTGGTAGGGCCAGTGTCTGAAGCCACACAGTGCCTTGCTGAACTCTTTGTCTTTAACTATTTCGTATACTGCCTTTTAAAGTTAGTTTTCAGTTTTTTGCCCTGAATTTGGAATGTGCATAACCCTACAAGCAAGCAAACAAAAATTATATATATATATATATATATATTTACATGATTATTGCTGACCAAAATAGTAACATTTTTAGACCAAGACCTGGATACTGGAGATAGGAGATTATGTGTAAAGAAAACAGAATAAGGCACCTGCTCCCCCCACTTTTCTTATGAAGGACTAACCCAGCACAGTTGTACTAGGTGAAGTTTCTCTTTGGCACCTTTCTACCTTGATTTCCCATTCTGGTGCTCGTCTTTCTCCCTTTCATCTATTTTATTTTGTGTTCCACTTTCATTATCTCTGGCCTGTTACACCCCGAGTGTGGCCCGTGCCCTGACTCATTTCACTGTTAATGCATACACAGGAGAGAGCAGTCTGCCCTTCCTCGGATCCCACATTTCCCCTTTTCAGAATCGATCCTAAAAACATATGATATGCAATGTCTTAGTAAAGACAGAGATACCATCTGTTCTTTTCAGGGGTAAAACATTGGAATTGCTCAACCTCCAATGTTCAACTGATTGTCCAATTGAAATAATGGCTAACTAGAACATGGGTGGTAAAGACGAATAATACAGTGTCACACGACCATTAAAGCAGAGCAAGATCTTCCCAGTGCTCTACCGCTTGAGCCACAGCTTCAGTCCCTCTGTGCTTTCTTTGGAGTTTGTTCTTTGGCTTTTAAGCCCTTGCCAAGGCCGGCCTCAAATGGTGATCCTCCTCTGGAGGTGAGAACACAGTGTGCCTGTCGAGACTTTCGAATGAAGAACAAAATGCATAAGTTAAAATGCTAAGGAAAAAGTTCAAAGAAGAAGCAAGATGATATCAGTTCTAGAGTAATGCATTCATAAAAAAGAAAGCCTCAGACATTAACTATGTGAGTTGGATGGTGTGATTACAAATGAATATCTTGTTTTGTAATCTAGTAAAGAGGCAAATACCCAATATATAAAGCATATTCATGGGATATTGCTTGTTTTCTCCGAAATCTTCAGATACATTGTTATTTTTCAAAAAAAAACACAAAAGTAAATAGCTGCCAATCTCCAGTATATCTTTAATTAGAAGAATTCTGTTCAGCATAAGAAAATGAAGTAAAAATTGAGCAAACATATTCTAGCTACCACAAATGAGGAAAGCTATGCAACCTCTGTTTCTCTAGGCCTGGCTTACTTCACTTAGTATAAGTTTCTTTTCAAGTCTTCCCATTTCCTTACGAACAGTACAATATATTCTTTCTGGTGGATGACTACACTTCTATTGTGTATATATGCCATGTTTTCTTGATCCATTCATCTGTTGAGGGACATCTGGGTTGATTCTATGTCTTGGCTCTGGATAGTAAGCAAGGGGTTGCAAATGAATTAACTTAAGTTTAATAGACTCTAGGGAGAGTACAAACAGTGTAATTCTTTAAAAAGCCAAAGCACAACAAAATAAGCACCAGGAAATGGGTACTTGCATGAGGAGAAGGTGGGGTTGAGGGGAGTGGGGTAGAAGAATGAAGAGGAAAGGGGGAGAACGCAGGCAAGAATTCACTGTATATACCAAAGAATTGGGCAGTATAAGAGAAGGGATAAGTCGAAAGGGGATGAAGATGTTGAAGTGGAGACACAGACCTAGATGCGTTGTACACATAAACTGCTTTGTTAAATTGCAAAAGACTCAATATATAATGTAAAATTAGGATAAGCAAGGGAAAGAGAAGGTTGGGAGGGATGAGTGAGAATGTTGAAAGGAGTGACATTGATCAAGATGCACTGTATTCATAGACTGCTTCAGTCTAAATGGCAACTCCTTTGTACAACTACTTAAAGATGATAAAAATTTATTAAAAATTGAGCAAGCATAGAGAGAGAATCTGTGCATACATACATATATTATATATATCCGGCTTTGCATACGTATGCATAGCTAGTATGAAATTTGAAATAGAACCGTAAGTGCAGCTTTAAAGATAGCTCACTAAGCTTTTTTTGCTTTATATAACTAATCCTTTTAACCAGAAGTTCTACCTTTTAGGCTTTCTATTCATAAATTCATGTTTTGCTTTATTTTTATTTAAAAAAAGTTTTTCTACATTGTGTGTGTGTGTGTGTGTGTGTGTGTGTGCGTGTGTGTGTGTGTGTGCGTGTGGCTCAGCCAGCAGTCACCTGAAACCCATTGTATGCATGATGCATGAAGATACACAGATGGGCTTTTGGTAGGGTTTCTAAGCACACTGGGCTTCTTCACTTTACTTCTAGGAAGGCTGGTGGCCTTCTGGGCTGCCACCTCCCCCAGGAGAACAGATGAAGGACAAACTAAGGGAGCAGAAGAATGTGGTTATTTTGATTTTTCCATTGAGTCTTCCAGAGGATGAAATTCCCTGCTCTAAAAATGGATTGATTATAGGAAGAAAAAAAAAAGACTGAGGAACCATTTTCTGAATCCATTCCCCCCACCATCACCCTCGAGATCAATCTTTTATGTCAATTGCTTCTACAGAAGCTATGCTAGCAGAGAAGGTCCTGGAGCTCCTTGCTCCATAGAGCCTCATTTTAATTTTTATATCATAAGGTACCACGTACACACTGGAATGACTTTTTGCAATATAAATATACAAATGCAAAACAGAATATTTCAATATATCAACTGGGTTATATACATATCTATATACATATTCTTTATTTACCTGTTTGTGATGGTGTTATGTACAGAGAGATTAATACTAAAATCTAAATGATAAGCTAATGAAACTCAAGTATGTTTAAAAGTGGAAGTAACTCAGGATTGTGCTTTCTCTCACTAGGAATGAATTGCTGACAGTTGCCTGTGTTGAATACCTTCGATCCTAGTGAATCAGGAGGTAGAGATTAGGAATATCATGGTTTGAAGCCAGAACAGACAAACAGACAAACTAACAAACCAAAAAAAGTGGTTTGTGAGATCCCTATCTCAACCAATAAGTGATATGTGCCTGTTATTCCAGCCTGGCTAAGTGGAAGGCTTAGATTAAAGATTAGGAAGACCCCTGTTCCAGGCTAGTTCAGGCAGAGGAGTCTGAGACCCTATCTCCACAGAAGAAGCCGAGTGTGCTTGATGATGCCCTGTATCCTAGCTGTGTAGGAAGCATAGATAGGAAATCATGCTCAGGTTGGCCCAGAACAAAAAAAT
Organism: Perognathus longimembris pacificus; assembly: GCF_023159225.1. Lineage (NCBI taxonomy): Eukaryota > Metazoa > Chordata > Mammalia > Rodentia > Heteromyidae > Perognathus > Perognathus longimembris. The sequence goes on along the minus strand of NC_063181.1, from coordinate 39,131,344 downwards.
GAGACTCTTCCTCAAAAATCACCAGGGCAGAAAGGATTGGAGGAAAGGCTCAAGTGGTAGAGTGCAAGTATGACTCCCTGAGTTCAATACTCAGTATCACCCCAAACAAAACAGCAAGAAACAACCCAAAGAAGGGAGTTGTTATATAGGTCAGGTATTAGTATAGCAAAGTGCAAATGAATATCTAAATTTTTATACTAAAAGTAAAGTTTCTCTTCCTAAAGAGCACTGCCTTATATTGGTGTCTCTGCTTCATCATAGTAGAGGATTGGCTTTTCTTAGATTTGTTCTGGTGAGATGGGTGTTTGCTGTCCCCCACTCCCCGAATGCTCACATAACTTGACAGTATCTTTTGGAGCAGTGAGAAAATAAGAATCGCAGGTCACTGGCAGTTGTGTGTTCTAAGAGAGATAGGCATTCTAGATCAGAAGTGGAATTCACTGAAGAATGATGAGCTTCCAAGGGCTAGTCAAATGATTTTCCTGTAGGGAGGGGAGAAAAGACCGTTAATTTTTTTAAAAATTTTTTATTTTGTCAGTCATGGGGCTTGGGACTCAGGGTCTGAGAATTTTTCTTGGCTTCTTTTTGCTTAAGGCAAGAACTTTACCACAGCACCACTTCTGGTTTTTTCTGTTTATGTGGTGCTGAGGAATCAAACCTAGGGCTTCATGCATGCCAGGCAAGCACTCTACCACCAAGCCACGTTCCCAGCACTCATTCATTTCTTAAGTATAGTTTATACCAGCGGGGTTGTAGGCCCTGCACAAGTCAAGAGGGTGGGAAGCATTTCAGGAAAGGTGTTAATAACATTTGTATACTGTTTATTATATACAAGGCAGTTTGCAAAATAATCTCATTTAGTCCTCTTTGTGACTTGAAAGCTGAAATTTAGAAATTTGTGGGTTATATTCATTAATCCCAAACTCTAGGGAGGATGAGTAGAGGGAGTAGAGTTTCATTGATAAAATGTCCCCTGAGCCACTATTAAAAATTTAGTACGATTTTCTCTACTGCAAGGGCAGAGAACAATGCTTTTAGTAGAACAAGCAGCATTTGCAGGTCTAAAATAGGAGGGACCTTAGGAATTAGGAAGTATGTCTGTAGGACAGAGGATGGGGGGGACCATGTAAGCTAAGACCAAGGCTCTAAGTACTGGCTTTACCAGGAAATCCTCTGAAGTTTTCCAAACTGAGTGCCAGAATAGGAATTGATTGAAGATTTACTGGTCACTTGAAGCACCCTAATATTCTAGTACTTAGTAAATAATGACTGGTTAATCATAGCCCACCAGGTTTTACTTGATATTTTTCTTTTCATAATCAAGGCAATTTCAAAGACAGGTTTAATTATATTTTTAAACCAGCCTTGTGAATTATCTTATTTCAGGGTGTTGGAAGGGTAACAATTACATCCAAAGAAAAATAGTGAAATTTACCACATATTGTAAAATTGATCATATACGCCATCAGTTCCCTGCACCCTCTCTATTGGGTATATCCAGCTACTTTAAAATGTTGAAATTAAATCTTTGGTTCCTATTGTGTAACTGTTGAAAGTTTAGAAAGTTAAACACCAACTTGGAAAGGCTGTCTAGAGGAAAGCCTAAAGATTTTTGAGTTTTAATTACTTCGTTTTGAAAGTAAACTTAGGTCAATTAGAGAGCTGTAATTGGTCTTCTATTATTAACTTAATTGAATTATGCAATAAAATATCAGTGGGAATTGTAGATGGGAATTTGGATGGGCACCATAGTTTTAATTATTAATGGGACCAAATATTCAAACAAGTGTACATCCAACATATAATGAAGGGAGAGACAAAAATCTCAAAAATGATTTTTCTTTTTATCTTTCCTTGTATACTAGGATTTATTTTATTATTTGCTTTTACATTCTGTCTTCAAGTTCCATTGTATGACTATTGCAATATCAAGGTCAGTTAATAAGTTTCCTTTTCTTTCTCAGTGCATTAGGCAGTTTTAGGTGACCAGGGGTGAATGTTGTAGAAATCTGGAGAAACTTGTTCTCAATAGGTGTTAAATGGAAAGATATTCCTGTGGTTCACGTGAGTTGTGTCTGGCATCTTAAAGATGTTCTGCCCATAACATTTGCCTGAATGTAAGTAGCAGAGTCAATATTCTTAGTGTGAAAATACTCAGTGGAGAGGGCTTAAAATGTCTTGGAGTGCTGTGAACAGCGACAGCTGCTGACACTGTATCTTTTTACTCAGTGCTGGAAGGTCCCATGAAAACTGGTGGCCTCTCCCTGGGTTGCTCTTGATGTATAGATATGCTCTCTTATTTCCTGGGAAAAAAGACCTTACATTTTGGTGCATTTAGTGTGCTCCTTTTAAGTGGCTGAAGCCATTCTGTAGCAGGATCACAGTGATTTCTTTAGTCAAAAGTACTAAAATGGTAAGGGATGAATGCAGCCGTTCTTTTCTATTCAAATAGAAGAGTAAAGGCCTGATGTATAAAAGGAGCCCTTTTAATACAAAGTTTCTTAGTGGTGATCATGGCGGTCATGATTGAACACTTGCTGTTGTGTAAGTACTTGAGCCGGGCCTGCTTTGGTTTACCTTGTTCCCCTACCCACGTACTTAGGTGAGGTCACTTAGTAGAGAGAGTTCTTATACTGAACTGGGCCCTGATACTTTTGTCGATATGCTTCCTTTGCCTTGCTCATGTAACTTCTTCCCCAGCCTCTGCCCTGGACAGGTCGAGACCAATCTGGGCATACTGCCGACTAATGACTGGTTGTTAGCTCATTTCCTCCTGAGGCTCAGCAGGGAATACTGATCTGTGTGGCCTTTCTGCCTCTTTCTGCATCCAGCTGTAACCCTGATTAGTAGAAAGACATTCAAACCTGGGATCCTCGTCTCAATGCCTTAACGTATAACTGCTTGCTAGACATTCACATGACCCTTTGAGGAATTATTTTGTACTTGATACTCCAGGCCCAAAGAGGCTCCTTGTTCAAGGTCACAGAGCTGGTTGGTGTGCTCATGAATTCAGACCCTTATTCTGTTCACTATACTGTGGTGTAACTACTTCATTATATATTACTCATTCTGAATTTCAGCTGCTCTTTGTCTGAGTGACCAGCAACTACTGGAATTTCGTTCTCATAATATATTCTTAGAACAAATGAATAATGTCTTTCTGGAATCTCACTATTTTCAAGAAGTGCTCTTTGAACACTTTGCTGGGGGCTTCATGAGTCCTTGCTCTGCTTCCTAGGGGTTCACGTATAATTATGTATAACACCACACTACATATTTGAGAAGTTGGTCAAACATCGTATCTAGTTCATGGGACTTACTACACTCCAGCAGTCATAATTCACTTGCTCCCAGGAAATCTCCTGTTCTGACAGGTGGGGAGGGAGGGATGGAGAGAGGGAGAGACAGAGACAGAGACAGAGAGACAGAGAGAGATAGAGAGAATCTTCCTACCCTGAGTTCTAACCCACCACCAACTGTAGCACTGCGATATGAAGAGTGAAGTGAACCACAGTGCTTCAATTCCTGCAGCTATTTTTTTTCCCCAACGATTTTCGTAAATTCCTGAAGATTTTCTTCCAATGAGTTCCTTTATTCCCGAGGCATTTATTCCAAAAGAATACGCTTAATCACTTATTTGGTATGAGAAAAGCATTTCCCCCCCCAGGGAACAAGGCTGTCCATAGTGGTTACGACGAGCAAGGGATGGGGAGGGCTCCCTCAGGACAGTGCCAGCTCACAGAGGGGGTGGGGGGGTAATAACAGCTTCCTCCAACTTTTATTTGTAAACAGTCCCTTGTTTACGTCACTAGAATCCTAAATCCATGCAAATCATTGTTTATCTAGCATAATCTGCAAGATGCTGTGGGCGCCGTATTTTCATGTTCTCACTCGAGTTTATGATATTTACAGCGGGCTCCAGCTGCCTCAATCCATGTCTCACGTTTTGTTTGAAGCGCAATGGTCTTTTATGTTATTTACTACAAACATATTATTGATTGTCTTTCAAAGACGAAAACCAAGCATGGCTCATGCCATGCACACATCACCCTCTCTGATTTGTTGACCTTTAAAAAAAATTTTTTTTTTTTGGTACTGGGGATTGAACCCAGGACCCCAGGATGTTGCACTTGCTAGACCAATGCTTTGCCATTGAGCTACATCCCAGCTTACTGATCTTTTTGAAACTGATTATGAGATCATTCCCAGGCACTTGGTAGCAAGCAGCTCTGTTGATGGTTGAGGAATTAGTTGTATGCTGAAATAAGAGAGAAATTATTGAAGTCAACTTCTTGTACACAGCTGTTTCCTTCAGTGACCTTTGACTGAGGAAAGGTGAGCAGCACTAATAGTAGACCCTGCTGCCCGTCCTAGAGAGCTCAGTCTACATGTGTGGGGAAGAGTAGGGAACTTCTTCATCGCCACACGCTTTCTCGCAAGTGTAAATGATTCTAACACGAATGCCTACTACCCACACGGCATCAGTGAGTCTGATTCCCTCAGGATTAACTTTGCAGACTGTTTTGTTTCCCCTTTGCATCTATTAGAAGCAGTCAAGTGGCTTAGCCAACGTGTCACTACTTCAAAAACCAAAAACTGGTTACCTGGTTGGTTTGGGATCTAAAGGAGAAAGCAGTGATGCTTAATGGATTTGATAAGCCCACCGGCCCGCATCCTGTCTTTGGGTTTCGCTTGTATAATCTTTGCAGCAGTCAGTTTCTTGGAGTAGACATGGAGCTGTCACTCTGTAGGGTTTGGGTTCTGGTGACTCTAATTTTCAGTGACTGCTAGCATTGTCCTCTCCCATGTTCAGTTGCGAGGCATTGTTAGGATTTTTGCAGAAATCCTTTGATAAGAACAGGAATGAATAGAGCCATATCCCTAGGACATGCTTTGAGATGTTTTTAGACTTGCTAGCATTTGAAAGATGTGCTAGTATTGGGAATTATTCTCTCTTTTCTTTTCTCGTATGCCTTCTTCCTTTTTAGTTGTCTTTACCATAAGTTGGGTGAAGAATAGGAGACCAAAAAAGCAAAAAAAAAAAAAAAAAAAAAAGGAAAAAGAAAGTTTATCATTTAGTTCCTTGGTGCCAGTTCCACTTTCAGCCTGGAGGGTGAAATTCATTTTCATCACTCATTTTGGAGTTATTCTTGGTTTTCACAAATCCTCATCCTGGTTCTTTTATTGTCTCAGATAATGTAGAATTTGTCACATTGGCAAAAAAAAACAAAACAAAACAAAGAACTTCACTAAATCAGGCCATTTGTTTCATATTCCACTGTGCCACATTCTAAAATAAAATGGCCATTTGTGCTGGGGATGATTTTAGAAAAGTGAATAAGTAACTTACAATTCCCTTGGTTGTCTACGGATAGCTTAGAAAAATGCCACAGCAAGACTCAAGTGAAGTTTTGAATTCTGTATGGGGAAATCTTATTTGAACTCCTAAGCGCATCAGTTAGTACCTTGAAGTAGGGCCTTGACTGAGAATATGGGGGAGACAGGAGGGGATGCGATCACGTCAGTACATCAATGTATGTTAGTATAACATTGTAATGGAGGTATGTCTGACATATGTATGTATACATGTATGCATGTTTCTAGCTATCTATCATTATCACCTATTACAAACTACCGAGGATTGAACTCTAGACCTCATAAATGTTAATAAGCATACACTCCATCACTAAGCTAAAGTATAGTCCCTTAGGAATCATTAAAAAAGTACTTTTGCCCATCCTGGAGCTTGAATTCAGGGCCTGAGCACTGTCCCTAAGCTTCTTTTGCTCAAGGCTAGCACTCTACCACTTGAGCCACAGCACCACTTCTGGCTTTTTCTGTATATGTGGTACTGAGGAATCGAACCCAGGGCTTCATGCATGCTAGGCAAGCATTCTACCACTAAGCCACATTCCTAGCCAGGAATAATTTATATACAATAAAATATAAAGTAAAAACTTCAATTTTTGACATACGAATATACTTGTGAGCACCTCTCTTTTAAGATATGAATGAATTCTTTCACTTCAGAAATTGCCTCAGCCCTTCACTCCTTATTCTTCTCCCTGATTCACATCTACTGATTTCTATCACTAAGGAGTATTTCTATACTTAATATAAATAGGATCATACAATGGACATTATTGTAGCTCAATATGTTTTTTGAGATTCATGTAAATTGTTCTATGTATAAGTAAATTAATTTCTTTTTGTTTTCCACTGTATGGTGCTACACAATAGATATTTGAATTTTTTCTAGCTTTGAAATATTATGAATATTTTTATCTGTTGTGAACCTTCATATATAATTTTTGTATGTATGTTTTCATTTCTCTTGGATAAGGACTTACAATTGGGATTTCTGGATCACAAGCAAGTGCATAGTTAGCTTTATGTGAAGAATGGCCAGTTTTCCAAATATGTTGAATCAGTAGCCTTCCCCACTTTTTTCTTTAATATGTCAGTGACATAATATTAGCAGGGCTTTGAATATTATAAAAGGTGTGATGTGCCTAGTAGTAGCTCATTATGGTTCAGATGTCATCTGTGATGAATTGCAATGTTGAACATTTCATTGTGTGTGTCCTTGCTTTCTCTTGTAAAGTATTTGCACAAGAATGTCAGTAACTTTTAAATGTTTATCGTCTTATTTATCTCATATGCATTTCATTTCACTTTGCTTTCCTTTTTTAAGTCATGGTCTCTACTAGGCAGGTAAGGCTGTGCCTGAACTTGTGCTTCTCCTGCTGTAGCCTTCAGAGTACTGGATAACAGACATGCCACCGCTCCTGGTTTGTAATAGCAGGTTTTTCCGTATTATGGATAGATGTTTAAACCATATTTTCTGTTTGTAAGTACCTTGACTTTCAGTTCCTTAAAGGTTGTTTTTGGAAAAGCATTCCTTCAAAATATAGACAAACCCAATATTTTCTTTCATTTTTGTCATTTTTTTTGTGTTCTGCCTAAGAAACATTGCCCATCCTAAGCTTATGACATAACTGCCTTTGTTTTTGCCTAGGATCTTTAAAGTTTAACTTATCCATGCATGCTTGCAACCCATCTTGAGTTCATTTTCATGGTTATTATGAGGTATGGGTAAAGATTAACTTTTTTCCATACAGATATACACTTATTCGAGTATATTTGTCAAAAGGATGTTTCTTTCCCCATTGAGTTGCATCTGGGTTATTTCCAGTTTATGGTTATTACAAATAAGGCTGCTATAAACATTGATGAATACATTTTTGTGTGAACATAAGTTTTTCATTTCTCTGGGATAAATGCCCAGGAGTACAATTACTGGGTCATGTGGTAGTTGCACATTTAGTTTAGTTTTTCTTTTCTTTTTTTTTTAAAGCAACTGCCAAACTATTTTCCAGAATGACCATACCATTTCATATTCCCTGCAGTAATGTGTGATCGATCAAGTTCTCTGCAACTTCAACGAGCATTCAAGGCTGTTTTTATTTTAGCTTTTCAGATAGGGATGTAATAATATCTAATTTTGATTTAACATGCATTTTGTTACTGGGTAAATGATATTGAACATCGTTTTATGTCTTTATTTGCCATCTGAGCATTCTTTTCAATGAAATGTTTTCCTTGTCTTTTGCTCATTATCTAATTGTCTTTTGTTGTTCTAAATTGTTGGGATTCAGAGTTCTTCAGGTATTATAAACATAAATCCATTATTAGATATGAGGTTTACAGGCATATCTCTTTATTCTGTAGCTTCTTTTCATCCTCTAACAGGGCTTTAGGTTGAGTTAAAACTTTCTTTTTTGCCAGTCCTGGGCCTTGAACTCAGGGCCTGAGCACTGTCCCTGGCTTCTTTTTGCTCAAGGCTAGCACTCTGCCACTTGAGCCACAGCGCCACTTCTGGCCGTTTTCTGTATATGAGGTGCTGGGGAATCGAACCCAGGGCCTCATGTATACGAGGCAAGCGCTCTTGCCACTAGGCCATATCCCCAGCCCTGAGTTAAAACTTTCTGATTTTCAACTTCAACTTACAGTTCTTTCCCTTGTGAACTACAATTTTGAGTTCCAAGTATAAGAACTCTTACCTAGTCTATTCTTCCATGCAGTTTTTTTTTTGTTTTTGTTTTTGTTTTTGGCCAGTCCTGGGCCTTGGACTCAGGGCCTGAGCACTGTCCCTAGCTTCCTTTTGCTCAAGGCTAGCACTCTGCCACTTGAGCCACAGCGCCACTTCTGGCTGTTTTCTGTATATGTGGTGCTGGGGAATCGAACCCAGGGCCTCATGTATACGAGGCAAGCTCTCTTGCCACTAGGCCATATCCCCAGCCCCTCCATGCAGTTTTAAATGTCATTTTACTACATGATTAATTTAGAGTTAATCTTGCACAGCAAGGCTTTTATCAAGTCAAAATATTTTATATTCATGTATGAAAATAGAGCAATGAAACGCATGGAAGTTGTTTTGAGAGGTAGATGGGTGAGGGGAGTGATGGAGAGGGAGTTTGTATGCAAGTAATGACAATGGACTTTCCTTGTTCAACTATTTGCTAATAAAAATCTTTCAAGAAGTATGGAGGAGGCTTTTATGGGAACTCTGAAACATTTCCTGGGTCTTCCAAGGTAAATTAGTATTTAGAAAGGAGGAATGGAGGCAGGTGAAAAGTCCACTTCTAATTTCAAAGAAGAGTCTCTTAACTGTATCCCAAGATATCATATGTAAGTTCTTTCATCCTGCTAGTACAAAGCTGTTCAGAAAGACTAGAGTGAGGAAAGGAAGACTGATTTACAAAGAGAAAAAGCCACGTGTTAGTTTAGGGCTAGAAGACACTGAGGAACCAAAAGTTTCATAAGAAGCTGGACCCTGGATTCAGAATCCTCTGACAGGAAGATCACAAAGCACTTAAGTAACTCTACTAAGAAAGCCTTGTAAATTCAATTTATTAAAAAAGAAATAAAAGAACAACACTGTGATAGACTAAGAAGAAAAATGGTGATGGTAAATCTCAGATTTTCCAGAGTTTCTGATTGAAATAATCTGAAATGATCTATCCTGTTGTTAGATTATGTCTGATTTTTTAATTCAGAAAGAAGAACATGACACATCTCTGTTAAAAAGTTTTGTTTTTTATTTTGTTAGTGCTGGGGTTTGAAGTCAGTTCCTCCCACTTGCTGGATACTCACTGTGCCATTTGCTTCCAGCCTTTCTTGCTTTATTTTTCAATGTAGATTTTATTCATCTTACTTAGGTTTACCTCAGGCCATGACCTTTCTTTCTATACCTCCCATGTAACTGAAATTATAGGGCATGCCATCCCTCGAGGCTGGTTGGTTGAGATGGGATCTCATGAACTTTTTTCCCAAGCAGATCTCAAATCCTGATCCTCTCAATCTCCTCCTCTCAGAAAACTGGGTCTTGTTGATTCAGATAAAATGAGACGGCCTCAAATCTCAATTATGACCAGTCTCCTCCTTCAACTAGTTTGAGGTTACAAGTGGGAGCCACTGTGCTTGGCTCTTAATTTTAATAATATTTTCTATGTTGAGAAATACTCCTATTTCTCATTTTCATGAATCAAGAAAAACTTCACAAGTGCTTTCACTTATTGGATTTATATCCTTCATTGGGAAAGCAGGAGGCATTTCTTTTTCTTTCAAAGCTTGCTAGAAGTTAGACTTCACCTTAACAAGAAGAAAAGACAAAGAAATTTTTGCCTGTGTTATGCCCCGGCTTACCTTATAGAGAGCCACATAGAACTTCAGATCAAAGACAGTTGATTGACTAGAAGAAAACTCAGATGCTTCCCTAAGCGGCATGGCAGGACATGCACTTGTGAAGTCATAGCCAGTACACCAGAGTTCCAGGTCTTGGAAATACAGAAAATAAGACTTTCTTTTGTTTTTGTTGCATCGAAGTTCATTTATATCATTGGCTTAACAAGGACACATTGAACAATTCTCCTACTTTGAATGGATCCTAAATCCTTCTGTTCATGAAATTTTCTCATGGTAAGTAACAATCTATGAAAGAATACATAAAATCAAGACAGTCTCAAGCAATACTTATAAGCAGATGGTATGTGCTTCAGTACTACTTATCATGCTTTAAAAAAGCAACTTTCTGGGCTGGGGACATAGCCTAGTGGCAAGAGTGCCTGCCTCGGATACACGAGGCCCTAGGTTCGATTCCCTAGCACCACATATACAGAAAAACGGCCAGAAGCTGCGCTGTGGCTCAAGTGGCAGAGTGCTAGCCTTGAGCGGGAAGAAGCCAGGGACAGTGCTCAGGACCTGAGTCCAAGGCCCAGGACTGGCCAAAAAAAAAAAAAAAAAAAAAAAAAAAAGCAACTTTCTCACTGGTGGCTCATACCTGTAAACCCAGCTACCAGAAGGTTGAGATCTGAGGTTTTGCAGTTCAGAGCCAGCCTTAAACTACTGAGAAAAAGGCAGACGTGGAGGTGTGGCTCAAGTGGCAGAGCACTAGCCTTGACCACCAGAGCTCATGGACAGGGCCCAGGGAAGAAAAAAGAAAGGAAGGAAGGAAGAAGGGAGAAAAGAAAGAAAGAGAGAGAAAGAAAGAAGAAACATTTAATATTTGTGGGACTTTGGCCAAGTTCTTCAATTCTTATGTGACAATAATAACACAACCACACCACCACCCCTGGTCAGCAACTCACCTTCCCTAGATAAGATATGGCAGGGCTGAGTGAGTCTTCCTTCCATACACTGGCATCAGAACACACACTCTGTTACAACAGAGACTCAAATTAGCAGGGGTGGGACAGCAGTTACTTTTTTAATTAACTGATGTTTCCTTTTCAATAAATTGGTGTGGAGTCTGCACTCTACATTACACACCTTGCAAAAGGATTTACTTTAGTTTTCATTTTAGCCAGCTGACTTCTCCCATTCAGAAGGCAATAATTCAACCCGTTTGTTGTTTAGACCTGTCATTTATACAGCAGTTTGGAATAATTTTGTTTACTAAGTTTCTCAGATGAATAGAAAATGCTCCCTTTTATTTTGAGTTGCTATAAATTTTCTTAGAGATGATGGGAGCATCATAGATAAAGGCTACTGAAATGCAAGCCCAAAGACAGTGTGATTTGTTGAGCATTGTTTAAATGACCAAGAAGAGTCAGATGAGGTAGTGCTAGCCTATAATCCAAGAATATGGGAGGTAGAGGCAGGAGGATCATGGATTTGAGACCAGTGTAGGGCATAGAGAATTATGCTGTCTCACAAAGCCAGAAAACACAACAACAACAATGCCCACAAAAGACTAAAAAAGAACCAATCAACCCTCCACATATGCTCAGTTCTTAGGGAGCAGTTTCTACTTTGAAATATCTGACATAATGCATTTTTGCCATAGAGTCTTAGGATATTCTTTCTCACAGAACTCTGTTTTATTCTTCAAGATGTTTTATTTTAGGAAACCTAAGAGGAGCTTCTCCTTACATAAAGTCTTGAGTCTCCTAATTAGTCTTGTATGATAAGAAACTTGAGTTGTCTGTAGAATTGGCTCCCTTTGTAAGTATGAGGAATATATCTATGAAGAGAAAAGAGCAGACATGGAAAAATTCAACAGCTATGTCCTGAAATTCATAGTTATGCCTTGACCCTGTTCTACTTCTGGATGGAGCCATCTTCATTCACAAATCCTGGTTCATTGTCTATTCCTGAGCTATCTCACAGCTGGGTTGGGAGGGATGCACTTGTATGAGATTTTTAAACTTCAGATTATAACAGTGTCAAATAAGCAAACTCAAACAATGACAAAACACAATAGGGAAAATGCATACTCCTGAAGTTGCTTTAACAATTTCTCTATACTACCAATTTCATGTCTCTTACGCCCCCATTTATAGGTGTGAAATGTCCTCAGGAGAGGGCAAATGAGCTTATATGTTTCTTTAAACTTTCTTTGTTGGGTTGTAAAATATCTTTACACTCAAATAAGATTTTCAGTAATGTTACAGCGAATTCCCAAATACCTGTTAACCAGTATCCCTCCATAAACAGAAATCATCAAGACCAGGAAATGGATGTCGGCACAATTATTAATTGAACTAAGACTTTATTCAGATTTCAGGAATTTTAGTTTTTGGTGTGTAGTTCCATGAAATTTTATCACATAGACTAACATCTGTGTCACTACACGGAGGATAGACGAATCCTGTCGTCCTAAGTTATACCTCTGTGCTGCCTCGTTAGTCACTGTCTTCTCCCAACGCTAATGTCTGGCAACCACTAATCTCCATCACTAAAAAGCCATTGTTCCAAGAATGTTCTATAAATGGAATAATAGCTGTCTAAATTCTTGAGATTGGCTGTTTTTCATTCGGAATAACACACTCCCATCCAAATTGCCACGTGTTTCAGTTGCTGGGTAGAATTTTTTTTTTTTTTTTTTGGCTATTGCACAGGTTGTGTGTCCATTGATCTATTGAACAACATTTGGGTTTTCCCCAGTTTGGGGCTTTTAAGGTTATCCTCCTATTTTACTTTACTGTCTTTGCCTAATGGTATAGACACTAGCCATACATCTTTGCCATTAGGATGTAGCTCCATGAAGAATGAGTTGCTAGATGTATAAAGAACAGATTAGTGTTTTTCTCTGCATTAGGATGATGGAGAGTTTTCAGCAGAATAAACTATGCTTATCAGTTCACTTTTGTGTGTGTCAGTAATTTGCTAAGAATGACAAGAAAACAGATGAGTAGTAATCATTATAAAAACATGAAAGATACTCAGGTCCTAGGACACTCACAAACTTCTTAAAGAATGCTCTGAAGATATAGCTTCTAGCTCCTTTTCTTAGCCAGTGCCAGAGAAAAATGGAAAACTAGGTGTGGACATTATATTGATTCAGGTACTCGTGTGCATTCTAGTAGTTACTCTGCTTTTTTAGGGATATTTATTTGCTTAAATTTTTTTTATTGTCAAGATGATGTACAGAGAGGGATTGCTGTTACATATGTAAGGCAGTGAGCACATTTCTTGTCAAATTTGTTACTCCCTCTTTCATTTTGCTCCTAGTTTCCCTACCCCACAGCTCTTCTCCTTAAGTTGCCTAGTTCATTTCCAACACATTGTCTTGTAAGTATCGCTGTTGCATTGGTTCACCATTTTGGTGCTCCCCTTCCCTCCCCTCCCCTCCCCTTCAGATAAATGTATATACAATACTCAAGTACCAAAATCAAATACAGTGACAACAGGGGATAAACCGTAGGAACAAAAAAAAAAAAAAAGAAAAAATTTCACCTAGTACCTTTATAAATGGAATGAGACCATTCTCTAGCCTGTCCAACAGAGTTATCAACCAAGGCAATTGTTTATCATTATAGTACTTGGTTTCTAGACAATTGCATTCCTCACTCTAGATTATTTTCTCTTCACCATTGGGAAAAACTATACTTACCTTTTCTCTCTCAATTCAAGTCTGTTACATACTTCTCCAAAATCTTTCTCTAAAATGTAGTTTTTTTCTTTGTATTTCTGCAGCCATGCATTTTTTGCTAATGTTGTGCATTGATGGTTGTTCATCCTGTCTTTCACTATTCATAATCAACAGTCTGTCTGCAATAAAGGTTTGGTCTGTAGTGAATGTTGGCCCAGTGAATGTCTGTATATTTGGGGACAGCTGTCACAAGCAGGTATGAGAAGTAACTTAGACTTGCTTTACTTTCACCTTTGTCAACAACCATTGCTTTTTATCATTAGTATCTATTCCCTTCCAGAACTTTTAAAAAGAAAAAAATCACCTTGAACTTTTCTCACACTCAGGAAGGCTAACATAGACAACAGACAGAGTAAAATGAAGTATTCTAGATTGAGAGGTAGCAGTCACATTGTGTCCATTTACAGACATCGCAGACAAGCTACATTTAGTTTGGTCACAGAGTTACAAGTTTGATAACATTATTTCATCCTATATTTCAATATCTTTAACGTGTCGTCTTCTGGCTGGTTGCTGGTGGCTCAGGCTTGTCATCCTAGCTACTCAAGAGCCTGAACTCTGAGGATCATGATTCAAAGCCCACCAGGACAGGAAGTCCCTGGGATTCCAATCTCCAATTAACCACCAAAAAAACCCCTGAAAGCAGAGCTATGTCCCAACTGGTAGAGTACTAGCTAGCTTTGAGGAAAAAAATCTCAAGGGTAGCTTAGGATGGGCACACAAAGGAGAATCCTGTAAGGATCTATACCAGGAAGAAAGCCTTAAAAATATAGCAAAAATCCAACTATAAACCTAGTCTAAATTGTCATTATTTTTCTAATATTTTGTTTTCTAAGACAGGTCCTTACTGAGTAGCCTAGGGTGGTCCCAGCTCACCATCTACCTGCTACCTCAACCTCTTGCACTGCTGAGATTACAGGTGTGGATAACTGTGCTTTGCTTGGCATAATCTTTTATCCCCAAATACTAAATTAACTTCCTACCTAGCTTCCTGCATTAACACTCACTCTTCTCTAGTTAGCTCTCCTAAGTATAACCCAAATGGTCTTTTGAAAATAGAATGCTATAAAACCTATCAGCGATTCCCCCCCCCCCCACCCCAACCATCACATGTAATACAGATGCCTTTCCTGGTAGCCAATCTGGTAGCCACAGACTGGTGGTTCATGCCTATAATTCTAGTCACTCAGAAGGCTGAGATATGAGATTCCAGTTTCAAAGACAACCTGGGACAAGCAATCAACCAAAAACTGAAATTAGAGCTGTGGTTCAAGTGACAGAATGCCAGTCATCAATGAAGAATGAGAGCTTGAGCCCCAGGGCTAGCACACACACACACACACACACACACACACACACACACACACACACCCCAAATTCAGCTAATTTGCCCTATTTTACTCAGTTTCAGTTTTCTTGTTTCACTTTAAGCATATTGGCATTCTTTCTTTTTCCTTGTATATGTCTCAGGGACTTTGCACTTGCTATTGCCACCCTGAATATTTCTTCCCTAGATCTCTACCTGACTGAGTTCCCCTCACTGTATTTATAATCACCTTGCCATTACTCCTTTAACCTCTCACTGGCCATCCCTGGTCTGGCTTTATTTTTCTTCGGAACTCTTATATGTCTGAGAACACATTACACATTCTTCGCTTTATTTTCTGTCTTACTTTCCAGAATATAAACTCTGTGAGTGTAATGACAGTGTACTTTCCAGACTGCCTTGCATTGCAGCCTGTGATATTTGGCACAAAATAGGCTTCAGGTGAGTGCTTGTGAAATTGTACACAATGCAAGCCTCCTCCAACTTTTTTCATCCTTATGAGCTCTATCTCTGAATAAACATTCTTCCGGCAGGGTGCCACCAAAGGAGCACCTGGAATCTGTAGCAGGAGAAAGCGTTACCAACGCAAAGCTCCCAACATTCATCCCAAACCTACAGACTGCATCCTGGAGGTCAAAATCAAGGCTGGTCAGAGGGCAACTACTGGCATGGAAAATATTTCTTTTCAGTTTTCCAAGCTTTTATTTTCATATATTAAAATGTGTCTGATCTTCTTTACTTCATGGGTGATTTGGAGCAATAAGTTAAGAAGTCATCTCTCAGTGTCTAAGAAGATTCATTCTAGGATCCCCCACAGATACCTAAATTGGGCGGGGTTGAGGTGTTTTTACAAGGAATAGTGCAATGTCCATACATAACTTAAGTATCCCTTTCATACTCTTTCAGTAATTTTGAGATGAATGATAATACCTTTGACAATGTAATTACTATATCATTCTTAAGACTATATTATATAGTGAATCCTGATCATAAATAAAGTGTACATGTTCCATATGGTTGCAATGTAGAGTATATTTTCAATCCCTTGTTGGTTGTATCCAGGAGTGTGGGAGCTTCCGGGGCCTCATGCAGTGGCTGTGTTCAGTAGCATCACCCCCTGCACGACAGACAGGCACTCAGGCTGGGACTCCGCAGCCTTGCCCTTTCCCGGCTGTCTGCTTGCCTGGGAAGCAGAGTAGAAACTGAGGATTTTAGGCTGTCTCTTTTTTTAACTACCAGGATGACACAGAGCTCAAGGGGCTGTCTGAAACCCTCAGAGGGTTATAGGCCATGAAAGTCGGAGAACCCCTGGGCTATTTCTGTGCCAAATGAAAAATAAGATAAATGGAAAAACAGATGTCTTCGTGCTTCCCGATTCCCAGCTGAGGATCGTTTGTGACGTTTGACAAGAGTGCAGTGGGTCTCTGGGCTGCTCTGGAGGGCATTGAGGATGCTGTCCTTGCATGCAGATACCCAGGTCCTTGTGCAGGGAGGCTTGGAAAAAATATCACCTCTCCTGCTTCAGCGAGCATTGGAACACATAGAGACATGGAGAAGCTGCCTCGTCCACACCTGCATCCTTCCCAGCCCACCTCCTCTTTCTTTGGTATCTGTCCTGGGGCTCAAAGTTGGCCTGGGCACTGTCTGTGAGCTAACGCTTTACCACCTGAGCTACAGATCCACTTTCTGCTTTTATTGGGGGGTTTGTTAATTGGAGTAAAGAGTCTCACAGTCTTTTCTGACATGGCTGGCTTCAAACCAGATCTCAGCCTCCTGAGTAGCTCAGATTACAGGCATGAAGCACCGGTATCTGGCTGCCAGCCTTAGCTTTTTAAAGTTCAGGTTCTGCTCTCCACGTGTTTCATTTCATTTCTGTGATGAGATCATGTCCAACTTCTCCAGAGTCCTCCCAAGAGAATGCAGTGCTAAAGGCTTTACTACTGCATGTCTGGACTCAGAGAAGTAATCAAGAGATAGAGCAGGGCAGGGAACAGCATCGCTCTCATAGAGCTCATGTAAATAATGTCAACACTGACATAACACTTAGGAGGTGCCAGGTACTCTGCCAGGAACTTTTCATCTATTCATTTAGCCTTCCCAAAAAGCCTGTCACAGAGAGAGTTATTATTAGCCAGGATTTACAAATGAGGAAGCCCCAGGGGCCATATAGGAAATGTCCAAGGTCATAGGGTTGGTCAAAGACAGTATAGAGCTCAAGCGATCTGTATCCCAGGTTCATTTGCTAATTTTATAGTGATGAAGTGGGCATCATCCCTTTTGTCCCCCAACCAGACTGGCTCTGTAGCCCCCATCATTGGCTAAGCTCCCTGAGAGGCCCATGCAGCTGTCAGTCATCGGGTGAGTTGAATTGTGAATTCCGGAGTGGTTAAGTCTTTATCAGAACCAGGCCTTGGAAACCATACTAAAACTTGAGCTGTTTTGCAGTTTACTAAGCATATCCATATCCATTATATTTTTACATGTTTCCAGTAGGATTGTGATAGTGGGAATTAATGATCGTTCCTGACTCTAATATTGTGCACTGTCCCTGCTGAGTCTTTGCGAGGCTCCTTCTGCTCTCATATAAAGCCCTGTTCCCTGCTGAAGCATAGTCAGGGGACCGGTCCCTGCCGGCTGGCATGGGAATGCGTGGCGCATGGGAAAGCATGGAGCAGCGTTCCTTTACACACACCACACATGGGAATGCTTCTTGGTTTTGCTCTCATCTGTATTTGGCTTCATTTGTCCCAGTGGATGGGTCCGGCTGGGCGTGGTTCTCTTCTTCCTGTATGATTCCCTCCTCAGTTCCTCTGACAGAAGTCTACATCTGGTCAATACTCAATAACCACTACTGAGATAAACAGTCGGCCTAAGATATTCAAATGTATTGTTGCCTAAGCGTGTTAGTTTCATATGGGTAAATGTGATAATAATTGAATAATCATTAACATTTATAGAGAGTTTTCTATGTGGCACATTTCAAGGGTTTTGTGTATATTAGTACTTTAATCTTCTCCCTAAGCAGTGCTATTACTAATTTCATTTTGCACGTAAGGAAACTTGCTATTTGATACTTGTGGCCAGCATACAGAGGCTTTGCACTACTTTCCTCAAACACAGAGAATGTGCTGGAAGAATTACATTGTAGTACTTGAAAGGACTGTGGCCGAGGAAATGTGGAACTGCAAGAGTCAGGAAAGTTAGAAGACACATCTAACTGAAGTAATATTTATAGACATTTTCACTGTCTTCCGTGTATTCCTTTTACTTTAGTCACCTGGAAAATCATAACTTGAAGACTGCAGTCTCTGCTGGCAGACTAGAGCTATGTCTTGCTGATACTGTGTAGAAACATTTTCTCATAGTGGAAATGTCCAGGGTTGACTTTTGTATACATTCGATTTGGGCATGTTATTAAGGACTCCTGGATTTGAATTTGCTCATCTGTTGAGTAGAGTTTGTTATAACTGCCCTTACAAATGTAATAAAAGTTACTGTGTGTACAGAGACCCCCAGTAGGAAGAATGGCTCAATGAGGCTCATTCTTTTGTATTTGTTAATAGTGGGCACCAGCATTACCTTAAAATCCTAAGGGCTCAGTAGGTTTGGGATGAAAGTTAGAAGCTTTGGGTTGATAAAGCTTACTCTTGCTACAGATTGCAAATTTTCCCTCAGTGTCACAACGAAGTAAAAATGTTTGTTCAGAGATAGGTCAGATGGATGAAAAAAAAATCTGGGAAGGTTTGTGTTTTGTACAATGCTATGAGTAAGACATGTATGGGTATTGAGCCAACATTTCTGTGGTAATAGAAAAAGCAGTTGCTTTTAAACTTCTGGTCCAATTTAGTAATTATGGGTGAGTTAAAATGTAGGCCATTTGAATTGGATTTGGAGGATAAAGTAAGGTTGTTTCCTACAGTTAGATGACTCAGAGACAAAGTAGCTGGACATAGTGGGGAGAAAAGCTGATAGGGAGCCAGGAGAACAGAGCTCCTGGCCTAAATTTGCACAAATAAACTGTGATCTCAGTTTTTTAGTCTGTAAAATGAGAGAACTTTGTTTGTGAATGAATTGTTCAACTTACGTAAGATTCTACTAAGCAGGTCACTGAAAATGGAATGCGCTATCTACGGTCATTAAAGAATAGAGTAGGCTTGCAAGTCCAACACTCTTCTTTGGAGACGATGAATAACCAAAAAATCCAAGAAAATTCTTCCTTGTCAGCACAAAACAGACATAAGCAGACACCTGGGGTGCTTGTGATGTCCTGGGGTCAATTCCTTGTCCTGGGAAAGCATAGCCATGTGAGTTTTGAGCTTTCTCGTGATGAGTTGCTATAAGCAGAGGATTTACAAGGATCCGGTGGTGGAATTTGTAAGTGGTTATCAGATTATGCATGTCCTGTACATGATTTGTATGTTCTGTCACATTCTGAGAAAGTATTTATTGATTGACAGAACTCTTGAAACCCAGGTTTGCAAATGTGACAACAGACTGAGTGATCTAGCTTATCTCTTCTTTTGCATTACTTCAGTAGCAGGATTGAAGCCACCTACTATCATTGTATTTATTAATTTTTTTTTTTGCCAGTCCTGGGGCTTGAACTCAGGGCCTGAGCACTGTCTCTGGTTTCATTTTGCTCAAGGCTAGCACTCTGCTACTTGAGCCACAGCGCCACTTCTGGCTTTTTCTGCATATGTGGTGCTGAGGAATTGAACTCAGGGCTTCATGAATACTGGGCAAGCCCTCTACCACCAAGCTACATTCCCAGCCCCTGAAGCCACCTATTCTTATCATCATTCCTGAAAGTGTTAAAGCTTGACAATGTCAGAATTTTGAATGATGACATTTTCTACTTTTGGTATTGCCAATCACCTACAGCATGATGTTAGGTTAGATGTTGAATAGATGAGTGAGATTGACCCCTTGGATTTATTTGCTGATATTACAGGGGCATCCCCTGCATTATCCCAAGAGTTGTGAAAATTAAAATAAGAAAAGATCGAATCCAATTTTCCCATTGACTTGCATTAGAATTGCAGAAGTGCTTTGTCCTTGTTTCTGATTGAGTTTTCAGTTAGCAATGGTTTCTGCCATTTTAACTGTAAATTTCTTAGTTCCTTCTTACTCACAAGCACAAGTGATCTGGAGTGAATTTGAAGAACTTCTATGGACAGTGATGACAGTCCTCGTATGGGACAGGAAGGTTCGGGGCTCTGGTGATTTCTTTGCTGTCAGAAGTTTGTGCATCTTTGAGCCATGTCTTTTTTCCTCTTCCAGGCACCACTTTCTTATCTGTAAATGGCCTACAACGTGCCTCTATGGCTCCTGTTGTCTCAAGATAATAGAATAGAAAATGGAGACTTTCTGTGGATTATAATCTTTAATTTTTCTTTTCTTTAATTTTCATAAAGTGGTCTGCTAGTAAACAGTGACCTCTGTTATTATTCTTATTTTTATTTAGTTTTTTTATTGTTTTGATTTATGCATTCCTTTTTCCCTGGATTAGATTGAGAATATTTTGGAGGCGCATTCATTCTAAGCAGATTTATTCATTCTTCATTGCAAAAGAGGAAGAGGAAATATTTTAAGATAGAGATGACATGGAAGATTAATTTGATTGAAGCCTTTCTGCTTGAAGAGTGATTGCAGCATTTTCATTGCCATAATGGAGAGAGATTAGTATGGATTAGATTATCCCATGTACAAAGGTTGTACAAACTGATTGCTATTATTTGTAGGCTGGGCTGATTTTTACAGTTGCTGGCATGACTTCTTACATAGTGTAGCCATAATTTCTTTCATGTGGCTTACATGTGGCAATGGAAAGACCACATTTCTCTTGTTACCAAAAATTGTGTCTCCCTATGAGAACTTGGCACAGACTCAAAAACACAAGACGTGTATGTACAATATTAAGGAGATGGCACTGGTCATCTGGCTGTTGTCTGAGATGAGAGCACACATTGGCCACAGGCAGAAGACTTCCAGAAACAGATGTTCAGACAAGATGGCTAGAATACTGTCGAAATGTGCTGGAGAATAATTATGAACATAAGCCTAAACAAGGTAGCCAAGATACAACACTGAATTATAGCCAGCCATGAGATTATTATTTAATTCCAGTTTAGTATGTTTCCTGCCAAGTATGCACCAGACCCTCTGAAACAGAATCTGGTTTTTGCCAGCTGTATGTAGTAACTATATTTTAAGACTAAATCCCCTCAAAATAGAGAAGAATAAATTGCTTTCTGATGGGAGCAAATTGTATTTCAAGCAGCCTCTGAAACCCCACCTTCTTTGAGAGAGATTTCCCCTGGCTAAATAGAAGGGAAAGGAGGATTCTGTCCTGTTGAACCTACCTGGACTGTTGCATCAGTGTCATCCCTGTGATTGATGCATGTGGTTGCTGATCATTAGAATGTGATTAGTATGTGATCACCCTCACCCTACCTCATTGATCTCATCTTCCAAGCTTCTCCATGTGGCTTTCCTAATCCAGAAGAGTTTGTCCCATACTCCCCGATCTTCGGAAACGTTTCCCTATAGCAAGATCTGCTGGAAAGCTCCTTGCAGCAGAGCAGGTCTCATCCCCATGTTTCCTTCAGGTCTTTGTTCAGATGCCCTTTCATCCATGAGTTTCCCCTGTTCACTATATTTTAAAAGCAATACCCAATAGTATTCCCTACTATCTTCATCCTATTCTTTTAACTTCATTGCATGAATTGCCACCTCACAAAATTACATATTTACCTGTGTATTCTTTTTACCTGTAGTCTTCCTCTAGAATGAAGATACTAGTTTTTCTATCTAGACCACTTCTGGGCACATACAGATAGATATATGCGTTAGTTGAAGTGATGAATAAGTAATTGGCCTTTAACCTTTATTTATATATGCACATTATTTGGGGAACTTCTAGAAGGCAGTACTAGAATTTCATTTCACTTGTGTTTCACATGTTGAAAAAATCTTGAGAGATCAGAGGTTGTTAACTGAACCTAAAGCAATGCCTCACAAAATTTAATGTGCATATGAAACAGCTGGGCCTGGGGTTCTGCACATCCAGGGGGCTTTCATGTAGTGCTGATGTAGCTGACCTGGGGATTGTGCTTTGAGTAGTGAGACTCAGAAAGTATCCATGGGTGGGACCAGGGGCTAACGGAGCCAAGGTAATTCTTAAAAGAAGGTTATTGTTGTAGAAAAGGGCTAAAGTGCTAATAGCTAGAGATTATTTACAAATAGAATGCCAGGCACTAGATATTTGAGAAGGCACTTGTGATATTTAATATTGATTGTATTGAGAAATTCTTAGGAGATCAGTAAAAGACACTGCTGGGTATGCCTATAGCTGTGTTTTCAGTGGGATTAAATTAGTGGGGAGACTTTATTTTGAGTGTGGTTGGCAACATACCTATAGCCTTGGAGGCCCAAGAAAAATGAAAGGGGAGGAAGAGGGGCATAGGTACTCTCTCTGTCTCTGTCCCTGTCCCTGTCTCTGTCTCTGTCTCTCTCTGTCTCTGCTTTCTGGCCATCATGAGGTGAACTGCTCTTCACTGCCCCACTCTTCTCATCTTGATGGATTGAAACCTCTGAAACTATGAGGTAAAATAAATAATTCCTCCCTTTTAGTTTTTTTTTTCCATAATGACAATGCTCTCTTGATGTAACATAGCATTTATGTATATAGGCTTACTATATACATAAATACACACATAATATGTATAAATACACACATAAAGCCTATGAATATACATAAATATGTACATATGATTTTTTCTGTTTTGAGGTAATGTTGGATAGCATTCATCAGATTCTCAAAAATGATAATAACTCAACAACAGTAATAATCATTGTAGGTGGATAACAATGTTACACAAAAGATACTTTAGGTGTAAAACCCTTCATCACCATGTGAAACAGTGAGGACAAAGTCAACATATAAGTTTTTCTTGCAAGGTTGTGCTTTTACTGCAACAGTTCTTCTCAAACAACAAAGTTTTGAAATTGACATTTGCTGGCAATACAATTTTCCCAGGGATGCATTAAGTAAAAACATTAGCAAAATGCTTAAAACTCTGCTCTCCCAAGACAAATATTTGTTTTCCTCCAACCACTGGAAATGGCCCCCAATTGGAAACACTGGCTAGTAATATATATTTGGAAACTCCGAGGCCCTCTATAAATGTCATTGCTGCAGCCCACTGTCCTTCTTAGCTGAGGCCAAAATGCCCTCAAAGGGGCACTGGTGGAGAAAAGCTGTTTTCAAGCAGATAGCAAACACAGCCCATCAAGAACTGTATAGCTTTTCAGTCAGGCACCTTAATCCCAGGCGAATTTTTTTCTCAGTCAAAGAGTGAAGGCAATTTACTTTTGAAAGTAATAATTTGCTAGAAGAACAAAAGAGGATATTTGGAATAACTGACATCTCTACTATTAATGACCCTACTAAATAGGTGTCCAGTGTGAGGGTTAGTCAAATGTCTCCGTTCTAGAGGGCCTTGCCTGGTGTAGCATCATCTGCATTGTAATTGTTAATAACACCTTCAATAATGGTGGGCTCATATTTATTGAGTGTTAAGGATGCAGTAGTCAATGTGCTTTCAATATGCTGGGACTTACTCTATGTTTTGTCTCCCCTCCTCAGATTAAGATATTTTTATTCCAAATTTTAGGCTGTACCAAGTGTCATGTTATGCTTATCACCAAAACAAGTTGATTATTGCTGACATTGAGCCACCTTTAGGAGATAAATTTTATGTTTTCTTGGCTTATTTGATCCCCCGTGGTAAAGAAAATGCAGACTTTCATTACTTACTGTCAACAGATGAAAACTCTTCTTTTTTTCAGAAGAAATAATTTTTCTTTGCTAGGAAATGATGGTATAATTTTTGCTTACCTGAAGTAAGAAGAGCTTCAACATCTCCATGTCTTGGAAGTGCAGGTTTCATGTGGCTCTGCACTAAGGCAAGCACAGCTTCCTGTGCAAAAGTGGCCTAGGGTAAAGATTAGTGCGATTGTTTCTTAATGCTCTGTTTGTGCTTCTGAGAAGTAGCAAAATTTTAAAGGTTTAATTGGACAGGCCTTTAGTTGCAAAATACAGAACACACATTGGCTAGCTGAATCAGAAAAACAAAATAAAAAAAATTAAAACAAACAAAAGCTCCATAGTATAATAAGTACATCTAAACACCCAGAATTCCTGGGAGGGATGGTACCAGACAGGTGACTGATTGATCTTAGAGCTACCCAGCCACCCCGCTAGAATTCCCTGTAATCATACAGCTGGAAGGGGTGATGTGGCTCACGTGGCATAGTGTTTGCCTTGAGCAAACCGGCAAATGGTGGTCATTCCATTTAGAGGGCTTCGGGATCCCTTGAGCTTCATGGAAAGTAAGGAGTCTATAGTAAGAGGCAGTAGTGAATTCTGGTGCTCTCCTGCTTGGTTACAACAATGTTCCACAGCTTTTAACTTGAGAGAAGCGGTGGACGTTGTGGTCAGTGTGTGACAGAGAATGGAGATAAGGGACTGTGGCTGGCATAGCATAGGTGTGCTGCTGATGTAGTTGTGGCTGTTGTGCTTCAAAGACTGACAACTGAAATGTTGACTAAGAGCACAATGCATCGTCTGAATAAAATATTTGATAAATGAGATAGAAAACTGAACACAAACTTGCCACCCGTACTCTGTGTCCAAGCCCAGTATACATAACAGAGGTGTCTGGGAATGGAATCACGAAAATGGACATTTTATTATAGGGCCATATACAGGCACTATAGAGGACTGGGAGGTAATATGTAAGACCTGACTATCCTTACTGACTCTTAAGACACAGTTTCTCAGATTTCAAACTGGATGGGAAAGAGATGAAAAACGACAGTTCAAGCCTTAGGTGTGAGGTGTGGTTTACACTTTCTAAATGTGTTTTCAAATCCCTATGCATCATTTGTTTTAAATTTATTCAATGAATTAAATTAAACAAAGATTGTGTGTAGTTTATGGAGGTTATGTTTGTTTTATTTTAAGCTAACTTAAACACAAGATCAAATATAATGTGCATTTATTTAATAACCTAGTTAAAGAAATGACCTCAAACGTTCTATTTTGGGAAAGAGTGTTACAAGATTTGTAGAGATCAAGCCTGGGTTTCTCTGTTGTCTCCTGCTTGACCTCAAATTTGAGGACCTGGTCAGGCCGTTTCACCTCACATTAGAATGTTTTTAGAAGTAGAAGTGGGGGTAATGTTTCAGATATGAAGAATATCTCTGTAAAATGTAGCACTATGAAATACGGTATGTAGACTCTCATATTTCAGTAGAATGTGAGAAATCAAATAAAAAGTCCTCACTCATGCAGGAAAAATGAAGTTAAAAACAGTTTTTCTGCAGGCCAAGGACAGCTCCGTAGGGCTGGAGTCTTGGGGTTGAGCTAGCAGTAGGGAAGCGATGAGTAAGGCTTGCTCCTCAAGTTCTGAAAAGCCTTGACTTTCATTTTTACTTAAAAGATGTGTGTACGCGTCCACATTTAATGGGATGAGGTTGCGGGAGGAAGAAAGGCATTATGTCATAGAAGCATCAGGTTAGTAGCGAAAGGAAAGAAAACAAAATGAGAACAAATCATGAGGTGAATGTTTTCTCTTGCCCTTGACTCAATTATTCTCATAATCTCAAACATTTATTTTTGTTTAACCACAGACTGAGTATAGCAAACGGAAGAGAAGCATTCAAAGAACCATCCATGAATGTAAAGGAGAACAACAAAACAGTAGAACAGTAACAGTATTTATTCTACAATTTCAATATTATAATCTGTTGAGAAAAATTATTGTCACGAGTAGAGTTTATTCCTTAATTTAGTCCCATTAAATGTTTGGCAAACGAACTAGTTCGTTCTTAATAGCATCTTCCTTTTGATTTTAATAAAAATAGATGTGTTTTTGCAGCAAAGCAATGTTCTTCAATAATAAAATTAGCAGCATCATTAATAGTAATAGCTAATATTTACTGAGTCCTGAGTGCCAGGCAGCTATTATTTTAATCATTGTGTGTGTGTGTGTGTGTTCTTATTTAACCCTCACAATAGCTCTACTGTGTAGAAATGATTATTACTCTTATTTTGCAAGTTAGGGGTAAGGCATAGAAGTACTCAAGCAAAGTTGCATAGGTAATAACTTACAAGTTAGGTTTTGCATTGAGGTTTTTAAATCTCAAAGCTCAGCATCTGTCTTGCATCTAGCGGTCGTTATTAACTAACCAATTTGTGTGCTGTTATAGCATACTTTTTATGGCATACATTATAAATATTATTTGAAGAAACAAAGAGAAAAAACTACAACACTTCACCAGATGATATGAAAGCCTTTTAACATTTTGAGCTACATTAATTTACAAATACTTTAACCCTTATACACAAATGTGCTAATTATTTTTTTATCATATTACAAATTAGTTCTGTTCAATTAACATTAAAAAATTTCCCATGCTTTTATCTTATTATAATTTTTACTGGTGACATTAAGATATTATATACTTTTTTTGCGGGGGCGGGGCGTTGGTTGGTTTTAGATGGTGACTTATTGTGTAGCCAAAGCTGGCCTCAAACTCCTATCTTGCCCTCATTAGAACTGGACTAGAGCTGAGAGTTCCCACATCCAGGTTTTCCATACTTTTTAATGAGCTTTTTTGTTTTGAATATTTAGATTATTTTCTGTCTCTAACTTTCATGTAGTAAAATTTACAATAGAGATATAGAAACTAATAGGCAATCATGTCCAACATCTATAGCTTGTTAACATTAATGAAACTCCAACTGCAATTAATACGTTTCTATTTTTTTCTTTTAGATTTTGTTCATTTTACATTCGCCTTTTCTCCCCCTCATGTTCTTTAAAACTGCAATTAAGGTTTAGGCAAAATGAAAAAAATCCTTTCAATCTGAAAGTAGTTTCATTATTTTGAGTCAGATAAGAAAGGATACTTCCTCTTTTAAAACTTCCACAAATGGCTCAGATGTACTGCAAGTCCTTGTTGTGTAATATGTACCTAGACTAGGAAAAGGCATGCAGACTATTTTTTTATATTTGTATTTTTTTAAGTAGTTGTACAAAGGGGTTGCCATTCAACCAAACTATTTATAAGTACAGGGCTTCTTGATCAATATCACCTCTTAACATTCTCACTTACCTCTCCCACACCGCCCTGTCCCTCGCTTTTCTTAATGTTTAGGTTATGTATGGAATTTTTCACCATTAAAAAAAGCAATTTATGTATACAAGGTATCTTGATCCATGTCATTCCTTCAACATCTTTACTCTCTTTTGAGACTACTGGTTTTATGATTTTTTTTTTTTTGCCAGTCCTGGGGCTTGAACTCAGGGCCTGAGGACTGTCCCTGGCTTCTTTTTTGCTCAAGGCTAGCACTCTACCACTTAAGCCATAGCACCACTTCTGTTTTTTTCTCTATACATAGTGCTGAGGAATTGAGCCCAGGGCTTCATGTATGCAAGGTGAGCATTCTATCAATAGGCTATATTCCCAGCCTTGTTTTAAGATTTTAAATAAAGGATGATCTCACTATGAAAACTACTCTTCCTCAGAATCTTCTCCAATTTTCATTATAGATATGTTCTCTGTGAAAAATCTGATGCTACCATATTTGGTTTAATTAGCAATCATGAAGAACAGTAACAATTCTGGTGGAGATCTTAAAATTACAGAGTAAGCACTATATTCTTCAGGTTGGACCACAGAATACTCTTATCAAATTCATTAGTGAAAGATTCCATTGTGGGAAAAGCATTAAACATTTGTATTTTGGAGTTACATGGACCTGAAATGTCAACTTCCTTGGTCTGTTTTGTAGAAACAACTTTGAACTAGCTTTGAAATCTCATTAGGTCTATGTTTCTTACATATGAAATGTTGTTATAAAGATTATATAAGTAATACATATTCTTTGAATTCTAGTATGCCTTCTGTGAATGCTAGTTTGTGTTATTACTAAAATTAAGTGGATTTCTCTTTACTCAAATAAAAATGTAATATTTGTAATGAAAAAACATTAAGTATTCTTCAAGAACATAAGATATACATTCTAGTTACCACAAATGAGTGAAGCCATGCAGCCTATGTTTCTTTGGATCTGGCTTACTTTGCTTAATATAATTATTTTACAAGTCTTTCAATTTCCTTATGAATGGTCCAATGGTCCAATGTGTTCTGTTGTATAAATGTACTGGTAGCTTTAGTATGTATTAGATATATGCCTAGCAGTGAAATTGTTGGGTCATAGGGAAGTTCTGTTTATTCTTTTGGAAAACCTCCATACTGCTGTCCAGAGTGGCTGAACAAGTTTTCATTCTCATCAAAAGTATAGTAGCATTTCCTTTGGGCCACATCTCTGCCAACATTTATTGTTGTTAGTTTTCTTGATAATGTGCATTCTAACTGTTCTGAGGTGGAATCTCAGTGTTATTTGAATTTGCATTTCTTTTATGGCCACAGGTGTTGAACATTTCTTCATGTCTATTGGCCATTGTTGCTTCTTCTCTCTTTAAGTCTTTGGTTCATTTATTGATTGGGTTGTTGTTTTTTGAGAGTTCATTTTTGGAGGTTTAATTTTTTTAGTCCTAAGAATATTTTCGATACTCTGAGGCCTGTGTCTGATGCATAGCTGATAAAAAATATCTCCCATTATTTGGGCTTTCTGTTTATCTTGTTAGCTATGTCCTTTGCCATACAGATACTCTTCAGTCTATAAATCTACAAATAAACACACTGGATAGTAAAAAAATACACTGGGACATGATAAATTTTATAGGTTTTTGGGCATTCACACAGAATGAGACCAAAGAAGGATATTCTTAAGAGAGGATCATATAGGTGCAATAGCAATGTGCATCTGATCATATAAAATAACATTTATCAAAATGAACTCCAGGAAATGGAGACAAGATTTTTTTCTTTGTTGTTGTTTTAGTTTTCTATACCTTTTGTCTTGATTGTTCATTTATCTGTCTTTGGGGGAGGTAAAGGTAGACACAAAAATAGAGGGATGAAGGGTAAACAAATGCAGCAGTGGGACTCACTAGACACTGTGTTGAAAATTAACTATACAACTTGTGAGTGGGGATGGGAGGGAACAATTGGGAGAGAGCAAGGGAAGGGTGACATTGCTTAAAAAGAAATGTACTCTTTATCTGACTTATGTAACTATAACCCCTCTGCACATCACCTTTACAATGACAAATACAACTTTTAAAAATGAATATAAGATCCTTTAATATTATGGGATGGAGGTTGAAATTTACTATGTGTAGAGCTCTAAAATATGCTCACCCACAAAGAATCTGTGATTGATCATTAACACCAACAAATAGTAAAATTCCTTTCAGTTTTATTTATTTGTTTCCTAAATAATCGCCTTGCTAAGAGATATACAAGAACACTTTACATGTGTAGAAATGTATGTAGAGAACCTTCATCTAGTTATTTTGATAGCAATTATAGGCTCAAGGGACTTGACCCACATATCCTTTTATTGTTCCATATACAGTAGGTTTGGAGATGTGAGGAAGCAGCACCTCTAGGGCCACCACTCTGATTTGACTCCAGAACCATATTCCTTAGCGAATTGAAATAGGAAGTGTAGATGACTGATTGACAAAACAAAAAATAATACTCTTCTTCCTCCATGGACCCATATCTTTGGCTGAATTTTCTTTGAACACTTTATTAATACTTGGGCTCACTTCTAGAACATTTTTAGTGATGTAGATGTGAATACAAAACTGTGGACATCTCAGAGAGAAATATAACTGTATCATACAGATTTCTTTTTGTGGATCTTGGTTAGAGAGAATACACATAGAAATTAGAGACCAAAATATAATGAAAGGCATGCATAGAGATAGGGATATCTTTGGTTACAGGAAAGAACAGTTTACAATTTACCTGGAACCATTGTTTAATAGAATTTGCCACTACTGTGCACAAAGCAAAATTAAATAGTATCTAACAAACAACAACTGAAACAATCCAAAAACACCAGGGAAGAAATTCATTAAAAAATACTCTTGTTGGCTGGGAATGTGGCTTAGCAGTCAAGTGCTTGCCTAGCATGCATCAAAGCCCTGGATTTGATTCCTCAGCACCACATAAACAGAAAAAGCCGGAAGTGGTGCGGTGGTTCAAGAGGTAGAGTGATAGCTTTGAGCAAAAAGAAGCCAGGGACTGTGCTCAGGCCCTGAGTTCAAGCCCCAGGACTGGCAAAAAAAACCAAACCAAAACAAACAAAACTATTCTAATTGAAGAGAACAGACATAAGGCAGAACATGGAAGGATGTGAGAAGCTCTTTTTAATGTGAGGGCAGAATTAGGGAAATCCCCTGATTAAAAGGCCAGGATCTTCTTTCTAATCCTGATCCTTGCTAATGCTGCCTGTTCTGTAGAGTAGACTGAGAGCTACTGGGAAGAGCACTAAGTTAGAAGCCTGGTAGTATGAGATCCAATCCAGTCTCTTTTTGTTTTAGTGTTCTGCAGTTTAGCAAAGGGCATATAACCCCTAAAGTCACAGTTTCTCATCAATAAAAGAGTTTATTCTGAGTGTCTTTACAGCTCCCATCAGCAACACAGTGATGTATCCAGCAAGCAGGAATATCTCTGCAAATGTGTTATAAAGCTTTGCTCAGTAGTTTACTGAAAACTTGGGACATTGGTATGAATTAAAATCATAAAAAAGCTTTCTAAAGAGGTGGACTGTAAAGTTTACACTTGTAAAGTGGTTGGGTTTTTATTTTTACTGATACCTTTTCATGTGATTAAAAAACATACCTACTCATGTGCCAGTTTTGATTACTAGGTTGAGATTAATATTTTTTAAAAAGACTTATACATTTCTGTCAGGAAATAGTAAATTTGAGACCTATCATGAGTTAAAACAATCTAGAAAACCTTTTTATTATATTATTTTTCTACTTTTAGAAAGAGCTAAAAAAAAAAGAAAGAGCTTTTAGATTCCTGCAAAGAATACCATCCTTTACTCCTTTACACCATTATATTATACATCATATATTCATATATAATATATAGTAATAATATATCATATATTATAGGACAATATCTTCTTCCAGACTCTTTACATTTCTACTACATCTTCAGATGACCTAAGGACCCCTCTGGGCACTAGGCCACAGTGAAGAGGTCTTCTAATTTGCAGTGATTTGTGTAATGATAAAATGATAAACACCTTTCAACCTGCTAAAGAATGTGTGAAGACATAGTGATACTATTCCCAGTAGCCCAACTTCAGAGTCAGCCTTTGTCCCCATCAGTCAGTTAATGGATAAAGGAACTGTGATACACACACACACACACACACACACACACACACACACACACACACACAATTGTGGTGGAAAAGGGGCAAAAAGTGAAGATGATGAGAGTAGGGATGTGGATATGACCACAGTACTTTTTATGCATATGTAGAAAATGAAATGGTAGTCTGGTGCTGGTGGATCATTCTTGCAGTCCTAGCTCTACGTCTGAGATGTACGTGTCAGTACAAGAAATGTATCTAATGCCTAACGTATGAAACTGTAACCTCTCTGTACATAAGTTTGACAATAAAAAATAAAAACAAAATAAAATAAATTATTGAATAAAAATATGTACGTGTCTAGGGTTCAATAAAAGTTCATGAGACTCCATCCTCAAAATAACAAGTAAAACTGTAGGGCTAGAAGTTAAGTTCCAGTAGGGAACAGAGAGCCTAAGAAGTGAGGTTCTAAATTCATACTCTAGTTCCACAAATTCAAATTAAATTAAATTAACATCTAAAGAATATGAAATGAAAAAATAAAATCATGAAACTCACTTAAAATTGTTTAAAAGGGGGAGTAAATTTGATTAAAGTACGTTACATGCATGTATGGACAGATCACAATGCAAACTTATTGTAAAAATAATACACACTAATAAAAATAAAATAAATCTCCTCTTATGTGCTAGCAACACTGCATTAGTTATTTCTCATTAAGAATTATTTTTATAAAAAAAGATCTAATAAAGGTGTCTTAATGCCATTTATAGATGAGCGAATGAAGTACAAGGAGATTAACTGGAACAGCAATAAGTAAAAATGAGACATAATTTTAGCTCTAGAATAGAAATTCTTTTTGTCAGACTATACTTCCCAATCTAGCAATAAATACATGAGGATTTCAAATGTTTTCAGTGTGGTACACTCATGGGGACAATTGCTAATCTTCCTACCTTCCTGTTGTTTGTGTGAGCACATCGTGCTGGGAATCAGGAATGTCTATGTGCTCAGAACCCTGGCATTTCCACCTCTCTAGATCTTAGGTGCGCATTCAAACATGAAAGGATTGGATTAGAACAATCTGTACATCTCTAAGATCCTTTCTTAGTTCAGAGTGCTGTGTTTTCCATAGCGGAGGGACTTTCACAGATGCTTCACGAAGTGTTCCCAGTCAGCTGGTCTGGCCCTTAAGATGGAGGGAAATGGTAGACAGCGGGTTCTTTAGTCTGTCGTGAAGTAAAGAAGGAAGGGGGAGGCAAGACGTTCTCTGTCCTTACCTCTTGCTGAGGCTGACTGTTGCCGTCACCATCAGATGTTTTGAGTTAGTCACAGAAGGCTGTGCCTGCCAAACTCGCAGTGGGCCATCCTGAGTGATCACAGACTGGTATGTTCTGCCATATTTAAAACTACGGAACTGCTTAGAGAGCTAGCATACACAGGGGACATTAGAGGTGGCTCATGGCAATATATGACACACAGTGGTAAATATGTCTGTGACCTTAGAGAGCAAGTTGGGCTTGTTCCCTTTATAGTTGAGGCCCAAGGAAGTGGGAAAGGTTGTTGCTATGATAGTTCTGGATTATAATTCTGTACAAATATGATCACCTAGTGAGCCTATGTTCATTACAGTTAATGTGAAATCTGAAATGCCTCTGAACTCAAAAATTAGACAGAGAGATCTACAAGAAGATATCAGTACCATTTTATATAGTATGGAAATTTGCAGTG
This sequence comes from Perognathus longimembris pacificus, assembly GCF_023159225.1. Classification (NCBI taxonomy): domain Eukaryota; kingdom Metazoa; phylum Chordata; class Mammalia; order Rodentia; family Heteromyidae; genus Perognathus; species Perognathus longimembris. The sequence goes on along the minus strand of NC_063181.1, from coordinate 39,098,533 downwards.
AGCTAAACAGGCACTGCCTGGGGCTTCAGACAACAACCATACCTACACGGGTAAAAAGCATTAGACCAAAAAGTAGCAGCAAATGGTTGCCCTTTGAGTTCTTCAGGATTTGTGTTAGCTGAAGTTTTATTTAGCATAGTTATGATGTGATAAGCACAGTGGCCACAAAAAAAATTTCAAGGATCCAAAACTGGGCAACTTGCGAAGAATGGATGGATAAACAGTGAATAATAGACCTTAAGAGAACATTTAAAAAGAGAATTCTCAAAGTATTCAAGTATTGAGAAATTATGACAGTCAAGAAAATATGAAAACTAGGCAGACACAGTAGTGTACTCCTGTAATACTAGCCACTCAAGGGACAGAGATCAGGAGGATTGTGGTTAACGTTTAGCTAAGGAATAAAGTTAAGGATACCTCATCTCAAGCAATACACCTGTCATTCTAGCTATGTAGGCATCATAGATAAGAACACACACAATCAGACTGAGACCAGCCCCAGAAGCTTAATGTGAATAATCACAGTCTAGGCATGGCAGGTTACCTAGATGATTTTAGGCAAACCAATTAACCCCTCTGAAAATTGAATTCCTCATTTGTGAAGGATAGAGTTCTTGACTTATATAAGCACTGCTGAACAAAGAATATTATAATTATAGTATTCACAGCTCTGTTGATAGGCAAAAAATGATGATATTCTATGACTTCAACGAGTCACTTCCTTTCTTAGAGCTCTGTGATACTCATGCTTTGCTCAATTATTCATAAATACTCCCTAGTTCTTAAGATTTATAATTGTGTAGGCTTGGATAAAGGGCATTGAGTGATAACCAACTTAAACTGCAACTTTTATCAATAAGGATTATGAGGCCCAGAAATATGAAGCAACTTGTCCGGTGATGTTTAATGACTAAGTTCATGATTCTTAGTTCTTTTCTCTTATAGCAAAGATAACACAGGTGGGTTTTATTCCTCATGCCAACTTAGAACAATAGTTAAAGGCTTCCAGTTGAGAAAGATGACAAGACTATAGGCCCTGGTAGTAAAGAAAAGAGTGCTATTGTTGATTAGTGCTATCTCCCATATGATCCAACAAGGACATGGGGGAGACAGCATACATTTTTTTTTTACTACTTATTTCAGGGATATTCTTTATAGATATTTCTAAAGGACAGACTTTCAGTACCTATTCCTTGCTTCCTAAAGCAGCCATCACTCATGATGGTACCTAATTACTGACTAGAAGAGAAGTAAAATGCCCTAGTGAGTCAAACTTAAAGGATAGTCATTAGGAAATAACGTCATCTTTGGTGTGTTGATCCTGCTTAGATTTTATTAAGCTGATTTTACTTCTGGTGTTGCTGCTTCAAGCTGCTTCATTAGCACGTTATGACTTATGTCCTGCTAGCCAGGGCCGTGCCAGCCCGCTGGAGCTAGGCTACCTCTAGTTGTAATGTTCATCCTGCACTCCTGGAATACAGTGCTCTTCTTCCTGTGGTTCCCACAACTTAATCCAACTCCTGGCAGCCCATTTCCCACTCGGATCTGGGTTTCTGGTGTAGAAGGCTGAAGAATGTCTTCTCTCTCTGCTGACAGGGTCTCCTTGGAGGAGTGATAGAATTTCTTGGAATGCCTCATGCCAGCAGCAGCCAGGTTGGCTCCTACCCTCCGCTTCTGAGAGCTTTGCAGGATTTCATAAGACAAGGAAACTGGAACTGGCTTTTTATTTATCTGTGCTCATCTTTGTCATCTGTTATGGGTTTGAAAGAAAAACAAAAGTACATTAATCTTGTGAGGAACTACAGTGTAAATTCTCAAACCTGGAACATGTGTATTAAATACACAAAGTGTTTTTTTTTCTTTTAATAACTTTAAATACATGACAGATTTAAGTTCAGACTTAATGAAATGCCTATTTATTCTTGGAAGTAATTTGGTTATTTTCTAGTTCATATTCTTTATTTTACAGATGACAAATTATAATATTCCAGTGTTAATTCAGAAGGGTTAAGTGATGTGTTTGATAGTCCATAGCTGAAGAAACAAAACAGAAAAAATATATAGTCCAGAACTTCTCAAAGCTCAATCTATCATGGCATACCTCATATCATATTATCAATAGTTATTTTAGAATTATTGAATTTGTTTATACTGGCTGCTTGGATTTTTTAAATGGTTTGAATCATAGGTTAAAATTAATATCTATGCTTATTTTGGATTTAGGAGGATATTTGTTTGTGATGAGTTCTGAACCAGGTACTTGAAAACACTTGGCAGGTGTTCTACCCCTTGTTTATTTGTTAATTTTTTTGTTTTAAGTTCTGATTGTCACTGAAGTCTCTGTGGTGCCTGATCTTACATCTTGGTTTAAAAAATTCCACTATCCCAACTCTTGTTTAGTCTTTGGATTGTTCATGCCCAAGGGAAAAACCTGGGACATGCCAGACCTTTGTAGTGAGATGGTTACAACCTCCATTACAATCCCAAACCTGAAGACTGAAGTAATCTCCACACAGACTTCAGATTCTACAAAAAGTAGAGCTAAAAAGTAAACAGTGATGCACATACAAGAGTTTTCAGTGCCCCATGGGTATTTCTGATTCCCACACTTCTAATTTATAGGCTTCTGGGCACAACTAGTATGAGAACTTCTTTATACATCTCACATTTTTTAACTATATTAAATTTAGCATTCAGTAAATAGCCTCTAATGATTCACATTTGAATTAGAAAAGGCCATATTAGTAAGAAATGGCATGAAATAGCACTCACAAGGGAATATTCTAGACATATTACAATAGGCTGTTGGCAACAAATGCTCTCAGGTTCTCTATTTTAATGCAAGGATTAAGTGTTCTTGAGGCAGGAAAGTCAAATGAAATGTAATCTTTGCGGTTGGAGGGAAAAATGAGGGGATCTACTAGCAGAGTTGCTTTTATGGGCATGTGGGTCTATGCCGCACACTTTTCAGATTTAGAAGAATTTAGAGATCTTGAAATGGAAAATGTGCTGAATTGAATAAAGTACTGACTCAGTGACAATTTGTGCCCCAAATTATTAATAACTGTTTAAAGCACTGGATAATAGTATGCACTATTAACGTTTGTATAGGACTAAAAACTGGCAGTATATCTGGTTTTGTAAAACAAGAAAGTGTAAATTTTTTCTTGCGAAACTTTACTGATCACTAGGATTGCTTAAGTAGAGCCTACTGCAAACAATCTCAGTGAACTCTCCTTGGATACCCTTTCTGAGCGTCTGCAAACAAAATCAGAGCCAAGTCATACCTATTCTTCTTCTATACTGTGTAATGCATTCCATGGAGAGAAAAACACCTTCCTGTGAGATTTTACAGTGATGTTAGCTTCTACCATCCTTGGAGATAACACTGTCATTGCTTTCTGAATCCACATTCCTCATGATCACTGTATGACAGCAACTCCTTCCCTCTCTCCCTCCCTCCCTCTCTCCCTCCCTCCCTCCCTCCCTCCCTCCCTCCCTCCCTCCCTCCCTCCTTCCTCCTCCCTCCCTCCTTCCCTCTCTCCCTCCCTCCCTTTCTTCCTTATAGTACAGTTTGAACTCAGGGCCTCATACTTGCTAAGCAGGTGCCTTACTGGTAAACTTGCCTTGATCCAGCTTTTTTCCCCCCACTCTCATTGTTTTTCAAATATGGTGTCACTTTTTACTGGGCCTGTCCTGGATCATAATATTCCTATTTATGCTTCCTTGAATCAGTGAAATGACACATGTATGCCACTGAACCTCACCCTAAGGGTTTGTGTTTTTTTTCAGTTGTAGGGCTTGAACTCAGGGCCTGGGTGTTGTCCCTGAGCCTCATTGTGCTCAAGGCTAGTGCTCCACCACTTAAACCGCAGAACAGCCTGTTGTTTTTTTTCTCTTTTTCTTTTTAAAATTGATTTATTTATTGTCAAAGTGATGTACAGAGGGGTTACAATTTCATACGTAAGGCAGTGAGTAAGTACATTTCTTATCCTCCTCCCTCATTTTTTCCTGCCTTCCCCTCTCTCCATTTTCCTCTCCCTTCCCCACGCGTTGCGCAGTTGGTTTACAGCACATTGTCTTATAAGTATTGCTGTTGCATTGATTCATCTTTTATCCTTTGTCTCTCCATTTTGATGTTCCCCTTCCCTTCCCTAGTTCCAATAAACGTATATACAACACCCAGAGTACCAAAATCAGTTACGTTGACCTCGGGGTAAAACCATGGGGAAGAAAAACAAAAGAAAATGGCATAATTTCATATGGTACATTGAACATAACAACAACAATGATAAACCACTTATTTCCATAACTTGAAGATCATTGTGCTTAGCATCATCTTAGGCGTTCACATGTACATAGCAATTGAGCTATTGTGATCGTCTGTTTGAACTATCATAAATGTGTACTAACTATTACCAATGACTCCATGAGACTCTTATCTCCAAGTAACCACTCAAAAACCAGAGGTGATGGCCAGTTCCCAACCAGTTCACCTCTGGTTTTTGAGTGGTTACATGGAGAGAAGAGTTCCCATGGGGACTTTTCTGCCTGGGCTGGCTTCAAATCAAGATCCTCAGATCTCAGCCTTCTGAGCAGCTAGGATTACAGGTGTGAGTCCCCGGCACCTGGCTGAGCCTAAAGTCTTTAGAAGTTGAAATTAACTCTTGTGACTTCTTTCCCTGTACTGGCCACAAACTGTGATTCTCCTAATTTTACTCTCCCAAATAGTTGGCTTAGAGGCATGAGCTACCATAGGCCACCATTCTCAGCTAGCAATAATTTCGTAATCTGTCCTCTCTTTCTCTCTTCTTTCCTTCGACTCCCTCCCCTTCTTCCTTCCTTCTTTGAGTCCTTTAACTTTATACTTTCCCCAAAGAGATTGGATGTTTTTATACTTTCCTGCTGCCTCCTTATAATACACTGTTTGCAGATTTAAAATTATAACTCTAAAGAAGAAAACATCCATCAAAACCTCTGCAATTTCTTATCAGAAGAGCATGGTTTGTATTACTTTCTTTCAAAAGGGTCCATCAAAGGGCAAACATTTCCAGATGCCCCAAATCCCTTTGCTATATTTTCTGTCAGAAATAACAGCCCTTCTTCCCATCTTGTTACAATAACAGGTTCTATATTGGGACAGACCTTACTTTCTTCAACTCAGTTTAATTCAGTAAGCATTTATTGGGTATTTACTACATCTAGGTTACTGTTATCTATTGTGAATGAAACAAAAATTAAAACAAACCCTATTCTGAAGCAGTTTACAAGCTACTATGAATAAAAATATCAAACAAATATCATCCCTAGAAGAATAGAACCATACAAATATTTAGGAACTTAGTAAGCAGGAAAAGGAAACAGTAATAACGATGAACATCTCCTGTTTGCTAGTCTTTACATTAGCTCCGTATAGTTTTGGTATACATCAAATATTTTTTAAACTGTCATCCTCTTTGTACATTGTGATCATGATTATGAATTGACAGTAATAGCTCATGTGAAAGTTGTATCATTTATGCAAATGCTTTTAGACAGCATGAGTCAGTAGAGTCTTTTTTAGGAATATATTAATTTGAATTTGTTAGATGTTTTATTCCATTTCTCAGATGGCTTCCACATAAGATTTTACAAGTAAACTTCCTTATGTAGATTATAGATGAGAAAGAGCTTTCTTAGAATGGGCTGGCAGGTACAAAAGCTAAAACTCTGAGTCAGTTTTCTAAATTAACAAACTTAGTGTCCAATCAGCACAAAAGGCAGAGGCCACATTTGAATATGTGCATTTGAAGGGGGTGAGGGAAAGGAGTCGTTCTTATTTTGTGATAGAAAGAATCAAGTATAAAAGTGACAACCTTTTTAAGAAGACAGTTCCAATTGGAATGAGCAAACAATTGAATAAATTTGGAGTTTCAGAGCGCATGATTGCATCCCTGGAGCTATCCAAGGTACTGAACTACTCTTTCCTATATTGCCTTTTAAGTCAGCAAAACAAACACAAACTGTACAAGAAATGTATCCAGTGCCTAACGTATGAAACTGTAACTTTTCTGTATATCAGTTTGATAATAAAAATTTGAAAAAAAAAAGAAAATCTTAATCCTGGGTTTAATTCAAATCTGGGTTTGGTTATTTGTGACTAGAGAAATTATCTTGTATGTTTCGATACTTGTCTTGGTTAAGCTCTAAAAGGCTTGTTTTATATCATTCATTCATGCATTCATTTATTCAACGAAATTTTAGGGAAGGTCTTCTGTGTCTTGGGAACCCTTAAGATATACTTATTGTTACATAATATTAGTTATTATTACATTTTCCTTTTGCTAGATTTTAGGCTGGAGAAGCACATAACTGAGTCAATTGGGAAATTCTAAGGGTTTATGTCTAGTATGAAAAATCTAGTGTCTGTTGTACTAGGTTGTACTTTCTTTCTGCTTGATTTTAGTATCTACACCATCCACTGGAATTCAGTGACAAGTCAAGGAATTTAATTCATATGGCATATTTATGGTTGTGGAATAGTTTCTATATCATGTTAATTTTTTAAATCAGTAGATAAAATTATTTGGGGGGTGATTGAGAAGAAAAAAGTGTACTCCAAGCACTCTAGATGGAATCTGAACTTTGTTTTGAGGAGTGCAAAGTAAGAATTTCAGGAATTTTTCATATATTCCAGGACTAAATTCAAGGCTTACCAGAAACTTTGGAAGAAAAGGACCATAAACTTCCAGCTCTGATTATTTTTTATAAGCATATGACATCTCAATAATCCTTTCATTCTATTTACTTAGAATCATCTATTTTGTGTTGAGTTTAGATAACAGTACTTTGGTGAGTTACACCTCAAATTACAAAAGGAAAAAGATCCCATTGATGATAGCACCACCACATCACATAGCTAAGAAAGTAGGAGTGGATTCACAAGCATTCTTTTCCTTCTTCCAAGGATAAGATGAAAGAAATTAGTCCTGATATTCCTGAAAGGTTTAATTTGAATCATTCTACTAGAGAACTCCAACTAATCAAATAGTTTATTCCCATAAGGGGGTACAAAATCCAAAGGGGGGGGAGGAGAGGAGGAAGAGTTGAGGAGAAGAAGAGGGAAGAGGAGAAGGGAGGGAGGGAGAGAGAGGGAGGAAGAGAGTTCTGTGGTATACTTCTTTTTTGTCACCCAGGTTTAGGGTTGTTCTGTCATTACAGCTTTGAAACTGTCATTGATTTATGGAATTGTGAGACTCAATCACTTTTCTTAGTTTTTGCAAAATGTATTGCTAGTGTTATCTGTTGCTATCCTGTATTATCCCCAAAATAGAGTTTATAATTTAATTTTCTTGTTTTTGTATTATTTGGTTACAATTAGGTTAAATAAACAGAGATACTTGGACACTACTCAAGAGTGTGAGGCTTTGCTTAATTTCTTCTCTTTATTTGCTTGAGAGCCAATGTCATTGGTTGTATACTTAGCATTTTTGCTTACTTAGGATAATAGAATTTGTCCAGTTTAAGTGATATATTCACACGATAGGTCTGAACCCTTCGTTTTTTGGAGCAGTTTATTTCCTTCCATGTTACATTTAAAAAATCTAATATGGTGAGGGATTACATAACTGTAATGACCTTAGAATTAGTAGTCAGGATTGAGGGTTCAGAAGTAGCTTCAGCTTGAAGTGTGACTTCAGCTTGAATCAACTTTTATCTTCTTTTATGTTTTTACTTCCACATAGAGTGCCATGGTACAATCCAGGGTAGATTCTTAAACCATGGAATTCAGAGCTAAACATGATTTTATTTGGTAATTTCCTCATTATGACAAAATAAATGAAGGCCTTTTCAAAGCACATAATTCATTCCTTTGAAATATGTTCTGCTTGCCATATGATGTGTGCTGTAACACTTGGTCTGGTGAGGTGTATTTGTGTGTGTGTGTGTGTGTGTGTGTGTATGTGTGTGTGTTCTTTTAAATATAACTATCCTCACTATTTAAAAAATATCTGAACTATGCAGAAAAAAGGAAAAATAAAGATTAGTCAGTAGTTTTTATTTATGTCTGACATTTTGATAAGAATGCGGTTATGAAACAAGTTAAAGAAACCAATCTAAAAGTAGAATTAGATAGCTTCTACATTGACAACCATTTTAGGGTATAGCTGCCAAATGTCTGGAGAAAAGACTTTCTCAACTAGCTTCAGATTTAAAGAACAGAGCAAGTTGGAGGCTAAGCAGAAAAATCTGATGTAAGAACCAGCTATTATTTTTACGCTAGCCAGATGATAAAAACAGTCATTACATTTCAAAATCTCAACTATGTGGAATCAGAGTAACCGTAGCAATAAGTCTTGATTACCTTTAGTAGATTTTAATGTAAATTTACTTTGCAAAAATACATGAAAATAAAACTGTATATGTATATAATAAACGTATGTATGTTATAAATATATATGTTATAATAAATATAATAAATATATATGTTATATATATGGATAGATTGTCATGGGATCATTTAATCCATGTATATAGTGTATGACAGTTAAATATCATGAGATATTTATGGGAAAAATCTTTCAAAATCTTCTGGCTTTTTGAAAAGTTCACTACATGATTGTCATCAGTATTCATCATACTGTACCCTAGGACACCAGAACTTTTGTCTAACTGTAACTTAGTAGCCATCAGTTAACCTTTCTTCGTGCCGGACCTCATACGTCCAGCCTCCAGCATCTACTTTTCTTCTCAGCTTTTGTGAGATTGATATTTTTATCACTTTGCTCATAAGAATGTGATTGGCTAATTCCACTTAACATACTCTACTGTCCCGGTCCACATTGTCACACATGACAATTTCATGATCTTTACTGTTTGAGTTGTATTCCATTATGTATCTGTACCATATTTTCTTCATTTGTTGGCTAGTTAATCAACCCCTTGGGTTGTTTCCGTGCTTTAGCACTTTTAAACCATGCCTTGCAGTGAGCAAATCTTTCTGCCACACTTTATCTTCCTAGAGTTCAGAGAAATTCTATTAGAATGATCTTCACCTAATGACATAAATATGCTAATTCTAATTACTCCCTGGAAATGCATGTCTCTTCTGAGAATTCAAACCGTTTTAATTTGTTTCTTAATAAGCATTTGTCACGAGTGTGATAAACTTGGATGTTTACTAATAACAACACAATTTTTAGTTTACCTAAGTTTTATTGTAGAAAAAAATTTTAGCAGGTCTTATAGGTGAAACAGTATCTTGATTTTAAATTGCTCTTATTAGAGAAATTGACACTTTTCTTGTTTATTGTCTATTTTTCCTTCTACTGGCCTAATACATTACAAACATTACAAACTCTTCCTTTTTTCATTTTACAATAGTAGGTATTTTTTTCATTTACACTTGGAACATAATTTCATTTTTTAAAAAGAAGAGCATTGCCCAAATTAAGTAATTTTAGATTAGAATACAAATATTAAATCTTACCTATAATCTATTTTGTATAATCTATTTTTATAGTAGTTGGTGGTGGTGGTCTTGTGGCTTCAACTCAGGGTATGGGCACTGTTCCTGAGCTTTTATGCTCAAAGCGAGAACTCTACCACTTGAGCCACAGTTCACGTTCAGCTTTTTGTGGTTGTTTGAAGAGAAGAGTCTTATGGACATTCCTGCTCAGTCTGGCTTTGAACAGAAATCCTCAGATCCCAGCCTCCCGAGTAGCTAAGATTACAGGTGTAAGACATGGGTGCCGGCTGAAGTCTCAACATGAAATTGTAAGAGCTGTAAAAACATTTCCTAAACCTATGTCTTTGATTGGCTAAGAAAATATCATCTTTGATACTAATGTTAGTCAACAGCATCATCAGTGTTATAGTTATTTTGGTAGTGCATTCAATTCATTGTTATTTTGGTTGAACGTTTAATTCATCCTTTTTATACACTCTCAACATCTATAGATTTTTTTTGGCATAAGGTTACTTTATTTGTTGTACAAAGGGGTTACAGTTACATAACTAGGGTATTGAGTACATTTTTTGTTGAATCTTGTCAATCCTTCTCTTGTTTTTCTCCCACTTTCCCTCTCCCCAACCCTGACTCTTCCCCCACACCATATCAAGTTGTATAATGTACTATGTGAACTTACTTCTTTTTTCTTTTCTTTTTTTTTCCTCTTTTGTTTATCCCCTGTGGTCACTGTTTTTGATTTTGATACTTTGTATCTGATTTGGGGAAACTAAGGGGAATAACAAAATGGTGAGACCAAGGACAAAGGTTGAACCAACATAACAGTGATACAAGAAAATACGTTGGAAATGAACTCTATGCTACATTTTATTTGCTGTAGGGTATCCATAGATGTTGTATGTGAAAAGAAGACATGGTCTATAGGCTTTCCAGACACAGCTCCTTCATCCCATGGTCCATTGTTGGTAACAGTCACTCACAGAAGAGGCCTGGATCAAAACCAATCACTGCCCTTAGTGGACTTCAATTGTTTTTAACCCTTTGTTGATAGTCTAAATACTGAAAGAAATGTATTCTCCATTGTCTTCTGTTGATATTTTCCAAATGTATGTAATGCTTTTGCTTTTAGTCATATACTGTACCTGGCATCCCTTTCATGAAGATTTTAAAAGTTAGTATTTATCCACAGATAATGATGAAAGCTACTTACCTTATTTTAAAATTTTTCTTCTGATAGCTTCATGCTCATTACTCTGCAAATGAAATTATGAGTTATTTCTACTAAAAGAACAAAGGTCTTTCACGGTGGAGGAAATGCCTTATTATAAGGCACCTTCTCCATGTTCCAGTCCCTTGTACCTGCAGGCATGCTTGGGCAGCTGTTTGCACATAAGATCAATTAATCGAGAGTTCATATTGACATATTTTCTAATAGAGTCTTCTTTTAAAAAATGCACAGAAAATATCGGTTTTAGTAGGACTTATTCCCATGCTGGCATTTCTGACACTTTTATTTTCTTTCTTTTGAAAAAGGTCACCCTTCATATATCTCAAAGCTCTTTATCTGTGAAACCACATCTTACTGGTGTAACTGTATAAAACCACTTAGATTTTTACTTCCTGTATTGTACTCTTTTGGGCCCAAAGAGAAATAAGCGACCTGTAAAACAAGAAAATGAGGAGCATATGTGTCTTGGAAAATAACATTTGAGTGACTGAATAAAAACCAAATGTTTTGGGATTACCCCCAAAATTCAGGGTTCCACATGGATCTGTGATGCCTGAGTGATTGTTGGACATGGTAGCATGTCAAAGACGTCCTGCTTTTCTTATTAAGACTTTTTGAATAAAAGAAATAACTATTTTTTGCTTGTTTTTATATTTGGCCTCCATTGTAGGAAGTCATCTATGACTACTTTTGTTGCTTTTCATGGAAACCATAGCACAGAATTCCTCAGCTTAGCATTCTGGCTTTGCGCATGTCATCACCCACTGCACTAATTTGAGAATGTTCACGAGTGTCCCGAGAGTCAGAATGATGGATGGTCACACTGATGGATGGTGGACCACATTTTTCTTCTTGTTTTCAATTCAGTCTGATATGCTAGTGAGAGAAAAAAAGTCTGAACATATAGCAGAAACCAGAGTAGGTAAAGCTTATAGATATTGAAATAATTAAAACTATATGTTCAATGTACTTGTTCAGATGTTAGGACTGGCCTGTTAGGACTGTGAAGTATCTTAATCATCTTATTTACTTTATGATGGAGGAAACTGAGGACCACAGTTAGAAAAATTACTGGAAGCTATGAGCTAGCCAAAGGGCGTAAGAATCCAAGGCTTCTTTTTTTCTTCCCTTCCATTTTCCTTCCTTCCTTCCTTCCTTCTTTTTCTTTCTCTCTCTCCCTCCCCCTTCTCATTCGTGGTGGGATCACACCAGTGACTGCACAGATGTTAGGCAAATACTTTACTAGTAAGATACATCCCAGACCAAATCTCGAGATTTCTACTCCCTCCCCCAATTCCTCTATAAGTTTATCCAAATTTACATGAAGTTAGTCATCACACTGACAACCTTTTGATATGTCACATATATTGGTGGGCTCAACACAAATCCTGTATCTGTTCACTCCTCCTCACACTGTTTATTCCTTGAGCATGAGGAACTTTCTGCTTCCCTAACTCCCTGTTGCTCATAGCATCACAAGCGTCAAAAATGACCATTTTAAAGTGCCAATTGATTTTGCTTACTTTCTGTTTGAAATGCTAATATGAACTCCACTACACTTATAATTAACTCAAAATTTCTTTTTGTGAATCTACATTCTCTTTCTCCTGGCTTGAAGCTCACCTTCTACCTCTGCCTGTCATACAGTACGCCATGGTGTGTGTTCTTTAGTCTCCCCCCACATCCAATTAAGGGACATCCTCCTTAACTAACCTTGATATTTTCTGTTTCTTCTGCCCGAGGCTCTCTTCTCCTAGCCATTCGCAGTTTTCATTCCTCATGATTGTTCTGCAGAGAGGTTCCCCAGCTGTACTGCTTCACATTGTGCGTACTCCCATCTGTTCATTGTGCTGTGTTATTTTCTTCATGACACTAGTATCTATTTAATTCCAACTTTCCTCTTAATTGTCTTTATAAATTTAGATTGTAAACTCCATAAAGGCAGAGAAAACGGTGTGTATGTGTGCTAGTACTGCAGCTTGAACTCAGAGGGCCTGGGCATTGTCCCTGGACTTTGTTGCTCAAGGATATTGTTTTACCATGTGAGCCACAGCTCTACTTCTGGCTTTTTTGGTGCTTAATTGAATATATGAGTTTAACCAACTTTTGTGCTTATGCTGGCTTCGAATTTCAAATCTCAACTCTCAGCTGTTCGAGTAGTTAGGATTACAGGGTGACCCACCTCTGCTTGGCATGAGGTAGTTTTTAATTGGTTTCCTTTGTTGTTACTCTCAGCCATGTCTGTTTATAAACAAAAGAGGGAGACCATCTTCCTGCTTATCATAAATATCTTCTCACATTTATAAAATCTTAAAGTGTTGTACTATGGGGTTTAATTCAGTTTATGAGTATAATGTGTCTTGATTCTCTCACTCCTTCCATCATTTGCATGTATTGGGTTTTGAGGAATACCCAACTGTTGCAACTAGAACCCCCTCCACTTGCAGGAAACACAAAGCCACAAGGAAGAGAGAACCCAGTACATATCACTGTACAGAAGAGAGTTTATTTATTTATTTATTAATTATTTGTTCGGTTTTTGTTGCCAGTCCTGGGGCTTGAACTCAGGGCCTGAGCACTGTCCCTGGCTTCTTTTTGCTCAAGGCTAGCACTCTACCTCTTGAGCCACAGCACCACTTCCAGCATTTTTCCATGTATGTGGTGCTGAGGAATCAAACCCAGGGGTTTATGTATATGAGGTGAGCACTTCACCACTAGGCCATATTCCCAGCCCCCAGAAGAGAGTTATTTTAAGAAGTTGGAATACAAGAGAACAAAAGGTACAGTGTCGCATGGTGTGTCGAAGCCTGGATACTCTATAGACGTGTATTGGAACTCGGGAAGGGAAAGGAAATACCAAAAATGAGACAAAGAATAAAAAGACAAACCAATGCAATAGCAATACTTACAAAACCAAGTGGTATAAACCAACTGTACAACTCATGGTGGGGAGGGAATTGAGGGGGAGGATGGTAGAAAAATGAGGGAGGAGGTAACAAGTTGGATTAGTAACTGATTACTGGTTGGGTATGATGAAGGGGAGCGTTATAAATTCAAAATTAAATATCAAATCTACCAGATTGTCAGGAAGGATTAAGTTAGCATGTTATTGCTTTTCTGAGCTTCTCAATATAAAATAATTTTAAGCTTAGACAAAGATTTATGAAGAGAAGTTGTCAATTTATTTGTAATTTGGGGTTTTGCTGATACTTCATGTAGTAAGTACATCTATCTGTGTTTATCTCTGCATTAAGAATGTAGGATGAAAGTACAACCTTGAATTCAATATTTTACTTATATATTAACCTGTAATGTTATGACCATTGAATAATATATAGTTACTTCAAAATATATA